>NC_091497.1:21958416-22582017 GCF_947461875.1 Haliaeetus albicilla
GGGAGACCTTATCGCTCTCCACAACTACCTGAAAGGTGGTTGTAGTGAGGTGGGGGGTCAGTCTCTTCTCCCAAGTAGCAAGCGATAGGTTGTGAGGAAATGGCCTCAGGTTGCACCAGGGGAGGTTTAGGTTGGATATTAGGAAGAATTGCTTCACAGAAAGGGTTGTCAAGCATTGGAACAGGCTGCCCAGGGAAGTGGTTGAATCACCATCCCTGGAGGTATTTAAAAGACGTGTAGATGTGGTGCTTAGGGACATGGTTTACTGGTGGACTTGGCAGTGTTACATTTATGATTGGACATGATGATCTTAAAGGTCTTTTTCAAACCTAAATGATTCTATGATTTTATGATCCACTTAGGCTCCTGGCAATGACAGAGCTGCCACCTGAAGTCATAAAAAATAATCAGCTGCTTAAATATATGTTAAAACAGAATTGCTAAATATTTACAAAAAAACTTGATTATGAATTATTTAGCTCCAGTAGCCTTGCCATAAGTGTTTAAGGTCAATCTTCAGAAAAGGATGTGAGAGCAAGTGAGAATGATGTTGCTGCCCACCTGAATTAATTAAGATGCTTAAAAACCAGGAAAACAGACATATTTTCAAAACAGTCTTCACTTAGTGACCAGAGTGTTCAGCAAAACTAGCTCAAGCCTCTTGTCATCAAGAGGAATGATGCCCTTGTTGGTAATGAAATTAGTGGCATGCACTTCAACAATGATGCAGAAGATGATACAATCAATAGGTTGCAGGAAATCAACAATAAAGTAGAGAATATACCCAAAGAAAGAGCTATAGCTACAAGAGATGATTTAAGCATTGTGTTCAATCTGTGTTTTTTTTGAAAGAGGCTGTGAATTATTTATTTCTCTGTATTAGCATCTTTAAATATTTAATATGAATAAAATTAATATAAAGACTCCAATCTTTAACAGAAATTCTTTAAAGTAAGATTTTCATAGACAGATCATGCCTGTTGTCCTGACTGTCCCATTGTCATTTACATAGCAGACGAGAGCTGTAATGTCTTAGAATAGAACAGAACAGAACAGAAAGTTGGAAGGGACCTACACAATCATCTAGTCCAAATGCCTGACCACTTCAGGGCTGACCAAGTTAAAGCAAGTTATTAAGGGCATTGTCCAAATGCCTCTTAAACACTGACAGGCTTGGGGCATCGACCACCTCTCTAGGAAGCCTGTTCCAGTGTTTGACCACCCTCTCGGTAAAGAAATGCTTCCTGATGTCCAGTCTAAACCTCCCCTAGTGCAGCTTTGAACTGTTCCTACATGTCCTGTCACTGGGTACCAGGCAGAAGAGCTCAGCACCTCCCTCTCCCCTTCCCCTCCTCAGGAAGCTGTAGAGAGCAATGAGGTCACCCCTCAGCCTCCTTTTCTCCAAACTAGACAAGCCCAAAGTCCTTAGCTGGTCCTCGTAGGACATGCCTTCCAGCCCTTTCACCAGCTTTGTTGCCCTCCTCTTGATGCATTCAAGGACC
This sequence comes from Haliaeetus albicilla, assembly GCF_947461875.1. Lineage (NCBI taxonomy): Eukaryota > Metazoa > Chordata > Aves > Accipitriformes > Accipitridae > Haliaeetus > Haliaeetus albicilla. The sequence continues at coordinate 21,959,919 of NC_091497.1, forward strand.
TTTACATCCTTCTTAAATTGTGGGGCCCCAGACTGCACATGGTACTCAAGGTGAAGCCATACCAATGCTGAATACAGCAGGATAATCACCTCTTTTGACCGGCTGGTTATACGATGCTTGATGCACCTCAGGATACTTCAGAGCTTCTGCTTTTATTGTTTTTCAGAGCAAGTAAATTAGTTCTTAGCATTTTTGTGATGTCAACATTTGGCAATGTAATAATACTTTATTTCTGAAGTATATGCAAATCATAAAGTATATGATGGCTGAAAAATCATTATTCCAATATGTTATTGATTTTATATATCTAGAGGACCTGACACACAAGTAGCTAAACTGATCTGTCTAGTAAAATCCCGTTGTACTTAATCGAGATTTTGCCTCTTCTCTGCTCCTAGGTGCAGAAAATCCTTTTACTTTCAAGAACAAATCAGTTGAACTAAAGGAAAGAATCTATTTATCAGAAATAGTCACCCAGTTTTCTTCCTAGAAAAGGTAGAAGGTTGTTCCCTTTCTTAACCTAAGATGCCCCAGTACTTCTTTGTTTGTATGTGAATGAATAACAGTCTAAACATAAAAAGAAGTAGGCTTAAAATGCAAACAACCTTAGTATAATTCTCATTGCCTCCATCTAGGGTACATTTAAGGAATCACAGGCTGTAAAGCTGTAAGAGAAATCTAATTTCATGTATACAGATACCCTATGTTATAGGATTATGTTCAGTATGAATGAAATATGTTTGTTCTCAATAATCTCCAATTAAAGATATCCTAAAATCTCTGTTGATAATAACTTTCAGTGGTTCCACCACCTTCTTGTTGAAATTTTTTTCCAATTTAAATATTACTTCTGCAGAGCCATTGTAATCAAAACAGTTTATTACAGAACAACACTAGTGCAAGACAAGTTTTTTTCTTTAATCAATTTTTTTCCCCATGAGAAGTACCTAATCAGAAACAATGATCTGTGTTGTTAAACCAAACATAATCCCATTACTTGAATTAAGAATGGCTTAATGCTTGTTAAAACTATTTTGTTTGTGTTCTTATTACCTATTAAATTTGAGAAAGCACATTCAAAATGGTACTAATGTCTGATGTGTGGGGTAAATGTTCCTCTCTTCAAGTTAAACAGAGGACTTCATGTAGTTCTCCTGGGAGTGAAAGTTGGCAAGGAATTGTTATGGGTTTAGTTCATGACTATGTCTATTTTTGACAGATAGTTGTTTATATAAATAATAAATAACAAGAAATTCAAAGAAATGTATGACATAGTGGAAAATGAAGAGGACTGCAAAGGTGCTTTATTCACACAGTATTTAATTTCATAATCTTAAATAAAACTGTGTCATATATGAGGTTTTCTCTTACTAAAAGTTAATTGTGCCTAGGAAAAGAAACTGATGGCCACAGTCTCCATCCCAGATCATGCAATCACAGAGTCACAGGATAATTCAGGTTGGAAGGGACCGCAGGAGGTCTCTAGTTCAACTTCCTTCTCAAAGCAGGGTCAGCTATGAGATCAGACCATATCCATTCGGGTCTTGAAAACCTTCAAGGATGAAGACTGTGCAATGTCTATGGATGAACTGTTCAATTTGCTTGACTGTCTTCATGGTGAGGACATGGCACCATTTTTAAAAATGTATTTATATATTTGTTTGTTTGTATGTTTAGACAGGCCCATATCCAGCTGTGTACTAAGTCTGCTCCGTGACAGGCCTGATGTGTTAACAGAATAGGAGATGTTACTTCATTTTGTGGTTGGGGCTATAAACAAAGGTCACAGCTGCTTCACTGTTGTTGTGATTTAACCCCAGCCAGCAACTAAGCACCACGCAGCCACTCACTCACTTCCCCCCTCACCCAGTGAGATGGGGGAGAGAATGGGGGAAAAAAAAGTAAAACTTGTGGGTTGAGATAAGAACACTTTAATAGAACAGAAATGAAGAAACTAATAATGATTATAATAACAATAATAAAATGACAATAATAATAAAAGGATTGGAATATACAAAACAAATGATGCACAATGCAATTGCTCACCACTTGCCAACCAATGCCCAGTTAGTTCCCAAGCAGCAATCCCCCCAGGCCAACTCCCCCCAGTTTATATACTGGACATGACGTCACATGGTATGGAACACCCCTGTTGGCCAGTTTGGGTCAGCTGTCCCAGCTGTGTCCCCTCCCAACTTCTCGTGCCCCTCCAGCCTTCTTGCTGGCTGGGCATGAGAAGCTGAAAAATCCTTGCCTTAGTCCAAGCACTACTTAGCAACAACCGAAAACATCAGTGTGTTACCAACATTCTTCTCATACTGAACCCAAAACATTACACTATACCAGATACTAGAAAGAAAATTACCTCTATCCCAGCTGGAACTAGGGCAACTGTTTTCTGTGGGAGCAGGGGAGAGACTGTAGGTGTTTTCTACACAGCTATTTCCTGTTTAGGCTTCGTTGTATACAGCTACAGCTGGTGGATTGGTTTTCTGGTAAGTTTTACTCACTTTGCAAGTTGCAGGCTGATTGTCTATGCTGAGAGTCACTAAAGAGAATTAGATTTTTAACTTGGCTCAGTGATTTTTGAAAAATGTCTAGGGAATGCAAGACTGGTATGAAATGATGCAGCTGGCATGAATGCAGTGATGATGTACTAAAAAATGCGTATAGTGACTAATGATTTCTGATAAGAAATTCTAGGCCTAGAACTCTTCCTGTAGGAAGAGTGTCATCAAATACAGTTAAAAAGACGTCACTTCCACATCCTTCTTCATGCTATCTTAGCATCCATGGAGACTCTATTGGCATTCCAGTGCTGGGAACAGAACTGACAGGGGTGCATGAAATAGAATTTGGTCAAAAAAAGTCAAAGTATGCTTTTCTACCCGTTGACAAGGTATCTGTAATATTATAGTTGATTCTATCATCTCTTCTTCATCCATGAGCTGATTTCATCCAAGGGCTACAGTAACTTCAGAGGTCTTCTGTTCTTGTCTGCACAGCAGTCTGGAATGTATTATATTCATGTTCCTGATACCAAAGACCATTTTATAGAACTGATACCTATTCCACTTTGTATTAGTATTAGTATTATTAGTATAGATTAGCAAGGCACCTTACTGGATAAACAGAATTCAGGCACTCCAGGAACTGCTGGATTAGATGCTCTATATGTAATGTAATAAAATATTGTGACAAATTCAGTTTTAACCAATATTAGAAAATAAATAGCTGAGCATAATTCAAAGACTGTGTTTGTTATGTTAGTAAGATTTTCTGGAATCAGAATGACAAAGCCTTTAAACTGTACTCTTTACCATTGACATAGCATTATAGAACTCATATGCTACAGTTCTAGCTTTTAACATGAACAGATTCACATATAAAAAATTTTAAACATTATGACATTACTTTATACTATGCATCATTATAATATGCCCTGCAGCACCACCAAACAACTGTATCAAATAATCTGTATTTTTTTTTCTTTTGAACCTAAAGATTAATGCATTTACACAGCTCTCAGTTTTAAATTAGGGGCAAAAAGATAAATAAGTATTTCTCTCAATCGAATGCAAAAATTGCTTCATGTATCTTACGGCTTCATAAAACTAGCAAGGGATTTAATATAACCAGATGAATTGTACATTATTGCTGCTCTGCTACACTTAGATACAAATTGAATTTAAATTATATCTTTTTTAGTTCAATTAACAAAAGTGTTGCTTTCATGATGTTTGTTTCCACTTGGTTCATTGCTCTTCTGTTCCAAAGAATGAATGAACCCTAAAAGAATTATTTCCCATGGAATTATAATCTTTTATTATAAACCAAATAGTTAGTTGGTAAAGCCTAATAATTATGTTGATTCTTTCTGTAGGGATATTTAAACTTTGGAAATGAAGCACTGTTATGTGTATGTAAAAATAAAACATTGGTTACATTTCAGATGAATTATCAAGTTTCTCTCTTAAGGATTAATTTAAACTCATCTCTCATTTAAATATTTGTGCTTTTGCTTTAAATTAAATTTTCCTACACTCATATTACATTTAATGGAATGCATTACTCTTTCACTTTCTGGAATCTAGTTAAGTTAAATATGTTTCCTTTATCCCTCTGTTTTTGTTAATAAACTCTTCATTTTGTATCTCTGTATATTACATACAAGTTACTTTTAACATCAGAGGCTTCTTAATGACTTTTTCATGATTAACTGGTAAGTTATTTTATACATAATGCTCTTTATAGCTTTTGAGTTCACCTGTGAAAGTAATTCAAATGACTAAGTTCAGCAGGAAATGGTTTTAACTGTATATGGAAACATTCTTTAAATATTTTGCTTGAGATTATAAGTACAACATTCTGTACTTCCAGTGGAAATGTGTCTGAAAAAAACCTACACATGAATACCTAAAATAAGAAAGAAAATATGAACCCAAATTAAAATACAACTTCTAATCTTTGATGAAAATATCACGTAATTTCACAGGCTTTTTTTACGCTGTATGGAAGATTGGAATTAAGCATAACAAGATTAGTTATCTTAGCTAGTTATGCCACTGAACTGTAAAAAAAGATCATAAAGTTAGAGCATACTGTTATCCAGACTTGCAATACTTTGATTCTATAGGGAACATTTAGGGGTTTTTTTTCACTTTCCTTGGGGAGGGAAAAAACACTCTATCTCTTTCTCTCTCTCCCTCACCCCCCTCCCCACCAGGAACTACTTTCTGTAAAGAAAGAAAATATATTTGTCAAGTTGTTGGAAGTAATCAGAAAACAATATTAAAGTTTTGACACTTCTAGAAAAAAAAAAAAAAACAAACACCACAGCCAATGCCAATTTTGTATACATTTTGTATACATTATCCTATTATTATGTCTCATCAGGTGCTACAACTATTGAAAAGTATGATCTCAGAACAAATATATGGATTCAGGCTGGAGTGATGAATGGCAGGAGGCTTCAGTTTGGTGTTGCTGTCATCGATGACAAGCTGTTTGTCATTGGAGGCCGGGATGGTTTAAAGACATTAAACACTGTTGAATGTTACAATCCAAAGACCAAGGCTTGGACTGTGTTACCACCAATGTCAACACATAGGCATGGCTTAGGTAAGAAAAAAAAATGTTTTAAAAAGATACCACATTTTTCGGATATGTAATTTGTAATGGAAAATTCAGTACTTTTAAGCCATCGTAGCTCTCTGAACAGTAGCAATAACTGATTACATTGTTCTTGTTAGATCACTAAGAATATGTAAAACGTTAAAGAACATTTCTATTATTTACCAAAATAACACTGGGGGAAAAAAAACGAAAAACCAAATAAAAGGCAGAGGAACAGGGAAAGAAACCCTGAAACTTACACAGGTTAGTGAGAAAATTCAGGTTCGTATGCACTGATTTTGAAAAAGGACATCTTAATTTATCAAACAATCAAGGTATTATTTCTTTTTAATCACAGCATTTTGTGTTTTCATTTATGCAGTGTGATAGGAAATAAAGTCTTTAAACACTGTCAGTGATGGACTGAGGTACTTTACAAAGTATTTGTAGCAAGTTTTATCATGACTGAGAGCATATTTTCCCATAGCCTGTTTTCAGATAAGTTGTTTTTTGCTTTCATTTGGCTTTTTAATGGTATTATCCATACCACTGTCAGCATTAATCAAGCCACATTGTATCCCTGTTCTCTACTCAAAGAAATATACATTTGGTGGGGTTTTTAAATTATTTTTTAAATTAAGCAAAAGACAGTTGTATTGTTTCCTTGAAAAAAAAAGTAGTCTTTCTATTATGTATATCATGCATATAAAGTAGAATAAAAGCTCTAATTTATTCAGTTACATAAGTAATTTTGTGATGTTTCAAAAATATCCTTTTTTATTCCTAACTGTATAGTGATGAGATTTTCTTGCTTAAATAAAGGAGTTTAGAATCTATACGACATACCCACCAGAATATAACTTTTATAAGGTATAGAAAACTGCACTGTTCATTATCTCTTCTGCTAAAATCACTTGTTGTGATAAAATCATTACAATGTCATGAAAAACAGAAATGGAAAAGATATGCTAGGTTTTCATGTCCATTCCCCTGAGTTACAATCAGCAGCAAGTCCTTTAATGTACTGCTGTGTCAATACCTCACAAAATGAAGGTGCCTTTCCCCCCCCCCCCCATTTGACACTTGTATCATAATATGCATTGGTGCAGTGGCTGGCATAATGCATTTTTGCTATTAAATATATTGTACAATAAAAAGTAGTGATGGGATTCTATGTCAAATGACATCATGACACTAAATAGCTCTGTGATTTAAAATTGTTTCCTAAGTTTAAATTTAATTACAATGCTGCAGAAATACATGTAATGTTTTTTTTACCAGTGTTCCAGAATTTTACAGAATCTGTTATTAGTTTCAGTGCTGTTCCCAAGGGTGGTAAAAATGCAACAACTTCAGCTATAACACAGGAAATTATTAATAAAACATTAGGGAATGCTTGGTAGAGAAAAAACTTTTCCCAGTGACAAGAGATGGAGCCATGATCAAAAACCATTTGTGATCAGTTCAAAAAAGATGTATCATTTTGGACTGATAATTCTACAGATGCTTTTGGTCAATAGATTTAAAAAATACCTTTATAGTTTAAGTAAAGCTGTTCAGGAATGTTGAGGTTATGACTGGAGAAAAACTGGTATGTTTTCTACAGGAGAAAAAAGGCAACACACAAAGCATTTGACCAATTGAGGGAGTTTTGTGTTTGTGTGGAATCACTTTTTAATTTTTGTATTGCAGAAATTTGGGCTTTTTGTAAACATGTAAAATCAGGAAAAGTAGAAACTGGGATTTTATTGGTGATGATGAAAATGATTAAATGAAGTTGTTTGGGAAGCAGTAGATATGTGCTCTTTTTCTTTATTTGGAATTGTGTAAGAGTCGTATTATTCCTGAGAAGCTTAGCTAATAGAATTTAATTGCTTTTTTCATTTGAATATTTTTTTCCAGGCATCTCATAAGGTTATTATTTTAGTAAATGCCCTTTGTAATGAGAAATTAATCGGCAGTAAGAAATCTTTTTTTCATTTGTTTTCTAAAATATATGTTACGTTATATCCATGTAGTGATAACACTAGAGCTGCTTGAAATGGATTTTGTATACAAGATCAGAAATAAGCACCCATCCTTTAGACTGATGTCTTTTTGTTGACATCAGCAAAAAAAATTCAGATCTACCTTATTGTAACTCAAGTCACAGCCAGGCAATACAGTTTATTCTGCCTTCATATAATCTTCAATAGAACTATGGGTGTAGAAGTTGATATATGTAGAAATGAGAAAATGAAAACTGACCGGTCTTGTAGTGAAAGTACATAGTGTAGGAAGTCATATGTTAGGCAGTTTCAGCACTGTCAATTGAAGATGAGTGGAAGCTATGGTAGTGGTAGTCTTTGGAATAAGTGATGCTAAAGTACAAAAAAGAAAAGGTAGAATGTGGGATCCAAAACTATTATTTCAAATAACAGTGATTCTAATATCCCTGTCAAGTAGGCCATAAACCAGTAGGGAATATGAAAGAGTAATAAGAAGCCAGAAAGGCAATGAAAAGCACAAATGAAATATGCAGAAGGTGAAACCTGAGAAACAGAAAGACAAAATCAAAACCGATATAGGGAGGGCAGAAATAGACTGAAAGAACCAATAGGGAAAAAATGTAAAACAGATCGTGGATTATAAATTCAGCACAGGAATGGGGAAAGTGGGTGCAGAATTGCTTCACAAAAAGACTTCATAGGCTACATAGAGGAGGAGGAGAGAGAGGAAATAGGGAATCAGTGATAGACTAATTTAAACTTTAGATATCAAATCCAGTGGCACCATGGTTTAAAAAAGAAAGCCACAATATGGAACAAAAGATTGATACTCAGTTTGTCTTTCCAAAGTAAACAATTTAAGTGCCTTAGTGAGAAAATTAACCTTCCAGTATAATTAAGGGAGAAGGGCAGCCTTTTCAGGTAGGTGTCCCAAACTGTCTTACCATTTCCATGAGCTATGTAAAGAGTGTCTAAGCTCCTATTTTAAGCTAGATTTACACATTTGTTAAACCTAGAGTTGAGCTTTGGGTTTTGGCTTTGCAAATATACTGATCTCACTATCCATAGTCAAACATGCATTTGCAAGATGATCAGCATGGGAAGAAGGATAACAGGGCATGGTATTACCTAACAAACTCCTGTGCAGCCTTGAGTGCAGGCAGGTTACATATTCTTCCTCCTCTCCTCTTGGAAGAGAGAATTTTGCCAGTTGGAATTTTCTGAGTGCAAATGCTATAAATGCTACAAAAATATTCATTGCTGATGGGAAAGCCTTAAATTTATTTATATAGCATATAGGCCTAGGGTAGATAGAATTCACTCTACCCAGAGTGAATGGTCATCGAATCATAGAATCATTAGGTTGGAAAAGACCTTCAAGATCACTGAGTCCAACCATCAATAATGCCCACTAAACCATGTCCTGAAGTACCCCGTCCACTCGCTTTTTTAATATCTCCAAGGATGGTGACTCAACCACTTCCCTGGGCAGCCCATTCCAATGTTTGACAACCCTCTCAGTAAAAAAATTTTTCCTAATATCTAACCTAAATCTCCCTTGCCTCAACTTGAGGACCTAAAGAGTTTCCGAGTCTCAGTTTACAGAATGGGTTATGGTTTCAACACATCATTCTGGACCAGCTAAATATGTAATGTAAAAGTATTATTAAGGACCTGAGGGGTATGCTTAAAGTTAGACAGAGTGAATACCTGCCTCTAATGTGATTCTCGTGAAACTCATATGTGCAATAATGAATATCTAAAAGACTAAGCTCAAGAATCAGAAGTGGAAAGAAAATACCAGAAGTTAGGCAGTTGTAGGATAAAATATCCCTGAATATTTTTGATGTTGGTAACAAAAACATCAAATGGCATTATACGTTTGCACAAAGGTCTATTTCTATATTTCACTGAATGAGAATGACCCACCCTGCTTCTTAGACCCAGCTTGATTTTCAACTTCAGTGCTTACTGCTCTAGAATCCAACACACAAGGCAGAGGGAAGGAAAAAAAAGATTAGCTGAGAAAAAACCAGGGATAGCTCTGTAATTGTTAAGTAGTAATGAGAAATGTTAACGGAGGAAAAGATTGTGGAGAAACTGAAGTGTCAGTCAAAAAGCTGGTACGTTACATAACAAAGGGAATACGTAAAATCTGAGCTAACAAATCAAAAATAAGATAGGACTTTCTATTTATTTTGGCCAAAATCAAAGACATGATTACCCTCTTTTTGATCCATAAATAATAATGGTACATAAATACATATATATGCATAGCAATTTATATACATACATGATACATGTGTGTATATACATGTATATATTTCCATATATGTCATATATATATCATGATGTACCTGTGCATATGTGTGTGTGTATATATATATACACACACACATATCTGGTTAGTCTAAACTTATTGCATCTTTTTTCTGTGTACATTGTGATTCATAGCACTGTCAGTGTTTTTGTCCGTAATATAGAACTGGTAGCATTTTTCAGCTTGTAAGTTCTAAACTACCCTCGACTTCATCATAAAGTAAATTAAACCAGTTTACCTGCATTAGAAGCATTCATTTATATCCAATTCTGTGAGCCTGTAGAAAAGCTGGGGGTCTTTTCCTTGCATTGTCAGCAGTTATAATGTATGCAATGTCCAAGTGTTTAACTGATAGCTGAATTCCAAATGCAGCTGAATACTTAAACCATTACATTCCTGAAATTGATAATAGGGAGGTTTGAATGCTTATTGAATAATTCATTTCTCTTAGTAATTTTACTTTACATAGAAGACCTTTTTTGAAATAATACAAAAGCTTTTTGCCTGTACCAATGTGGATGAACGGAGCAAATGCATCAAGTGTAGTTGCAGAATCTTGACTGAATGTTTTAATTTTTCTTTGAAACACAGAAGAAAACACTCATAACTCCTTTTTAGCCAAATGAGACAGAATATTCTTAGCCAGTCCAGTATAGTCCTATGTAGTTGCAATTGTTTAGGTAGAAGAAACAAAATGGTAAGAAAAGTAAAATAGAAGAGAAAATACTTTGCAAAAGAATTACCAGGTGTTGCTTTCCAATAAGTAATCCACTTCTAAGAAACAAGACTGAGAAGTTTTTTCTAAATAAAGGTAGAATTTGGCAGTTGCAGTTACATAAGAACATATAGAATCAGCCTATTCCTAGCCTTATGTGGCTCTTTATTCAGCCTTAAGTGTTAATTTGGACATAACAGTGTATAGCCAAAAATCTTACAGAGAAATCATTGCTTTTAATCCTGGACCAAAGTTCTGTTTAAGTAAGACTTCACTGGTAGATTCAGTCATTACATTGGTCCTGCAGTGAGGATTTGGACTCTCTGCATAACATTTTTCTTAATATCAACATATTAAAATTCAGCTTCAGATAGATACAATAGTTTTCTGTCAAATATGACTAGAATAAAAGCTTCAGTGTTGGTCTATGAAAAAAAGAAGTGTTCTTTAAAAAAAAAAAAAAAATCTGGCTTGTCTCCTGCATAGGAACATTTTTAATGTTGTTTTCCATGCTAGCCAAGTATAAGAAAAATTGAAAAATTATAATTAAGCATGAATAAAAATATTTTTCAGTGTCAATAGACTATGTACATTATATTTTGGACTTGTTCGCTTCACAAGTGAATTAACCTAGAATTCTCTATGGAAAATAATAATAAAAAAGCCAGTTGTAACTCTGGTAAAGCAAAGATAATTTAGATTCCACAACTGAGTTGCACTAGAACTTTTAAAAAGAAGTCCAAAGGTCGTGTATTTTGGTATTTATGCATGTGTGTATGTATGATTTGAGAGATGCCAAAATATATATATTCTTGGAAAACTGTTTAAGATACAAAACTAAACCAAAAAATATAGTAAATTTGTAGGAAAACTTCTATTTAAATAAAAAAAGTAATGGAGTATGTAATATCTTAAAGCTAGAGGTAACACCATAGGTAGCATCAATGGCACAGCTTATCAGTTGAGTACTTCCTGATAGAATTATTCTTTCATAAAATAATAAATTGGGGGGAAAAAGAGAAAATAAATCAATTATTAAAGTCAATTTATCCTATATAATACAAGTTCTGCAAATAATATATTTTCATGAAGCAAATATTTTTAATTCTTTTACTTTCACTTGATGAAATAAAGAAGTCATTTTTTAAACAATAAATTTCTAAAATTTCATGAGGTTTTTAAAATATGGCTTCAGTGCAAATGTCAGAAGTTTCAGATACTAGAGACCTTGATAGATCCATAATAGCAAAACAATACCTGATCATGTTGAAACAAGTGAAGGAGAAACCAAAGTTATCACATAGGTTGATACCACAAATTTATAATGAACAGGTCACTACAATAAAAATTATGCAGATTAAAGATGCAGTTTATGAGGTGAATATGGAGAGTGATCACCTTCATTTTATGCCAAATAAACAACAAAGCCTTTAAAGAATGGGTGTTACTAACACATTTTTTTAAAGACTTTCACCAGGAAAACACAGGCTAGAGGATTCATGAGCAGAGTAGATCAGATATACAGCAATGTAGCCAGACCAGTTAGTGTACAGGCTGTCTGAGTTTTGCCTTTTTCAAAAAACATTATGAAACATAGATTATTGCTTGTTCAACACTGAAAATCTAATGATGAATGATACCACTCTTTAGGCCTAGATTGAGGGATAATATTCAAGTGAGTGAGAGTTTAATTTTCATCTATTTTAAAAACATTTGCCGTGACAGTTAAGCAGTGATGTTATTTTAGATAGTGCTTAAGCCCCAATAAATCCATGTTTGTCTACACAGTTACAATCTATCAAAAAAAGCATTCAAGTCATGGTAGAAACCATTAAAGTAAATCGGGAATATAAATAAAAGCTTGATACAGCCTTAACAGTTACATCAATGGTAACTGTAAAATAAGCTATAAAAATGTAAAGAATAAAGGGGAACTTTTCTTTCTCCACTAGCTTGCAGGATAGCATCTTCTTTTTGTGTACCACTACTACTGGGCTACAGAGGGGGGCAAAAATGGCAAATTCACATCTTCCATTCAGAGACAAAAACAAGTAGGGGTTAGTTTTGTGGTTTGTTTGGGGGTTGGTTGTTTGTTTAAAGTTTTACAGCAAAATAACTCCAAATTTTATGTATGTTGTGTTGTGTGTATGTAAAAGAAACCACTATGTGGAGAGAAAAAATTCCAGGGGTGAGTAGACAGATGCGTGAGAATCTGAGATTCCATTTTGGACATCAGGGCAGATACGAACCTGCAATGTCCTTTTGCACAGGAGGCTGGAGATGAAAGGCATGAGGAGAATGGAAATAGCATTGAAACCAACAGACTGATCTTATAGTAGCTTATACACTATTGGTATGATAAAACTAATTATTCATGATTAACTAATTTTCGAAAAGTGCTCTAACCATACCAACTACTTCTAAAGAAAAGAATTATTGGAAGATATAATCATATTTTTTGCAGAATGTTTGCTGCAGTGCCAAAAGCTAGAACACTGGATAAAGGAAACTCTTCCAGATACTAGTTTGTTAGAGCATACTGACAACTGAAAATAATACAGCCCTTCATACTACCACACTTGTATAATACCAACCAAATGCTACTGCACTGGGCAATGACATTCCATATTTCCAGATGTATGCAGCTTAATTGTTGGATATTTAGATACTCTGAGCAAGTGACCATGATGTCTGCTCAAATCAAGCTTAAATCAACAGAGCTGTGAGTTTGATGCATTCTATACAGGTCAAATCTGCAGTATATTCTGCTCATGCAGGAAATCAGAGATTCTTTCGGACCTTGACATATTGGCAGTCATAACAATACTTTCGGTGATGAAGAACGCATTTGTATGTCGTATATGTGCTTCCCGAGTACAAAAAAGAATGTCCACTGCTTTGTTATTTGTGTAACAAAGCAAGAAGCAGTTTCCACCTTTAATCTGTCCCTTCTTCACTTACATTCTTTTACAAAAGATTATTCACTACCATTAATTTAACAGCATGACTGGAATGGGAAACAAAACAGCTCAAGGAGAAAGTCTCATGTCCCAAAAACATTCTTTAAGTCAAGATCTTGTTGGAAATATCTTGCTTTTCTGCAATAGTAAATCTTTCTGGGTATATCAGCATCTCACGAGGCAGTGCTATGCTGAAGATGTGAGTTCCCCCTCTCTATGTGGTGATTTCTGTGCGCAGAAAAAAAAAAAACAACAAACCAAAACCCCACCCAAACAAAAAAACCCCAAACCTATAACCACCAAAGCATTAGGTAAAGTGGAACAGTTCTTCAACAGACTAGCTTACCAGAGCGCAGCAATGCTCTGACATAGCTGTATTGTTTACTCTTTCAGAAGCAGCTGTTTAGAAATTAGCTTGAGAATCTTTCTTTTATGCAATATTGACTAGTACCAGGTACTTCTATGTAGTTAAATTATTGTTATTTTTTAATGTTGAAATCTCAGGAGAAATATGTCATTCTAGCTTTCACTGTTTGTTGACAGAAGACCTGAGCCTTTTAAAGTGTTTTCTCTGCAATACTGATTTGCATGTATATTAGATTTTTGCTTTGGATTTTTCTCCTAATCATGGGGAGCATTACACGGATATTTTTTTCTGGATTATTAAGTACCTTGTCATTGTACTTTACACTCTTAGTAAGTAGTAGATCATGACCCAATTCACTGAAGAGCTACAAATCATAATGGCAACACTTACAATAATTTCTGAGTCATGTTCTCAGGATAATAGTGTGGCAGAGTTGAGAATTGGGTGTCTCATCTACAAAACTGAATGTAAATAAAGAGGCGGCAGGCAGATCTTTACTTTTATAAATTTGCATTACATTAACATGTCAGTGTAATATCTTCTGGCCCAGGAGGGCAGGGGTATTTTTATAATTCTTTTAATCAGCCTTGATACCTGCCTGTGAATAAACATACGAAGAGGTATTTTTAACAATGTTTCACTGAATATTCACTAAGGAAGGTAGGTCAGGTCTAATTCTCCAGTTTATCACATACTAAATTCCCAGCTTGGCCTGTGGTGATCCTATATGCAGCATCCAAAGAACGCTTCTTGTATTTCACACCCAGTTAAGATTATAGTTGTGAAAATTAAACACCAGGTTTAACTAATTGATGCATAATTTTTAAAAAAATTGGACTTTACTCTCATTACTTTTCTTTATGTTGACACCAGTAGTATGGAAGAAAAGTGGTGTAAGACTTAAAGAGGGCAAGAACAGAGTAAGGAAAAGCAGCAATGTTAGTTACAATTAATACAGGATTGTCTAAGTATGGTTCTGTGGATGTGGATGAGAAAGGAGATTGTTAGAAATTTACATCTACCTGGAAACTAAATAAATGCAGAGCTTAAAATGGTGGAGTAAAGTCTGGGTGTTACTTAAGCAAGTTTAATACTTGGATAACAAGTCACTGATTTATTTGTCTCCTCACCTTCATTGTCATAATACAGCATATGTCTGCCCTCTTCTTAAAAGGTAATTTTGCTATTTAAAAAATTAGTTGTTGGATAAAAGTTTATCCTTCCCAGTTAAAATTCTGTGTCTCTACAAATATCAAAATGCAGAGACTACAGTAAAGCTAACACCATTTTTTTTGCCATTTTGTATCCAAAAGTATCAGTATGAAACTATATTTTCTGTAATTTTATAAAAACTGACACTAAAATTCCACTGTGTGAAAACAGGTCTATCATGCAGATAAGGAAAGGCAGAGTTAGAAATATGATAGGCAATGTTCCATTATTTTGTAACATCACAGAAAAGCAATTCAAAAATCCCATTCCAATCTCCAAGTATAAGTAATTGAAACTGTACAGATCTCAGCACCTAATTAGACATAATAGGCTTTTTGTTACATAGCTTTGTGAAGGCAATCAAAAGGAAAATGCCTGCCATTGCACACTGGACAATATTCATTTTTAGATCTCATTTAGCTAAAAAATAACATTGTTTGCTATCATAAACCCCTAAGTCTAAATGCTCAGGAAAATTATTTTCCAGGTAGAAAAAATTGTTCTTCCCAGTATATAGTAACATGGTGCTGCAACTTACTATCCTTCTTTCTTGTACTTTTTTTTTTTTCCCTTTGGTCTGTATGTACAATTTGATGGCAAAATTTATTTTAGTGTTTTCAAAAATTGTTTTAGTTCAGGAATCTGCCAGTTTCAGATTATACTGATGAACAGCAATATGTTGAGACACAATTTAGCTAGGACAGCTTTTAATCAAGACTATGCATATTACCCAGAAAGCATCTTTGTTACAGGAAATAAAGTTTAATGGGTACTGACTTCTGTATGACTGAATAAATAACAAAAATTGAGTTATTAAGCTTTTCATCATTTTCAGGGAAACATTAAGATTTCTTTGTAGTGTACTTACTGCACCTAACTATTCAATATATTACTAAAAACATATCTCCTCTTAAGAAAAAAAGTTCTTTCTTTTCCTAAAAGAAATCCTCATAGTTGAGCATCTAGTCTCAGCTGTCCAGTAATTGTATGAGAACTGAAAAAGCCAAACTGTTCAGAGAGTCATGAAAATAAAGGTAATTCATCAAAAGATGGATAGGATAAATTAGTCCCTCAATGCCAGAATTATTATTTTCTACAAATTAAAAAAATGTAAGATCTGATTCCACCAATTTCCTTGATTATTTTTAATGTAATTCTCTTACAATAAAAGCCTCCCTTCTGGATGTATGATTGCTTTTCTCAGCAAACAACAGAAAAGCACTAGTATCATGTGGAACATTAAGTGCAAGAGGATTTCTTCTTTCTTTGTGCCTTAAACTAGTTTTGTCAAATTGTTGAAGATGAGGTGCAGGAAGAAAAGCTGTGAGGGCCTTGTGTCCTTTCTCTTCTCAAACAGTCCTGAAAGAGCTACCAATATTATTGTCATCTGCATTTTGCTTAAGGACAGTAAGACTTCTGGTGTCTGCTGGAAATTGTTATTTTCTCATTTTGGAAGAGGAAAAGCCCATTCTATATAATATAGTTTAATAAAAACTTTATCTACGTTCTGAGTGTAAATCTAGATGGATGTTTATTATCTAGTGGGCATAGAACACAGAAAACAACAAAATTGTGTACTCTGATGTCACTTTAGCGTAGGACACATAGTGAACATGAAAACCTGTTTCATGAAGTCAAGATGAACTCTGACTTTCTAACAAACTGTTCAGTATCTTGACTACAAAAAGATGAAAACTCTTATCTCAAGAGACCATGCAGAAATTGGCTGCACCATTTAGAAAAAATAAAATGTTTATAGAGTTCAGTACCTTTGCTCTTTAAGGAGGAGGAATTCTACAGTGTGCTAATAGGATTGGAACTCTGACATTTCAACACAGACTACTTAAAATGAATTTAATTTTTTTCTATTAAAACAAATGACCTGGAACATTCAGAACAGAGAATAGTCTTGTTTCATCAATTTTACTGGAAAATATTTTGCTTTGTGATCTTGGTGGAATGTATCCCTTAAGATTTCGATTATGGGATTGCCATTTGCGGTTATCATGGACTGTTCAGTAACTTTAGTACAGGTTTTGATACCTAGGTGAGATGTACTGCACTCTGTTCTTTGTGATGGGGAGGCTAAAAGCAACACCTTTGGGACTAGCCTTTAATCCATATGTGTGATATAAAAATCACATAGAAGTTCTGGCATCTAAGCTCTGAGAGCAAACCATAAGAACCAGTAACACTTGAATATTGAATTCGTCATATATGGCACAATCTGCCCTGGAATTCTTCATATATGACATGGTCTGCTGTAATGTAAAGGATGTATTTGTTTATTTGCTTGGGGGGAGTGGTTATTACCTTATCATTACTATTCATTATAATGTTTTGAAATATATGGTGCAAGCAGTGCATAATGGTGAAAATAAATACTTCTGCATTGCTTAGAACTCTCCCAACTCAGCTTCCTAGAAAACGTAATGCAAGAATCAAACTGTGGGGTTTCATAGATAGGTGGGTTTGAGCACAGGTAATAGAGGCAGCCAACAGATGCAACAGTTTGTGCTGCAGCTTCCACAAAGGTAGCCAGAAACTCTACTGAGGGCAGTATATGTGGGCTCTGCAACGGTGGCTCCAGGGGATACGGCCCTGCAGAAAAGAGGGGCTCAGGAGACGTGATAGATTTTTCAAGGATCACCTCCTTTAAGCTCAAAAAAGTTCCATCTTGAGGTCTGCATGGATGGATTGAATGGTCCTGATTAAACTCAAACTAAAAAAGGAAGCATGCAAGAGGTGGAAAATGGACAAGTGACCCAGGAGAAATACAGAGGTGCTGTCTGAGCTTGTAGGGATAAGGTTAGGAAAGCCAAAGCTCATTTTGAGTTGAATCTGATGAGTGACTTGAAGGGCAATAAGGAAGGCTACCTCAGGTCTTTAAACAGCAAAAGGAAGACTAAGGAAAATGTGGGCTCGCTGACTGGGGCAGGGGACCTGATGAGAAAGACCACAAAAAAGGTTGGGGTACTCAATGCCTTCTTTACCTCTGTCAAAAAAAAAAAAGAAAGACTTGCTTCAGGAGTTCCAGGTCCCTGAAACCAGATGGGGGAAGTCTGGAACAAGGAAGACTTACCCTCAGGTGGGGCAGGATCAAGTTAAGTAACATATAAGCAAGCTGGACATGTCAAAGTCCATGAAACATGACAATATGCACCCATGAATGCTGAGGGAGCTGGCTGATGTCATTGTGAAGCCACTGTCAATTATCTTTGAAAGGTCATGGGGATCAGGAGAGGTTCCTGAGGACTGGAAGAAAGCAAATGCCACTTGTATCTTCAAAAAGGGCAAGAAGGGTCTGGAATGATACAGGCCAGTCAGCCTCACCATGAGGCCTGAGAAGGTGATGGAGCAAATAATACTGGAAGAGTTTCAATCCATGTTAAGGATAAGAACTTGACTGGGAGTAGCCAACATGATTTTATGAAAGAAAAATAATTCCTGACCAACCTGACTAGCTGAACTGCCAGGGTCAAAGAGCTGTAATCAGCAGCACAAAGTCCAGCTGGAATCCTCTAGTGATGTTTCTCAGGGGTCAGTGTTTTCCTCATCTTCATTAATGACCTGGATGATGGGACAAAGTGCACTCTCAGCAAGTTAGCAGACGACAAAAACAGTGAGGAGTGGTTGATGGTTATGCTGCCATCACAGAGACCTCAACAGGCTGGAAAATGAGCTGATAGAAATCTTATGAGGTTCAACAAAGGCAACTGTCGTGTCCTGGAATTGGAAAGGAGTAAGCCCATGCGCTAGTACAGGCTGGGGGGTGATTGGTGGGAAGTCTACAGAAAAGGTCCTGGGGGTCCTGGTGGACAACAAGTTGGACAGGAGCCAGTAATGCGTGCTTGCAGCAAACAAGGCCAACAGTATTCTGTGTTGCATTAGGAAGAGTGTTGCCAGCAGGATGAGGGAGACAATCTTTCCCTTCTGCTCAGCCCTGGTGAGACACACCTAGAGTACTGCATCCAGTTCTGGGCTCTCCACTACAAAAGAGGCATTGACTTGCTGGAGTGAGTCCAGCGAAGGGTGACAAAGATGATTAAGGGACTGGAGCATCTCATACACGAGGAGAATCTGAGAGAGCTGGGACTGTTTAGCCTGGAGGAGAGAAGGCTCAGGGTGATCTTATCAATGTGTATAAATACCTGATGGGAGGAAGTAAAGAAAATGGATCCGTGGTGTCCTCAGTGATACCGAGTGAAATACAGGCTGATCTACAGGAGGTATCATCTAAATGTAAAACACTCCTTTTTTCCTGTGAGGATTGTACACTGACACAGATTTGCCAGAGAGGCTGTGGAGTCTCTATCCTAGAAGTTATTTAAAAGCCATCTGCATGTGGTCTGGGCAACTGGCTCTAGGTGACCCTGCTTTGAGTAGTGAGGTTGGTTAGACAATCTCCAGAGGTGCATACTAGCCTCAGCCACTCTGTGACAGATCTACTGTAAGTGATCCTGGGAGTGAAGCTACAATACGACAATGGGAACAGAATTACAGCCCATTCAACATTCTGTTTCTCAGGTTTCAGTCAGTTTCCTTTTAAGCCTGATGCAAGATCAGATGACAATAACGCACAAAACATTGCCAAATCATAATTTTTTGTCAGTTTTAACACTGTATTTAAATAACTTTAGCCATTGCTAAACACATTTTATAAATCCTTAGTAGTTGTAATTCATGCTTATCAGCTGTTCTTAAATAACTTCCATTTCTAAGTACACTGTTCAATCTACAGTCAGTTGCTGATGATGCAATGAACGCATTTGCTTTCTTAAATGAACGTCATCAGTAGTATCAGGACTTTCAGTTTTCCATTGCTTCATTTCACTGTTATGGTTTTATTTAAGCAGTTCTATACTTAGATTAAAAAGGCTGATCTCATTTAGCAGTTTTTAAAATGTATTTATTTATAATTTGCATTTTGGTATACTTACTATAAAATATTAAACACAAAACCAAAAACATAGGTCTCACTAAATCTGTGAAACTGACTTTGTAAAATTTGAGGGGCTTGTTGGTCTCATTTTGTCATTTTAAATCAAAACTTATTCATCAATTTAAACAAAGGCTAGGTGTTGATTTTTTCAGTACTACATTTTCATTCTCCCAGAATGAATTTTGGATCTTGTCAAGTAATGTATCATTACCCAAAAAATGTGTAGAAAAATCCCTTAGCTGATATGGATGAGAGAAGGATGATAGAAGGGAGGTAAAATAAAAGAAGTAGAGAGGATGTTGGTGGTAATAGAACAGGCAGAGAGATTTAGAGAGAAGATAGATTTCTTTCTGCAGCCTTTAATGGTCTCTTCATTTTCAGCACACTCTTTCTTTTTAACACTGAGATGGTATCATCTTGGTATTCCCGTATGATATTTGTATTGAAAAGTAAGCTGAAAGTGGTTGATAGTAAACAAGCTGCTGCTGCATATAGGAGAAAGGAAAATTGGTCTAGTTAGTCTAATCTTTCAAAATGCAACAGCCTAATCTGGAGATGTTTTACTTTCTTAACCAGAAAGCTGAGTATATTAAGGGATTACAATCAATATTTCTCGTACTTCCTATCACTATCATGCCAGGCAAGAAAGTGAATGTCTCTTTCTGGGCATTATTCCTTTTAGGAGAAAACATCAGCAAAACAGAATCAACATCATCAACTTCACTTTCAGAAAGAGTGGAAGTCAAGGAGACTGTTGTGTTCTGTAAGACAATATACAGTCCTCTGAGTAAAAAGTAGTTGAAGAAATTAATGATGCTTGATAGCATGACTTACAAAAAATACAAATTCTTATATTTTGTAAGTCTAACCTTCCATGTCTCCACTTTTTTGTGATTAAAACATCTGTGTGATTAATGCTTTCATTCTATTTTTAATAATTGTAAAACCAAACCAAAACAAACTATATAGTACGAGTACCTTGAAAAAGAAGAGAAAAAAACCCAACATTTCTATAAAAACAAGTTACTGATTGATGGGAATTTTTGTGCTTATATTTGCCTTGGGTTTTTGCTATGGGCTTGTTCTCTTTGGCTGCCTTTTCTGTCACACAGTCATAGATGTGTCAAATATGTAAGTGTGGTGCGTTGACTGCGGCTGGACACCAGGTGCCCACCAAAGCTGCTCTATCACTACCCTCCTCAGCTGGACAGGGGAGAGAAAATATAACAAAGGGCTTGTGGGTCGAGATAAGGACAGGGAGAGATCACTCACCAATTACCGTCATGGGCAAAACAGACTCAACTTGGGGAAATTGTTACCAATCAAATCAGAGTAGGGTAATGAGAAGTAAAACCAAATCTCAAAACACCTTCCCCCCACCCCTCCCTTTTTCCTGGGCACAACTTCACTCCTGATTTTCTCTACCTCATCCCCCAAAGCAGTGCAGGGGGACGGGGAATGGGGGTTACAATCAGTTCATCACACGTTGTCTCTGCTGCTCCTTCCTCCTCAGGGACAGGACTCCTCACACTCTTCCCCTGCTCCAGCATGGGGTCCCTCCCATAGGAGACAGTCCTTCAGGCACAGACTGCTCCAGCGTGGGTCCCCCGCGGGGTCACAAGTCCTGCCAGGAAACCTGCTCCGGCATGGGCTCCTCTCTCCTTGGGGCCACAGGTCCTGCCAGGAGCCTGCTCCAGCGCAGGGTTCCCACGGGGTCACAGCCTCTTCCGGGCATCCCCCTGCTCTGGTGTGGGGTCCTCCATGGGCTGCAGGTGGAGATCTGCTCCACCGTGGACCTCCCTGGGCTGCAGGGGGACAGCCTTCCTCACCATGCTCTTCCCCAGAGGCTGCAGGGGAATCTCTACTCCAGCGCCTGGAGCACCTCCTCCCCCTCCTTCTTCATGACCTGGGGGTCTGCAGGGCTATTTCTCTCAAATATTCTCAGTCCTCTCCCTGGCTGCTATTCTGCAGTTCCCCCCCGCTCCTTGTTAAATCTGTTCTCCCAGAGGCACTACCACCGTCACTGATGGGCTCAACCTTGGCCAGTGGCAGGTCTGTCTTGGAGCCAGCTGCCATTGGCTCTGTTGGACATGGGGGAAGCTTCTGGCAGCTTCTCACAGAAGCCACCCCTGCAGCCCCCCCTGCTACTAAAACCTTGCCATGCAAACCCCATACAGTATGAAGTGATTTTTTCCACGTCTAAGACTACATATACATCATTGTGTATTGTTATTAACAAAGATTGAATATCATTTTAATAGTGAAGAGGGAATGAAAGCTTTTTATTGGTATTGCAGCACAGAAGTAACAGCCTTTATCAATTTGATTTGATTTGATTTGATTTGATTTAAAACAATCATCAAGTTATTGCATAAAATTAATATTGCTGTGGTTGAAGCCATGTATTTTATACATGCTTCATAAAGCAATTTATTGTTTTTTTAAAGGAATGAAGGTGTATATTAGGGAAGCAACACTTTTCTTGAGCACTGAACTCTACTTTCATAAGTTCTAATTGTACCTATGTATACCTGTCCCATTAATAACCAAAATCTGTGTACATTCAGCAAACTCTGCAACAGCTCTGCAGTAGCAATGACCTGAGAAGGCAATATTTTGAGAGTGATTATTCACAGTTTGCGTGATCAAAAGGAACTATTCACAAGAAAGTATTTTAAAAAAAAATAATGGAAAATTTATTGAAAACATGATTTTGGCCGCTCCCAGAATGTTGCAAAGTCTAATCAAGAGTATTTACTTGATTCACCAGTACTGCAAGGTGCATAATTATTTATTTATTTATTTGACTCCCATAAAGATGTCTGGGATTTAAGTACAATTGTTTTCTTTGGAAGCATTAGAGCTGCCTCTATGAGTCACTATATTTTCCTATATTATTAATTAAGTTCGTTACGTGGACAGTGGGCTATCTAGGTTCCAAAGATTGACCTGGTCAGGAAATTACTACACTGAAAATGTGATATCCACCCTTTCAGGGTAGCCATGAACCTCTGGGATAGATCACCTCAGATCCTTCTGCACAAGGTATTCTTATTATATGTCCTATTAATACAAAATGGAGTGGAGGAAAAATGAGAGGAAGGATAGGGCACTGATAGTTGTGATAACTGAGTTCCAGATCCCAGTCCTTGAATATTTTTTATTTCAAACAACACAGAGCTGTGGAAGCAAGAAAAAGGAAGAGCACTTTTCCCAGGGTGGTAAGTGAGGGTCTCCATTGCAAGCAGAGTCCATCAAAGTAATCTTATTATTAATCTTGTGTTAGTCTTGTGCTTTGTATTAGTAAACTTTATATTATTCTGTTGTTTTAATATTGAGTTCATCCAGTTTGGGATGAACTTTTTAATGGCTTTTTCAGCCCAGAGAGCTTGAAATAATGTGAGGAAAATGTCACAGAGTTGTAGAAAAGTGTTTAATTTTGTGGTATTGAAGATAGCTTCTGTAAGTTCTGGTGAGTGACCTGAAGTTATGTTGGCAATGAGAACTCTGAACCTACCAGAATCATCTTTGGAGGACTGACAGCAAATCTGGCATAGTCCTAGCCGTCTGTAATAAAGAATTGTTTCTGGAGCAAACTGTTCTCAAAATAACATACAGTTTATTCTGCTGAGGAAACTATTTGGTTTGCCTTGGCTCTCTGGAAGGAGGTATGATTGGGAAACCAATAATGAGTATTCAACCGGTTTGGTCTTATTTGACAGTGGTATTTGACAGACCAAATCACAAAAATGTCTCTGATATATCATAATAAAGTCGTGAGTTTTCAGTAGGTGACTTTCTGTCCCCCCTACATCACAATATCTCTGCTATGTAATCTGTGTTAAGCAATAGATGAAGAATGGAGGGAAGATAAAGAGATTTATTAGTTTATCAGCCCACCAGATTGGGAAGGAGAGTGCGTGAATGAAAAGTAGAAGAGAAACAATGGATTTATTGTTAAACAACAAGAAAGAAAAAACATTATGCAATTAGATTCAGTATAGAGACCTAGCTGTTTTTCCCACAGAGATGTCTGTCCCACAAAGCATCTCACTCTCTATGTCATGATATATTAAATTATGCACTAAATCTTACATTTCTGTCACTTCAACCTGTCATCAATAGACCTCCTGCAGTTACCAATTTGACAGGTTTGTCTAGCCCAGCCTTCAGAGTTGTTAACTTGGGAAAAGAAGACAGATTCCATCTAGAACAAATACTGAGAGACAGAGTCCATACTAAAGCCAAA
This sequence comes from Haliaeetus albicilla, assembly GCF_947461875.1. Lineage (NCBI taxonomy): Eukaryota > Metazoa > Chordata > Aves > Accipitriformes > Accipitridae > Haliaeetus > Haliaeetus albicilla. Next base: position 21,983,787 of record NC_091497.1, read on the forward strand.
GAAATTGTGATATCCATGCCCAAATTCAGCAAATTTATATAGGCTCATAGATTTTTATGGCCTGAAGTTACTGCTGTGATCATGTAGACTGACTTTCTGGAAGGGGAATACAGAATTTCTCCCCGTCATTTCTGCATTGAGGACATGCCACCTCAAGGAGTTTGGGCATGTCTGTCTAAAAACGTATCAGTGTAGATATGAAAACTTCAAGGAACACAGAAACTACCACAATCCTAAATTCATAATTCCAATAAATCCTTAGCATCATTGGTTAAAATATGGAATATTATTCTTAGGCTTAATTTAACAGGTTACTAATTCCAGTCATTAGATCTTACTAGTCCTCTTACAGTTAGACTCTTAATCATACAATTTCTAATTTATGCAGGTACTTATACAGTATGATTGGATTAACTCTTGGAAAAAATATCTTGATAAAGCCTACATCTGTTATGGAATTTCCAGCAGGTTTTCCAGATTTTTAATGGTTCTTTTGTAATTCTTTCTGAAGTTCCTCCATACTATTTACATTCTTTACATGTACAACATCTGCATCCATTAGTTTTCATGAATGTACCGTTAGAGGAACTCACTACCAGCTGTGACCACAGGTTTCTCAATTGGTTCCACTTTGCATTTATGCTTCTCAGATATCTACAAATATCGAAGCAAAATTTAAAAAAAAAGGAGACAAAATACTTAAAATAGACATATTAGTACTTTAAGGGAATGCAGCACCTTGTTTGGTTTTTTTTATTTACTTATTAGAGAACTGGACTTTGAACATTAATATATTGAATTTACATAGTCCAAGGTGATGATTTGCCCTCACGTATACAGCCATAACTATACCAAAACAGAATGAAATTCAATATTGCAGAATGTATTTGTCCAGTATTTTAAAACATAGCAGGCTAGAACTGGACTAGCTCTTAAGAAGCAAATGTAAGGGTGTCAATGCAATTGGTATTCTGTAAAGAAGAGACTTTAAATGTGTAAACCCATAGCAAGTTAGTGTGTGCTATAGTCAGCAGCATGGAGGATTACTTTTGTACAGAAGCCCTTCTGTCTTTGTCCTGTATGGAAAAATAACTTTCCTATTGCTTTGCCAGTAAATTTTCCTATTATAGAAGCAATGCAAACTGGCAAACTCAAAACAGGCAATCTTGTATTGAATCCCTTAAAGTTCTCTACGCAAAAGAAGCTTCCAGATTTCTTCATTGGTGTAGCTGTAACTATATTCACACCTTTTGGCAGATGAGCATGTCATGAATCTCACACTAAAGAAACATTTTTATTTTGGCAGTTTTCTAACTGCAACATTTCCCTGTGTCAATGTCAGATTAATTTATGTGGAAATGGAATTGAACATCATGACAGCAAAGTATATAGAAGTTATTCAATAAGGCCAGAAAAGTTCAGAGAACACTCTGATGAACTTTAAAAGCTAGTTGAATTCACAACACAACAGCAAGTGGCAAATGCAAAGTAAAAGACATTGGGAAAAAAATCTGAAGGAATTGTGCATCTCACAGGGCTCTACATGCATTGTACAGACCCAGCAAAGCTCTCATTAGAGAGAAGTCAGTGAAGACTATTTTCTTTATTGTATTTCTCTGAAACTGTAATGATCTACTGTTTTCTGATTTTTTGATGAGTTCAAATCATGTGAAATGGAGTGGAAAAAAAAGACACTGATTTAGGAATAGGATTGGATTTAGCTTGAGATTTTTCAGAATGGTGCTCATTTGGGATCATGGATTCACAGAATGGAATTACTAAGCTCACTGTATTGTAACAAATGGTACTTAGCTATAACTTATCTTCCAGAGCCTTCTAAGCTTAACTGAAGATACTGTGAGATAGAGAATTCATCAGTTCCTTAGAATGGGTGATTAAAACCCCTCATAGTTAAAAAATTGTTTCTTATTTAAATTTTTCCTACTTCAACTTCCATGCTTCAAATTTTGTTTTACTTTTCTTCACTAGATAAAAGAATCCTTATATACCCAACATTATTTTCCTGTGAAGGTACCCATTCTCTTGTTATTTCTTTTTTTTATAAGGTAAATTGATGAACCGGCTTAAGTTTCTCACTGTAAGTTACTTATTTGAGCCTTTGAATATGTTTTTTGATTCTGTGCCTGTCCACCAAGCTTCCAGCTAGTGAAAAATTGAATGTTTTCTTCTACATAATTGACAAAAATGCTGAAAACATCAGACTTCTTTCCCTTCCCTGTGGAACCCTGGTAGAAGCAATTCCATTCAGTGAAATCCTCCTTAGGTTGACAATAATTAGAGATCCATCAGGTATCCAGTCCATAATTTATTTATCATGTGCTTTACTGATATTCTAAAGAGCTAATTCATGATCAGAATGTTATGAGATACTAAGTTAAACAGTATACAGAAATCTAAGACTATCACATCATTGACAGGTTATTCTATGAAGCAAACAATCTTCTCAAGGAATTAAATTAGGTTTGTTTGACAAGACCTATTTTTCATAAAGCCATGTGGAATGGCATTAATTTTATTCCTGTTTCCTAATCCTTAATTAATCAAATCTCAAATTGGTGTTTCCATTTTCACTTTGAATGTGCAAGTTCATTTGTTAGCTGTGTTTTGGAAAACTTTTTTTTTTTTTTTTTTACTATTGATAGAGAAAGCATACTTTTATCTTCTTTCACTCTCTCCTCCATTTTAGGAGTTACAGTGCTTGAAGGGCCTATTTATGCAGTGGGAGGACATGATGGTTGGAGTTATTTGAATACAGTTGAGAGGTGGGACCCTCAAAGTCAGCAGTGGACATTTGTGGCAAGTATGTCAATTGCCAGAAGCACTGTTGGAGTAGCAGCATTAAATGGCAAGTGAGTAGGGTATTCTTACATGGTTGAAACACATTTCTTAGAGGAATCAAAAACTGTGACACACAGTAGTAAATAACTTTTAGCATGTTGTAATAGAGGATGTCTTTTAAAATAAATGTAGACAGAGTTGTGCACACCCTCCTATATCTCATGGCTCCTACATTTATTTGAAATAAGTAATTCATATATATTTTCTATATTATTTTTGTTTAATATTTATATCAAATGCTTAAGAATATAGACCTGAAATTTCAGTGTGTACGGTGTAAGGTGTAAACAACAGTCAGTTGCATCATCTGACTTTTATATGTTGTATGTATCAGTTCTAGTTAACCGAGTTTATCCTTCTAATATAGTCATGTACCCAGTGATAAGATTTGTTGTATATACATTTTGTACCTTGCTTCAGCCAAACATTGACCCATGAAACTGTCTTTGTCTCAAGGCAATTACATCCACACAGCAAGTAAACAGAAATTTGATTCTTGTCAAAACAGTCAGACTACATTAAACCTGTAATTCTAATTTTTTTCATATTCTAAGTTTCTCTTCTATAACTTTCATTTTCATTTCAAACTTTCAATTAAAATTAAAATTTTAATATGGCACTTACTAAAACTCATTTTACGGTAATGTGATATTATGTATTACTTGTTGCTTATCACTTTTAAAGTATTGGCTTTTAGCTATGTGGCTAAAAAAAGTATGGTGTGAACTGTAATAATTTAGAGGTGGGGGAGGAGTTCATCACACCTAACTTCAGAGATTTTTGTATAGACATCTACAAGTGAGCCAATCATGTTAAGTTTGCCTTATGGTCAATGGAAGAAATACGTACTTTCAGGATATCATTTATCTTACTTATTTTAGACATTTGTGTTAGGACAGCATGAATTGTTCTCTCTAAGTGCCCGTTTTTCTCTACTAACTATATAGGAAACCTGAGGACTCTGATATCAGATTTTGACTTCTATGTTTCTGATATTTAAGCGGGGAAGATGAATCCCACTGTAGACAACTGAAAATAAATAAAGGGCAGTCAGTAAAGAATCCCTTGGGAATGGTGGGAGCAATGGAGTAAGGCAAATTTCTGGAATATTATTTTTCTCATACTTTATTGCTACTGAACAGCAAGGAAAAAAGTATGAGAAACAGCTGCAGATGCGGGATGGAATGAGAGAGTAAATGTTGAGGACATGAAGAAGATAGTTAATACAAGTTAGGATAAAAAGTTTATGGGGAAAAAGAGGACTTATTAAGGCTATTGGGTTTCATGGTAGACTATGCTGTTTCATAATTCAACAATCCAATAAAATTTGCCCACCCCATTTCTTCCAGGAGCAAATCGGTCAGTTTTGATTATACAGTTGGAAAAACACTCAAAAATCCTTTATATTAGGTTGTGCTTATCACACCTAAGATACAGGCTTGAGATAAGTAGGCTGAATTGATTGCTGGTGTTGTCAGACTCTTTCCACTGACTGTAAGAGTCACTGAATATAAAAGTCAAGTCAACAAAGGAGCTTAATTTAGCCCAAACAACAATGTTACAAGACCTATAGGAGATTGTGTACCTTTCTGTAGCAGCAGGAGGAGGCCTGACAGAGTACCCATAATCGCATCATTATGACAATATGCAGATATATATTTTTTAAATTGAATCTCAAATTAATTAAAACTACAGGCTTTAAAAGTGTTAACTAATTTTATGAGTTTGTCGGTTGTGTCCTATTTGCAGCATAACTCTGGATTAAACAGGCTTTATTGGATGCATTCATTATTAATGTTATATTATTTAATTCATGGTATTATATATTCAGATGATCTACTTCTCGTCCATGACATTAGGAGTTAGTTTTATGTTGTGAAATCACCTGCAAACCACTGAAGCTTAATCGTCATTGCTTTCTCTTACTAAGTCACAGTGGCACTGAAATGTTCCAGAATAGATCAAATGGACAAAGCTGCTTTAATAACCCTGTTACTCTAAAAGAATCTGGTTTCAATAGTGTATTAGCCATGCAGAAAACTAGCAGAGACAAGATCTACGCAAATAACCCTGCAAATATAGATCTAAAATTACAAAGAGCTGCAAATGATTATGTATATATATTCCAGGTATCTTTCTTTTGCACTGCTGAGCATGTATTTAATGCTTCTCAGTTAATAAATGTTCAATTTTGCATGACTGACTTAGAACACATTTAAATGAAAAGAGATGTTATCTATGTCTCAGAAAGGTGGAATGGACACCACTGAAAACAGAAAAGCAGTGGTCGCACTGAAGCAAATAACAAATATACTACTGATTTTTATTTTTTTTTAATCTGAATAACCATCTTTAAAAAATATCCCATATGCTGAGAACTGAAACTTGAAAACATATGTAAGGACCAAACCTTTCAACTCTCTGGTGCTATTCTTACTACACTGCTGTTCCACACAACTGACATATGCTGCATTCCTCATCTGAGTGTTTTGCTTTGAACTAGGCAGAAAGTTACGGAATTATTTTTTTTTAAATAAATTCTAAGGATATTAGAAATAGATGTCTCAATGAGAAACAAGATGTTGGCTTTAACATTCAACAAAGGAGGAACTATTTTATTATGGTAGTTCTGAGGAGCCTTTTCCTGGTTATTCCTTATGTTTTTCTTCTGCACTGAATTAAATAAGTAAATAAATAAAATGCAGCAGGGTTAGACTGTCTTTGAAGTGAGAAAGTTAGAAACTATTCTATGTGTATATCTCCCACACTGCTTTGGGCACTTTACATAAAAGGGGTACTGTATGCTAAATATCTCAAATGTGAGCTTCTTAAATACTTGAAAATATATAGTCTCGTCTTTTGTGTTTTAATGCTGGAAACTATTCCATTTGTGATGTCCATACCTCTATGGTCTGCTTCATTGGTTTTCCAGTTAAAGCCATTTTAAGCAGAAAAAAAATGATGCATAGTACCATAAAATTTGATGAAAATTGTATTTCTTTATAAGCTTCTGGTGGAAATAAATAAAAAATAAAACCTTTTAGATTCTGATCTCCTTAGGCTCTGAGACAATTGATTTGTAAGTAGCTTCTTATTAGTTCTTAATGTATTGAACCTTTTTAAGCTTACTTATGTTTTTGAAGCTCACTTGTATAGTCTGTGCAAGTCAATTATGAATTATTTTGCTGCTCAAACAAATGGAAGGCAATACTATCTGAATTTGGCAAAATAGGGCACACAGAAATGAATGTTATTTCACTGAAATACATTTTTAAATTTAAACTGAAAATGGCATATTATATCAAAATCTTTCCTAATACCTGAAAAGGATTGTGTCAGTGTGTGCATCGAAATACAGTCTGGAAAATCTTTTCATTATTGAAGCCCTAAAATCCTGCTGAATTTGTCAGAAATTCAGAAAAATAAATATCTGAAGTACTTTTTTTTTTTTTTTTAACTTGATGCCTTTATCAATTTTTAACATACTTTGGTAGCTACTGTAGGACTTGCCATGACTGTAGAGTTTCATGGGATGAAACATTGTCAGTAGTTCCTTCTGATCTGGAAGCAGGATCTTCTTTTCTGCCTTGTTACTGTTAACAACCCGGTTGCACAGACACAAAGAGAAAGAGTGCATGAACTCTCTCACATCAGCAACAGATGTGGGTGTTAAAACATTAAATGTGAAACAGATTTAAACTTTAAAAAAATCAGGAAAGGATGGTGCTTTTTATATGGAGATAACAGGAGAGGTCAGAAGTTGGGATGATTTATTTGAATTGTTCTTTGAGGGCTGACATAAGTGACATATAACTGGTATGCAATATATACTATGTAGGACTAGTATTCTACAGTTTACAGGACATAATGCTGAAGCCATAGTACTCTTCTACAGCATAAGTTAAAAGCACTAGGAAACCAGAAGTACAAAAAAAATTGTATCTTCTCCAGAATTTTTTTAAAATTGTCACTTACTGTTTCAAGATTATGTCTTAATTTCTTCATTTTTAAAATCAAGAAGAAAAAAAAATCTAGTTAACAGTTTCAAACCAATAAATACTAATCTTGTCAGTAACTTAAAATGTAGTTGCCTCCAAGGCTACAGTAGCTATTTATTAGCTTTCTATTAAAAAGTCTTTAATATATGAAGAATGCATTCCCTAAGAACACTGAACCTTTACACTAATTTTCTTCATGTAATTTAATTTCAGAACAAAATTTATTCTAATGGGGAAACTGTAAGTAAAAATAAAATTAAGTTTATACACTTTCCTTTGGACTGTGTACCTAAAAGAGACTCTCTGTATCATACAGATTTATGTTATTCCAAATAATTGTGACACAACCATAACTAGAAAATTTTCTAGATTTTCCTATTATATGGCCATAAAGTTACATTACAGAAAATATTCCTGAGTTTTTACTTGTATGTTGGAAATTATCAGCATTCTTTTTGTGTAACTATAGCTTTCATGGCAGAAAGACTGGCCCTTTACTTGTGTTCTTTTCAACAGATATCAGTAAATCTATGCTACAAAAGGAAAAAATACTCAGCTGTTATTATGATCTGCAGATTGACTTTAAATGGCACAACATCACAGCAGTACATTGAGTTAAGTGTCAAATATAATGACTTTGGCACACACTGGGAAGCAGTTCATTCACGTGGTAACATCTTGTGGAACAAAGGAGAAGGAAGGTCTGCCCTTTATTGATTGCCACATCCTCAAAGATGTGCTTTAGTGAACTTGATATTTCTACCTGCTGCTGTTGTTTTTATCAAATATCACACACCATTATTGATCTATGATAGATGATAAAAAGCAAGGAATTGTCTAACCTTAACATTTAAAAATAGAACTATTTTAAGTGCCCTTTCAAATCATCTTTTACTTTTATTTGAGAAAAAAAAAGTTTTATAAGTATTTGTTTTTTTCGAAGAAAAGTAAAAGAGCAGTGAAAAATGCTGCAGGAAAAATATTATTCCCCATCAATATCTATCTGACTTGTATCTGATTCTTTCAACAAAGCAGTAGCAATGGATTTTTTGTTATTATCATTAGTATTAGGATTTCTATTACATCTGTGGTTTTGCATTGTACAATGAGGGAAGGAGAAAGGAGATGCTGTGAACTGGGAGTTACTCTGGCATTGTTATGGTGCGTTAGCCTTGGCTAACAGTCAAATGCACACCCAGATGCTCACTCACTCTCCTTCATTAGACAGGGGAAGAAAATAGGCTGAGAAAGCTCATGGGTTGAGACAAAGACAGCAAGATCACTTACCAGTTACTGTCATGGGCAAAACAGACTTGACTTGGGGAAAATGAATGTAATTTATTGCTAATAAAAAGAGATTCTGGGTTGTTAGAAACAAAGACAAATTTTAAAAACCACCTTTCTTCACCCCTTTCACAGGCTCATCCTCTGTCTTTCATTCCCGATTCCTCTACCCCCACCCGAGTGGTGCAGGAGGATGGGGAATGGGGGTTGCAGTCAGTCCATAACTGCTCCTCTCTGCTGCTCCTTCCTCCTCATGCATTTCCCTTCTCCATCACGGGCTCTCCACAGGCAGCCGTCCTTCGGGAAATAGCCTGCTGCTCCAGTGTGGTGGTGGTGTGGATATCTGCTTCAATGCCATGGAGCACCTCCTCCTCCTTCTCTGACTTTGGTGTTGCCTCTACTGTTTCTCACTCTCTTTTTTTCCCTCCTCACTCTCTCTCTGCACCATTTTCTGCCCTTTCTGAAACCTGTTTTCCCCGGGGCACCCCGGCCTTGTCTGTGGGGCTGAGGGGTGCCCTGGGGTGGGCGGGTTGGAGCCGGCTGGAACCGGCTGGAACTGGCTGAGTCCAGCACGGGGCAGCCCCTGCCGCTCCTCACAGGGGCCACCCCGCAGCCCCCCTGCCACCAGCGCCTGGGCACTTACAAACAGTACAATGGCAACATTGATTTTTGCACACTTAATCGTGAAATAATTGCCACATACTGGACATTTTTGTGCTGAGTTAGGAGATCAGGTTGCCTATCAAAATGTTGTCTAAATGGAGTTTGGAGAAGACAGGATTATTAGAAGACAGTAAGGAAGCCATTTAAACTGGGCAAGGGTGAAAGATGAAGAATGGGGATAGGCTTCAAGTACCCAAGCCACAGATCTGTCTTGGGGCAAATGACCAGCTCTGGCCAGGGTTCACCGTTTTTTTTATAGCAGTTTTGAAAAAAGCTAAGTTGAACATTTTTAAAACATTTGAGCTTTCAGGAGGTTGGTGCCATAGCTCTATCTGTGGTTCTTGTTTCATAAGTTTGGTACCAAAGGAAGTAACCAAATGCTCAAACACTCTTGAGGACAAGAGTCACAATTTATAATCTCAAGAAAGACATCTGAATTATGACTGGTGATTATTTTAAGCAGAAAAATGCAATACAAATACTAAGGGCAAGACGCTTAAACTGACTCAAAGGTATTTTCTTTTATTGGAACAAAACTCTAAACATAGATCCTCTTAATCCAATCCATCATCTTTATCATTGGACTCGTTTGGAAAGCTTCATCTTTCTCCATCAATCATGTTTCCTTCCTTTTCCTGTTTATCTTAGTTACTGATATTTAAATGTATTCCCTTCTCATATTTCTACTGAAAGACACTCTAACATAAAAATGTGATTTTGTGGTTGTGTCCTTTATGAAATTATTTATTATCAGTAGGCAATGTCAGATTTTGTCTGTTGCTTGACTGTAGCAGATAGGCTTTAGAATGGCTTCCACATTCTATTAATTCTACTTAAGCATTCATAGAAACAGAGCATACCAATGATTTTTTTTTAAAAGAATACATATGTATATGTGTATTTACTATTTTGTTCCCTCATGCGCATGCAAATTCATTTGTTACATTTTCAATTTCATTTGTTAGGTGGAGAGGCTTTAATAACATCTAGCTTTATTTTTTAAAAATTTTTTTTTATTGATTTATATTCAGTTACCTTCATTCGGTTCCACCAGTTTTGCAATAGCTGGATTCATTTAATAATGGATTTCCATAAATTGGATTATTGTCTTGGCAGTACTTTTCCAGCTATTCTCTTTTTCATTTTGAATAGGAAACACAGAGAGCTGGCCAATACAGATGCTAGCATATATGCAGGGGAATGTTTTGTTTTCAGGTCATTTAATGAGACAAAGCTGGAATGAAACTTGTGTTATTTAGATCAATATTGTGCCTGTGGTAAATAGCAGTTGCTTTAGTTTAATATGTCCCTTATGACGATTAGGCATTATTACAAAGTGAACATTAGAAAATTTAGCTTCCTGAACCTTCATTTTCAAGAAAATAACAGAATTCAAACCAAATTAGTGTGAGCACAAGAAGGGTTCTCAAAATTGTCTTGCAGTTAGTCACTCACAGGAATATATTTGCTGTGTACTGACCTCGGAGAGGCATAGGTTAATAATTCCACAAAGTCCTTAATAGGAGTTCAGTGTTTGGCACAGGAGAATTAGCACTGTATTGCATTCATATAACCACCTTCAAAACTTGATTGCATGGGTGATTACAGCCTCCTTCAGGAGTTCTGCTTCTTTGCCTTTCATGCATTATATAATAAACTATCTGTGGCATTTTCTCTTAGCAGAATCATTAAAGCTTATTACTAATTCAGTGCCCTGGTCTGATCTTTTGTACTTTTGCACACAAATTTGTATTTCCTATGTGGGGGTCCCATGCAGCTAAATGAATGTGCAATTCAATTCAATATGCATCATATTCTCTCTTTTTCAAGCAAGATTTAACTTGGTATTTTACATCCAACCTGTAAAATAGCAGTCTCTGCACAGGCTTACTTCTTTTTATGTGGCTAGGCTAGCGTTAAAAAGGGCTAGAACAGATACAAGTTAGGTAAATACATGTGACTCCTAGAAGAGGACAATGAAAAAGCATGAAACTTTACAGTAAAAACAATATTTTTTCCTACAGTCCAAGGCAGGCGCATACACAGCTAGAATGTACTGTTCTTTAGAACCCAAGTGATAGGAAACATGGCAGATGCTAATGACATTGCTGCATTGCAGGGCAGGAACTTGATGAGCCTGTTTTCTCTTGATACACTATGGTCAGGCTCCCAGATGCTTAGGCCACATTTCTATTTTGCATGTTTACTGCACATCTACATCTTTTAGTGTATACACCCCACTATGCACTTCTTTTCATCCATCACCCACACAAACAGGATTTTTGGACTAGCTGACTGTTGACTGGTATACAGCTAGTGTGACTGTTATTTGCTGTAAGATCTGCCATTCAGTTTTTGTAATAAGAAACATTTTGTCTTTACTACATAGTTCTTTTTTTCTGTAAATTTTGTAATGAACAACAATTTCTACATAGATAATGAACATAACATACTATGGTATGCATTAATTTGGGCAGGTAAGGGTACTTCAGACCAAGCAGACATGGTGAGTTAACTTACTCAGTCCTAATACCTGACAGAAAAAGGCAATAGGGTCGCTCCATCTAACTTAAGCTTTTAGATGTAACATACATACAAATCTAGACAGCGGGAGGCAGTGTGGACAATGCCTAGAAAGATTCACAGCCAATTTTTTTTTAATTGTGCAGCTGCCACAATTAAGCACAGACTTTTAAAAAGCATTCAGCAATCACTGTCTTACCTCTCATGGTCAAAATGGCAAAAGATATTAGCATCCCACATTCTGGATTATTCTGAAAGTCTAGCTTTTAATTATTATCTTTAGTGGGAGATGAAGTATGAGAATCCCAGGCTGTCTTTAAAAGTACTTAGTGCCTATATGCTGGGACCTGAAGGAAGCCCTTGTTCAGTGCAGTCGGAGAAGTCTAGATACTCCCCTGACCACCTGTAGGCATTTACTTGAATTACATACACTCATGTATACACACATGTATTCATATGTGTGTATATACATATGCATACACATACTTTCTTATTTCCACATATGCATAAGTCTGGAAGGATATTTAAACATCTAAATATTACTGAAATTAAAGAAAGCTAAATATCTAATTTGATACTCAGCTAAATATCTTTATGGGCAACGGCCGTTGGAGCAGCTATCAAATACCTACTGAACTCAGCAGAACAGAATACTATGCCATCTTCACTGTTAACTGATGGTTCTATTTTTCTAATTTGAAACTTGATTAGCTTCTTAATAGCTAATATTGGGCTAAAATGAAATGTCTTTTGACTCGGTAGACCAACTTCAGCTGAATCTTTCATTACTGGTTGAATTCATTGAATTGAGAAGGATTTGTTCATTGTGAAGGTCGCAGACTAAATGATCTAAGACTTTTTTTCAAGTCATCCATATAATTGCAATGCACTGATAATTTTCATACTTCAGTAAAAACTAGGGAACTGGCTCAATATTATTAAATAAATGAAGTATTAATATGCTGTAATTGTGATTTTTAAAGATGAAGTAACACTTTAGAATTTCATGCCAAGCTAACAAGATAAGAAAGTATGACTGAAACAATTATATTTCCCATCAGAGTAGTTTTTTTCATGGCTTTTTTGGCTTGAGGGTTTCTTTGCTCTTGTGCCTTATTGGTGATTCAGTTATTCTTTTACTATGCCATTTGAACTAAGAAAAATACTATACTTGGCATACATAATTACAGTCACGTAAAGAGAGAAAATACATTTCATACTGCATGCTTTCTGCCCACAATATTCTCAATGACTACAAACGAATACTTTTAGATCAATATTTTATGAATGACATGCATATTTTGCCTGATACTGAAATACAGCAGTGCTTTTCCTTGTCAAAAAGTTCATGCTTTCACGTGTCTGTTTCCATAACAGGCCACACATTATCTACCCAACTTGAGAGTAGAATGAAATTTGACTTAGGATGATATTAATTACTTACTAGGAATTTTATAGATGTAACTAATTTTATAAAATCCTTTTGCAATGGGAAGAATGACAAACATATTTCAAAGACTAATCCACAAGTTATCAGCCTTAGAATTTTTTCGTAGAAACTTTTAAAATCTTGTCTCTGTTCTTACTATATATTACTCTAAATGTATTTTGACCTATAAATAAATTGATACTTTAATTTAAATCCTGTAGAAGTTATTTTAGGTTCTTTTATGACAGTTTTGACACTGCTGATGTTTTATAAATGTGCTGTTTATTAAGTACTGCTGTTGATTAAACTCTTTTCTCAGAAAGGCAATTATTCTGCCTCCCACTATAGGGAAAAGGGGACACATTGAAAAATTTCTTCCTTAACTGTAGAGACTACAAAAAGTTGTAGATAATGTTTAATATTTTAGTCAAAATCATGCAATAAATGGAAACTGAAACAGAACAAAATGGAAGAGCTGTATGGTCTAAAATTATTAAATTCACAAAGAAGATGAATATTATAAACACATTAGCTCAGTCTAGGACAAAGTAATCTGCTAATTCAATAACAATTTCTTATTTAATGACAGATTCACTGTATCTTTTTTAATAAATAAGAGAGGAAATAAAAGGCCTTAAGCTCATGCTGTAGTAAATGATTAATTTACAAAGACTATTTTGCCTTAACTATCCTATAGCCTGATACAATCAAGAATATTTTTAACTGGTGGAATCTGCATACTGGTCTTGCAGAGAAAATGTAGCCCATATAACTTTGATTAGAATTAAATTTACTTGAAATAGGTTCTTTCTATTGGGAAACTATACTTTCTAGTGTAGGAAGTAGAACTTTGCAGTAATTATATTATCCATGCAGGGTGTTTTTCTTTCAATATTTTCTATCAGTAGTTACTATTTCTTTAACTGCAGGCACTTACTGTATGACTTTTTTTTTCTTCACTTTTTTTTTTGTCAAACTGTATAAATTTTTAATTTACTCCACTACTGCATTACTGCACCAAATACAAGAAATACCATTCCAAATTTTATCACAGAAATAAGACTTCATTAATGCTTTCCATTCAGAAAATTATCAGGTTTTCAACTTTTGCCAGTGAACTGCTATTCATTGGCATTACCAAGGCAGCATGGATAGATATCTTTCCTCTCCTACAGTCTGATTCCTAGATCAGGTATGGACTGATTGAGCAATACAGAAGTCTGGCACTGATGAAAATTATTACATTCCCCTCAGTTCTACCAGACAGATATCCTTTGTGCCAGAGTCATTCTCTCTTGCTCTTTCAGGCACGCTGAAAGGGCAGAAAAGGGTACAAAGGGGCCTAAGCAAAAGACTGAATATGGTTTTTGATATTCACAGTGAAAGAATTTTGAAAGGCAAAACCTCATTAAGAAATGCAGGAAAGGCATGATTCAACTGTTTTCACAAGCCATACTACCTCACATCAAAGGCAGTCTGGTCTTTTGAGGTTGGCTTGTCAAACTGAATTTAAAAATGGCTTTTTTGATTACTTATCAAAGGTTTGTAATGACAGCACTGAGATAAAAGCTTTTGATCCAGCCAGTCATGATTTCTCCTAATGTCTCCTACTTTGAAACCTCTACTGCATTTTCTAGCCATTTTGTACATACATATATACAAAAATGTTTAGGAATCTCTATCCATCTTAATACAAAACGAAGTGGCCAAACCCTGAAAAGACAGATTTCCAGCTCAGAGGAGACTGAGTTTGGTCTAAATTTGTACCTGCGCACAGTGTCTGAATAAGCTGAACCATTGGGGAATACAAATCTATAACATCTCCACAGGCAAAATTTTCACTGTAATCAGTGGAGATAAAAGTGCTCAGTACTGGATGCTTTCTTTTCCTTGTCGATCTTCCCCTCTAAACAGTGATAATTATAATAGAAATCCCAACAGCTTTGATGGGTTATACAATGAGGTGCAATTCTGTTAATAGAATATTCCCAAGTCAAAAATGAAGATGTGACTATTATGTGATCGTGATTATGATTATTTCTTAAGCTTTCTTTTTAATCGCTCAATGTTGAAAATAAAAATCTTACAAAACTGTAGGTACTCAAAAGCTACTAAGAGATATGAGATCTACAAGAAGTCTACAGACACCAGTAATCTGCGAGAAATAGAAAAAAATGAGCCATGTGTTTGATGCTAGTTGAAGTAGTATGTGACGTAAGGTAAAATTACTAAAATAATATTGTAAATTAACAATGTGAAATTGCTAAATTCAGACTCACTGGATTATCTTTCATCTCTGAATTCTGAAAGTACTTGCATATCAAAATGAAAGTCTACTTGCAAGTACTTTCAACAAATCATCCAGAGCAGAGGTGGTACCTGGTAACTGAAGTAATACAATGGAATAGAGTTAAGAGGCAAAAGAGCAGCCCTTGCAATTGCAGGACTGATACCTGATCTCAGTAATGCCAGGTTTTCAGGCCTTCTTAGAGACATACATTATACTTTTCCTTATAGAAAATTTTACTATAAACTGCTACCAAGAAAGACAAAGCTGCAGAAATGGATTCATTCTAAGTCATCTAATAAAATAGGACCCTGAGCACTAAGAAGGAAGTAGGACTACTAAATATCTTTGAATATAAGTATTTCAAAAATTTCAGTTAGCTGTACAGTATTCTGAACGTTCAGCACTGGTTGCAGAGTTGTTCTGCAGTCATTTAGGGCCTTTGTGACTGTGGATTATGAAATTTGGCTGAAGAGTGGGAGCAATTCCTGACAGGTGTTCAGCAACAACCAGAACTTTAAAACAATTACTCAGTTTCCAACTTTTATTTGTCTGAACTAGACCTTTGTGAAATAAAATTTTATTGTTAGTCTTATGAACTATTCCTTGCTTAGATATAAACACAATCAAAATGTAAAATGATAGTTCCAAAATCTGATTTTGGAAATTATTTTTGTTTTGTTCTGCATAGCACAGAGCGTTTTAACAAAAACTAGGTCATTCCAATCTCTGGATGAAACTTTTATCAGTTACTTATGAACAGCATTTGCTAACTCTTTACCAGCAACTCAGGAATGCCTTTGGCTATATTTTACTACCTGTCTTAATTGATATAGAGGAATGAAAAAGTATGCTTCGCTTTCACTATGGAAATACCAGCTTATAGATTTATTTCAGTTGAAAGACAACAGAATAGATGAGAACTTTTCATGCCAAAAGAAATAAACAAAGTGGCTGGTATATAAATTGGGGGAACACATAATTATTCACACTGAACTCTGCAGAAGTGTTGGTACTTTGCATTTTTTAAAATTCTGTGAGGTGTTTAGGTGTCCAAATATTTACTTAGAAATCTATTTGGAAATCTCAGGCTTGTTAACCATGGCCTTCGTTTTTAGGGATCAATTCACTTATCAACATGTGTCTACTGCCATTTGAATTGCCTCAGGATAGCTTACTTGACCTCCAGCAATCATGCATATTTCTCCTGTGTAGTCTTTGTCCTATCTGCCAGCCTGCAGGGAATGTCACTGTACCCTAAATGTCACAGATAATGTTTGATCACTGTCAAGTGATGAACCAAGTCCCATCTTTGAAAATAAAGATATCATCCATGCAGACACCTATATGTAAATGCTTATATTTATATTTATATTAATGTTAATGTATTTGGATCACACGTTTAAATTTTTTTAGTGCTCTTCCGCAGTTCTTATTCTCTGCTGAAGAAAAAAGTATGGTTGTGGCTGATGAAATAAATTGTTCTTTAGACTTGTCTGACTACCATGTGCATAACAACAATTTAGACACTGTAGACACTTACATGTAGGTGTCTTAATCTTAAATTGGTTCCCACCTGTATATATCTGATAATCATATTGAAAGGTAAATGTCTTAGGGCTGGATTCACAGAAATAGTTGCAAAAAAGTATATTTGCTTTAACATCTCTCATAGAGGAGTATGGATTCTCCTGGCTACTTCAGTCAGAGCACAAGTATGTCTGTCAGGCAGTACCGAAATGTTCTATGGCTTCAGTGACGTATTTAGTGGTAGTACGGTGCTTCCTTATTCATCAGCATCCATGCCAACAAAACGTAATGGTAAATGCACATTTAAGTAGCTCTGAATTCATGGAGCACTTAGGACAGTAAAAGCTTCCAAATGAATAATTGCTTCACACAGACAGCTTTTGCATCCTAAGTTGCTCAGTGGTTGGACTTTAAAATAGGCTGTGTTTCTATTAGTTAATCTGCAGGCACTGTAAAAAGGGCAACAGACTGCAAAAGGACTCATATAAGAAAAGAATGCAGCATGGTAATAGTGGGAAAGAAAAATCAGAACTGTTTCCTCCTGGGAACCATTATAAAGGGAGGAAGGAAACAAGTTTCTTGTCTGCAGATAGTTACAAACGCAATATATTTTATGTTGAACCACATTTTTGCTATTTCAAATATAAAATATTTTCAGAAGTTTTTCATGACTTCCCTATAGAACTCAATCCTCATAATATAGTCTGATGAAGAAAATCAAGATACAGTGCCTGGGGGTATCATTTTCATCATTTTCTTACTTGCTGAGTAGACATGTTAATGTTAGTGTGAGCAAGACTTTTCTTCAGTATAACCAAGATCCTTGAAACTGAGGTGAGTACTTTTTAAAAACCCATGTTTAAAACATAATGCAGTATTCATTTCTGCAATGCACTGCAATTTTGATCTCTACTATATTCTAAGTGTAAAATTCATTCTGGATGTGAGCATCCCATTGGTAGTTTTGTATCTGGAATAGGCTGAATACTAGATCAAAGACTGACTATGGTTTTCCATATGGTTTGTACTTCAGCATACAAAGCTTGTGCAGTACTACTTTCTTTTTTTTTTTTTTTTTCCCCCCAGGAAGGCAGTATTAGAAGCCTATGAATCTATGCAGTATTAAAGAATTACACAAGATAGGATATTAAAATGACAGCAGTTGTCAGACTAATTCCCACTACTTTGATGCATGATAAAAACACAGAAAAAATATAATAAATGGATTGCATATTTCTTGTTTGTCTGGATTACCAGTTATAAGTTAGCGCTTTCACTTCCACCTCACAGGTGATGAGCAGTTAGGCAGCAACCCTGTTTACATGATTTATAAGTCTATATAGACAAATCTGCATGTCATTTATGGCAGTATATGCTGTAATCAAAGAATGAAAATATCCATTACCAAAAAGAAAATATCTTCCTTTCTATTCAGGTGGGCAAAGCACTAAATAGTATGTGAATTTAGTAATAATATTAAAATCATCTATGTTTGCTGACCATATGAAATTCCTATGATTTTGAGAGATTATCTTTTTTTTCTTTTTCCTGTTCACTGATATCAGATAAAAACCCCCAGATGCTCCTTGGTTTTATTTCTACAGTTCTGACGTCTTGTTTTATTAACATTTTTATTTGTGTGTATTTTCTTAGGTTATATTCAGTTGGAGGTCGGGATGGAAGTTCATGTTTGAGTTCAATGGAATATTATGATCCTCACACAAATAAATGGAATATGTGTGCTCCTATGTGTAAGAGAAGAGGAGGTGTAGGAGTGGCTACGTGTGATGGCTTTCTTTATGCAGTTGGAGGGCATGATGCTCCTGCTTCTAACCATTGTTCCCGACTGCTGGACTATGTAGAAAGGTATCCAATTATACATGCATTTTTTGAATACAAAATAATGTCCAGTAGCATCATTTTCTTACCTAGGTGACGGTAAAATTAAACAGATGGTTTTACCCCAAGAAATGCTAAATTATTATTTACTTGAAAAAGTCCATAGAGGTTTGTAGAAGACAATTTCTTTGAAGGTTATTTTCTTTCCCTTTTAATCACAGTACTATTGTATGTTATCATGGACACAAAAATCCATTATTTTCACATCTCATTTAAGAAATCTTTGTTTTTAAGGCACGATATTACACATTGCAGAGTCATAAATTGAACTTTGCAGAGATAAAAATTCAGCTTTGAAATAATTTTATAACACCAAATTGTGTTTAGAAGTATTTTGTAACTCTAAAAACATAGCTAAGCAAAGAAATATAGAACTGCTTAAGAGATGGATATTTACAGTACATGACATGGCTTCCTTTAGCAGCACTGTCAATTCCTGTTGTGTTGATATAAGCCTTATACACTGTATTTACCATACCCTAATTTTTGCAGGTGGATATTTTGCAAATTCAAGAATATCTAGTAGGGCAGTAGGGCACAGTTGGAGTGGTTATAGCATTCAATTTGAAGGTACTCTTCAAATGTTTCATGAAGGTCTGACTTTTTTCTGCTTCTGTATGCTTTAAAATAGAATAAGGAAAATACACTCTCCAAATATGTACATGTTGCAAAGGTTAAATTGGATACGTTTGAGTAGTTGGTTTATCTTGACATGCAAGTAAAGATAGGCACTGGGAGAGATTTATCTATTTATTTATATTTTGAAGGGGTTAAACTTTAATTAAATGTCAGGTATTGCTTCTGCTGTATCTGGCTTGGCATTTACCAGTTACCCAATATGTAATCCAAAAATTATAAGTTAAAACTTACTCCTTATGTTATCCATATGATTTTGCTCAGTCTTAGACCCATTCCCATCTCTACTGTATGTAAGCAAAGATCACAGACTGGCAAATACTTTACTTCTCATTTCCAACAGATGGAAAGTTCATCAGAGAAATCCCATGATGCCTGTACTTACAGGGCCTATCTTTGTGGGGTTCTGTTTATAAGGAACAATAACCAGAATTTTCAATGAAATAACTTTATATTAAGACTACTAGTGACAACATTAATAAGTATGAAATCTCTCCAACTACTTCTGCTTATTGGTACTTGTAAGGGAGCTTTTCTTTAATTTTTTCCGTCTCTGAGAAGAAAACCCTTCTGGTGTTGAAGACAAACCACATCCCATCACATTTGTCTTTCTCAGGGGGGACTGTAACAGCAAACTAAACCACATATCCTTAAGCTATTTTATGTACTGGTATATGAATGACATTATACAGAGTTCCTTGTCTAGGTATTTTTGCACTGATAGCAAAAAATTTGGATATTGTACTTCATGGGCAGTTAGCTTCCAGGCTAAAAGTTGGGACTAACAAATCAGAACATGTAATGCTATTAGCTTGCATAGAGTGGATGTGAATTAAGCAGTGGACTCCGCTAAAACATGAAAAATGTCTCATGGTCGTCCCAGTGATTGATAACTTTATATAAAGTGGCTAGGGTGTGATTTAATGTGTCTATTTTTACATTCAAAAATAATACATCATCTTCAAAAAATAAAAACATCTCAATAACTTAGGAAACCGAAGACTAATAAGTGATAATGAGGTCTATTATAGTAAGCTATTTTACATCTCTCTGAAAGTTTTACTTTCTGTAAATATCTAGGGCATCTTTTTTAGCTAAGTCTCTTTCCTTCTTCAGGAATGACTCTCTGCTTCAGTCATTTTGTCATTCTGCTACAGCCTGATAGGATGTCCTTTATTCAAATGCCAGTTTGCTCCTGGAAGACTGTCAAACCAGACATAATGTTTTAAAATTTATTTTTAAGATTATGTAAATCTAGTGAGAGCAGATATGTGTTTTCTAAGTGCTACTGCTAAAATCCTGCTCAACAGTAATTAGGACTCCCAGTGTGAACTCTTCTAAGGTTGATGCAATTGTGAAGGATTTCCTATGGATTCAAGCATTCTAAAATAAAATAATAGTTATGTTTGTCTGCTCTTCACAAGCTGGGAAAGTACAACGTTGTATTCCTTTTTAAATGTAAAATAACTAGATCCTTTTTTAAGAATTATAAGATTTTGGAGATATTTTGGCAGATTTTATAAAGTAGCTTTCTTTTCCAAATGTTACTCAAAACTTGAGAGCTATTAAAACCATAAGCAAGTGATCTATACTTTTTCCCCTTCATCTCACCTTGATTTCAAATTGATTTCTTTCTACATTCAGGAACTTTTATCATAACCCTTCTGACCATAGGGCATACCTAGTTATTATAAAGATGAAATGTACAGTTGTTTTTAACAGAAGAAGGGATATAAGAAATCTCAGATATTTTCCTGGCAATTACAAAAAACAAGTTCTTGTGCAGTTCTATTTTGTTGACAGAATTGAGTTATAAGAATTCTGTTTAGCCTTGCATATCTGTTTATTACAAAAGGAATAAAGTCCAAAGATGTCAAATGTATTTAGTTTCCCCTGCTTTTGCACCTCCTCACCTTGGCCCTTGTAATTCAAGAGTAGTGTATCAAAGAGTCTATTAAAATTTATTGCCTTTAGGCAGGTGAAAATACAATGCACGCTGGTGCATTTCAGTGGCTGGGAAACTTTCAGCTAGAGGCATATGATGCTGTTGAAAAAGTCATACAGTCTTTGAAAAAATCCATTCAAAATTAATTTTTTGGGGGGGCTTGTTACATGAGCATTTCCCTTCCACATATTCAAGCATTGTTTTAAAGTATTTTACTCTCAAGTTTTAAAAAAAAATTATCTCTTATCTAGATATTTAACTCAAAACTTTTAAGGAAAGATAGCAAAATGAAAGAATGTGAATAAATAAAATAAAGAATTTTTTTTAAAAAAGTAAAATGAACAACACAATCAATTTAATGGTATTTTAAACATAAAAAGTTGAACACAAAATTTTCACATATTATTTTCTAGAGAACTCCCCATAAAACCAGAAGGATTAGCAGCCAAGAGCTGAATAGAACTTTTTTCCAAAAATGTATTTAGCTGTCAAGAACAATTTAATCAAGGTTAAAGATAATTCTGTTATTGTCCAATTTGAAGGTCATATTTCTGAACCAAAGGACACTTGCAAGGAAAGTACTGTAACATTGTTGCATTATTTATATTTAAAAAAAATTAAAATTTTCCATTATTCAAATATAATGTGGGACTTCAAACGGTATTCCTACTAGTTGTTTATTGAGAATATGAATGAAGCATATGAAGCATATGTATATACAACTTCCTGTAGGATTATCAACTTCTAGTTAATAAAGTTTAGACTAGAGGAAAATGTGTTGAAAGAATTTGACTCCCCTTCAAAAAAATAAACTTAATACTGTTTCTTAAAGGTGTAGGAGAAAGTGGTTTGATGCCATTTTGAATGCCATGAATTTTATATAACAATATAGTAGTTAGAGGACTTGTAAATAAATAAGATTTTTAGCCATTGTAGAGATCCTTTATAATTATTTTAGAGAAATTATCATGCCCGAAGTGTGATCTGCCTTACACTTAAGCAAATTACTAAGGTCAGTCAAAGGATTTGTATCCTTAAACTGTTTATTTTCTCGAGTTATTATAAGTGATTCTAATACATAGTAGAGATGCTTAAGGACAGATGAAATTCTTTGTATCTTACTGTGATAGAGTATTCTATTTTAGTAATATTTGTCATCTAAAAATGAGGTATCTATCTAGTTTAACCTAGTATTCCAGATATCCTTAGTAATAAACTAAGAGGCACTGTCAAAAGGTGATTCATTTCTGTTTTACAGATGTCTAAAATAGACACAATGGAACGGCTTCTGAAATTAACTAATTTTTACATTGTTATTCAATATCTAAATTAATGGCCTAGGCTAATTGTTTAATTTTTAAATGACTTTCATTATACCAAAGGAATTTTGCCCTCAGTTTTAAAAATTCTATGGTGATTATGTCTTAAAAATTGTACTACTCTCTTCACTTGAGCAAATATCAGGAGCAGAATCTAACTCTAATGCAGTTAAGCATATCCCCTGAATTCAAAGGGAGGTTTTCTGGCTGTGAACATTGCCTAGTATAATTTTAGAAATTAAAATATGGGGTAATATAATTTTAGAAAGAATATTTTAATATGCTACAAGAAATATCCTATTTAAAATATATACATAAAAATGTATATCCATCCAGCTATTGCCCTTATATCCTTCTCAAATCTCTTTTTATGACACCTTACCTCACAAATACCTTAGTTTATTCCAAAAGGTTGGCTGAGCAAAAGATGCTAAAGGATTTTATTTTTTTTCTCCCAGAAAAAAAGGGCTATATTCAAATGAAGATAAGCATGAATTCTCACTTATCTTCACCCGGGACTTTCAGTTTCCTTTCTCTTTCCTCAGGTATGATCCAAAGACTGATACATGGACAATGGTGGCTCCACTGAGTATGCCTCGAGATGCTGTTGGTGTCTGTCTCCTTGGTGACAAATTATATGCAGTAGGGGGCTATGATGGTCAAACATATTTGAACACTATGGAAGCATATGACCCTCAAACTAATGAATGGACGCAGGTAATCATAAATAAAGTCTTTATTTTTTTTCATCTGTAACATATTTCAATAGTTGTACATAAAACCATTACTTTTCTGAAAAAAGTATAGTATCTGAGGTTGCCATAGCTGTAAATCTAGTCATAGTATTTTTTCAAGTATTATGTAAGGAGTTTCCTCTGAGGACAGAAGAGAGAATTAGATCCTAACCGGAAAAAGACAGAATAAACAGTCATTAGAAGTATTATCTTGCTACCTTTCAGGCAAAATTCTTGTTCTGATCAATTTCTATAGCAAATTAATTTTTTTCATCTTTCTTCATGCAGAAGAAATGTCATTAAAAGTACCACAATGGATCTGTAATTTTAATTTGTAACCAGCATGTCCTGAAGAGCCTTCATATGAAATTTGTTTACTTTGTGTAGAGAGCCAAGTTTTTATTTCATTCTTCAATTCAATTTTCTTATGTTTGATGGATATTTCGAAATGTTGAACTGTATCTATGTTTCTAATGTTGAACCATATCAGAATTAATAGGTATAATAGAAATAGTGGTATAATTCAAAAAGCTGAGGACTAGTGATTTGGTTGTAGAAGGAATGTATTTTATTATGTCACAGTAGTGCTTGGGAAGATTTGGATTTACAGCAAAGACTTAAAAAGAAACAAAAGATTATTTCAACACTTTCTGTCATTAATTCTGTTTTAAGACTTTCTGAAAAAGTAATTTGTTCCACCAGTGTAGATATTTACATCTGAATTAGTCACCCTAAGTTCCCTTTAAAGTTAGTGAAGAAAAGTACGTACTTCGAAAGCATGATCTTATCCTAAAATAAGCATTTAAAATAGGCCAGATGTCTTATACTCAAAAATGCCTATTTCTTTTTATGATTGTAAAGAGGGGCTTCTGTTGTCAAGCTTAAAGGTAGACATACGTGGTATAAAGTTAATGCAGAAGCCCATCTTTTTAATCTACTATTCATTAAATGACAAGAGAGCATTTTTATGACATTCTGTAGGAAATAAAAAAATCAAATTGGAAAGATTCTTTTCTCAAATCCACCAGTCCACATAAAAAACCATAAATAACCATATTTGGACAGATCGGAAACATGTAACACCTCTGCTTTGATATGTACAGTACCATTAATTACAGTGTATTACCATTACTATTATTATTACATACCAGCTGACTCTACTGTTTTAGTTTCAGCAAGATCCAGTCTCCTAAAGTTATTAAACCTTGTGTTGTCTTGAATACTGTCTAAAGCTGCCAAACTTATTCCAAAGGACACTTGAACCTGTTTAGGAATACTGGAACCATACAATTTTGGTATTTGGTAGCCTTGACCTTGTCTCAGGGACTGAAGTGGAAGCATCAGCTACAGTCTACAGATTATAGAAGCTCCTTGCATATCAACAGTTCACAAAATTGATGACAGCTTGAAAATCACTTCTTTTTTTCTGTTCTTTCACTATCAAGTGAAAGATGTCAGATGTGAGTAAGTAACTTCAAAACTACGATACTAAGATATTGTGAGTTGTATTTATTTTTAATGTCTTATACTCCCATTAGTTTTGACCATTTTGGAATAATGTTGACACAGCACTTTGGCAATCTCTTGCATGGCTTGTTCCTGTTCAGTTAATTTGTTTCTTTTTTTCTGCAGATGGCTTCCCTAAATATTGGAAGAGCTGGTGCCTGTGTTGTAGTCATCAAACAACCATGACTTTGTCAGCACTGCTTAGGATTTTACTGACTGTGAAATTATTATTTTTCTATCAGACAACGAAAATAATAACTACATGAGAACAAGGATTTACACAGTGAATACTCTGTTGATCACAGACCTGAAGAAGTTTGGAAGTGGGAAAGATTAAGTATTTATGCCCTGTAAAATCATAAAAACTGTTCACAGACAGTGAACAAGAAAAAAAATCAGGCTGTTGTAGGCGTAAAAGTCTGAACGTGGAGTAGTAATTTCGGGTACTGTTCTCATGAATGTGTCCTGGAGAACTGGATAATCAAGGGACAGCTGTACACAAGGAGCAGGAGGGAATACGAGAAGAGTTTTCATGGCCACAAGAGTTTTAACTGCAGAAACATTAAAGTACATTTAATCACTTTTAAACTGTGTTTTTTGAAAGAGAAAAGTAGATAGTAATGTCAGATTTTTCTCTTCAGGTCTTGTCTTCAAATGGGTTATGGCTTCTCACTTAAACAGGCAGTTTGGTTCTTACCGAAGGAAAGAGGTAGAAAAGTCTGGATATTCAAGTTTCATTCATAATGACTGAGCTGTTGCTCTATAGTAGGAAGAAAAACAAAACTAGAAGTAAACCTCCAAGATGAGGTTTTTTTCTAATTTCAGATTATACCTCCTTGCCAGTGTTAACACATCTTATAAGTGAGTTTATTGAAGGGAAAGCCTGTGTGTTTAATCTAATTATACACAAAGCAATTCTTTGGCTGCACTGGGGCTTTGTTGCAAATATGGGAGTCAAAAGAACAGTTTTCCAGTTCTTTCTTAATCTTATATTCAATTTAAGCATGTGGGCTCTGATGTCATTGTTTAGTGTATCTTCTGCATGTTGGAAGCTCATGAAAAGCTGGCAAATTTATACTGTTCCTTCACTCCATCATGTAACAGATGAACCATGACCAGAACAGTCTATAGAGCCTCTTCTAACATTTCAAGAGGGATAAAAATACTACATTTCATTTCTTTCTGATGCTCATACATACACAGCTTTGCCTGATTAGAGCCGCCAATTCACGACTTTCCACTTATGACTGAGAACAAACTGCAAGTAGGGAATTCAGTCAGAATAAATGCAGGTGAATTAAGGAAAATTAGACCATTTGATCTAATAAAGTTCATATGGCAAATATACTAGTGTCATCTGTACTTCCCTTTAGGGTTGATAATTTCTGGCAGTAATGATACTTTGAGATTTTGCCTTGGAAGTAGATTTGACGTTGATACTTTGTATCTGCTCAGCTGAATCAGTTAGAATCCTAGAGGCACTTAAAAATGGAATATTCAGGGATGCACAGGCTCTGGGAACAAGACTACCAAGTATACCTCTTCTTTAAAGCCTTGCTGATCCTTTAGGAAACATTTCATGGTCCAAAAGCAGGAATCTCACAGTCTTCTGTCACTAGCAATTTTGAGAAGGAATTCTGGTTGTAGTTAAAAGAATTTTCCTAGTGGAAACCTTTGAAACCATTTGAGATGAAAAAATACATGCAGCCTCCTACTTGGGACATTTGATTTGAAGATGTGTCTTTCCTTCTAATAGCATCAGCATGCATGGAAATCTTTGTTTCCTAACACAAACTGAACTTCAGTTCTGAAGCCTAATTGTACTGGTTTAAATCTTTTAAATGCTCCTCTGTCCTAATTAGAAATCAGCTGCAAAATCTTCAATATTGGTTTTCAACAGTCAGTTAGCTTTTGAATTGCAATTAGCCTTCCACAGCCAAGCATGTCCATTTTTCCCCAACTATAACAACTTGTTGAATAAAAGATGTTACCTCGTTACAAAATTTGCTTCACATAAACATAAGCTTCTGAGACCAAAACAAGAAGGTTCTAGAATTATAATTGCAATTAAATATAGACATTAGCATTCAGTTCTCCTACACAGATACCTAATGAACTTAGAAATTGAATTTTAATTCTATTCCCAGATCTTCCTTTTGCTTATATTATATTCATACACAGTAGAAATTATGATTACTCTACCCATATACTAACCTTCGAAATAGGATTACTTCTATTAATTGCTGTCCCTGGTAGATTTTTGTGTTTTCTGTGCCTTGATCATTTTTATCCCCAATTTATCCTCAATTTTATTTTTTATTCTCAATTTCTTTTTTACAGTTTTTCAGTTTGCCTTAATTTATCCAAAATGAAGCTTTATTCTCATGTGAAATTTTTCAGACTACTCCACTTCTCTTATGCTGAAAAAATAAAATTATTGATTTGTTTTATTTAGATTATGTAAAATCTAGCCACAGTAAGAGCTAAATTTGGCTTTCAGATTCTTTTTATACACCTACATCAATATGTTCTAGAGTTTCTTCTAAACAGAATTTAGGAAGATTTTTTTTTAATAGATTTTAAGTTTTTCTTACCATTCTGTTTACTCTGCTCTTATTAAAAACAATAATAGTTTTACCTTTTACTTAAATCAAAATAGTGTATAGTCTTAACCTTGGTTTCTGTGATCCATTAAGATCCTTTTTTTATGCATAAGAGTTAAAATTGCTTCTGATAGGCTGAGTTGTGCTAAACAATATTACATTTACAGGAAAAGCAGCTGTTTTTGAAAAAACAGATTACCTCATCATTTTTAATCTAGCATGGTACCTTTTCTCTCATAAAATCCCTTTGATTCCAGAGTATGAAAACCATAGTTGAATCAGATCTCCAACAAATATTAATTTCAGTGAAATTAATAATTAAATTCCTCAAAATGCTGCTTGTAAATTTTATAGTTTAATATACTAAGACTGTTCTAAAATGTTAGCATTTTCTCTATCTTTCCAATTGTTTTTTATTAATTGTAACACTTCTCTTTCCCAGAATGTCAACCACTTTTACTAGAAAGTCCTTTTTTCACGTTAGCCTGTATTTATACATGGGCATTATACCTATTTTTTTCCTATTGTTGCCCATGCTTATATATGAACATCTTTTGTATTAATCAAACATAAGTAAAAGTAATTAAAATTAAGGTCCTCTGGGGTAATTAAAATTGAGGCCCTCTGGGACTATTGAGAAGCCTTGCATTTCTCTGTTCTATGTGTCGAAAAGTCCTTTTGTGTTATTGTTTATTAGAGATTTTATTAATTTCCTTCTTGCTGCTACTGGTTTTGAGATAGGAGGAAGGTCAAGGACATGAGTGCTAGAAAAGCTGTTTTTAAATGGATGAGTCTATACAGATTTTTATATGAAGATAGAGAAAACAATACTGGCAGAAAGTGGTCATTCTTGTGCCTGAGGATTTATATTCAGAAGGTTGGATGGACACAATGAAATCAAGTCTATGCTCTTCAGTTTCCCTACCCAATTCTTTTCAAATCCATTGGGACATTATAGATCAGTGACAGCCAATTGTGATGCAGGATTTTCTTTTCTCTTTCTCTTTTCATTGATTATTTCTCTAGTGAGGATAAAACATTTGCTGCTAAAAAAAAGGAAAAAAAGGAAAAAGTGCAAAAGACGATACTTATCTTTGAAGTGCTTATAGAAGCAATACCTAAAACACAAAATAAGTGTGTTCCCCAGAAGAGGGAATAAACTCATCAGTGTTATAGCTGTGGCAGTGCTGTTAATGTTTATTAGTACATTAAAGAAACCATAGAAGAAATTACATTTTTGTAGGGTTTTGATTGGTTAAGCAAAAACATCAAGAAAAATACCATAACATTATATGTCTTTTTTTTATGAGTTAGTCTTCCTGATTTAATTCCTTTCAAAATGCTAGATAGTTAAACTCCAAGAATATAAATTTCTAGACAACATTAGAATCTTTATAAATATGGAATAATTCAAGTTGAACTCAATAGAAAAACTGATCAAGCAAAATAGGTAAATCTTCTCCTATGACTCTGAGGATGCCATTTTTAATTTGTTTCTACCAATATAATAGTGTTAAAAAATCCATTTTGCAAAAGAAAGACTAATCGTTTGATCTTCTATTGTTTATAGCACTGTTGGTTACCTTGCATTTTTGGACCTTTCCTTTAAGTTATTTTTTACATTTACAGTTTTATTATTGACAGTGAGGGATGCTAGAAATATAATCAGTAAAGATTTATATAGAAAAATGTAATTTAATAATCATTATTTAGTAGAGCTCTTTATTATTGCCATTTTGTGGTCCAATTTTATTGAAAATTTTTGTATTGAAATCAAAGCCACAAATAAGGCAATAAAAAGATCTGAAAGTAAGAATATTGTTACTTTGGCTTTAATTATAATTGATCAATACATATTTGTATATGTGTTCTTGCAATCAAAATACTAATATTGCTTAAAAGCAAAAGTAAGTTATT
Organism: Haliaeetus albicilla; assembly: GCF_947461875.1. NCBI lineage: Eukaryota > Metazoa > Chordata > Aves > Accipitriformes > Accipitridae > Haliaeetus > Haliaeetus albicilla. The sequence continues at coordinate 22,012,919 of NC_091497.1, forward strand.
AAAAATTCTTTTGCATATAGAACAGACTTTTAATCATATGAAACTGGTCAAATTATTAAGACAATTTAAGGATGCTTTCAGGGAGTTACCTGTCTCATAATATTGTTCTGTTAAGCTAACATTAATTGACTTAAGGGAACCATTTTAGCATAGACAAAAGATGATTTCCTTGAGTATCATTCTCTTCTACAGAAAACTGCCATCAATTGACCATTATTTAAAAAGAACTCATGTTAAAATGTATCTAGAAAGCTCTATACATTATTCAGATTGTTTTATATGTTTAGAAGGCCCAAATAAATTCCTTTGAATATATTTGTCAATGACTTAAACTCTTTCCAATTACTTCAATAAAAATAACTCACAAATAAGCTTGAAGTTATGCAAGTTTTAATGGCTCAGACCTTCATGTCCATGAGCAAACACCAGAAACACTGTGCATTGTGATTATGAATGAAGTACAGGTTTTCCACAAGAGAATGCACACTCTAGAAGTCTTTACTTATTACTGTGCTGACAGTGGACTGGGCATAACAAAATGTACCCTGTTATCTATGTGTTAGTTATTTCATGAGGAATAAATAAAGACGACATTTCTGCAAAGGCTTAAAAAATGCCCTTGTAACTGTTATCAAACAGCAGTAATAAATTATATGAAAAATTCAGTAATATTGTGGGAAACTTAGACATTTGACTATGTGCATGTATGGAATTTGATGGTACAAAACCAAGTATAAAACTATTTACCTGTATCAAATTCACAGCCTGGAACAGGACATGGTGCGCTTTTTTGCCATTAGCATCTCCCATACGTACACCTGTGTTTAGTTTTATATGCTCACAATCCACCTGCACATTGGCTCTTTTTACAATACTGCTTTCTCACTTTTCTCCCCTCCCCACCCCCAGTTTCTGTTTATATTGCAGACGCTTTCTACCATTAGGCACATTTTCCCACAGAATTGTTTCTGATGAAAGCAGCAAATAGAATAGTACATCATACTGGTAACAAATTCCTTATCACTCTATATGCAAAATGGATGTGTATGACATAATAAAGAAAGGTTTATTTTTCTTTTCCAAAGTAAAACTTCTTTGATATGTCTTCGGTCTTTTAAGATCTACACATTGAAAAAAGAAATGTAAACTTTCTAAAAATGTAAACATTTTTAATAGAGAGCTTCCAACTATTCACAGATTACTCCAACTTTAAAAAAATGTGTGTTTAGTCATGCACAATTTATCATGATCCCAGTGCTGGCATCCAGATCTTTATAGATGTTCATGTTTGTGTACTTGTCTCATTGTCTCCAGATTTTTTCTAATCCAAAGGACATCTCCAGCTGAGTGAATAAAATATCACATGCAAAATTTACGACTCACATTTGAAGCTTCTATGTGGTATGCACAAATCAGAGATCAGGATCCCAGACTGCTCACAGACCATGTTTCCAACCTTGGTAGAAGTTTGATTCAAAGTTAGCATTCCTACCAAACATAGCATCCAGTGTAATCGGTATAATATTTATCAAAATATCAGAATAGAAAATATTCTGTGAATGATAATACAGTAGAATAATAGCATCTCAGAAATATAAAAAGAATATTAGGGAAACAGATTTTTGTTACTTGGAAGGAGACATTCCCCAAGAGTACTATATCTTATTCCCGACAGAAGCAGTTTGATTTTAGGAAAATAACTTTACAACCAATCTACTGGCTCATAAATTGAAATATTGTTTGAAAACAGTCATTTCTTATATTCCTTCTTGTAAAATAGGAACTTGACTTCATACGTTCACCATAAAAGAAGAAAACTTGTTATTTTTCCCACAGTAATACTTAAAATCTCAATATTGAAAAACAGCAAATCATATATATCTTAGAAGTCAGTAGCTAGTTACACACTTTACAGTCTGAGAATATCAAGTTCTAGGACACTTTGGCGTCTACCATACCAAGCAGATGTGCATATACTAGGTAATACAGGCTCACTGCCAACTCAGAAGAGAACCTCAATATGTAAAAGTAAGTTCAGAAATATTTCTGTTTAAAAATAGATTATCCATGCAATATATCTGTTCTAACTTATATGAGAATGTATAAAATATTCAGCAGAATAATTATTCTTCAGCCTTATTCTAAATCCAGTGTAAAGCTGCTCAAATTGGCATAACCTTACATTTCATTACAAATTCCCTCATTATAGTTCTGCTTCATAGTACATGGGGATTAGGTACACTTGGGGCAGAGAGACTGCTCAAAATCGTTAAATCAGCATAACTTTGATTTCCACGTGCAGGACTGCAACTGTTGGAAATTAAACCATAAAGAAAATTACTAGCAAAGGTAAGAAATGCAGTGGCAGGGAACAATACAGCCTGTAATCACTGGCTATCCACAGCTTCCTCCTGGGGATCTATGGAGCTGCCAAATCCGTCACCCTCTAAGGGTGTGAAAAGCAGTCAAAGCTGAGGTATAAGCAACTTACACTTCTGTCACCCCAGATTTTCCATGATGACATGGTACTTAAAAAATACATAAAAATAATAATAAAAAAAAAAATTAAAAAAAAATCCACTCTTGCAGAGGTCTAGTACTCTTCAGATTTAGGTCTGTGAACCAGGTTCATATTCAGTGTTCTTCACTTAGATGGCTAGGTGCTGTATAAAGTCTGGTATCCTTAGTGAACTATTTCTAGGGTAGAGGCTGTCCCTAACAAAAGTCAGTGGAGAGAGCTGATTTTGAAGGCCTCCAGGAAGAAATATTGTTCCAAAGGTCAAATATATAAGTAGATGAGCATTCAGTTTAGTTGCCCCCCCCCAGAAGTGTCTAATACCATCTGAGATGCCCAAAATTAACTAAGACATCCACACTGGACTGGCAGGTACGACACAGATGAAGTTTTGGAGTGGCAAGAGAAGTTCAAACAGGAGCCTCCGAAGTATCCCAGATTATATTAGATGCTTATGTGTAGTCAAATAGAATTCATGATCCCTTATATCTCTCTCTCTCTCTATGCACCCAGTGCCATTAGATGTTTGAAGGTGGCATCTTGCAACCCACCTGGGTGATAAGAAAGGTTGAATTTAAAAATGGTTTACTTCAGTTGCTTAAGCTTGAAAATATTAACCTTGATTGTCCAATGAATGACACATACAGTGAACACAGGTGTGAGACCACAGCCAATTAATAGTCATTAATACTGGCATGATATGGTTAAGTATGGGAAATGCTAACTCGGAGAGATCCTCTTTATCATGAAAATTAGTTTTTGTGCATCACTTCAGTCAGAAATTTGTTCTGTAAGCAAGTAATGAGTACTCAGCAGAGTTATTAAAAAAATCTCTTGCAGTAGTTGCTATTGCCTAATGTAGAGTTCTTGGTTTTGTTTTTCTACTTAATAGTAAAATGCTTCTGAGTGCAATTATGTAAAGATTTAGATGGCATATTTCAGTCACATAGTGGGAAATCTCACATGTAGGCATAGTGAGGAAACGAAGTGTATCAGTGTTTAGGGGTTTTTTCCTTGTTTCTACATCTGTATATTTTCCAGGCTATCCATGAACTGAAAATGGTCATTTGTCCCATATGAAATGAAAAAGAAAGAAGACTTGTAGTAGCAGACCAAATGAATAAATATCCGGTTCTTTATTTCATTAATATAGAGTGTTCTCAAATATAGATATCTACTGTGTAAATGTCCACATCAGAATTGTTCATCCTAAGCTTTTTCTTATAGCTAGAGTAGCAAAATCAGTATTTCTAGGAGATGATTCATCTCATTCTACAGGTGAAATAAGTCACACTTTAAAAGTGTGTTTCTTTCCAGTGACTGCAAAAGGTGCCTAAAATGACTAGTTCAGATGCAGACTTTAACACTGTGGACACCTACATTTCTTAAGATAAATATTTAAGTTGGGTGAGATGAATCTCTAAAAACTGATAAATGCCTAGAAGGAACTGGTCACACATTCATTTCAAATAACTATGACAGGAATTCCATTTAGAACATAAGTGCAACATTCAACTATGTACTAAACAAAAGCAATTTCCCTGCTCTGAAATCAAGCACTATTATGATCTTCAGAAAGTGGATAGTTTTGAGCTGCCAAATGACATGCAAAAGAAGTAAATGATATCTCTTCATTAACCTGGAAGGAGAAAAAGTACTCACAAAATTGCAGCTCCTGGTGACCTAAGGTTTAGATATCCAGCTAGATTTCAGGGATAAGGGAGAAATTTGATACAGTAAGCTGCAAAACATGTCCATATAACTAAACTTCAGAAGCCTTCAGAGCATAAAATAGCATTATTTAAAAACATTAGATTAATTAGATTGCTGCAATCAAGGAGTATTAGTTATTCCAGGCCCTTGTGTAGGAAGAGAAAAACTGGAGAAAAACAGACACCTCCCACCGGATGGTTTTTCTCATCTGAATACAGGCATACAAATGAATCACCTGCTTGAGATGCATGGGTTTCCTCTTTGATTTATAAAGGTGCCAAGGTGACTAACCCAGATTTAGGCACCTAAATTAGTAGAAATCCCAACAGTGAAGTGTAGAAAAATACCAAATAGTATGAGCTGTCTGAAATTGTAAATCTGCTTGTCTGTCTTATAGATTTATCCATGTTATCCTTTACCTCATGAATAGTTTACACCATACTACATATTCTTTATGAGCTCTATCTATATAGACATAATTTAAGAAATATATTTTTTGTGATTAAAAGCAAGTTTTGAAATAACGGATCCATTGTGCAGCTATTGTAGGTAAATTACTTTTTTGTTTTTGTGCAAGTTCACGATCTTTCTTTGTGCAGTTCTGAACAACAAATGGATTCATTGTTCATTTAATTGTAAATTGTGAATCTTTAGCACTTCTTAAAATCACAAACCATTTTCTTTGTTCTTTAAATTCAGATGCTTTTTTTTTTCTAAATTGTGGCTATATTTTATTTAAGATCTTTATGTAACACATGTTTATGTGTGAGGAACCTTGCAGACGAATACATGGCAGGATTCTGCTGGAATGAGATTACACAAAACATAATCTTTTAAAAACATATTTTCTACGTCAGGAAACTAAGATATCTTTGGTTATGTTTAGCTCACATTAGGGAACTGACTTACAGTCATAAAAAAAAACTTACAAAGAAAATGAAACCAAGGTCTTCAGTGAACTTTACTTGCTTGACTGCTATCTTTCCCTTCTTCCCTCTTAAAAAACAATCATTAAAAGAAAAAAAAAAAAAACAAACACAAAAAAACCAAACCAAAAAACCCTCTGACCAATAAGCAGATAAGATCTATGTCCTTTTTAATTTCAGTGTATGTTCCCTAATTTATATTGTCATATATTATAATTCATTGTAAAATTAGAATTAAACAAGGAAGAGCCTAAACTAAAATGGCACAGAAGTAAATGTTATGCACAGAATGGAGGACTTCATTAACTGGAAAAAAAAACCCAAACAAACAAAAAAAAGACCCAACCCAAAAGCAAACAAACAAAAAAACTATTAGTAATTTTTCTAGAATGGTCAAATCAACATACAGTGTCAGCATACTTATGCTAATGGATGACTTATTCTTTAACTAAAAAGCTTCTGCCTTCACCTTGCATACCAAAAGCTTGTATCAGATTATGTCTGCTTGCTCTGTGTAAGAGACTGGAAACTGAGGGCTGAGTCTTCCCTGCAAGTGGGACATAGTTTAAGTAGGAATGATGTGGTTAGCAGTATGTCATAAATATGAAATTTCCAGTGCTGTCATATGAGAGTGCAACTGTTTGCAGGTGTATTATACGACTTTCGCGTCAAACTGGTCCAGTCCGAATTTTTGAAATTTTAGTTGAAAACAAAACTAGTATTTAAGAAGTATCTTGGGATGTTGAGGTATGAGTATATTTAGTATGCTAAGGAATTACAGAGCAAAATAAGTGTAAAATGGTTTGGAATGTAAGAGAATAAATACATTATGAAAATATACAAATATGGTTGTAAATACATTCAATTAAGCTGTCCTAAGTTTTGCAATATTTGCAGAGCAGTTTACTGAATGTTATGCTTTTACCATGATTCCCTTATATCTTGGACATGTGTATAGAATGCAAGTGAAGACATAGAGCACAATGTTAAACTCGTAACCTGGCTTTGTTTGACACAACCTGTTTTTAAGGAATTTGAATTCTGAAAATGTCACAGTGCAAAAATAAAAATGCCTGGTTTTATGTGTTGCAGAGGTGATTCTTTTAAGTGGAGATGGTAACACAATTAGGGGTTTAGCGTGCGTGTTTTAAACTTGCCCATACCCAGTTTTCCTTATGTAAATTCAAAGGGCAAGAATCTTAAGACTCTGACAAACATTAATATTTAAGTCATTTATGCTTTTCTTAAGTCAGGCTATCAAGACTATAATGGAATGACACATAACATCAACAATTCAGACTTTCAACTTTTATTATCTCCTTTTATTGGAAACATAATGAAAGAACTCCTCACCCTCAAAAAGAAAAAAAAAGTCTATGTGCACAGCTATGTGGTTCAGGATTTAATTACAGTAAGAGACATAAACAGCAAGTGAGTCTGGATGCTGTTTAATATGATGATCAATAAGAAAATAAATTCTTAGTGGCAAAAAAATATACCTGTTGAGGCAAAACAGCTGGCTTGAATCACACATAGTTGGAATGGTTTAGTGTCTGAAATGTTAACCTAGGATATAAAAAAAATCTGTGATATAGGATCTAGGAGTACTTCATATTTCTTGGGTCCACCTGTACATTCCAGATTTGTTCTGACTTCATGCTACATTGAGATCCATCTGCACTCTCTGCTGTATGGGTGGATAGTTTAGATGGATGGACAGTTCAGACTGACTAAAGATTCAATCCCTTTGTTTCCCCAGTTTTCATGTATAACCTGGGAGAATCATGTAATCCCTGTTCCTAAAATCCTCCCCCACCTCCGCCACCTCCGTGAAACATGGATCATACTATATACTTAACATACACAGGATTTATGAGAAGATATACTAAAATATGTTGATGAAGATATGAGCGGGATGCATGACAGACAGATTTAAAGTTCTGCCAAAGTAAAATTTGAATAGAGACTCCTGAAGCATGAAGAATGCATATACTAGAATTTGCATTAAGTGATTTCAAACTCCTTGGAGAGACAAATACTTTAGAGATGACTGCATCAATAAGCATGAATTTTGAATAATCAATATCATAAAGTGGGCAGTTTAAATGCAGAAACTTTGCTGAGAACATATTTCTCCTTAGCATATATCTTAATCTATTTTGGATAAGGGCTGAAGTGTCAAAATTCTTTTTTATAAGAGATGTTAGAAAATATTTAAGCAAGAAATCCTCTTTGTGTTCAGCTGAGTTTAACTTTTCATACAGTGAACCTTTGCCATAGAAATCACTTTTCTCATGGTCTCAACATTTCTCTTGAGTAATATGCAGTCAAACAATGGGTAATTGTTTATAATTCAAATTAATGAAAAGGAGGCTGTCCAAAGTGGCCATAAGCTACATTCTACATCCTGTTAATTCATGTAATTTTGGATCTGCCAATAAACTACATGGTTAAACCTGTCTGGGATGCTAACATATCTTTCCAAAAGTAATATGATGGGGTTTGAGCCCTGATCACTGTATTGCAGATCATAAATAAGATCATATACCAAGCGTCTTAGAATCAAAAATCATGCTGTTATAGGAGAAGAGGGTTTTTTTATTAAATAGAGATATTAAATTATTTAATACTTTGTGGTTCAAGATTCAGTTTTGGATCCTTGCATGGAAATGTAAGACCTGGAAGGAAAGTACATTTATGCTCTCTTACTACTTCTGTTTTTATGCATCTTTTCCTCCTTTTCTTTATCCATGTTTCATCCTACTCTCACTTCCAGTTTTCTGTCCCTTTCATATGATCATTTTTTTCCTTCTAATAAGTTATACCTGTTTCTATTTCCTTCCTTTTCCCAATTTTCTTCTTATTGTTGCACTCTACCTACCCTCTAGGAACCTAAATTTTCTTATTGCTTCTTTTGTTGGTGCATTGCAATGTCTCCTTCATGCCACATCTAGCTGGAGCTCATAGTTTTCTGCTTCCTCTCAGTACTTTTCCTTCAACTTCCTCTTATTTGTGTACATATACTTCATCAAGAAGTCCTGCTTACGTAGTATTCAAAATTGATATATTACAGCTATCTATCCTTTAAAAGCCTTTCCTTTTGTCCTATTAAAAGCATTGGAAAATTATAATTATTTTGATAAAGATGAATTATTAGTAGTCTTGACACCCCAAAAATTAAATAATTGCTAATTATATCATCATAAAGGCTTTTTTTTCCTCATACTCTCCAGAAGTTAAGGATCCATACTGCACAACATATTGCATAATTTCCCCGTCAGAAAGATTTTATATGTGTAAAGAACACTTATTACTGTATCTGTGCATTTCCCTTGGATCATTCATGTTCAATGAAGTGTTATTTCATGCTGGATCAATTGCAAGGGGATGGACAGGAGGATTCAGAATCTGCTGTACAAGGGGTCGTTGTTGAGCACAGTGAAATTAAGAATGAGAGACTATGACGACTGACCACAAAGTGAAATTAGGAAAAATTGATAAACAACTTTGCAGTTGGTGCCCAAACTATGATTAGGGGACTTCATAGAACACAGTCTCCACATTGCTACAAACGTGTCATAGACAGCAAAGAATGAAAGGTTTATTGGGCCAGAGAAAGAGAGCATGAACACAAGTGTGGGAAGGATATGACTTCCTAATCTATTAATCTGGGCATTCATCATACAAAATTCCTGCAGTTTGGCTCTGCATAAGTTGTTTTATACATTACATTTTGAAGTTTATCATCCTTTAACATTAAAAAAATATTAGGCAAAATAGCCATCAATGAAATGAAGTCCTGGATCTTCCCATTTTCAGCATTTGCTCTCAGCTAATTTAGGTAGTTCTCACTTGTATGCTGATTGGTTGTGTGCACTCCATTTGTAGCTTAGATTCCTGATCCTGGGCAGTTGCAGGTGCATGAGCTTTTGTTTACACCTGCCTGGACAGGTATGTTGCTCTACCTTCTCTACAAATGACTTAAAGCAAATTGATGAACCTAAAACCAAATATTTAACTTTCAGGAGATTTATTAGTAGCAGCTCTAAGGCTTTTTTACGATCCCACAGACCTGCACTTGATCAGAGGAAGTTCATATATAATGAATACATATTATATAAATCTATGCTTAGCAACTGGCATCCAAAAAAATCTATACCTTTCACTGTAGATGTGAAGTTTAAAGTTGGTATAGTATTAAGTAGCCTGACAATTTCATAAATGGATGAGCACAGGATAAAAAATGGCAGCTTAGCAACAAGTAGTCTGTTATGAGTGTAAAGAAATTTCCAAGAATTTTAAAGGCCTAAGGAAAGAAAACTGTGGGTAGATTTCTGAATGTAAAGATGCTATCTTTGAAGTGATGGAAGTAAATTTCCTTGACTTTATCCAAACTAGATGAACATATGTTGTGGTTTAACCCCAGCCAGCAACTAAGCACCACGCAGCCACTCACTCACTCCCCCCCCATCCAGTGGGATGGGGGAGAAAATCAGGAAAAGAAGTAAAACTCCTGGGTTGAGATAAGAACGATTTAATAGAACAGAAAAGAAGAGACTAATAATGATAATGATAACACTAATAAAATGACAACAGTAGTAATAAAAGGATTGAAATGTACAAATGATGCGCAGGGCAATTGCTCACCACCCGCCGACCGACACCCCGCCAGTCCCCGAGCGGCGAATCCCTGCCCCCCACTTCCCAGTTCCTAAACTAGATGGGACATCCCATGGTATGGAATACACTGTTGGCCAGTTTGGGTCAGGTGCCCTGGCTGGGCATGAGAGGCTGAAAAATCCTTGACTCTAGTCTAAACACTACTGAGCAACAACTGAAAACGTCAGTGTTATCAACATTCTTCACATACTGAACTCAAAACATAGCACTGTACCAGCTACTAGGAAGACAGTTAACTACATCCCAGCTGAAACCAGAACAACGTAATATAAATAATAAACTGAATATGTTTCCATGCATTTTCTAGCCTGCATTACTAGTCCCAGGAAACTGTTAAATCTCTAAAGCACAGAAAGATTGTTTGAACTAAAAAACCTGGGTAGCAGGTGAAAAAAAAAAGTTATGGAAATGGAAGTTATTAATTTCTTTGTATCAAAAGCTATGACGTGTCTCATCTATCATGGTGACCTGTGACCCTCAGTGAGTCAAAGGGCTTAATAGCTGTAGGGGTTATTTTTGATTTTGTGTTGTGTTCTATATAGCCAAACTGCCTATGTGCCTCACTGATGCAGGTGTTATTGGTGTGGGTTTTAAAACATACCCAATTCTTCTAATTCAGAGCATTAAAGAACAGAAAATTGGTGTGGGTTTCTTCTCATTTTTTGTGGGTTTTGTGGATCTTATATTGCAAGTCAAGGACCTTCATCAAACAAGCAGGCATGAAAGAGAGGCTGTCTGACTAAAGGCAAAGGAGCCTGACAGACGCCTTCATCTGATGCTTGGTACCATTGCACCAAAATACGTTTGTGGGATAAGTTGCAAACTCAGTCAAAGTTCAGGCTGCCTGAAACTGCTTTTGAAGGATTTGAGAAATCCTGTGGTTGTATAACATAAACACGGTAGTGATTGCTAAAATATGTCAGAATTGCTCAGTATGAAGCTGGGAAGATGTCTAGACCTTTACTAAGTAACACAGGCCTGTGTTGAACAAACATTTTACAATAAACATCAGAGGGCATCTGCTGCTGATACAACATCTGCATTAGTGGTAAAATACAGTAACAAGAAAATTTCCTTTACAATGGCTCCAGTGCATAAGGAAGAATGAAATAGAGGGCTTCCTGTTGTTTCAGAAAGAAAAATATAGGTCACATGATGGAAATTAGTTAGAAAGACACCATCACAGACCTTCAGTGATTTTGAATGTTTCAAAAAAGAACAATAAAAACTGCCTGTAAGAACATGGAACAGTTCTGATAAAAGAGCCGTTGACCCTCAACTTTTATCTTTGTCTAGTGACCACCAGCAGCAGCTTCAGAAAAAACAAGTTTATAGGGTTATATTCTCACTTCTGCCACTGCCTGATAACTTCAGTGGGCAAACCAAATTCTTGTATTGTCATAAAGAAAAAAACTCCTTTGTTGTAATAAAGAAAGAATGAATGAGCTTACCTTGTCCTCTCAAATTCTTTTCATTTTACAGCACTCATTATTTTACATAATTCACTATCTTTTATCCCTGCTATCTTTTTCCTAGCTAAAGAGACATATTTTCTTTGCATTGTACACTAGCTATTCTCTAACTTCAGTTATCTTTGTCAGCCTTTTACTACAAGGATGTTTTACTATGTCATGTTAGATATTATAGTTCCTGAACTGTACTCAGTATTTAAAATTTAAGTATGTCCTGGAGGTTCACAGTGGTATCAGAATGTTTACTATTTTCTTGTTTATTTTAGTAGGAAGCTAAAACATATTTACCTCTTGCCTATGGCTGCACATTATGATGATGCTACTACACAGTTATTTACAAAGAATACAAGATCTCTTCTCTAAGAACAGCTAATTTGGAAACTTTGTGCATAATTAAGACCTTTTTCTGCACACACATTGTATGTATTGACCTTTAATTTCATTTGTCAGTTTACCAATTTATTAGAACTCTCAATAGTTAGGATTGGGTTTTACTGTCCAGAATAATTTTTTATCAGTTACAAACATCATTATCATTCACCCATTTTCTGTTTATCCCTGTCAGGATCTTGGTTTTATCCCATGATGGCTCAGTTTCTTTAATAAGTTTTGCAAGATCACCTTAAAAGTTTTGGAAATCTGGGTACACCTCATTAAATAAATCTTTCAAAGATTTCTAATTGCTTTGTCTGGTGTGACTTCCTTTAAAAAGAACCATGTTGACTTTTCCTCATTTTTTGTTAATCTAATAATTTTATTTTTTAGCACAATTTTTAACAATCACATTATGTAAAACTCAGGCCTAATGATGTGCAGATACTCATATGCCCCCGAATCTTTTTATTAACTCATGTTTTATTTTCCACACATCATTCCCCAGTGTCAATTAAAGCTACTCTTAATATCTCAACAGTTTTGTATCTGTCTTCCTTTAACACTCTGGGGTGAATACCACTTGGTTCTGGAAATCTGAGTATGTTATTTTATTGATTAGTACTTAGTCTATTCTGATGACACTTGTCTTTAATGACAGTTCCCTCCCAGTAAAGGAAGAGTTCAATATGGCAAATTTCCAGAACTCCTCCACAACAAATGTAAAACACTTAAATAGTTCCGTTTTCTACAAGTTGGGTTTTTTTTCACTCTTCTTGTATGTTCTTTTATACCATGATCATCTGTGCAACCAGTAAATTATTTTTAACACTTTTGTCATTCTTCCTGATTCTGAGATGTTTGAGTTTGTTTCTGTTAATAGTTTTAAATTTTCAGCAAGTACTTTCTCAAAATTTCTTTTAGCCACTTTCATTAAGGCTTTACATTTAATTTTCTCTTCTGTTTAATTTGTTCCATGGTATCTTTTACCAATTGAAGATTTATTTTACTTTACATACATACCTTATTCTTTTGTTTCACCAGTTTAGATTTTTTAAGTTGCTTTTGATGGATGATAAACATTTCCGTGGAGATGCCAGTGTAGTGTCTCTAATAATATGTTTCACTTGGCAGTATTTTATCCTTTTAGTTGCTCCATTATATTTCCTTTTATCAAGCTTCATTCTTTTTTTTTTTTCCTTCATATTTGGTTTGGGGTTTTTTTCAGCAGAGGATTTTTTTTTTTTCCTTTCAAGGATGTTGACTTTGATTTCAAGGTGGTCATACTTCCATAGCTGTTTCTCACTTATAATATGTTATTAGGTCATTGCAAAGTCATTGATGAAAATTTTTTTTCTCATTCTGCCACAAAGGGTTGATGAATGCCAAGACTAGTAGGTGCTCCTTCATATGACCTATGACATACTTATGAAATGTCAACAGAAATTAGATAAAAAGGTGATTTGTATATTCATTTCCTGAGATTTACTCAACATGATGTAATTTGTGAAGTCATATAATAGAATATTTATGTCCATGTCAGTACTTTCCCTTTTCTTTGCAATTGTGTGAAATTCTCCAGTAACACTGAGAAGATATTGCTTGGTTCAAGTTGGTATGATACACATTTGAAAATCTTGTATAGCTTCAATTATGTCATCTTTTATACTTCAATTGCATCACATCATGTTTTATGCTTGTGCTTTACTTCCAAAAATGTGGTAAAACATATGTACCAATTTAACTTTAATGACATTAATGCCAGCAATAACAACTACGATTTCAAAGGAAAAAATGAATTTTCAGGAGCAGGCCAAGTACATGTTCATTTCAAGGGACAGAACACTGTAACGGTCAGAATGGTTTCATAGACCATTCAATCAAAAAGCAGAAAGTATTGCATTTAAGCAGAAATTATTAAAAATATGCTAACAATGTAAAACAAATGGCTGAAGGCTTTTAAACCACAATAAAAGTCAAATATTGTGGCATAGTTTTGATAGCCTTTGCTATCAAAGTTAATAAGCAATGTTGAAAAGGCTTCTGATGTGTGAAATACACAATACATGGAATTTTAATCTCATTTCAGTCAGTTGACTTGAACCAACAGAAAAACGTAACTTGAGTAAGACAAGCTCACTACTTATCCTGTACATTAATATGAGCTGGGTATGATAAGTTTGATCAGAATCTTTTCCATAAATATGCTTATGTAAAAACTCATAAGACCATAAAGATTAGTTTGTATTTTCAGAACTCCAAGGCTGGTTTCTTAAAATGAATAGTAAACTATCAGATACGGGTATATCTGGAACTACCACAGTAGAGGAAGAGTCAAATGGCTCATATTTTTGGCCTGAGAGTGGGTCTGATGGGTCAAACAGAAGTCTTAGCATTAGAGCAGTTACTAGATACTTTTGTGGAAACCATAGCAGATCTCAGAAAAACAAAATTCTTTCTGCACAGCCTTTTTTTTAAGACTTTCTAAGTCTTTCTGAAACATTGTATTGAGTACAGACAGTAGAGAAAGCATTATAGGAGCTACAGTGGACTATCAGGAAATGCAGTTATTTTAAATAGTTATATATTAAACAAATTCATTCTTTTTCTAGACCTTTTAGACATGGTGGTCATGGAGTTCTTTTTATAGACAAAAAAGATTTAATGAATTAATATAATAAATTAGGGTTTTTAAAATTGAAATTAAAAGTTGCATTGCTATATGTGCTTCTCATTTTTAAAATTCTATAGTGAGAGTCCTACTGAAGTAGAAAAAGAAAAATTAGTATGCAAACAAACTTAAATTATTTCATTCAATTACTTTCTTTCCACTCCTTACACAAGCCTCAGCAGATCGCTGCTTTTCACAGTCCTTCTCAGAGTCATGTTCATTATCGCTGTCCTTCCCTCCCTTTGGTCATCAGTCTTCCATTCCTTCAGTCCCTCTTTACCACTAAAGGTAAAGCTCCTGTATTCAAATTCCTCCTACTTGTATTCTCCTTGGACACTCCATATTCCACAATAACTCTCCCTTCTTTTCCTGTTACTTTCTCTAATGTTTCATTTTAACTCTCTTCAGCCATATTTTAGTTCGTTACTGTTAAGGCATGGAGGGAAACTGTATTCTTCAAAGCAAACAACCAGTTTGGGCTGAAAAGGAAGAATTAATAAGAAAATTTCATAGGATCTAGCCAGGTTGGTTGGATTAGGTGAATTTATTTAGATAATTAGAGAAAGAGGACTAATACTTGAATTCTTTCTTCCTCTTTACTGTTCATAAAGGGAGCTTAATTAAATAGCTCAGATACACTCAGCTGTGCTGTAGACAACTAAACATAAGTGAGATGAATACTGCATGAAATGTCAAATTCTATTCTAAGGTTCAAATTTAAAAACAATATAGTCGCTATCTTTAATAATTAAATCCATTAAATTTGATAGCGAATCTCTTGACTCAGAGCAGCTTCTGATTTCAGAGTCATTTACAGTAATGAAAACTGACAGTCATAAAATTAGTCTCTGGAAATGCTCATACAGTAAGATAATGACAACTAGAAATTTCTGTGCAATGATTTGTAAACTTGTGTTTCTATGAATTTTACCCAGTATTGCTCTGTCCTTGATGTTACTTTCTCTTCCAAGCAATGAATGGCTCAGCTGCTCCACTTGGAGGGCAAATACTCCTGATGAAAATTTTTTCCATGGCAATAAAGTTTATTACATGAAAATGGAGTGTTTAAAATAATAGACATGTACCTTAAAAATAAAACTAGAACATGGTATTATTAGGTTTTCATAACAGGGATGTTGTGTTGTATCTCTTTCTTTGTTAGAGAAGGGATCAAACCAGTCCTCTTTTTTTTTTGTTGTTGTAAGAGAAACAGAAAAAGCCGGACTCCGTTATGAAGAAACTCTGCATTGGTAGAGACAGTCATGCAAGGAACAAAAATTCATCCCAATGGGAAGAAAGAGGAAGGAAATTATGATGTCTAAGACTTGCAAGTGAAAACCTAGAAGATGCATAGGTGTGAGACCCACTTAGATTCTGAAGAATCAGGAGGTTGTTATTATTTTACTCAAGAGAGGAGACACTATTTGGAAACTAAAACCTTTCAGTTTAAAAGCTTTAGCTCTCTTTGGAGTTTCAGTTTAGACTATTGTTACCACAGATTAAGTGTTCAGCTGGCGAATTAAGATGGCAACCAGCAGGGGAGGATTTAAAGCATGGCTACTCATCCATAACAGAAAGATTAGAAAGTTATTATGTGAAGTTGTGTGAAAAGCAGACATGTAACTTCAGTACTGCTCCAGTAACAGTCTCAGGCATTCTCCCCACTGCTGTAATACCATGGAGCCTCATAAGACCAGAACCCTGAAAGACCTATGCAACACAATACAGGAGCCTTTCCTTGCTATGCCTTCAGTAGCACCTTGAAGTATGGATCAGATGAGCACTCTCTGAAAAGGCTAAAAGGTCAGAACTGGTGTTAATTCAGACACTGGTCTGGAATTATTTGGGGTTTGTCAATATCTGCCCAGCCTAGCAGAAAAATGTTAAAGTAAAAATAAGCAAAGAGGTATTTGTTTGCAGAATTCAAATGCAGATCATAGAAATATTTATTTCTAAGATGGATGCAAAGGTATATGAGAAAGAAAACATGCTTATATTTACCTATTTTAGATCAATGCCAAGTATTTCAGATTTCAGAAATATTTTCTCCTAGTTCAATTTTGGTGAGATGAATCGTACTTTTATTGTATAGAGTTGCAAAATATTTAAGTGCAATTTTTATAGATGTATGTTTGTCTTGTATATAACTACTCTTTGTACACATATATAAATAAGAATAGGGATGATACTCATTCCAAGTTGCTGGCTGAAACGTGAATAGCTGCAGATGTAGTTCCAAGGTAGTCTCACTTAACTCCTTGTGTCAGCTTTGCGGGATACCATACACTAACAGACACCACGTGATGAGTATGGCCATAAAACTGTCCTGATTAATTTGTGTTGACTCCCAATAGGCATCCTTATAAGATCTAGCAGAGAAAGTTGTAAGTGTTTAAAGATGGATGCACTATCTATTTCTTACACAGATTTGTTACACCAGTTCCATCAAGTTACAGTCAATGTTTGTGTCATAAGAAGTTTTTTAAGGGAAATCTTCAATTTTGTTGTCTTTATTCCCAGAAATAACTGAACACAGTTCTTTGGAAGATATTCTGAGACCATCCACAAACACCAACTCTTGCTTATCTGGGAAAAATCTTTTATTTAAATTCTATGATACCAGGCTTCATCGAAAGATAGATTTTTTTCTTCTTGGCCTTTTGTTTGGTGGATAAACTGACACATTAACATCTACTATGAAAAAACACATATTTACAGGCCTATATTAATTTGATGTGTCTTGGAAGCCTTTTAACTCAGATATATCATATAAATAAAATATCTTGTTCAGCAGGTACTTAATAACTGGCAATATTTTTATAATGCCACATTCAATCTTCTGGTTTCACATATGCAGAACATACAGTAGTTTGATTAACTTGACAACAGCTGTACAAATTCCAGAGCCTCTGAACTCACAATTAAGAAGGTAAATAAACTTCTAAACATTTTGGGTTTTTTTGCTGTTTTTCTTCTCAAACTGCCTGAGATAAGATGTTGTATCTAGATCACACAATACCTGAAGATTAATGAACTCAGGAACAGCACACACACAAAATGAAAAATTTGGCAATGTGAAATAGGAATACTATAACTCTGTGTGACATAGAAAACCAAATTGTGACAATTACACTGAACAGTGCCTACAAGTCATTCAAAAGTTGTATTGAATCAAGTAAGGCAACTGCTAGAGTAATATACTTCTCAACATGAATACTTGATCTTCAGTTATGATGTTGTTTATTTTGTGGATTTCCCTCTCCCTTCTGTATGTATTATGCTTAGCAAGTGCTCAGAAAGAACTACACTCCATAGGAGAATATCTCACAAACAGATCATATTTTCAAAGTAAAAAATAGTGAAAACAGTGCAACTGTAGTGGAAGAGTCCCCTGCAGCTGTGTCCTCGTCTCCCTTCATTTGCTGCCACATAAATTTTCTTAATTTTACATTTTATTACCTTTGTCCTTCAGACCCCTTATCTCACATAAGAAGCACATTCTCCTTTAATAAGGAGTAAAAATTGAATACAGTCCCTGTGAGTTCCTGATCATCATGGGCATAGCCCTACATATAAATGTGGATTTAATACTGCTGCAGTTCACTGAACATCTGAAAAGAAAAGATAAATGTTCCCTGCATAGACTACTGTGGTGACTTTGACATTGCTGGACATACATTTCCCCAGTAGTGACATTCACTGAGGAGACAAAAGAAGGATTAAACATTATAATTGTACTTTGACAAGAACATATGACTTCTGGGATGGATTAATACTCCTGCAGAGGATTTTACTACTATGCCTGACAATACTTCCCCATGAACTTTTATTCTGGGTGCCTTTTTTCTTTAGCAGTAAAATGACGCATGGAGTGCTCTGAACAAACATTTATCTCTATTCCAAGGAAAATATACTGTAAGTTCATGAAAGGTTATCCAGACCTTTCCACTGCTCAGCAGAATTTGGTCATCTCATCTGACCTTACAGCAGGTCATAGATTCTTACTTTTTAACCTGGGTGACCTCTTCTTCTGACTATAATCTTGGATAACTGAAACTTAGGGTTTTTTCTTGCTGTACAAGTCTGAGTTGCAGAAATCCATGATAGGGTCCATTTAGATGGTTGGCCAATCTACAGGTAAGCAAAGTCTTTCTGGGCGTGATAATCATCTTTCTTCTGAACCTTTCCAGGTGGCCAGATTCATATCTTCCAGAGCAGTGGCACTGCCTTGAGTGATTTCAATGGGACCCTTATTTAGCTGGAACTTTGAAACAGATCTGTCTAGATTTTTTCTTAGAGAAGTACTCCAAAATAACCAAAAAGGCTTTTAAACTAAACAACAACAAAAAAAGCAAACACATAAAACCCAGCAGAAAATCTAAAAACCATTTTCTGTTCACTGTATCGTGGGAAGGCAAATCTGTTTCCAGACTAGTTTGGGGGTTAGGGTTAGTCTCTCAGTGGCTTCCTCAGTGGAAACTAACTCTTCACAGTCCCACTTGGTTCCCTTGAAACTGTCTTCTGTTTGTGAGCTATTCTCCAAAGCCCAGGTGTCTGCTCTCTTCCTCCTCACTGGTGTCTCAGTCTGTACATGAGGACTGAACTCCGTTCTATGCTAAAATCTCCCATTTCTTCTTTCACTAGCCCAGGAAACACCTTTTCACCAAGCATGCTGAAATGGCTATGAAGCTCGTCAGGTTCCCTTGAACACCCGGGAAGTCCACCTGACCTTCTCATTCTTTCCTTAAGGGAACACAACACAACACGAGGAAATAAAGAAATAATCTGTCATATTGATACTGCAACAGTTCTGGTCTCTCAAAAAAGGTGCATATAGGAGTAGCACTAAGAAACCTGATTGATACCTTTTGAGTTTCATGGAAGCAGCTAAAGTTTATCTCAGTAAAAAAGTATTATTAACAGTTTGTATATCTTCATATATTAAATGGTACCCAGAGGTAATATGAATGGAATCACAGAGGTAATATGAATGGCTAAAGTTTAGTGAGGCTCCCACCTATACTGTGCATAGGTTAGATTATTCACTGAGTCACAGAAGATATTTCTTCAGTTTCCTGCTCTTACAGAGTATTGTAGGCAGGACCCAAGGTCTTGGATCACGGAAACCCAAAGGACAGAGTAACGCCTAACACAAGTACGCATTGGGAGAGGAGTGGCTGGAGAGCAGCCCTGCAGAAAGGGATCTGGGGGTGCTGGTTGGGGGTAAGCTCACTATGAGTCAGCCGTGTGCCTTGGCAGCCCGGAGGGCAAACCGCATCCTGGGGTGCATCAAACACAGCATAACCAGCCGGTCAAGAGTGTTGATTCTCCCGTTGCGTTCAGCGTTGGTGCGGCCTCACCTTGAGCACCATGTGCAGTTCTGGGCCCCACAGTCTTAAAGTACTTGAATGCATCCAGAGAAGAGCAACAAAGCTGGTGAAAGGGCTGGGGGGAGGGTCCTGTGAGGAGCAGTGAAGGACTTAGGGATTCTCTAGTTTGGAGAAAAGGAGGCTGAGGGGTGACCTCATTGCTCTCTACAGCTTCCTGCAGAGGGCAAGTGCAGAGAGAGGTGCTGAGCTCTTCTCCCTGGTACCCAGTGATAGGTGGGAACAGTTCAAAGCTGCACCAGGGGAGGTTTAGACTGGACTTTAGGAAGCATTTCTTTACTGCAAGGGTGGTCAAACACTGGCACAGGCTTCCTAGAGAGGTGGTCAATGCCCCAAGCCTGTCAGTGTTTAAGAGGCATTTGGACAATGCCCTTAATAACTTGCTTTAACTTGGTCAGCCTGAATTGGTCAGGCATTTGGACTAGATGATTGTGTAGGTCCCTTCCAACTGAAATAGTCTATTTTATTCTATTCTACTCTATTCTACTCTGTTCTAAATATGGCACTAGGTTTTTTAACTACTTTTCTGGAGTTATCAGTCGACTGGACTGGTGTTTGGTTTTTTTTTTCCTGAAGGTTGTCCTTGCAGAACAAAGGAGGTTGTTGTCCATGGGATCCTGATGTTACTTTTTACCAGGGCCTGTAGTGATAGAACATGGGGCAATGGTTTTAAACTAAAAGAGGGTAGATTTAGATTGAACATAAGGAAGAAACTCTTTACTATGAGAGTGGTGAGACACTGGAACAGGTCTCACAGAGAAGTTGTGGATGCCCCCTCCCTGGCAGTGTTCAAGGCCAGGTTGGATGAGGCTTTGAGCAACCTGGTCTAGTGGAAGTTGTCCCTGCCCATGGTAGGGGGTTTGGATCTATATGATCTTTATAAGGTCTCGTCCAACCCAAATCATTCAATGATTCTATAATTCCATCATTCTATCATCACTTCTCTTTGAGCCATGCCGGAAATGAACCATTGATGCTTACTTACAAACAGAATTGTAAATAAATATTTACACACAATTTTCTCATTTTATGTTCCTGTAATTTTGTGGCTGGTATTTATTATGAAAAAGCTATTTTGCTGGATATTTAAAGGTTTGTTTTTTCCTCTTCTTCATAGTATTATTAATATTACAAAATCTTTTTAAAGAATCTTGAAAATTTTAACAAGGTTAATTTGGTAAGAATTTTCCTGATTAATTATATTTCTGAAATTATCAATTTTCTGTCATTATTCAAACTCCTATTAAAGAAATACAAAAAAAAGGCAGCATTCCAGAGTGCAGTTTGATTAGTCTGAGGATTTCCCAATCGGTGGTGCATCAAAGCTTTCAGACATAGCAACTGGAAAAGAAATCTCACATCACAGAGGAATACACCCACACCCATGCCTCAGGTCTGTTTGAAGGAGATACTTTGAGAGTTATACACTAAAAGAAAAAAAAAATCGTTTCAGCTGTACAACTTCAAAGTTTCTCTAATATAAATCAGATCTTTAGAAATGCTAAAGTCCCCAAAGGCAGAAAATGCCCATTTAAAAGGGAAACTGTGTCTGCACCTTGACAGATGCAACTAAAACCAATAAAGTTTTATTTGTTAAGCAGCAATATTATGGTGTCGTCGTCCCCCAGACTAATACTATATTAAAAATAAATCATTTATTTTAAATAAAACAGTATTCATGGCAGGGGGTGGTTTTTGTTTGTTTGGGTTTTTTTAATCTGAAAATTTGACTGAATGGTAGATGTATATGTATAAACACTCACCATATACATCACCCAGACCACAATTAGCTCTTAGGAGCTAATTACATCATTATGAGATTATGTACATTATGTACATGAGTATCATCCATGTACATGGATGATACTCATCATTATCTAGCAAGCCTATAATGAATTATTTTTTCTGGAGTATTGTTAAAATTCAAGACAATTTCTAGCATGTTCAAAGTCCACTTAAAACAATGAAAAATTGCTGCATATTCCAATATGTTATGGACCATTCATATTTAAACAACTTATTTTTCCATTCATGGGGACTGAAGGAAATGGGAAAGCCAGCAAGATGCTAAACTTTTTTTGAAGCAAAGATAAAAGAGGTTGAGAGCAATATACCCATGTTTTGTCTATGCTACAAAGGGAGCAACTGATTTGAAAAGAAGTTAGATATTTTCTTAAGGTGATATAAGGACATAAGTCATCAGCAATGCCCCTGCAACACACAAGACCAACAACATCGTGGGCTGCATAAGGAAAAGCATTACCAGCAGGATGAGAGGTGTGACCCTTCTGCCCTGGCGAGACACAGCTGGAGTGCTGGGTCCAGGTCTGGGCTCCCCAGTGCAAGGCAGACACGGACATACTGGAGCAGATCCAGTAAAGGGACACTAAGATCAGTAGGGACTGGAGCATTTGTTACATGAGGAGAGGCTGAGAGAGCTGGAACTGTCTATCCTGGAGAAGAGAAGGCTCTTATCAATGTGTATGAATAGTCGATGGGAGGGCCTAAAGAAGACAGAGACAAGCTGTTCTCAGTGGTGCTCAGTGACAGGACAAAACGCAAGGGGCATAAATTGAAATATAAGAAATTCCACTTAAACATAAGAAAAAACTTTTTTTACTGCAAGAATGGTCAAACATTGGAACAAGTTGTGTATATCCATGACTTGCCATGGGTAATATTTTGCTGCCTTAGTGATTTGTATTCTCTCTTCCTTTGTCTACACATGAAGCAAGCCATTCCAGACTTTTCTTAACCGATTTTCCTTAGTATAGCGTTCTTTCTTTTCTGGAAGAGTCTTTCAGGTCTGAATCCAGACCATTCACTCTTTTAACTGCTGAAAGCTGCAACATTGATGCATTCGCTACTAAATAATCACAAATGTGCTGAAAAAAATAATGTCCTGTTTGTACCAAATCTCACCCAAAGTGAGTGGAGACTCAGGAATGTAATCTTTCTGCAGCTCAGTTTCCACTCTGTAAAATAAGAATAATGTTATTACAAGAGGATACATGAGTGTTGTTAAGATATGTTAATAATTCTAATCATATGGTGATGAAGGCCACAGAAAAACTCTGAACAAAATTTGCAATTTAGTTTTTGAACAATTTCTATGGCAAACTGGGACTGGAAAAATGTCTATGAAGTTATGTTAAACATTAATTAATTTGACAAAAAGAAAATAATGAATTGTTAATTTTTAAGTGAATACTACACTTCCATCTGCTCTGAATGTGTTGGGATCTGTCTAAAGAAATATAGTCGATTAAGTAAGCAGAGACTGCATTTTAATGCAAAAACACAGGGATAGTAAACCAGTGAATTAAAGTTTCACAGGCTTTCACATATAACATTAATTTTGGCATTTAATGTCTATTAAGCACTTAACTCTACAAAGTAATTTAATGTTCATTTACCGTGCTTCTAAAACCTTACATACAATCTGCCACAAACCTACTTCCTTATGTTGCTTCTGGTATTTTATAACCATTTCAAAGCAGGAGAGTGTTCCTATTTCTTGGTTTAATACCAGCCTGATTTTTTTTTTCTTTATCTCTTGTTTCTTTAGTTTGTTTGGATAGGCAATTTTTGTTTGTTTGTTTGTTTCTTTGGTTGGTTGGTTGTTTTTCTTGAAATGTATACCATGTGTATATCTCAGGATGGTTCTTGGTTAATCTATACATCTTCTTTGCATCTTCAGTTAACTGGAAATGCACATAAGCAGGCTATCATATATAAAAATAAGGTTTTATTTTCTCAAATATTTCAAGTTTTATAAAGTAACTGGGAAAACAAATACTAATACTTTTAAGATTTCTTCCAAGTATTGGAAACCTACTGTTTAAATTCACAAATCTTTTTTGCCATTGTTAGAATTCATTTCCATGGCTATATACTTCTAAGCAGGATTTTATCTTCATTTAATAATGGAGTTCTTACTTTTTCGAAATAATAGTAGTAATAGATGTTATTATTACTGTTCTTAAAATACAAAGAGTAGCCCTAGAAATTGTACGTATATCTTATATATATATCTATAAAGATACAGGCATATATATATCTCTCACATATATACCACATTTTTAGAAATGCTTAGGAAACTGTAAAGCTCCAATATGTTTTCCTTTATGGTCTGTGTGGAAATCAGCAGTCTTTCAGGGAAAGCCAGTGATGCATGCAACAACAAAGGCTGAGATTAGAAGAGACTTGCTGTACTAGCCCATATTAAAGTGTGGTGTAAAAGGATATGCTATCTCATTTCATACCTCTGTTCAGTGGCTTACAAACTTGGGATTGTGGACTATCAGGGGTTTATCAATGACTTCTAAAGGGCCCCTGAACATTATTGGACAGGCAAGTCTACCACAGGCAGGCTTAAATTCTCTAAGGTCTGAATTGACACTGATTTTTTTCTAGGGATTTGTAAAATAAGAGTATTCTGAAGTGAAGAATTTGGCATATTTTAAGTACATTTGGTCTTTCTGGATATTATTTTTTTTCGTCTCATTGCTAAATACTTATTGATAGAAATTTTAATTAAATAGTTACAAAGATAGTGAAGCCCTTAAAAGCTCAGCCGTTTTCACTGACATGACTACAAGTTTTCTCCTTCACCTCCTCATGAAAATTTATCTGTAAAAGTAGTGGGTGAACAACCTTAACAAGATGTATTGCAGTCCAGGTCTCAGAAGGCTAGGCTTTTATTTCTTATACCACTTAAGCTTACTATTTCTATGCAAATATTCTGTAAAACTTTACCACTAAATATAATAATGTACATTCTACAGTATTTTTTTAGATTATCTTGATTTAAATATCATATTTCATAAGGTATTATCTTGCAAAGCTACTATATTTTCTTCTTAACATTTTAAATTAAAACAGAATATAACATCCTGTATATTCTATAATATTTTTTTTTAATTCACCAGTTGAATCATGTTTCAGTTTAGTTTACATGATGCAAGTGACCTATGGTGAGGCTAATAAATCACACACATCAGTAAGGCAAAAGGTGCTGGGAAAATCATTATTGCCTCCTACAGTAATGATCAGAAATAGCTTCTACAAAAGGAATGGTGAAGATACCAAGCCAAAAAACCTGTCATATGAAGATTTTCCTGACACATGTTAAAGGAAGCTGTGGTACTAACTACATGGAAAGGATGACAAGCAGGCGCAATGTGGGCAGTCAAGAAAAGCAGTACCTCCTAACAAGTACGCTCACTGTAGCAGCTCAAGCTAATATGCAGAAGATTGTCTCTCCTGTGAAAATAGAAAGAAGCCGTATGAAGCCCCAGCTGGGGGAAAACCTGAAGGCTGGACATACAGTCTTGTATTGGGTTTGCGTGACAAGGTTTTGGTAATGGGGGTGGGCTACAGTGATGGTATCTGTGAGAAGATGCCAGAAGCTTCCCCTGTGTCTGACAGAGCCAGTGTCAGCTGGCTCCAAGACAGACCTGCCACTGGCCAAGGCTGAGCCATCAGTGACAGTGTTAGTGCGTCTGGGAGAACAGATTTAAGAAGGGGTGGGGGGGGAAACCCGGCACAACAGCACTTGCAGCTGGAGAGATGAGTGAGAATATGTGAGAGAAACAGCCCTGCAGACCCCCAGGTCAGTGCAGAAGGAGGGCAGGAGGTGCTCCAGGCACCGGAGCAGAGATTCCCTTGCTGCCTGTGGGGAAGACCATGGTGAGGCAGGCTGTGTCCCTGCAGCCCAGGGAGGTCCACGGGGGAGCAGATCTCCACCTGCAGCCCGGGGAGGACCCCACGCCGGAGCAGGTGGGTGCCCGAAGGAGGCTGTGACCCCATTGGAAGCCCACGCTGGAGCAGGTTTTCTGGCAGGACTTGTGACCCCGCAGAGGACCCACGCTGGAGCAGTCTGTGCCTGAAGGACTGCAGCCCGGGGAAGGGACCCATGCTGGAGAAGCTCGTGAAGAACTGTCTCCAGTGGAAGGGACCCCACGCTGGAGCAGGGGAGCAGTAGAGGAGTCCTCCTCCTGAGGAGGAAGGAGTGGCAGAGACAAGGTGTGACCGACTGACCCCAATCCCCGTTCCCTGTCCCCCTGCACTGGGTAGCAGGGTGGGGGGAAGGAGGTAAAGAATTCAGGAGTGAAGCTGTGCCTGGGAAGAAGGGAAGGGTGGGGGGAAGGTCTTTTAAGATTTGGTTTTATTTTTCATTATCGTACTCTGATTTGATTGGTACTAAATTAAACTGATTTCCCCAAGTCAAGTCTGGTTTGCCCATGATGGTAATTGAATGATCTCTCCCTGTTCTTATCTTGACCCACGAGCCTTTCATTGTATTTTCTCACCCCTGTCCAGCTGAAGAGGTGACTGATAGAGCAGCTTTGGTGGGCAGCTGGCATCCAGCCAGGGTCAATCCACCACAAGTCTTCTAGCCTCTGTGGCATGAATTTGAAATTTCCATTCTTTGAACTGACAAGAAGACTGAAGTTCCCATCTACTCAGTTAAAGACGAAGTGATAAGCGAATTGTTACTATCTGTGCACTCCTGTCTGTATCACAGTCACTGCAGAACATTTTGACATGACCATATAACTTTTGTTTGCAAGCCTGATGGAATGTTAGACTTAACTTCTCACAGTGCTTCCCTTTCCAGTACAAATATACATCTTGGAGGATTACCCCAAAAGAGCATAGTCTGGAAAATCTTTCAGTCAAAAAGCATTGCTTTTTGTATACCTCAAGGCATAGGAAAAAGTATGTATCTTCTCCTCATTACCTGTTCTCCTATAAAAGAGAGACTCTCAATCTCTTGTTACTGCTTTTTATTGTTTTTAAATCCCATGTTTAATTTTGCAAATTTGTCTTCCTTTCTATGTTGCTTCTGATTTTTACAATGCAGAATGAGGGGAAACTTAAAAATGATCATGAATAATCTGGGAGCAAATATAGTTTCCAGGATGTTTCAAACTACTATGAGTTGTATAGAAGTGGCTGGCAGAATGAGAAGAATGCTGCCTTGCAGAGTCCAAGCTAAAGAAGAACTCTACCAGCTTTTTTCAGTCTTAGGACAATAAACAACAATGATAACCATTGTCCTGCTCCAAATATTATTACTGCCATGTTTCTTAATGCCTGTTTGCATACTTGTTCATTTTGAGTGAAATATGGAAAGATATGAGGTTCTAAGCTTACTGATGAGGTGAATAAGCAACTTGCAATTATTAGTCACAGACTTTTTCTTCCCTCAAACGTTTCATTTGTCTCTTCCTCAATTCTAAATATTATTTGAGAGGTTTATTGTAATAGCTGATTGCTTTCATGCCGAAAAAAATTTCTCCAATGATAAGACATTGATCCCAGTGAAATGCTACTTTGGGTCAATAATAATTTATTTCATGAATAAATGTCACAATTTTGAATTTCAGTACTTTGCTACCTGATAGATAATAGGGAACAGATTTTTAAAGAGAAACTACTATTAATGTCAACCTTTAGTAGGCCTTGGGATACTTTTCTATGAAAACAAATTATTTTTATTTTTAAAAGCTATTATTCATTTTTTGATAGTTTTACCAGTTAGGGCACACTGTCCTGGGTGTCAAAACTGTTGTCATAACTGGAGATCTGTCTCCTTTCAGTGCTGAAAGATTATGGGAAACAGTTGCAATCTCAAAACTAAGTAAACAGTTGCTAAAATAGAGATGCAGTGACACAGAGGACATTTACAGAGTACAGGAACAGCATCTATTTTTAGTCATATATTTAATTACCTAACAGGGTTAAACTCTACTATTATGTGATATACTTTAATGGTAAAGCCCTGTCATTTAAAGAAATGCCCTATCATTCTTTTGACTTCATGTCTTTAAAACCATGAGCTATTGTAAATTACAACTTCTTTTTGGCACATACTTAACATATAAAGTATAGTTTCAGCAAATCTATACTGATTATCCCCCAGCATTGGAATATAAACCAATATTATATAGTAAAATCATAAGGTTGAATATGTGCTGCATAAATTCACCAAGAGATTTGTTAAATTAAAGCAAGGCAGCTAATTCAGTGAGCTTCCTTTACTTACTGAAAGGGCTGAAAGCAACTAGACCAGTATGACTATCAGTAAGCAGAAAAATAGTGGTTCATTCTCATTTTTCTTTATTTATGCTTTCCAGATAATAGTAAAAATTAAGTGGAAAGATCCTCTTATTTAACAGGTTCCAGTTCTCTATATTTGCAGTCAGTCATATAATTTGTCATAATTGTCAATTAATTCTGGGGAAGTTATTTCTAAATTACTTCAGAGATTATTATTATTATTAATAATAATAATAATAATTTTAAAACTTCTATTGAGGTTGCTGAGCATTTTTTGAGATTAAAAAAACCAAGTCAGAAGATGCTGTTGAAATCAGAGCAGTTAAAAAAGGAAACAATAAACATTTTTTATTTTATTGTACTGTACTATACTGTACACACCTATTTTTAGGGTCTGTGCATATATTGTTAGCAATATTTTTTTCCAAAATTACAATGTAATTCTATGAAAATATAGTAGTTGTCTTATTTTAAGGCACAAAGGTTAATCTTAAATTGAAAATAAAACAACCAAATGATTTTTAAACTGCAGACATTAAAGGAAAATAGGATCATAAAATCATAGAATCATTTAGGTTGGAAAAGACCCTTAAGATCCTCATGTCCAATCATAAATGTAACACTGCCAAGTCCACCAGTAAACCATGTCCCTAAGCACCAGGACCAACAGAAACTTGCTGGATCCTAGGGTGGTGATACCTTTTGTCTCTGTCTCTGTCTCGCTCTCTCTTCAACCTTGCTTTTCATTTTCTCTTTGCAGCCAGCACCTTATTTTGCTCTTTTTCTTTCTCACCGCATTTACCTCGCTTTGTGTACATAGTTTGATGTTAGTCATCTGAATAGTTCGTCCATAGAGTTCAAGTTTCATGTTGAATCATTTTGGTAAAATCGGGTATACTTCTCCCCTCCCCTTTCCCTTCAATTTTGTGATTCACTTGGCAGACAGCAATTTCTTGAGTTATCACAAGATTGTTTCAGTTTTATTTATGTTTGTGCTCAATAAACAATTTGATTGGTTGTTTGGCGTCGTTTCGCCTTAATCTACTCCAAAGGGATTTCGAGCTTTCCATGACCTCCCGCACTACCCAGGGTAACGTGCTGGATGGGTTGTGACACACAGCATGGAATAATTCTACTTAAACATATTTTGAGAAAAAATACAAAATATGAAGGATTTTTGGGGGATACAACATGTTTACTTGGTGTAATATTAGTGAATTGCAAACTGCTGAATCCCTACAAGTGGATTCATGTTGCTTTTGAGACAGATACAAACTCAACAAGAAGTTATCTTCAGTTTCTACTATTATATGTTATGAATTAATTTATTTCCTCTAGTGTTTCTGTTTATATCATAAATCAAATATTACTGTATTGACATAATTCTGTATGACAGAGATTGCAATTTAAATACCCATAGCTATATATATATCTACATATATATGTGTGTGTGTATATCTATAAATACAGCATTTTAATAATGCAAAGAAAAGCCTCACACAGGACATTCCTCCAGAGATTCCTTTTTTCCTCAAATATTTTTCTCTTTCTTTGTTCTTTTATAAAATTGAACACCTTCTCCTGACTCTTCACCTTGCAAAAAAATCCCCCAAAACAGAGCAAAAACCCCTCCTTTTGATAAATATTCCAGGCCTTCATCAGCATCAGTTAATTAAAACTTAGTTCCTAGCTCAACTTGCATTGGAAATCAAGCTGCAAATATAGCCAGGTTAAGCCCTTTAAAGATATCTTGCATTCCGTACAAGGGTGAGGATTTACTACACATTTAAAATCTTTAGTGTAAAGTTTGGTGCAAAAAAACTTAAGCTCTAGACAGACAAAAATAAACTGACAAACTTTTCTTCTATTCTGTACCAAAGAGAAAAAATTTAAACTGTATAATGACATGATAATTAATATGGAAGATTTTGATTTTTTCCTGCTACCTAAGTAGAATTATTAAAGTCTAAATGTTAACACACTGAATGCAAAATAAATTATTTCTATGTTTGAACTGACTCTTTTTCTTTGAAGCACACCCTTATTATTTCTTCCAAGAACATGCAGTTTTGAGCAATTGTGCCGTATCATTTTTTTGAAAAGAATCAGTTCAGAGGGGATCACTACAGAAGCTGACAGTTACACTAGAGAAGGGAACCTAGGCTTATTTTGAAGAGTTATCAAATCCAAACACAAGACAATATAAGCTGCAAAAAGAGTGGAGCTGTGTTCATAAGCTTGCCTCAGGCAAACCAAGTGTTCAGTTCACATTTACTCATTTGCCACAGAAAAGAACTATAAAAGCTAGAAAAAAATCTTTGATCATGTTCTATTCCTATGGGACCTCACTGTATCTAAAGTAATACAATCTCTACTATTTGTGATTGGAAGAGTGATCTCTGGAAAGCATCAAGTCCATTCAAACCTCCTGAAGTGAAAATTTGGAATACAGTATTTTGAAGATACAACTCCATTGGAAATACCGATCCCTTAGGGTACAGCTAAGATTGAGATACTGCTTTTTTTAGGTGTCTGGCTTTAATATACTTGAGCTGCTACTGAAGGGGGGCAAAAACATGTTTTTATTAACAGTGTGTCTTCAGAAGTGCTCTCCCTGATTCTTGGGAGGAATTAGAACCAGCTAACCCCTTAGCAAGGATCTGTTATGTTAACTGAAGTACAGAGCAGTTAAGAAGAGCAACAACAAAACCCCCCCTCTTCTACAAGCCCACTCAAAAGCAAGTCACAAAATAATGAAGTTGCATGATTTGAAATACACAATAAATGGATATGGACTATTTGTACAGTCAACCTTACTAGGATTTTCCCCATCATGTTTGCAGTGCAGGCAGAAGGAGAAGGAGCTCAAGTGCACAGTCTGCATTTAACCTTTTCTGCTATCCGTTCTGCCAGTGAGACAGCTGATTATAACAGGCAGCGAGTGAAATGGAAAGCGGGGAGGGGAGGATATGGCAGGTGAAGATAATATTGTTAGAGGTAGCATGACTGCATAGCTGTTAAATGAAAGCATGCCCTGTAAGTGAGAAAAGATTTGGAAAGAATAAAGCGCGATAAAATTGTGTATAGCCACAGACATGGACTCCTACAGCCCTAGACCCTCTAGTAACCTTGCATACAAGCCAGGCTGTAGCTGGACAGTTCAGAGAATATGCCCAAAGTTCACCATCTGGAGCAATGCTGACAGGAAAGTAGATGATAACCAGGTCTGAATAGCCAATAGGGCAGCCAAGTGGATATCTAGTGAGATACTTGTATCTATGGTGAGATCCCTCTAGGAGCTGAGGGGCCTGTCTATATTTATGGGCCTGGCTGATTTATAGGATGGTGATAGATAGCAGAGAATGAGTAGATATGGGAGCCTTTTGAGGAACTTTTCTGAGACTGAATTATTCTTTCTGTATTTGAACTTGGTCTATCTCTAATGTTGATAAATGAGCAACTGTCTCCTTGCTTCACCAGAAGTATGAATTGATGCCACATGTTTGCTGGCACAGCCGTACAAGAGAGAAGTAATTCTCTTGAAGCTGAGGTGTCTGAGTTATCAGAGAGGCCAGAGCTGCGTGGTCCAGAGACCAGGGGTCTGAGGGCTGCCTGCTGGAGGGACAGACCAGAGGTCCCAGCCAGGCACCGGTGGGACCCGTGCTTGTGTATGTGCCGTGGGGGGTGGCGAGATCTGCTAGCAGGCTTTAAACAGGCAGCAAGTAAGAGTGGGATCACACCATTTCTGTTACTCATACTTATGTCAGTGGTGTTCCCGTGTGATGTGCTGTCAGTAAAAGCACTGCTATTTGGTAATCTGTGGGTAGTTGACTCTGTCTATAGAAGGCGTATGTGTGTGCATATATGTTTGTGGTGGCACAACAGGAAGGACAACTCCCTCAGGTCCTGCAGTCCCTTGGATTCAGTCAGACCTTAAGGATTTACACAAGCATTTCTTTCCGCATCTGCATAATTAGGCCAATGAGCCAGAAGTGATGCCAAGCTAGATAGCAACAGCTACTGCAATCCACAGAGACAAGTAGGGCATTTAGATAGTATGTCAGTATTTGGAAAGTATTTTAATACTGTAAGGGAGCCATAAATTGAAGATAGAAATGTTTGTAGAGTTAATAATGTATTTCCTGCAACAGATACAGACTCTTATATCCCCAGCTGCAGCAGTGCAAATGAAATCTTGTGACAAAACACTTTCATTGGATTAATACACAATGCAGTAAATATAACGTTACCACTTCCATTGTGTGTTCATTTTTCATTTACAGTAATCAAGTATAGAAGTATATTATGTAGAAATATAATCTGGAAAACCAAATTTTCCTGTGAAAATAGTGTGTTCAATTGCTATCATAGCTTTTATATTTTCAATGTTTTAATAGGATCATGTGTCAAGATTTTCTACAATTACTCTTCAGGTTTTCAAGTGTAGAAGTTTTTTTAGTCTAGGCTCACTAATGATAAATTCTAAGCCAAACATATTAAATGTTGTGCTCTGTTACTAAGGAAGGTAATATTAGCCTCATTTACTAGATGAATTTGGAAACAAAATATATTACTATCAGTGGTTCCTGTCAAGCATGATTAATTTTCTCAAACAAATAATTAGTTATTTCAATTTCTGTAGAGTTGTCACATGCAGAATGCATTCAGCTCATTTTAATTCAGTATTCTCTGTAGTTCAAGAAGTCTCTCAAATGAAGATAACAGACTATCTTAGCAGACAAAACCGATCTGTGTTAAAATATACTTGAGAGTAGTATATTTTAAAATTGCAATATTCTTTCTAGAGTACAAAAGAGCTGTCACTG
Source organism: Haliaeetus albicilla (assembly GCF_947461875.1). Classification (NCBI taxonomy): domain Eukaryota; kingdom Metazoa; phylum Chordata; class Aves; order Accipitriformes; family Accipitridae; genus Haliaeetus; species Haliaeetus albicilla. Next base: position 22,045,548 of record NC_091497.1, read on the forward strand.
CTTGTGGCACCTGGATTTATTTTTTTTTTACTGTCGTAAAGATTATGAGGTAAAATGGCAGATCCATATGGCCCAATGTCAAATACATACATGAAAATTTGTATTATTTATTATAAAAGATTCTTTTTCTGTCCAGAGAATACAATGCCATAAGAAACGTAATAGTTTTAAAACACAGAACATTAATAGGTATTGATATTAAATAGTATGTCAGAAAAATAAAATAAAATATATTTGCTTTGAAATCAGATGCTCAAAATCTTAGCAACTCAATCAGATGTTTGTTTAGTTACTAGGCAATGCCTACCAAAACTTTGTAAATATACTTTTTTCATCACTAGCTAGCTTATATCAAGAGTGTTTTTTATAAGATTTATTTCGCTTGCTAGGTTGCTTGCTTCTAATAGCATACTTTAATAGCATACTTTAGGTTTTGGAGTGACAGGTGTCATCAGACCAGGCTTGCTTAGTAAATGAAGAAAAATCTTTCATTACAGTTTCATTTAAATTCACTTCCTTTATACTTTGAGAGGAGAAATTACAACCTTGGAGCAATTTGAGGATTTTAGATATATATCTTGTAATACCATAAACTTGTAAAGTATGAGTATTTGACTGCCATTCAGATGCCAGCTATTTCACAGCTCCGTTTTTAATGACACAAGGTTAGGTGCTAAATTTCCAAAGCAATCCAAGGGGATTTATTGGTATTATTACTGGATTTGAAGGCAAGTCAAAGGCTTAGTCCGTATGTACTTCTCGGTTAAAAATAAATAAATAAATAAATCTATAGAATTCTGAACAAAGAACAGGATGCCTATGTAACAGAATTTAACCTTGAAAGAAAATAGAACAGTCCTGTCATCTTGTGTGTGTGCTATTTTAACAGTATATCTTGTTTCATTTGTTTACTGCAATATGAGCTGAACAGAGGTGGCAGCTCTTTAAGGACATTATTCTTGGACAGATCTCTTGGTTCTCACATGTAAGAAATTGGGCAAGGAAGGCAGGAGACCAACATGGCTGAGAAAGAACCTCTTGGTCAAACTAAAGTGTAAGAAGGAAATGCACAGGGACATGTATTCTGGGAAGAATACAGGGACACTGCTCAGATGTGTAGGGATGGGATTAGGAAAGCTAAGGCACAGTTGGAGCTGAATTTTGCAAGGAATGGGATGAATAATAAGGGATTCTACAGGTACGTTGGGCAGAAAAGGAAGATTAAAGAAAATGTACTCCCTCTTGTTATATAAGACAGGAGAACAAGCGACAACCAACATGGAGAAGGTTGAGGTACTCAACAATTTTTTGGCCTCAGCTTCAGTGGTGATCTCTCTTCCCACATCTCTCAGTGCCCTGAAACTCAAGGCAAGGATTGTGGTAATGAAGTCTCTCCCATCATAAGTGAAGACCAGGTTTGAGACCATCTGAGGAACCTGAACACACACAAGTCCATTGGACCTGATGAGATGCATCCCAAGGTCATGAGGGATTTGGTTGATGCAGTTGCTAAGCCACTTTCCATCACATTTGAAAAATCATAGCAGTCAGGCAAAGTTCCCAGTAACTGGAAAAAGGGAAACATCACACCCATTTTTAAAAAAGGTAAAAAGGAGGACCCTGGGAACTACTGACCAGTCATCCTCACCTCTGTGCCCAGTAGGATCATTGAACAGATGCTTCTGGAAGATATGTCAAAATATATGGAAGACAGGGAGGTGATCAGAGACAGCCAGCATGGCTTCACAAAGGGCAAATTGTGCCTGACTAATCTAGTGGCCTTTTATGATGGAGTGACTGCATCAGTGGGCAAGGGAAGAACCACAGATGCATCACAGAGGGATGGAACCTCTCTACTTTGAAGAAAGGCTGAGAGTGTTTGGATTGTTCAGCCTGGAGGAGAGGAGACTCCAGGGAGACCTGATTGTGGCCTTTCAATATATAAAAGGGGGTTATAAGAAACATGGAGAGAGGCTTTTTACAAAGGCCTGTAGTGACAGTACAAGAGGCAATGGTTCTAAAGTGAAAGAACGTAGGTTTGGATTGGATATAAGGAAGAAATTTTATATGACAAGGGTGGTGAGACATTTGAACAGGTTGCCCAGAGAGGTTGTGGATGCCCCATCATTGGAAGTGTTCAAGGCCAGGTTGGATGGGACTTTGAGCAACCTGGTCTAGTGGAAGATGTCCCTGCCCATGGTGGTGGTGGTGGTGGGGGGGGGGTTGGACTAGATGATCTTGAAGGGTCTCTTCCAGCTCAAACCATGCTATGATTCTATGGCATAATATTAATAGTTATGGACTCTAAAATTAAAATTTTAAGGGTAGTTTTTTCTTCAGTTGTTGGGGAAATAGCCCCATAACAAATATATTGAAAGATATTTAGAAATGGAAGCACTTTTGTTTTTCTTTTGGCAACATACTGTCAACCACTACAAGAAGGTGGGTTCCCCTCCATGCACAGCCTCCCTTTCGGAGATGAGAGTGCTCTGTCTTCGAGTGCACCTCTGCCACTCCCAGCACCTTACCGATGCATACACTGCTGAGAAAGCACCCTACAGGTCACACTTGCACAGCCGAGGTGTGGTCTGTGCACTGTCAGCCTAAGTACTGCACCCTGCAGTGCCACCCCATCACCAGCGGGCAGCTCTTCACGCTGCCACATGGCTGCTCTGTCCTGCGTGGCCAAGGCTTGGGGCACTGCAGGGTGACTGCCAGCAATGTCAAGCCAGGTTTGACTGCTGCTGCTTCCTTTGCAAGGTCTCTGACCTCTGATTTCTTTTCAAGTTACCTCCTTCCTTATTTGAAAAGTCTCTTCATAATTCCCTGGTTACTGTTTAATGCAGTGGATTGGTCATCTTCCTTTTTTACATGTAAACTCTTGTCTTTGGGCAGACACCTCCAGAGAGTTTTGGGTGCTCCATTCACACCCCATTTTTTCCCCTCATTTCTACCTTAACAGCTGTTTTTGCCAGTTATGGGCTGTGTGAGCTGCCCTAGAGATGCTATCCTATACTGCAGTAATGCCAATGAAAATGTATAAAAAAATTATTTTTCAGCTTTGTTTAATGGTCATTTAACATTTTGGAAACTCTTTCCCTAAGATCACTGGACCATGGATAGGCTTGATTTGAAGTAATATTCTTGGAAACAATATATCAATAATGCTTGTAAGAAGTATTATTGGGAAAATATTTAAACTTACAATCAAATTGCTGTTTGTATTCTTTCATTTTCACTGTGGGATGAGTATGTATAGAAAAGACACCTTTAGTAGAGAAAATAACAACTCTAGTAGTTGTGCTTCATAAAGACATCTCTTGATACCTGAAAATAATAATAATAATAATAATAATAGTAATAAAGTTTCTTGTTTCACTCTTCATAAGTCTCAGAGGATTCGGTAGTCTTTTGTCCATTCTAGAACTCTCCTACCCTGATAATAGTTTTTTTCTGGTATGAAGGAAGTCTTAAAAATCTTTTGGGGAACTCCAAGAACTGTTCATCACTTTATTTCTAAGTTACAGGACTAGTTCTGAAATTTATATTCAAATCACTCAACATGTGAAAACGTGTTGGATAGTAATTCCTTCCCAGGTGGCTCTCAGTGCTGGAAAAGGATGTGATCATATTTTACTGTAGTCTTGTAGTCTTTGCCACGATAAAATTAGTATCTTCCTAAAATCTCTGAGTGACCAACCTAAAATGAGAGGGGAAGCGTTGCCATTTCTTATCCTGCAATCCTGTTCTAGGAGAGGATAAGCACCCAGAAATCCCCTATATTTCAATACAATAAAATACATTAATTATAGTTTAGTCCTATAAGATTTTTCTCAGACATGATATGATTCCTCCCGGGGTAGTGCCCCTGATTTTCTCCTTCTCCAGCAAAAGCAAAGGTGCAAAAGCTGTAGGCCTTTGGCCAGCATTACTAAATGAAAAATCACCTGCCTTACCCTCACTCCAATTTATTTTCTGGCTCTCCCTTGAATTTACCCATGCAACAGACATCAGTGCTTTCAGTCTGAATGGATACCTCTTCTCGTTATTCACACCTCTCTTAGTCCTTTTGCACAAGTGGTCAGTATCAAATCCATTTTGCAAGCAAAATCATATTTTTAGTGATTAGGAGGAGTAATATGACATGACTGATGTATTTAAAAGTTGGTAGAAAATCTTTTCCCTTTCACACTGAGTTTAGAAGTTAAGTGATTTAGTGACTTGTATTAGAGATTGCAAGGTTCATACCATCTAATTTTAATTACCCAGTTGTAGTATTCTGACACGTCTGTTGGTAATTCTCTTTCGCTCTATTAGCTACACAGGGAATTAAGAACTAATTTCCAAATCTCAGTCAGATCTCAGTTACATGTTTAAAATAGCCCAAAGCAGATAGTGTGAATAACCCCTTCAGTTATCTTTTTCTGCTGCCACTCAAGGTATGAGCTATCACAGGTTGACATTTGCTGCTGTCCTCCACACATTAAGAACAACATTGGTGCTCGGAGACACAGAGGTGTTACTAACCTTTTCTTTCAGCTGGTGCATTCAGAACAGACTTCTCGATTTCTGCGATCCTCTGGGATAATACTACATGGTGATATAATACCGGTACTGTGGGTGAGATAATGTAATCAGATAACTAACAGAAATTAGTTACAGATTCTGCTTTTAAAGGACTAATCCCAAATAGATGATAATCCTTTTATTTGAAGAAAAATACCCTTTCTCGTATTTTACCCTCCATGTATCTGCCACTGAACAAGCTTTACAGATCTCCATACATGCCGTCCATACAAGTAACTGGACTCTGGTCATGGGCATCTCCCAAGCAAGCAAACAAACAATAAAAATAAGCTAGTTCTTTCAGGCTTAAATCTGCTGCATTAGTACATTACCACATTAGCAGAGCAGGGGAACAGTTCTGGGAAATGTAATTCAGTCACTTATTTTTTGGGCAAAAACGGAACAAACCCTAGCATGGGTTTGAACTGGAACAACTAACACTCTTCCTGACAATTCCTGGGCAGAGGTCAGGAGCTGCTATGGGCCAGGATCATCTTCCATACTCAGTTTGGATTTTGCCAAACTGTTTCTGAGGTGCAGACAGTTTAATAGCAGGGATCCAGGCTGTTGGCCTCAGTGCCAGAAAATAGTTCTGGGTATGTTTAACTTACTGACAGCTGAAGTACTAATTTAGGTGGATTAAATCATCCTCTGGAGGTCTTCAAAGTTATATATCTCTCTCATAACCTCACTATAGATCTATATAGGGAACACAGCTGAAGTACAACGTAAAAACAAGTAGGGAGTCGCACAGCAATAACCAGATTGTAGGTAGAAAAGAGAGGGAAGAGTTAGCTGGAAGGTCAAAGGTGCAGAAGCCAGAAATGTTAGAAAGGTTAGTAAAAGTCACCTATAATTCTACAATTTAGTTCAGGACTAGCCTGTATCTATACAATAAATTTACTCATCAGAGATTGATAATCTACACCTGGGGAAGCAATTGGAGCTTGAAGTTTGTATTATACTAAGCCAGGGGCATTCCAGAATGAAGAATCATGAAGTAAGAAGCACTCTGCAATTCTCTACCATAAGTAAAATGTAGCTTAACAGAAATGCTTTAAAGAAGATTTGTTAATTTTTTTTTCTAGGTTTCACAAGATAGTTAAAAATATAAAGCACCATGTAGGATCTAGACTATGTTACAGAAATCTCATCAGGTGGTAATCCTCTGTATTTTTCCTTTTAGCCAGTGTAGGTTCCATATGTAAGTCAAAGAGTCAGGGATAACATGAAATTATTCTTCAAAGTGAAGAATGATATTATAGCTTTATTATTAATTTTCCTACTGATATCTGCAATGTTACTGCTAAAATTGTGGGGGGGTTGTGTTCTTACACTCCATTTTAAGCCGTGTTGAAATTACTTGGACTTTGTTTATTGATTGCTACAAGCTTTAGATGAAGTTCCCGGTGAAGAGAGATCAGCTTGAAGAAAACAAGTTGTATGACTATGATTAGGATAGGCACTACTTAAATACATTCATATATCATTTCACAAGTAAACTAATTTAAAAAAACAGTGACATGCAGAATTTACTATGAAGACCTCTAAACCAAGAAATTAAAAAAAAAATTAAAAAAAAATCTGTGTTCAATAAGAATCCATAAACTGCATTTTAACTCATTCACTATTTTCAAACACAGATATAATGAAAAAAATTCAAGCTTCTCTGAATGAACATTTGTAAATTCCCACTGATAGCTATTTATGAAAACAGACTTCTTCAAAGTAATTCAGTTTCTCTACCTTTAGTCTTCATTATAATTATAATTCATTATAATTTATTTTAGTCAAATGATAATAACCTGTAATTGTTTAATTCAATATATTTTCTGTCATTTTTACGGAAGTTATTTATTACTTTTATTTTCCATTCTAAAACAAAACAGGTAATACAGTCCCATTTTTAAAGAAACCCTTCAGTTAGTGCAATTTTTATGGGACATTAATGTTTTCATACCATTGCAGTCCCTTGACTTTCAGAATGTATTTTGTATTGCTCCTACTTGGCACTATGTACACAGCAAACCCGATTGCTGTTATTTTTCATTATCCACATTCCTCATATTTATTGTTTTTTTCTTATATGAGCCACTGGGTTTTTTTGAGCCTTGAGGCAGTTCAAATGATACTCTAGTATTTAAACATAAAATTTTCTTAAAAGTATTTCCATATGAAAATATAATCCTGAGTTGCAAAATATTTTGTGTCCATATTTGAAGTTGACTTTCTGGTTAAGACTGGGAATTAGCTCCAAACTCAGACATGAAGATGTATTTGTCCATGAAGTCTAAAATGAGCAAGGCTCCATTATAAATCATAAAGATCTATCTGATATAGTAAGAGGAATGTAGAATGCTATTCAATTTTCAGTAGTCATGTACATTTGGTCATCTGAGAGTCATGTACTGGCATTTTGCATGTCTTATTGGAGTAACTACCACGCCACAGAGCATACAACTTCTCTAGGATGTGTCATATCTCCAGTCCTATGTGATAATCTCCTGTGGCATCTTAGATGGCACTAAATATCCATGTTTATGCAGCTGAAATGGGACTCAGATCGCTACTGACTACAGACACTACCTCATACTTTAAGGCAACTTGAATTGTCAATCTCAGTTTGAATTGATCCCCCTCTCAATTAGCAATAAATACCATCAGCATATGTCTGTTTCTCTGGTGCTACTTTATATGTGCCTAATTATCAAAGGATCAGCTACACAAAATAATAAACATTGTTTCTTTTTTCTTCCTTTTGCAGAATGACTATTAACAAGAAAACTGCCTATGGTCCCAAGAGATTTAAACTTTCTCTGCAATCAGAAGCAACAAGATGGAAAAGCACTTACAGCATACATCCTTGTAATCCTTTGGATAATGATGTCTTTTTCCTTAGCTAAAGAAAAAGGTGAAGACAAAATGTTTTCAGCTGTTCTGGACTGGAACCATTATGACCAAAAAGAGGAGTGAAGAAGGATATCAAACTTCTGAAGTTTAATTTTAGCTCTTACAAATTTCCATCTAATACATCCTTCCCCAGACAATAGCAAATCTGCAGGAACAAGTTCAGAGATTGCTTTCTTCTTAGTGGAACAACATTCTTATAAGAACTGCTGTGCATATGAAATGTAATGTGAAGACTAATCTCAGCTGGCATTCTTAGACAGAAAAACTAAAGTTGTTTAAAGATGATGGTGAGCTGTAACTGCAAAAGAAGATGATCTGCCTAGGACTGCAGTGAAGCTTATTTGAAGAGCTCTTAGATAAACAACACTGTCAGAAGAGGTGGATGCCAGCTGGTTTGGAGGTTGGATATTGGGTAGCTCAGAAGCTTCATACCCTTTAGACCAAACAATTATAAGTAGACCTGAATGGAAAATGGTTTTCCATGCTGAGATAATTTTTGTAATTTAAAAAAAAAAAAAAAAGTCTTTTTAGTGAAAAAATTTAAGATATTTCAGAGTATTTTCATGTAACAGGAGTACACTAGATATTTAGATGCATGTTCAAGTCATGGCACTGAGTGAGACAAACTATGGATCTAAAGGTGGGTTTCCCATATAATAAGTAGCATAGCTGTATGTTATTGGTTAGTCCAGTTTCTCTCTATGATTAGTTTTAAACAGAAACATTGTCATAGATTTAGTAAAACTCTTCCTGAAAATGTTTAGCTGCAGCTGATATGTTTATGAAAAGCATGACTGATTTAATTAGAATTTAAAAACCAAACCAAACCAAAAAAAACCCCTCAGCATCTTTTCTTCCCCCAAAACATCTTTTCAAAAAAGTACTTTGCTCCAGTAATAAGTGTTAATTGACTTAACACAAATTAACCACACTGTGGAGAAATCTACTGAATAGTCATATTTGAACTGGTCTTGGTCAATGTGGCTTGATCTGATTCAAAGTTTAAATGAACTTTGTTTCCTTTAAAGGCTAGCTCACTGACTATGTACATGATCTTACTCCTGTTGAATGCAAAGTCAAACAAAGCTCATATCAGTACTGAAGTCAGTTTAAACTAACTTTGTTCTAAAAAAGGATACTCAAATAGTTGTCTGCTGCTGACAGGCAATTTAAACAATAGTTCCTTTCTGTTTTCAGCTGCTTATTTGCAATATTTGAGACTTTATGTTATTTCCAGCACTTCATCTGCCTGACCAAACTACATAAGGAAGCTTAAGGTTATTTAAGGTGGCTTGTTCTTACATGGCTTCTAAGCGTGATCAAAAATGTATCATACAAGCACCAGAAAGCCTAGGAGTTGTAATCATCTGAAAGGGGAAAGTATTTGAGACAAGAATTGTATACTGAGAGGGAAGGATGTAACGCAAAGAGATAAAGTACTTCCAGAGGCAGAAAGAGATGGCACCTGAATGTCAGCTAGATGGATTAAAATTATTGCACTGTGTGGCAGTCCTACAAGCAACTATGGACTCCCAGGTGATATTCGGTCAGGTAGCTGCACATGTGTGAGTGGGTATCAGTGCTTCCTTATGTCACAAGAATGAGGTGTCTTGGCTTACTGAGTTGGCACCACTCCGGTAACAAGGCTGGCGTATGTTGCTACATAGTTGTTAGAGATATAACTTCTGTTAGATAAAGTACAACTGCGTTAGTGTTGTGGGGGAAAAAAAAAAAAGAAAAAAATTAATTGGTAGATAATGAAGCACCAAAGTTATACAGGAATATTTGCCTAGCAACTTGCAGCAATCAATCACTGAGCAACAACTCGGAGTGGTCCACCAACTAGCAAAGATCAACCTATGTGGAAGATGCTCTCCCCCTCATAAAACTCATCAGTCCCACCCCAAAGGGGAGCTTCATGACTCTACCTCTGGGGACACTTGACCGTGGAGGACCTCCGAGAGTTCCCAGGACCAAGTTCTCATGACTGGAGCTGCCTGATGTTCTCATGTTCAGTTGCCTGCTTCTCCTGGCCTCTGACATCCACCACTTCTGTCGGCAAAGAAAGGGGAAGTAGAGATAGCCACTGTTCTGTAACTTTGCAGTGTTCTTTGCATTATTGATCACTCTATCACAGAAGAAATACGTATCCAAACTCCTTCACACAAATCCAATTATTGCATAGCATTAATACGTGTTTAGTTTGTTCTGACTCAAACCACAACACAAAGGTAGACCGTATGTTATAAATTACTACTGAAAGATAATTGTGTGATTAATATATGGCTATACCTTCTAACCATTACAGTTGTGTATATATAGCCTCCATATTTTACATTTGTTCTTAAATAACACATTACACATAACGAAAAGATAGTAAATATTTAGTCTTTTGATGTATTTACATTTATTCCCACTCCTCAGTGAAAAAATTTTCTTTAGGTAATTTTTTGATACTGATACTGTAAAAATTGATGAAAAATAATATCAAGATCTTTGATTATGACTATAATATCTAATACTTGAACTTTGACATTTGTACAAGCTTAAACTATTTTGCATACAATTTACTTAAATTTACTCTTTTTGTCTGATTTATAAGATTTTGTTCTAAAGAATATGAAATTAGGCCAGTGCTACTTATCAAATATCTAATCAAGTATGAATACTCTAATTACATTTTTAAGTGGATGAAATGATTATTCACAATAAGATGGCAATTATAATCAAACACAGGTTTTTACCACACAAGGGAAAGGTCTTGGTAGTGTTAAGTATCAATTCAAATAGAAGTAATGCTATATCAAATATATTATACTTCATAGACACTTGATTCTTCACCTTTAGAAGATAATAGAAAATTCAAATATACCTGGAGAGCACTTAGGGTGTATTAACTTTGAATTTTTTAACATTCAAGAGGAAAAATTACTTAGATGAAGATGGGATTTCACTCATATAAATGTATTTAGCCAAAAAATGAGTTCTATCTCAGAATGGAAAAAAAGAACTACTAAAGGTTCCTGTCCCTGCTTAAGCAGACCTTGCATTTCCAGGTTTGAAGTAGATACCTAACCTTTAAACAGTGTCTAAATTAATCCCTTTTTAAGGATATGCAAGAAACTTCCAAAGTTTTGGTAATAAGCCAGGACTTCTTTGAAGACAAACAGCTAGTAAACTGCAAGACTAAACACAAAATTTGTCAGAGTGACACTATGTGGCAACCTTTCCTGGAAAGAGAGTGGTGGCCAAGGTGACCTCCTGAGGACCCTCCAGCCCTCCTGTACAACCCTGGGTGCTGAGAGCACTGGGTATACAGCCACTATGAAAAAGTACTTGGAATGCTCCTGTGCAAACTGGTTTCCATATAACTGAGGCATTTATAAACATCACTTTCTGTATCTTCATCTGTATGTCCAGAAAAAAGGACAGAATTCTGATCTATCAGCAGTCTAGAGCAGGATCATCTGACCTATGCCCAAATCTGAGCTAACGAACTCTGTTACATTCCATTTCTGTGAATTTGTTACAGTTACCAATTCTCTACTTTTGGGAGAAAAGACCTATTCTACCCTGGCACTGCAGAGGGAATGGACATGGGGCAGAAAACAGAAAATTCCATTTTTCCAGAGAAACAAATAACAAGAAATGAGGATACTGAAGAGGTTAAGTAGTTTGTGCTGAAGTTATTGCACCATCCCTTCCTGTCATACTAGAAAACTATGAAGAGGACCTGGTATTCTGCTTCCTTAAACTGCCTCACGTGAGCATTTTGCTGGGAGTTTTAATAACAGAATCTATGTCCCTTTGGCACAGTGAGGCCTTGAACAAAAAACTGGTCACCCATGCCATGAATGGGCATCAGAGACTTTCCAGTAGCGGAAAAACTAGAAAATGCAGTGAATGGGGAAAAAGAAATGTAATGATAAGTCTACAAGATCTTATAAGGCAATCCCCTTGCCACACCCACTCTAAAAACCCCAATATATTGGACTTGAAGAATGCAACATAAGGAAAAGATCACATTAAGATAAGAACATACCCATTTTCAGTTTTTCTCCCTGGTAAAGACAAATCGTAGTATTACTAGAAAAATTCCCTTGTATTTCCATTCAGAGTGCCACAGATCCACCTTCACAAAGAATGTCTGCTGGGAAGGAATTCTTCTATGTGCACACATATTTTGCAGTCAGAAAAGTAGGAACAGAAGATGAAAATGTACAAAGCAGAAAGCGTCTGCAAAATTTTGAGAAAATAAAATCCTAAGTATACAGAGTATCATGTGAAGAGAACTTAAGGTTTAAGCCCAGAAGACATATACAAGAAGTCAGGAAGAATCAGAGACATGATATAAGCCATGTTTAAATAAAATAAAACCACAAGGGACAAACTGAGAAAAAGAGATCTCTCCTTTAAATCTAATTATTTCCTTTTTAGCTGATATTCAATGAGACAAAAAAATTGATGAAGTGTTGTGAGACATGTACCTTCCTCTTTAATTGTGACCTGAACTAGCCAAAGGGATATTCCATGCTATAGGACATCATACTCGGTATATAAATTGGAAGGAATTGGCCAGGAGGCATGGTTTACTGCTCGGGCATCGGTCAGCAGGTGGTGAGCAACTGCATTGTGCATCACTTGTCTTTTCTTGGTGTTTTTTTTTAGAATTTATTTTTATTTTATTATTTCATTCCTTATTATTATATTATTATATTATAATTATTATTATATTAGTAGTATTATTAAATTTTATTTTACTTTAGTTATTAATTCATGAGTTTAACTTTTTTTTTTCCATTTTCCTTCCCATCCCACTGGGGGTCAGGGAGTGAGTGAGCGGCTGCGTGGTGCCTAGTTGCTGCCTGGGCTTAAACCACAACACATGGACATTCAACATATTCTATGAAAAGAAATTCTTTCTGCAGTTCAGTAAACATTTAGGGCCAAATGACCTTAACATTTCTCATTAGTGAGGAGTGAGTTCAACGATGCTACAGCACAGAACCAACACTTCTAAAAAAAAAAAAACCTACAGCACCTGACGTAAGCTGTAGTTGTGCCCTTTTGAAGCACAAAAGAGCAGCAGAGGGTTTTTTTTCTCTTTTCTTTCATTTTTCACTGACATGCTTTTCTAACTTGTTAACTTCTTTGTTAAATGTAGGTATTTCTGCATATGTTTCTATGTGCGTTTTCCCAATAACTCCGAACATGTTATGCCTCCAGATCATTAAGAAGGCTACAGTACACACAGGCTGCAGTTAAAATAAGTTTAGATAGACAATGGTTTCTTTGGTAGGGTCTTTATATTCCAAAATGTGTTAAATTACTGTTGTCTTCAAGGTTTGAAGATTTCCCTGTAGTTCTTATTTCGCTGAAGAGTTTTTGATTACGTTTTTGTAAATAGCTTTAGCCTTCTTTTATAAAACATGCAGGGGGGCTATCTTTTCCAGGTGATTTGCCACAGTTCATGGTTTTTTAAAATAAATTCAGTCACTTCTTTCACTCATATCTTTGTTGGATATTATTACACTTTTCTGAAGACTTTTGAAAAGTAGTGAAAAACTACTGTTTGAAAAACAGTGTCAAAAATGCAGACATATCTTTAGTAGATTGAAATCAATGTAGCATTTCATTAAAAACAAACAGAACAAATAATGTCTATTTTAACTTTGATGAATTATGAGTACAAAAAATTAAATAAAAAGAAAATGTTGCGTGTCCAAACCAACCTGATGTTTTCTCCCAGGAGAAAACTATCACTTTACTATACTGTTTCCACTATGACATTTCACAAATGTTTGAGTTGGAGCAGTTAAGACTTGATCCAGTACCCCATGTAGTTAAAAGTTTGTAGTTCAATTAACTCAATTTCTGTTCTAAAAATCTATTTCACTTGGCCCTAACCATCTCTAAAACCTATGATACACAATAAAAATAGGTAAGAAGTAAATAAGAAGTCATGTTCTTCCATGAAATACCATCAAAGACACCTGCCTCTTTCCTTTGACTGTATAGGCAAGTTAAGCATTATTTTAACAGACTAAAGCTCTGTACTTAAATTAGTCATACTGCATTTCATCCTATTTTTGGAGAAACTTTCATGGATTTTCTAATCTTGTTCTGTATTTCTACTGTCAATTATAACTGTCAGATAAGTATGAAAAAAACAATTCTGTGGGACTAGGGAATTGCCCTGTTTGCAGTTAAAGTAGTAAATGTGAAATGAACAGAATGTATTACCATTTCCCAGTTTCTGTAAACAAACTTGAAAGTTATCTGAATTATTGCACCTCTTCAACAGAATTTTTCAGATCATATTCATAGCTGATGGATAAACAAGCAATGGGCTGAATCCCCAAATAAAACTCTTATGTGTCTGCAAATCCTGTCAAATTCTCGTTGCCATTAAGAGAGTCAGGAATTCAACCCCAACTAAGAATAATAATGTTCTTGACATCTTTATGTGAACTATCTGTGCTACAGTATAACAATGTATTAGAAAAAGAGTCAGTGCCCTGTAATGTACATTTCAGTAATCTGCTGTAGCACAATAATTCATCAAAATAGTCTGACTAAAATTGCATTCTTCCCCCCCCCCCCAAAAAAAAGACTTTATGGTGACACTTTTACTCCTTTTCAAGTTTAATATAGTATTATAGAGTAGACAGGGATAGATTCATAGTATACGTATAACAATTCTTCATATTCTAAATATATACATAGATATAAATAAAAAGCCTCCATTTTTTGCTTGTAAGAACTCTTCGAGATAAGTATAATAGAAGCTTGATATGCCTACTTAATTAATCTTTGGGGTTTGAATCTGAAATATGAAACAGTTAAGTTTTCATCCTTCCTCTTCACAGATAACTAAAAATATTGCTACACTGTCATGTCTGTAGATATAAACAGAAATAATTAGTGCAGATCAAATTACCCATGCAGCCATGTGTCTGTAAGAAAGTAATAAATGATTACATAAAAGTTCATATTGATATTGGTAAACAAAATAGCATGTACACATAAGCTTTCTTCAGAAGATGGTGATGCTAATCTATGTCAAGAGAGAATAAAGCCAATAGAATAAATGTGTTGTCACTGTTTCTAAAGAGACATTCTAAAGACTAAAAAAAAAAAAAAGAAAGAAAAGAAAGGTTGAGATCTTCCTGTCTTAAAACTGAACACAAGTTTACAGTTTGAGCTTTATCTAACAAGCATCTTGATGTAAAACTTCACTTGTAGAAATATATAGTGAGCTTGCCTTAGCTATACAAAGGTAAGTAGTATTCATGAAAGAACATAAAAGTCCTTATGAAATCTACATGATAACAAAATAAAAAGAATACTTGCAAATTATTAACTTTAACTTCCTTTATAGTGAACATTTTCCACACAAAATAGGCTCAATTTTTCACAGAACTACAGCTAGTGTAAGAGTCTTACGAAGTCTGAATATATGCATCCTACATGCATCATAGATTCAATGACAAAGTTGTTCTCTTCTATATAGAATTCTTCACTTTTCTTCTTTCTACTGACACTGAAAAGGAAGAAAGGCAAGTTTTTAAAGAACTATTTTAGCAAAAATCAATGGCTCCCTCCATAAAAGTCATGCAGGCAAAAAGAAAACTAGAATACTTTGTGAGTGACTGCACATCAGATGGCAGAAATCAATAATTTCCGTAAAGAAGGTATCCTTAGGGATTGAAAGCTTCAAGGTATGAATAGAACAGTAGCTTCAGTGCCTGGAATCTGCAGAACTGATAATACAGTTTCTAATCCCTGCCCAAGAGTGGCTAAAAAAATATGCTGTTTCCAAAGTTTTAATGATCCAGGGTGAATACATTACACTATCTTTCCTGCTGAGCTGCTTGAGCCCTTCTTTACCTGAGGGATATGTTAAAAGACCAATCAAATAATTCAGAAAACCGTGCAGCTTAACCAGCAATATTGGACTGTTGTTTACCTTTCCTTCTGGGTTCCCGAATGGCTGCTGAAATCTCAAATACTTATCTCAGACAGCAGCTTGGTTTTTTTCAGTAGCAAAGATTATATTGATATGAAGAAAAAAAAAGATTTTATGTAGTTTTTGTAAATCTGTTTTGTGCATTAAGCTTACCTTGAAGTACAAAAAACCAAACAAACATAGGGCTTCCTAGAGTCTGGGATTAAGTGTTGTCACTCCCTGGTAGTGTCCTGACTCCACATCATTATCCATTTCTCTTTTCCTGTGTTCCAGGTTCCATGTAAAGGAGAATACATCTGCAGAGTAATAGTGTGCTGCAGCTGACATCTTACTCTGCTGACAGGGAACTTGGGTGGAACAACTTTAGACACATATTCACTGTCAAATTTCTTGATTGTAATTGTCTTTCAGGTCACTGTCAACCCAGCATTCACACTGCATCCATGTTAGTTTGCTTAAGGCGTCTCCTTTGTAGTGAACTAATTCCAGAGAAAACAAACCCAAGAAGATGACTCTGAGGGCACGTTTCACGCCAAAAATTATTCTCTAAAATCAGTAAAATAAGTTCAACCTGGTGTAGGCTCTTTCCCCTCTACAATATTACCCACAACTTCCTAGAAATTCATTAAGAAAAGAAACAAATAGACTTACATTAAGGAACTGCCCCAGGACTTTAAACACCTGCTTTACCTCTCAAGCCATAGTGCTGTGCAGAAAGGGAAGAAAGAACAGAAGGCAGAAGAAAAGGAAGAAGGGAAGAAAGGGGCACAGACAGTCAGGCAGATGAAGAAAGACAGAAAGAAAGACAAGAAAGAAAGATGGAAAGAAAAACAGATAGAAAGAGCAAGAAAGATGGGAGGAAAGATGGATGGACAGAAAGACAGGCAGGCAGATGAGCAGACAGAGAGGAAGGAAAGTAGGAAGGCAGGGAGGGAGGGAGGGAACATTATTTCAGACTTTTTTAATTGAAGAGGTTATGCCTTAGGGTCCAGGAATGCCATGAGGGCTGAGAGGACTCAGGACCAATTGTTCCATAGTTTTATCATCTGACATTGGAGATTAAACCTGAGAAATGTGTCTGGAAACCATCCTGCTCTGCCAAACCTTGAGGGGAGGGTGTGCCCCCTGGGCTCACTTCATTTATCAGTATATTTGTAGCTATAGTGAATATTGCATAGGGATAATTATTAATAGCCAAAAATATTTTAAGATATTATTTCAACAAATTAGCTTAAGAAAGGCTTCCCTTAGAGATTTATAGATTGCCACTTTTTAACCGTAAAAGTAGCGAAGATAGAGATGACAGTCTTTGAGGGGAATAAGTTGTCAGTCTTTCAGAGGTACTTACCCCAGCTTCGGGAGACAGAGAAAATCTTCTGTCACCAAGTTTTAAGTAAGCTGTACTTCTGCTAAGTCTATTAGATATACAGAGGCAATATCTGTTCAGCCTGACTCTTTTGTCATGCCAAAATGAGAAGCATTGAAGAAGTTCCTTACATCTCTGAGAGGCTCCCTGCTGTTCTGAGAATCCCAAGGAGCTGCAGGTGTCAAACAGCATGGTTAAGAGCTCCAGATCATTTTAAGTTTCAACTCCTTTTTTTCTTCCATCACTGCAAGTCATTTCATACTATCCATTTCACTATGGTGCTTAGGAAAAGGAAACCACATTTGACACATTGCATGTAAATATATGCTTGAAACTATAGCCTTACCATATAATGTGAAAACCCAGAAAGATCTCAGGGTTGCACCAGAGAGGCTGAATGAATCAGATTTGTCATGTATTTGACACTTCGCTTTTTGATATAGTTTGTATAAGCTTACTGCTACAACCTAACTCTTTCATATGATTTAGCATACATGATAACTCCCAGTCCTTATCTGGAGTTCTTGTCATGTCAAAAAATGTACACAAAAGAGCTAGATAAGCAAATATTGATGTATACCTTCCAATCATTCTGAGGGCTGTATTGGGTGCTTATGTGCTATGCTACTTTTGCAGGTGTTATCTGTAATAGGCAGGCTGATCTAAAATAAAAAAAAAAAAAAAAGGCATAATTTTCACATTTGTCAGTTTGAGGTATGGTTTTTCAGCTGGAGAGAAAATCTGAGTATTTTCAAACACTACATTTTCTGCCATGTCTTTCTGAGGTACCTATTTCTCTATTTTCAAAATCCATTTGGTAATGTTGCTAGGACTGTAATTGATTAAGTGACCACAAGGCATGCTGAATGTTTGTTGTCTTTTAGGGGGAACCTTCAGAAGTTTTCCTGCTCTACATCTCCTGCTGTACTGAACAATAATTTGACTTTGCTAGATGAAGGTGACAATGATGAATCTTTTTGAAACTCCTTATGGCTGTATATTTAAGCAAATGGAAGGGAAAAATACCCTATGGCTATTTAAAATTTTAATATGGTATTGTCAGAAGAAATAGTAATATAATTAAAAGACTAAATAATGTCTAAGCTTGCAATGTAAAAGTTTGCTAAAATTCACATAACATGTTTAAAAAACAAAATGTAATTTCATAATACAAGGTACCTCTTTTTTGCTGACATTTCTTAACACAATGCTGAAATTAGAATAGCAGTTTTGCTTTCTCTAATGCTGAGTATTAATCTCAGAAATTTAAATATTTTCAGACATAAATTATGAAACCTACCAGTTAGTCTCAGGATACTTTGAAACCATCCTCCTGTGTGGTGAAACCTAAAGATTAGAAAAGTACAGGAAAAGATAAGGTAGTAAAAATAATAGTCTACTAAATAATTTAACTGAAATTATATATTACTTCATAGCTTTTAAAGGCAACAGCATTTCTATATTTCATAGTACTTGAATATTTCATGAAAGAAAATTAAGATAATCTGGGTGTGTCTATACCATCAAATGCCGTGAATCCACAGTCTGCTCTTGGGCACTCATCTCCTGATCAGCTGCAGTGTATGCTTATTTACTCCAGGGCTGTCCTTTGGGCTGAAGCAACACATTACCTTTAAGACACAACACAACTGCAGTTCTCAGGAAAGTTCACTCCACAGACACTCCCCATGTAAACAATATGGGTAAATTAGCACCAAGTTATTCCCTTTACCCTACAGATTAGCAAGCTATGTACCCTTAGGAACCACTATATGCTCTCAAAAGTCACTTCAGGACATGTAATGTCCATTTTTGAAATGAGAATATTATGCTTAGTGAGTTGTGATATAATCCTCATATTTTTTCAGGTACTCTTAACTGAAAAAATACTAAAAAAAATAATGATTGTTGCTGAGGGCACAGAAAGTCTCTGGGAAAGTTCTTTGTAGTTAAATGTGGCCAGTCCACCCTGATGGACCTTAACTGATGAATGCAGACACAAGAAATTCTACTTTATCTGGCTGGAGGACTAGGGGTTTATCTACCATGCCTTTAGTTATGAAAACATGGACTGTCTTCTGAACTGTTCAACTATTCTTCAGAAAGGTTCATGCATTTCTTATTAATTATTCAAAGTGCTACTGAATGGCAGCTGTTAGTGAATGATTATTTTAGATACAGCTTTTTCTTTACAGATACTGTTGAACAATCTGTAAAGCCATCAGAATTTAAAGCTGTATGGGGAATAGATTCATTGTAAAGAATGCCAAAGCAGTACATTAAATGTTACTGTTAAATGATTTAATTGCTTTCACATCCTTTTCTTCGGTTTCTTGGAAATATATGAATGCTAGGTGATATTACTAGATCTTTTTGTCTAGTAACTAATTTATGTTATTGCTTGAGAAAGGATAAGCCTTTTTGCACTCTGTCAGCATAGCCAATTTTACTTCCAAACAGCAGCAGTCTTGAATAACTAGAAAGTGAAAGGAAAAAAAAAACCCCACCCAAAACCAAAAAGGAAACAGATAGTTAGAACTTGGATGATGTAAATTAAAGGATTACGTAGGTTAAGTTGAATTCATCATCTCACAGTATTGTTTTGTATAGTTTTGAAAGAATATTATTTAAATGCCAAAATCAGAACTTGGAAACTAAAATCATATGAAATTACTAGACAACATGCAGGTATGCTTTTAAATAACCAGATAATCAAATGATCATGCTGTTACTCTTGGTTTTATTTAATATAACCATCCAGAAAACTACAAGTTGTAAGCATTTCTTGGTTTATATTTCAGTATGTAACAAATTATCACAGCAGTATTTCTTGTTGTGATAGCATGGTCTAGTAGAGTTACTTTCTTCAGTGAGCTGTTTAAGACTGTAGTTTCAAAAGGAAGTGAAAAAGAAATTAAGTTGTCAAAAATAATTATAACAAGAACACAGAGATACAGACCTATCATAACTTAGCAGAACATTTTATAATTGTTGTCTCTATAAAATCAGCTTCCACATATTTTGTCTTAGTCAAACAAGTTAAATATGAATTAATTCTATCAGATTTTTTTATGTTATTATTTAGATAACTTCAGAGGTCTGCTTTGTACTACCATTTTTTCCTAATGGACTTTTAAAGGAACCGAAAGAAAAATGTCTATGATAAAATAGTCAATTTGTTATCAATCTAAAAAAATAAATTTCTCTTTTTTTTTTTTTAATTCAGGTCCTACTCCCTTTTCCAACTGAAAAGAGTTTTTCAAAGAGGAAAATTATTTCGTGCTACCTTTTTTTTGTATTTTGCTTGAATAATAAGCTCTGTGTAAAAGACGTGTAAGATAAATGCTTTGTGAACTCAAGCCAAGCTTTTTTGCAAGTGGAGGATAATGGCTCATTATAACTTCCAAATGTACTTTCAGTAGCAAAAATTACACCAGATTTCTTTTTATGTTTTCAGCATGAGAACAACTTTGGAGGACATTTTAATGGGAGAGACTTAGGTTTTCCATAGTATGGGGTCAGAAAGCAGCTCTCTTGTCCCCCTCATAAATCTCCTGTGTGCACCCTAAAATATCTATGTCAGTAGTGCATCTCACCTGATAGAAATATGAAATGAAGTGTGTGTAAGATACAACATGCTTGAATTTGTATGGAAGAAAATTTTGAAATACTGTGTAATGAATTTAGTCATTCTGTGTTTCTTGATTTTCCTAGCTGTGCAGCTGAGATTGCCACAGCCAGACCATCTGACACACAGCAAGCTCAAAGTGTTTACACAAGGTAAGTCTTCAGCAAAGAAAATCCCTAAGCAGTAAAATTATCTTCAAAAGAACAGTCCAAGTGATTAGGAAGTAAACAGTTAGAAGAAAAAAAATATTTAGTGATACAGCAAATCAACTTTCCTTTAGAAAATTTGTATTTTAAATAAGCTTGAGAATGGATGTGTATCATAAACTACTTTGAGGTTGCAGTCTTTCAGTTGTCTTGATAAAGCATCTGACTTTACTAATGTATGTATCTCTTTCCAGCCTTCACTTTTGGGACTTTTCCCCGCACAAATTAAGTTATGCATAGGGAGGTAGTTCCTGAGTCTCAACCTGTGATAACGTCAAGATGCAGCTGTTCCCAAGCATGGAAGCTCAGAAGTACACACAAATTCAACAGATTAGAAGATCTTTCAGGACAAAAGGCTTTATCTCTCTTATACTTCAAATTAGTTATATACATCTCTAAAATGTCATCTGAAATGTATGTTTATAGAACTTTTGGCTCTGTCTGAAGTGAGTCAGAGCTTTGGGATACAGGCTCTCAAAAGCAGGAGCTGACAAAAATATCTGTCATGTTTTGTATCTTTTACCCTAAGAGTGTATGCTTTCCTTTCTGATTTCTTTGGTACTTAATGCCATTGGTGACTAAGCCTACTGTATCTGATTTTGCTAGCACTCCCACACATTCCTCCAACCCCCCAAAATTAGTGCTTGGCTGTTTACACACTGAGTCTGAATCTCAAGGTCAATTCTTTACAGTTTTACAAACTGTGGTGCTTACGTTAAATTAAACTTTAATTTAGTAAATACCTGAAATGTTTGCTGTCCTATTTATTTAAAAAAAACACCAACAACAACAACAAACCCCAAACCTATGGCACAGTCATATAAGATTGTCATTTGAAACATATCTTATACAAAACAGAAATAAAAGGATCTTTGGCTTCTTACTTTGAGTAAGTTATTATTAAAACCTTCTTTAAGGCTGAATAGTTAGTGAACTGACAAAGCAATCCTTAGTTTTTCTGATGTAAGAAAAGCAGAAAGCTGCTTTGAAGGTGACAGGGCCATTCCTGCTTAATAAAGAATTCATATCAAATTAATTCTTACAAGTTTTATGTAGTATATACGTACATCACTATACCAGACGGTGTGGCAGTATACCAGCCAATTATATTTTTTTCCTAAGAAACCAACTTTACAAAAACAACAAAAATGTTTAGTGTGCCTATGCTATATTACAAAAATAAATCCCAAACAAATATCAGGAAATATAGTATTTATAAGGGATTTTTGTTCTGCTCAGTTAAAAATAAAAGGATGAGGATGTTGGGTTTTTCGAAGTACAAAGGGTAATGTATTTCAGTGAGAGTTAAACCTAATTTTTTTTAACCTGAAAATGAATGGCAACATTTTGTTTAGGCTACCACATTTGTTGTCTCTGCTCAAGGTTAAGAGTTCTATTCTATTTAATTGTTGTTTTCACAGAAGCCATTTCAAAACTGTTGTCATCTTTGCTACTCTTTATACTTTTTTCATATCTTCTGGATCCTATTGGAGATGGAGAATCAGAACTGCATACACTATTGTAGACACCAACATAGACATATAGGTCACACAGTAGCATGACAATATTTATTCTACTATGTTTGCTATTCTTTTCCAAACATTTTATTTCCTTTGTTTGTTTTTATGTTTTGTCAACCTTGAGCATAGAGATGACATATTCATAAAATCTTTTTTTTTACCTTGAAAAAGTAATTCTTCTGTGGCAAAGGCCTATTCAGAACTCCTCACTGAATGTTTAGGAAAATAATATTGTATTTTTCAATGTAGATTGCTTTGGAATTATCTTCACAAAATTTTGTCTCCATTTTATTTTCTGATGAATGCATAGTATAAGATCCTTCAGCAACTGTTTACCATTTGCCAAAATATGTGATTTTTGTCATTTATGGCCCTTTTGCAGGTCATAAATGACAAAATTCACAAATTTTGCCAAACTTGTCCATATTTAGCAAGGATGCACAGAGACATCCTCATAGGATTCTATTCGTGAATTTCTTACGCTGTGAAGCTTCCCATCTACTCCTGCAAATCTGTCTCCAGTCTTTTTACTAGTCATTTGAGTACAATTGTCTACTTCACCCTATCATACCTTATTTTCTTCAAGACTTGTGGTAAGGACTCTATCCAACATGCTCACTAACTCCCTCAGAGACACGTGGAATATAGGAGAACTGACTTCCATACTATTTGTCATAGATATGAACAGTGACTCAGGCTTGCTCAAGGTGAGATTCAGAATAAATTGATATATTGCATGATGTGGAGGTAAATTCATAAAGATTGATGCTGTTCTGGTAACAAGTTTCCTTCCACATCAGTCATATCAGCACACTTTCTAGGCCACCATAGCCCAAGCAATGATAATCCATAAATCTCCTCTGTTCAGTATGTTCTATGATTTATTGATTCTGCTGTCTACAATAAACTTGAAAATATGTTGCCAAATCATTTTTTGCTAATCTATTTATTTTTTTTTTTAAGAAAAAAAAAATGCTCACGTCCTCTAGTAGAGCAATAAAATCTCAGGAACATATTGGCCATGTCTGCATCATATAATTCTTCTCTTGATCCCACTACCTTCTGCAATACATTTTGCATGCTACAAATAGTTCTTAACTACTCCACAATTTATGTTATGTATAAAAGCATTATTAAAAAAAAAACAAACAAAAACCCCACAACCTAAAAAGAAAATTCTTTCTGGTTTCTTTGGTTAGATTTTGAGCAGCATTGCTCTTAGTCTACACTTGAATGCATCAGCTGAAGCAGCTCTACCTTACTGTCAAAGTTTTAAGTTCCTGTCCAGTTCTCTGGTAACAAAAAGTAAACTGCTACAAAATCTGGGTCTTCTCTGGACCTCCCAGGATCTTTCTTGGGCCTGAGACATGTTTCATGGAGACTTATTCTTTTTTTTATAATGCACTCAAGGTAACAAAAAGGTTGTTTCCATATAAAAGCACTTGTGTTTTCACCCACCAAAGATACACACTGCATGCAGAGAAATATTCTGGGAGGACATGAGAGAATATTGGTGCTGTTGCAATTAAGACGACAACTGGAGCAGTGCTTGAGACTTTTCCAGTTCTATACGTACTACCTGTTGGATTAGTTCCTGTTATGATCTAGTCTCCACCTTCCTGGCAGCTTTTAAGAGGAAAGACCAAATAGTTCTGCTACAGAGGTAATCTGACATTCATGAAGGGCAATGTGAACAGCATTCCTGACTGCAGTGTATGAGTCTGAGAGCAAGGACGAAAAAATGTCAACATAAACTGAGAGACTTCAGAAACTGATCAATTACTTGCTAGTACAAAATATACACACCATTTGAGCATTAAAAGTGGGGCTCAAGTGGTGACTATTTCTTGTATTGACTTGTTGAGGTTCAGAGTTTCACCTTGAAACATTACTTTCCTCTGGTATCCCATAAAATGACATTCTACAAGTATGTCAAGTCAAATTGTTCTCTGCCACAGCATGCTGCAATATCAAACTATCCATCAACAGATATAAATTTCTCTGTGTCAGAAATGGTTCAGTACTTTTTAGCTCACCATTATTGCCTGAGTATCTGTAAAAACGTACCATCATTGAGTGATTTTAAAATTAATTGAAGATGTGAAATCTACAACTTCAGACAGTTTGGATTCCCTCTAAAATTCAAGAAACAGTTCTAGTAATTGACCAAAAATTTGGTACTTGCTAGGGTATAAATGTATAATGGTCTTTCAGCTAGAATTAATATTGAAGTGTGCCTTTAAACTCCAGTGTTGAACCTTGATCCAGACAAACTTTCTTGTAGTGAATGTCCCTTCAATGTTACAGAAAGCAGCACAGACAACAGCTTTTCTTGTGTGGAAGATTGTAATATGTTACAAAAATTATTTTTCATTCTGAATCAGAGCAAACCTCCCAGATGTAGAAATTTCCTATGAATTGTAAATATTATTCTTGGTTCTGTTCTACTGATATTCTTTTCTCCAAATCAATGCACCTAATTGATAAGATACACTGGAATCTCAGAGTACCGAGAAATTGTATTTATACTAATTAACTAAAGAGTATCAGGGAATGGGCTTGACAACAGGCCTAAAGTTATCCATGCTGCTTACCTCCACCAGTGCCTGGCTCTCCCTCTTCCAGCTAACACTCTTACAGGTGACGCTTCAACTCAATTTAAAGAACTACGGAGGCCTGGCACTATTGCCAAGAGGTAATACGAGAAATATGAGGAAGAGAGTATAAATGTACAGATTTGAGTCACACTGTGCCATCTTCCCTCAAACCTGGAGAATAGACCTCAGAATATATTATTTACTGAATAGATGTGGCTTGGAAATCCAGGTATCCAGAAAAGTGTAGGGTTCTTAGTATGTTATCACTTTGTAAAAGCAAGGATCTCAGGTGGTTCACTTCCTCATGTTTCACCCTTTTTGCCCTATGATGATGGTATTTTTTTACTTATTTGTATGATAGCAGCAATCCAGTTTTTAACATACATAAACAGATGTAACCGATTTTAACATATCCTGTTTGAAGTGCTTTTCTTTGCATGTAACACCACTAGTGCTATGTATTTCAAAAATTATTATAACAAAAAAATCAGTTCTAACTGAAGCTCATCTTCTGCTAAAACATTTATTTTCTTTCTTGTATTTTAATTGATAAAATATTTATTTTTCAAAATGATGATGCTTCACACTTACAAGTTTTTCTTATGGAATGAGTGCACTTTTCCAATTTCAGTTTTCACAAAGAGCACTGCAGTTTATATTAGTACTATAAATGTGGGCCCTCCTGTTATTTACATTCACATTTGCACATTTACACTCACCGCTGAAGTCAAGGTGTATTTTTAAATGCAAATAAAAGGAGGATTTAGCAAAAAATATCTGTATAATTGCATGCACTGTCATAAAATGAGCATGCCATTAGAGAATTCCTTTTCTGAATTTCAGATAATAATGGTTTTCCCCATCAAGTGGATCCAGGTAAGTCCCAATTTGGTCCTTTGCATGAGGGAGAAGTAAGGGGAAGAACTTTTTCTCAAGATGGACATTTTAGGGTGTCTATTGTCTTCAGTAATTAGTCATGGTCAGGAGTGTTGAAGGCTGATGTAGGATATAAATGGCCCTAAGGAATTCTCTGGTTGAGATACATCTGCTTCAACTTTGACATGAGAAAGTTAGGCATCAGATGCAACTTCAGATTTTAGAAACTTCAATGTCAGTGTCTGCATACAGATTTCTACATTCTAGATTAAGCTAACAGCTCTCTGGATCCTTTAACTGTTATTAGTGCTCATTTCAATTTCCACACTTAGTTATTTAGTGTTATTTGAGATGCCTTGGGGTATCTTGGCCTTCAACTGCCACCTGAGAAGGATACAAATACAAAAATAACTCCAGTAAGTCCTGCATTACAGGTGGTTATGAATATCTCAGATACCCTAGGGCATCTTAAATGTCACTATACCCCTGTATGAGGACAGCCATACTGATTTCTAAAATTTTCATTGACCATACTCAGGGAGCCAGGTGCAGTCTTACATTTGACAATTTATGAGCTGAATCCCAGCCCAGCTGCCTTACACAGACAACATAAGGTCCTTTTATATTCAACGGAGAGTAACAGAAACCTCTGTAGGGCAGTTCATCTCATTCTAAGGCATCACAGAGAAACTAATCATCTGGAGTTTCTATTTCTATGCCTTGGCTGTAAAGGTTACTAGATCAGATCTAGATGTGAGATATCTTAGATAGGAGATATCTAAAGCCAGGTTAGATAAATCTACTGCACAGAGGTGAAATTCAGTCTGTATGAACTGTACAGCAGATATTTCCATTTTCCTGCTTATTATTACTCCCCTCTTTGTAGCCTCACTTTCTTGTCTGGAAAAATCTTGGAGCAAATCCTCTTCAAACACACTTTGTAGCACATGAAGAAGAAAATGACTGGGAACAATTTGTATGGATTTGCCAAGGATAAGTCTGAATGACCTGATTGCCTTATAAGATAAAATGACTGGATTTGTGGGTGAAAGAAGATGCGTAGGTGTAATTTGAAAAGCAAGTCTTTCAGCACAGTGTCCCGCAATGTTTTTGTATCTATTAGGATGTTATAGTATGGACGGATAGACAAACAGCTGCGTAAAGACCTGGCTAGATAATTAGGCTGAGAGGATAATGGTTAATGGGTTGTACTCTCCCTGAAGGCCAGTACCTACAGGAGTAATGCAGAGGCCCATACTAGGACCTGTCCTGTTCAGCATCATTATCAGTGACCTGGAAGGAATGACACAGTGCACTCCCAGGAAGTTTGCAGATGACACCAATGTGGGAGGACCAGTCGCTATGCTTGAGGGCAGGGCTGCCTTTTGGGACAAACAGGAGGGGACCTTCATGAAATTCAACAAGGACAAAAGCAAAGTCCTGCCTTTGGGAAAGAAGACCCCCTGACATCAATACAGGCTGGGGAAAGACCGTCTGAGGAGCTACTCTGTGGAAAAGTCTTTCGGGAGCCTTGCAGGACAGTGAGCTCAATGTTAGACAGCAGTGTGGCCTGGCAGCAGAGATGGCCCACAGCATCCAAGACTGTATCAACAGGAGCACAAGCAGCAGATCAAAGGAGAGGATTATCTCCCTTACTCAGCACTTATTAGACCACATCTAGAACCTTGTAACTAGTTTTTGGCCCCCCACTACAGGAAAGACATTGGTGAAGCGGAGCAAGTTCAGCTGAGGGAGACCACGATGGTCAGAGCTGGAGCACTTGCCCTGTGAGAAGAATCTGAGAGAGGGGGGCTGGTTCAGCTCAGAGAAGAGACTGCTGCCGGGGGGACCTAACAGTATCCCCCCAATTACCTACAGGGAGGTTACTGAGAAGATGGAGCCAAGCTCTTCACAGCAGTGTACAGCAAGAAGGTCAGCGGCAAAGGGCATAAATTTAAACGAGAGAGGTTCACACTGGATATGAGGAGAATTTTTTTCCCCATGAGGACAGCCAGGCAGTCGAATAGATTGCCCAGAGAGATTGTTCAGTATCCAGCCTTGGACGATTCCTAAATCTGACTGGATAAAGCCCTCAGAAACCTGATCTGATTTCACAGCTGACTTGCAGTGAGCAGGAGGTTGGACCAAGGACTTCCTGAGGTCCCTTTCTGCATGTGATCCTAAGTCTCGACTCCTGATATGTTTTCCAGATTTATGAAACAATATGACAAGAACATTGCTACTTCTGATAATTTATTTTCTGGTTTCTCACTCACTTTCAGCTGCTTTCAGTATAAAATTTTACACCTGAACTTATTACCTTGTGTGATTTTTATAGTCAAAAGAGCTGAGTAACAGTCCTCTGAACCTGAAGTAGATTAATCACATACCAAAATAGCTCCTCCTACTCAGTAACTCTAAAGGAAGCATTGAGCCACTGATTTAAATCTATGAGATGCACTGAAAATATTTAAGGCCATGAAAGATTAATTCCTATCCAGAAAGATCTAATTTAGTCAGCTGACTTCATGCTTTAGAAGTTATCTGTGAAACAAAACGTCAAAAAAATTGGACTCAGTCTTTGACTGGAGTGAAAAAACACCGATCTATTGTTCACAATTTATTGAAGGTTCAGTTTCTGAAGGATTTTTGCTGTTTAACTCAAGACAGAATCTTTCATGAAAATAATATTATTAATAGCATGCTATAAAGATTTTGTGAGAACAAAACCAGATTGCTGCTATGAAAGTTTTGCTTGTATGACTTAGAATTATGACCAAATTATATAAATAGCTAATGTCTGCTTCACAATTTAGTAAAAGGTGTAAAAGGACAAACAAAAAGAAAGGTTTATTTTGTAATTCTCATCTGAATGGACTAATCTCTAATATTTTGCTTTCATTGCAGGTATGATTGTTAAACAGTATACTTAACAGTGACTTCTATTGAATACATGGATGATGCAGCATTGTAAATTGTCTGCTGAGCCTTGCAGAATGAATAAGTTGATAAAAAATCATTTGGAGTGAAGTCCAAACACATAAATGGAAGAACATGACTTTATGAGAAAAGCTGACATTTCAGAAAAAAAATGATTGGCATCTTCATTATGAACAAAGCACTCATTGCAAAGAAGATTTCTGTTTAGAAATTAGGAAGAACATAATTTAAGTAACAGAATCATATAATTTAACTAGAGGAAAAGATGTATTATGTCATATGGTTCATCAGTCTGTTGATTCATAATTGCTCCTTGTCATGTTTTCAACAGAGTTTTGCCTGATTTAGTTTTAAATGCTCAAGAGAAATAACTCTCTTCATTTCCCACAGGAGACTATATTGGCTGTGAGAGCTTATTGCAAGAAAGATATTAAGTTCAGTCTAATACTTGTTGTTTTTATAAATCACTGAGAAGAGGTTTTTTATTATTATTATCTTAATTTCTACTCTTTTCTTACCCAATATGCTAAAAAGCTGTTTCTCATTTAACCCATATATATATTTAACTTTGAAATAATTCCCCTGTAAGTGATCTCTCCAACCTCATGCACTTATCTTCCAAACTGTCTATACTTATCTGGTAATGAAATGATTGGAACTCAGTATCTTTAGATCTGTCTCAAAAGAATTGCTCAGAGAAAGAATGATATTTGCATAAACTAAAACTGTGTTCATAAGTTTTTGGTGTGATTCATTGCAAAGTGATTGCTATTTCTTATAGGCTTTTATTTCTTATTAGCCTTTGCTTGTTACACAACATCAAATATTTTTACAGGTCTGAAATAGAAGATTTGTAAAATGACCATTTGTTAAGTGAAAACCACTTCTCATGCTTCAGTGAAGATGAATGAAAAAGAAGTGTTAGTAGACAAGTTATACAGCAGGTAAGTGTGTGAGGACTGGTATTGTGGACGTTGTTACTGGCTTTCATAAGCAATCAAAGCACTGATAGTTGGAGTTACCTAAACATGTAAGTAGCTCTATTTTAGTTTTATCATTGTGGGTTTTGAATATTCTTTTGCATTAATATTTTTGCTTATTTTTCCCAGGTTACAGTCATCCCAGGTCCCCCTGAACAGGTACACCTGTATTTGTGCAATGTGCCAATTAAATCAATAGACCTACAAGTGAACTTAGAGGTCTGCGTGTACATATATCCTTGTGAAATTAAAGTTTTTGCTGCATTTTTCTGGAATGAGTGTTATTTTTCTACTATCTTTTATCATATATATTTTTTCTTTTTTTTTTTTTCTTTTATTTTTTAATTTTTAAATTTTGTAGCTATATAGCTATATCCAACCTGGTATTGATAAATCTTGTTTCTATTACCAGTAACTGCACTTCATTTTCTTCCCCCCTTTTCCATATAGTACGAATGTTACTCAAATGCTTCCACTTAATCCTCTCCACTCTTTGCAATACTCCTGAAACAAAATGTGAAATAGAACAATACCTATAAAATCACTTCAGTGAGAAACAGTAAATGAGGACAGCCTTGTAGCTGTTTCCATAGATCTAGAAAAGAAAATTAAACCAGTGAACTTTAAAACGTCCTTTTGATAGGCTGTTGCTAGCATCAATAAGAGTGACCTCACACTTTTTTCCCCTCTGTTTAAGATTACAAGTTTTTGATTAATACTTGATATTATATAGCCTGAAGGAAACCAGAGCAAACAAATGAAACAACCCAGGGATGCTTTGGAAGACACACTGGTGTTTGGGAAGACCTTAATTTTGGTTGCTGTTACAAACACTCTGCCTGCCTGGAGGACCTGGAGCCAGATATTTGGTTTTGTAAGAAAATGCTCCAGTTATTATGCTCTTACACAGCTGGAATCTTAATGAGCATGATGTATTGTGAAACAATATCATTTTTCCCCCCACACTGTCCCAAGAGTAAGCATAACCTTTCACTTCAACCTTCAGTCCCTCCCATTACACAGGTCCATCTAATTAATTCTGCAGAGTTTTTGAAGTAATGGATTCCCAGCTTTCAGCCATTTGTTTCACAGATAGGCTTAGGGGAAACCCAGGCTGAATTTTTGGCTAATCCTGAATTAAGATTTGAAAACTGATTGTCCAAACCTTGTCAAAAAAAATCACAGAAGGAGTCACAGGCAATACGAGGAAACTGCCATGCTTTTGTCCTGCAGAATGCTGAGTGTGTACTGCCAACATAGGCCTTATCTACTGTCTTGAGGTATTTAAAACATAGGAAGCAACCAGGCTGAAGTAATTTCTTCTAGACAGTGTGAGCCCACAAGAGTATGAAAAGATTTAAGTTTGCCTGGAACTGAGTTTAATTTCTTTATACTATAGCAAGTACTTTTACATTACGCAGAATGTAGTCTCAATTCTGAGTCACATAACACAGTTGGTGGGGTTTTTTTTGTGAAAAAGTTATTAAATTTCTTCTATAGAAATGTGGACAAAAGGGAATTCTGAATGAAAGAAACATTTTCTGCATTACACTTGTGCAAAACACCTTGGTTAACCTAATCTGCAACATGTAAATGCATAGTGCATATAGAACTTATGAAAGAATTCTGTAATATGTTTATATATTTGCATATTAAGCCAAACCTAAAATGTCAAGATTTGAACTAATTTTTATTAAGTTCTTTTTTTTTTGTTTTCCCTCCTGGAAAAAATACTTTGTCAGGAGCCATGCATAATAACTTAAATAAGAATTCAAGAGAATGGAAGACAAAGAGATGGGACTGACCACAATCAAATAGTTCCCTCGTGCTTGGTATTTTTAAAACTTGGGGGCATGTTTAATGTGAAATATTAACACATCTGATAATAATGAATGTCCTTCTTTTAGATATGTGATTCAATGATCTTCTGTTATGCTTTTGATAAAGATTTGGTAGACAAAGGGAGAAGAGTGACTAAAAGTGCATAATATGTAGGCACAAATTTCAAAGGGATTGGTCACACAAAGTTATTTTAAAAAAATAATCTGTTAAAAGCTATAGCTGTGTGTTTGTACTGTTAAAACTGCCAGATCCTTCAATGCTCTGTAATTTCTAATGTGGACCTAATGAGTTTGCTTGGGAATAAAATAGAAAGAGAAAAATAAATAAAGGAGGAAATAACACCCCAATATAATGTTAAATGTGAGGACATATAGTAGGAAATGAAAAATGAAAGTGCTTTCAAATCTAAGGAAGGTGGAAAAGCTGTACATCCCTTTGTTTAACCCAAGAAAATATTCCCTTCTTTTAGATAATTGCAAGATCAAATGGAAGTAACTTTGGAATTGTTTTTTAGAGTATTACTGTTATACAAGTAAGCATCTCCTAATCTGGGTAGAAAATGAGGTTAAATTGAAAGAAGTGGAACATCATACAAGGCTTGAGCCTCTCTGCTGGTTTTGTCCACATATAGAAATAGTTATCCTATGTATGTTATGTTGGACTCTGATCATTTGTGTTGCCTGCAAGGTTTATTTGAATGATACAGGTAAATAGATGTGTAGCAGTTTTGTCATTATTCAGTAAAGGACTGACTTTTGGCCTCAAGCTACGCTATGATTCTTGTCACTGAAAGTAAGTATGCTTTATATACCAATTTTTCCCATCTGTAAAATAGGGACAATGGAAGTGATCTGATTTGATAACTGCTTTCAGACATCTTGACAGAAGTATGTACTTATGCTAGGCAGCACTTGCTTGGGGAAAAAAAAAAGAGGAAATTTTTATGTATTTTAGACTTTCAAAATAAACATCATAAATATATTGAATATTTTCCCTTTATAAGTCTCAGTGCAGTGTCTTCTTTAAACATGCGTAGTCAAAGAACACATCGATTGGAAGTGACTGATATCAACTCACCCCTTAAAGATTGTTAAGACAGTTCTGTGGACTGAAAAAGACTTACTGTGGAAAAATCCTTGTTGATAGAGGATTACTGCACCATCAAGGAACTGAAAGTATTAAAAAATGATATTTACTGATTCTGGGTCAGATTCTTAGTTGACAAAAAAAGGAATTAAATGAGATGGAACTTTAATCCATTCTATAACATAGACTTTGGAAAATTTGAGAACATTTATTATTTCCCATGAATTTCAAAGTCCTGTGTGTGTAAAATCTTCTATTTCAGTGCTGCATTAAGAACACAAGGCTTTAAAGCTCAGGGAGACATCAGCCAAAAAGTAAGACAAGAGTCTCTACACTGCAGACTATTGACTAGAAGGAATAAAAGAGCTTTTAGAAAAATGTGACTAAAACTTCTAGTAAAAAAGAGCAAAAGGTCTAAGCATGACCATTACAAAACCATTTTTAATTGCTATGAGTAGCTGTTTGGAAACATTGACTGAATTTCTGAATCTCTTCACATTAAAAAAAAGACAAATTTTGTAATATAGAACTAAATAAGCAGTTACCTAAAATTTGTATTTATATCCAATTTTTTGTAAATAAACAATATTTTTACAACTACATATTTTTAAAGTCCTGAATATCCAGCATTACTACTGCCATCCACATGTAGACATAGTAACATACACAGGTGTAATTTGCTGTTATTCATACTGTAATAACACTTTAACAAAAATAAGTGGTATTTGGAAGCAATAGAGAATTTTGATGTGTTTAGTGGAATCACATTTATAGTGATATAATACTGATGATGAACTTCAGAATTTTTATTACAAGATATTCTCTGGAAGTCAGGTAGAACCTTTCAAAACAGAAGAAACTTCTTAAGTGAAACTATGGAGGTCAAAGTACTAGATATGGTAAAGAGGAAACAAGGACTAACATTACCAACTTCTCATTTCCTCCAGCTTTCTGGTGCATCTAGCACATAGGAACAGATTTTTTTTTTTTTTTTCTCTTAGCGGAGAGTAACTTGCACTACATGTCAACCTGTGAACTTCAGAAATGAAACATGGAGACTGTTGCAACCCCAGAGAAAGCCCCTGTCAATTTAACGAGAAAAAATATTCCTGTCCTGACCTGTGCTGTACTCCTGTATTTGCATATAGTTGTGTAAATGTCTCCTTTCCATTTGATGTAAGCCCAATGGTCACTAAGTCTGCTGCATTGGAATCAGTATTCTAAGCAAAAACCTGAAGCATCAATCTTCCTGCTTTCCTAACTTGCCTTTTGCTTTCTTTCATCAAAATATTGTATTAGCTAAGTCAACAGTTTCAGCAGTTAGAAAACATTGATACGTTTGATCTTTACACTAAATGATATCAAATCTCATGCCAATGAAAGATGTCTCATAATCTTCAGAATGCAGACACATTTTATTTTCCTTACATTATAGAAAAGAAAACTGAGATTTAGCACTATGTTGCCCTGGAAGTCTTCAGGTTACTACCCAATATAATAACAGAGTTGGCCCATTTCTCTTTGACTTATCTTACTATCTCTCATAATGAATTAATCAAATTTTAATATTTTGATTAAGCTGCCTTTTTTATTGAGTCTAATTCATTTCACATGAGTGCTAAGAAGTGCACATATTTATTTTTAATTACTGGTAAACATACATAGGTTGTACTTATATGGTACAAGGTATCCCTGAAAACCAAGAAATATTCCTGGGTCTTAAACCATACTTCACAGTTTAGATGTTTGCCTTTGCAAATGTTATAAAATTCTTCAATGGAGATTCTTTTTGGTAGAAAATAAATATTCTGTAGATGTGATGATATTTATAAAATAATAAAAAGGAAATAAAAGCCTCGCTATGTAGCAGAATGCTCTTGGAAACTGTAAAGGCAAACTGGACTGAAGTAAAAGATAGACAGATTTTGCAGAGGTGTTTCAAACAAAAACTGTTATATCTCCAGGGTAAAACAAGGAAGTAGACTATGAATTGTTTATGCAGATAAGCAGAGATGGTGAAATGGCTGGACCACTAATCAGATGGGATTTCAATTATCCTGATTGAAACCGATGAGAACTGTGGAGTAAAAAAAGTAAAAAAAAATCCCAGCCAACCAAACAAAAAACCTAAACATGCTTCCCCCCGCTAAAACAGAAAACATGAACACCCAAGCCTGCTGCTTCTGACTGCTGAAAAATCAGCAGACTGGCTCTAGCTGGAATCCTAAGAAGCAGAACAACAAGATAAATGAGATAAAATGGTTGTCACCTCATATTGCACCAGTGGGGACCCATCCCTGTGGGGAAGTAGGCTCTGGTTTTGCCGGGACACTATGCTAATACCTCTATTTTTTGCCTAAGGCTTGCAAACAAAAGCTGTTAGACTCTGAATCAATACATCCCTGGAGTACAACTCTGTTCTCACTCAGTATTAAACATTTTGACCGCTACGCTGAGCAGCTTTTGGCCTCTGTGGAGAAAATCAGTAGTGGGCAATACTGCAACCGCTCAGGGCCTCTATGGAGATTGTTTTGTGCCTCCAGGGATCACCATCAGAAAACAGTATATCCCTTCTATGAATCAAACAAAGTACATTATTATTTTAGAAATAATATAGAAAATGCAATTTCCATTTCTTTCTAAAAGAAAATAATTAAGGCTTCTTTTACACGTCAGTTAAGGGTTGTGTATCCGAAAGCCTTCATCTGGTTTTAGTTCATATAAGGCATTCATAAATCTTATGGGTATTATGGTACTGTAAAAACAGTATTCTTTTAAGAATAGCATGAGAAAATCATTCAGGAAAATAAATAAAAGGCAAACCAAGAACAGTAGGAATGCTGTTGCCAAACTTCTCAGGCCACATGCCACTGTTTTCAAAGCCATGCTAAATAATTCATATTAGTTTGTACATGATGTATTGTAAGAAATATTGAGGATGACAGGGATCCATCATTCCAAAAATTTGCAAAATGATGGGAAATTAATTACATGTTCAGAATTTTAATTTTATCTGAAACATTTTAAAGAGTAACTTGGCAAAAATAAAGAAAAGAATGGGAATGGAATTATTCTGTAATATGTTCATAGATTTTCAGGACAAAATGTATTTGATCACTGTTAAGTATCCATACAGTCATTCTCATTAAAATCTTATTAAGTTTTTTTTTTTAAATGTTCTCATTAAATTCACTGAAAATACCATTTATTTAAGGCTTTTTTTTTTTTTTTGGTGATGTTTA
This sequence comes from Haliaeetus albicilla, assembly GCF_947461875.1. Lineage (NCBI taxonomy): Eukaryota > Metazoa > Chordata > Aves > Accipitriformes > Accipitridae > Haliaeetus > Haliaeetus albicilla. The sequence goes on from NC_091497.1 coordinate 22,081,276, forward strand.
GTGTATACTCTTAAACTCTTCAAACAAGGCAAACTTGTCCTGAAACAACTTCCTAACTGAAGTCGTAGTTAAAAATCACTGGACTTATGTGGCCTATTTAATACTGTGTCAGGAAATAAAACAAAGTTGTCAGTTTTATAATGAAACAAAACCAAATGATGACATTTCAAAAGCTAAACTGTCACTGAGAAGAGTTTACATGATACTGATTTTTGTATGTAGAGATACCTCATACAAAGAAATACAGAAAATCACTGAGGCATTTCAGTGCAGCTGCCAACTGCCTGAAAGAAATATCTGACTGTGATAGGCAGGAGGCTTGTATGCTTATTTTTATAAATAATCCTTTTTTTTTAAAATAAAATCTGCCAGCAGATTGGAGCCTAATGACATTTTATGTGCCTTAATGTATCCTTCTTCTGAAATGTTACTGAAATAAAACCAGCAAACAATTTAAGTTGCAGAGGACCTCTGGAGGTCATCTGGTCAAAACACTGTTAGACCAACTTTGAGGCTGGATCTAACTTCGAAGTTTGATGAGGTTGCTCATGATCTTGTTTGGTTGGTATTTTAATATCTCTGAAGACAGCTTTTGGGTGACCCATTCTGGTGTCTGATTACTTTCATTTGTAGGTTGTAGGGTTGTTTTTTTTCCTGATGTCAAATCAGAATTTTCCTTATTGCAATTTGTATTGATTGTCCTATATCCTATAGCTGTGCTTGTCTGAGAAGAGTCTGGCTCCTTCTACACTATAACAATGTATTAGATATTTGAAGGCAGCAATAAAGTTATTCCTTAGCCTTCTTTTATTAAGACTGAAGAAGTCTAGATCACTCATTTTTCCCCTCATCTCTCCTATTTAAGAATCTGAATGGCCACAGTGTCTACAGTTCTCTGCTCCGTGTTTTCTATTCTCACAAATAAAAACTCAGAGCAGTTGTAACTAGCTACTAGCCAAAAAAAAAGTGCTAGATATAGAACTATACAGAATCAAAATTCTTTTTTTTTTTTTTGGCTGACATTTAGAAAGTATAAGGATTTTCTTTGCACTGTTTTGCACTCTTTAGCAGCAGCATCAGTGATATGCAACTTTGCAGTTCTGTGTTATGTATCAGAAGGATCAGACGTGTTAGAAACAGCTCTCCGCCACAACTTGGACGCTTCTGCGAGTCTGCACTGACATCTGGTGGCTGTTTAGCCAAACACGCAAAGAAAACAGTTATTACTGCATGCTAATATCCTCTTTGTTCAAAGAAAGCACTTGCAGTGGTTTTGATAGCATAAATTCTGAGGCCTCTTCCCAACAGCTAAGGGAGAAAATAAAACCTGAGTAAAGATTTCGTTGGCAAGATTTCTGTTTCTGTCATGTCATTAGGGAAGAACAGATTTCCAAAGAAAGTCTAATTATTTTCCATTTTTCTTTGTAAACAGCTGCACCTTTTAAATTATATACAACAGCAGGTCAGACCATTTGGAGGCATATGACTATATTCACCTATGTCCATCTGGCAGTATATGACATAGCTTAGCCCATCTCTAGTTCAAAAAAACCCCACATTACAGCATTTGCTGGCTGCTAGTCCATGAGACTGTGTTTAATGAGTACCTGATCATGGAACAGATGCAGTTCAAGAATAAATGAGTGTGCTGGTCAGCAGCAGGCTCAGCACGAGTCAGCAGAGTGCCCTGGCAGCCAAGAGGGCAAACTGCATCCTGGGGTGCATCAAACACAGCATAACCAGCCGGTCAAAAGAGGTGATTCTCCCGCTGTGTTCAGCGTTGGTGCGGCCTCACCTTGAGCACCATGTGCAGTTCTGGGCCCCACAATTTAAGAAGGATGTCAAGATACTCAAATGCATCCAGAGAAGGGCAACAAAGCTGGTGAAAGGGCTGGAAGGCATGTCCTATGAGGAGCTGCTAAGTACTTTGGGTTTGTCTAGTTTGGAGAAAAGCAGGCTGAGGGGCGACCTCTTTGCTCTCTACAGCTTCCTGCAGAGGGCAAGTGCAGAGGGAGGTGCTGAGCTCTTCTCCCTGGTACCCAGTGGTAGGTGGGAACAGTTCAAAGCTGCACCAGGGGAGGTTTAGACTGGACTTTAGGAAGCATTTCTTTACTGCGAGGGTGGTCAAACACTGGCACAGGCTTCCTAGAGAGGTGGTCAATGCCCCAAGCCTGTCAGTTTTTAAGAGGCATTTGGACAATGCCCTTAACAACATACTTTAACTTGGTCAGCCTGAATTGGCATTTGGACTAGATGATTGTGTAGGTCCCTTCCAACTGAAATAGTCTATTCTATTCTACTCACCCACTTAGCTCACAGCAGTTTGAAATTATAACTCCCAAAGTGAATCCTTGACGCTATCATTTCATTTTACATATTCTTGAATGTTTTCTGTGTTTGTTTGTTTGCATGTTGTTTCTTACTCTAAAATAAATTTTCTTTTTGGTCTTCCATTTCTCACTGCTGAGTTTCTCCTTTCTACCCTAATTCTTCCAAAGCTCTGACTTTTATTTTTCAATTTTTATCGCTCTCATGCACTGATAAATTAGTGCCACATCCAGCACTGATGAAGCATAGAAACCTTACTTGCTTCCTATATATTTTAAAGACTACTAATATTTCCATATTGGAGGATGACAGATGATATATATCACCACGGACTACTCTGTGAACAGACAAGCTGCATAAGCTGGCTGGGTGTTTCAAAAGTTATGCAATGTCAAGAACACAACAGCTAAGAAAACAAACGAACAAAAAAATCTAGTGAATATTTGCTGGGAAAAAACTGGTAAGGCAATGTAAGAGGATGATGGGCTACAAAACTGCAAAAAGAACTTTTTTTTTTGCAATATGTACATCCTGACTGAATTTGACTTCTGATGATGTTTTATCTTTCAAGATATTAGTTCTTAAAAACATAAGAGTTCATGAAAGCCTTTTTTTCAGCTATGTAACATGGCAGAAATACCTAATAATTTTTAATAGCTTAACTTATGATTTTTTTCACCCTTGTAGTAATAAGAAACAGATTTTAAAAGATAGTTTGAAACTAAAAAAATGAATAGGACCTAATCTATTATTTAGACCTGAAAATATCTACTGCTCAGACCCTGAGGTAGTTTAAATAGTAGCAATTCAACAGACTCACAAACCTTTCCTTTTCACTGGAATCTATAGCCTATTTCCACAATAATAGAGAAGACTGTTTTTACAGTTTGATGTGTTAAGTTGCAATTATGCTGTTCCTTTAGAAAGTTGATGTTCCTGGTTTAAAGTCATAAGAATTAAAAGGAAAATATATCTTTGGCTACTCTTTGGTGTTATGTCTTCTGACTGTCTTAAATCAGGCATGTTACTTTTAAATTCTGTTCAATATTCCAAAGAATTTAAGGGTTTTTTGTTGTTGTGTTTTGTTTGGTTCTTTTATGAAACTGAGGCTAATATAGTTACATATAAAGCGGAAGGTTTCAGTGAAACAATAGATATAATTGCATCAGAGAAAAAATGCTCTGATCTAGCAATACAACACTTTGATTTGCCATGTCTTCCTTTACCGTTCTATGACCACATTACATGACTACTGCTGAAAATAAAATGAAATTTATAACTTTTAAACTATCGAATTACAAACAGCTAGTACTTTGAAGATAGAAAACTGGTAAACTTAATTTTGCATGTGCAGGGAAAAAAACCACATTTGAATACCTAAACCAGAAGTGCCAACAATCCGTATGTTTCATTATTACTGCATTTTTATTTGTTATTTTTCATATGCAGAAATTAAGTGGAAGTACGTGGAAGATGTATGTCCTCTGCTGAACAGGGCTGGCAAGACAGTTGCAAATGACACAGAAAAGGCTGAGGTATCCAGTGTCTTCTATGCCTTAGTTTTCAGGGGTAAGGTCAGTCCCCAAATATCCATCCAAATAAGGAATGACAATGCAAATGACAAAATACCTTCTAGGAGGAAAAAAATTTAATTCTGATTGAATAATTGTTTATGTGACAGAGTGTCCCACACAGTCCTTGTTGACAAGCTGGTAAAATAGGACTGGAGAGATGTACCATGCTATGAGTGGACAGCTGGATGAACTACCAAGTTCAAACCAAACTTAAAGGGAGGTGATTAATGGTTCAAAGTTGAACTGACATCTGGTCGCAAGTGGAGTTCCTTAGCGGTTGATAGTGAGTCTCCATGTTTTTGACATGATCTGGGAAACAAGGTAGAATGAATCCTCACCAAGTCTGTGGATAAAACTAAACTGAAAAGAAAAGAAGATACACCAGAAGAACAGCCACCATACAGAGAAACCTCAACAGACTGGAAGATTGAGTCAAGAAGAATGGCATGAGGTCTGAAAAATATAAATGTAATGTACTGCACCTAGGACAGTTGGAACCTGGTGGACAGCAAGTAGAACACGAGTCAACAGTGCACCCGTGTGTGTCCTCAGTGGCATCAGTAAGCATATAGTGTAAGGACTTAAGGCTGCCCCAACAAATTATAGGCTCAAGATATGTCAACAGACGCAGACCAACAGCTTAAGGGGTAAACAATTTATCTCTAAATAATAGTACAGTAACAAATACAGATCAGTAGTGCAATTATCCAGGTCAAAACAACAGTAATTCACCAATACTGGGCTAAACATAATATCTGGACATGCAAAGACTTACATGACCATGGCTCTCAGGCAAGAAGGCAGGAAGTGGGACATAGCTTCTTCTCCAGACAAGAAACTTGGACCAGCCGATGGACTCAGGGAATTCTGAGTTCCCTGATTGGACTGCCCTTTTTTATTGCTGAGTCACAGAAGCACTGTTTGGACTTGTTAACCAAATATCACAACCCATCCCTGCTCCCCCTTTGTGCCAGCTCTGTCCTCGGTGTGAACTGAGGACAAAAATACCAAATGAAGCAATTCTAGCCCCACATTCCTTTCAGTGCATATGCCTAGAAATATTCTATATGGTAGTACAAGCCATACACATCTTCTGCTGTGCATGGGCCCTGGAAATACTGTATAAGGCAATACTAGCCTTACATATATCCAGCAAATCAAGGGATCAGTTTTAGCATTTTTTAGTACATGCTTGGAATACTGTGTCTAGTTTGGGTCTCACATAGTTCGAGACACATCAGAAAAATTGAGATGGTCCACCAGGGCATCACCATGGCGATTAGAAGTCTGAAAATCTTGACATTTGAAGAAAAGTTGAAGGATTTGGGCTTCTTGTGCTTAGAAAGTTCAAGGTAGAAGGGTCAGGGGGATCTAATCACAGTCTTTCAATATTTAAAAGGTAGTTATAGAGAAAATGGAGGTGCTCTTTTCACAAGGATATGCAGTGACAAGACAAGAGTCAATGGACAAAAGTTGTTCAGGGGATATAGGTCTGAACATGAGAAAAAAATTCTTCACCATGACAACAGTTAATGCTGGAATAGGTTGCCAAGAGAAATGGTGGAATCTCCCTTGGTGGAAATACTCTATATCTATATACGATCTATTTTTTTTTAACCTTTATTTTAATAGATCTATCTCTAGGTAATCTCTTTTTTTTTAAAAAAAATTCCATATTACTGAGGAACATTTTAATATATTTGATAGGTAGAATTGCACAATAAAGTTGAAGATGGATGATAAAAAGCTGGAGTTATTAACTGATGGCAGCTATGTTTCATTGGTTTTAATGATTTAGTTTCTTTTTGATAAAACTAATTGATTTTTAAATAAAAAAGAAAGGAGTGTAAATAAGTAATTTTAACTAATCTATAATGTATCAATACCATGTTGGAAGAAGCTAATTAAAGCTCTATTTAGATAGTGCTGAAAACTTACTATAGAACTATAAGGTCAGACTTGAACATAGACAAAAATTTCTCTAATGTTGTTGAGGAAGTAAATACTACTTGCAAGTATGTTGAGAAAGAAGGATTTATGTTCCTAGTTGTATGCTGAGAATTGTAATAATATTACAATTAACAACAAAGCTGTGGTTGTGTTGGCCCATGCAGTAATCAAAGATCTTTTGATCAGTACTCAAAAATTATGGAAATGCCATTTCTTTTTAGTTTGGAAAGTAAGGAGAAAAATATAGAATGGCTGATCTTATAAAATATCTTTGAATTGACGTAGGAGTTGATTTGCTTTAAATTATACCATGAGTGTATATTTTCTGCAATCTTTACTGCAGTTCTGCAATTTCTGCAATTATTACTGCAAGCTTCAGACTCTTGTTTCAGTCTGTGTGCGCTGAGGAAGCTGAAGACACTGTTTAAGCACTCTTCAAGGCTGCCTATTGCCTGTGCTTCTACCACAGCTTCTTCCCTTCTCAGACGACATGGAAGACCACACAACCTTTCCTTCCCTCAGCCACTCCTCATAAGGAAGGCTCTCTAGACCCTTCACCAGCTTCATTGCCCTTCTTCAGACACGCTCCAGCACCTCAATGTCTTTCTTGTAGTGAGAGGCCCAAAACCGAACACAGTATTCAAGCTACGGCCTCACCAGTGCCAAGTACAGGGGAACAACCACTTCCCTAGTCCTGCTGACCACACTATTCCTGATACAAGCCAGGATGCTATCGGCCTTCTTGGCCACCTGGGCACACTGCTGGCTTATACTCAGCCAGCTGTCAACCAATATCCCCAAGTCCTTTTCCACTGGCCAGTTTTCCAGCTACTCTTCCCCAAGCCTGTAACGTTGCATGGGGTTGCTGTGACCCAAGTGCAAGACCCAGCACTTAGTCTTGTTGAATCTCATACAGTTTGCCTCAGCTCATCGATCCAGCCTGTCCAGATCCCTCTGTAGAGCCTTCCTACCTTTAAGCAGCTCAACACTCCTGCCCAACCTGCTGTCATCTGCAAGCTTCCTGTGGGTCCACTTGATCTCCTCATCCAGATCATTGATAAAGACATTAAACAGAACTGGCCCCAGTACTGAGCCCTGGGGAACACCACTTGTGACCAGCTGCCAACTGGATTTAACTCCATTTACCACAACTCGTTGGGCCTGGCCATCCAGACAGTTTTTTATCCAGTGAAGAGTATGGCTCTCCAAGCCATAAGCAGCCAGCTTTTCCAGAAGAATGCTGTGGGAAATGGTGTCAAAGGCTTTACTAGTGTCCAGGTAAACAATATCCACAGCCTTTCCCTAATCCACTAAGTGGGTCACCTTGTCATAGAAGGAGATCAGGTCAGTCAAGCAGGACCTGCCTTTCATAAACCCATGCTGACTGGGCCTCATCACCTGGTTGTCCTGTACATGGCCATGTAATGGCACTCAGGATGTTCTGCGCCATAACATTCCCCAGCACCAAGGTCAGACTGACAGGCCTGTAGTTCCCCAGATCATCCTTCTGGCTGTTCTTGTAGATGGGCATCACATTTACTAACCTCCTGTCAACTGGGACCTCCCCAGTTAGCCAGGACTGCTGATAAATGATGGAAAGTGGCTTGGTGAGCACTTCCACCAGCTCCCTCAGCACTTTTGGGTGGATCCCATCCAACCCCATCGACTTGTGTGTGTCTAAGTGGTGTAGCAGGTTGCTAACCATTTCACCTTGGATTATGGGGGCTTCATTCTGCTCCCCATCCCTGTCTTCCAGCTCAGGGGGCTGGGTACCCCAAGAACAACTGGTCTTACCATTAAAGACTGAGGCAAAGAAGGCATGAAGTGCCTCAGCCTTTTCCTCATCCTTTGTCACTATGTTTTCTCCCTCATCCAATACAGGATGGAGATTCTTCTTAGCCCTCCCTTTGTTGCTAATGTATTTATTCAATCATTTTTTATTGTCTTTTATGGCAGTAGCCAGATTAAGTTCTAGCTGGGCTTTGGCCCTTCTGATTTTCTCCATACATAACCTCATGACATCCTTGTAGTCCTCCTGAGTTGCCTGCCCCTACTTCCAAAGGTCATAAACTCTCCTTTTTTTCCCTGAGTTCCAGCCAAAGCTCTCTGTTCAGCCAGGACGGTCTTCTTCCCTGCTGGCTCATCTTTCAGCACATGGAGGTGGCCTGCTCCTACACCTTTAAGATTTCCTTCTTGAAGAATGTCCAGCTTTCCTGGACTCCTTTGCCCTTCAGGACTGCCTCCTGAGAGATTCTGTCAACCAGTCTCCTAAACAGGCCAAAGTTTGCCCTCGAGAAGTCCACGGTGGCAGTTCTGCTGACCCCCCCCCTTACTTCTCCAAGAATCGAAAACTCTATCATTTTGTGATGGGTATGTCCAAGATGGCCTCCAACCATCACATCATCCACAAGTCCTTCTCTGCTTGCAAACAACAGGTCAAGCGGGGCACCTTCCCTTGTTGGCTCACTCACCGGCTGTGTCAGGAAGTTATCTTCCAGACATTTGTGGAACTTTCTATGCTTCCAAACATTTGTGTTTGGGCAAATGAATCATACTCTGAACGTGACTGTTTTTCACTCCAGAAAAAAGGAAGTACAGGGTGGCTAAGTAAGACTCACATCTGCAGTACAGGCATCAAAAGTCAAATGAAAAGGCTCCCACCCATACTGTGTCATGCAATGATCAGGTATTCACTGATCAGGGAGAGCAAGAAGCGGGATACAACATCTCTGGATAGGCAGCACATTTCTGAACTTGAGAACATCAGCCTAAAACGTGAAAAACAGGCAGAACTACTGCTGACCACCATTGACATGACTTAAAATCTCAGCATGCATTTCACATTACTGCATTTTCAGGACTCATGGTTGCATCTCACCAGGCTGCATGACTTGTGTATGTCCAGTTTGCTTAAATATTTCCCAGCTTGATCCTTCTTCATTAAAGGTAAGTCTTCCTTGCTCCAGATTTTCCTGCTGGTCTCAGTTGCCTGCAGTTCCTGAGGTGAAATATTACCAGTAATGTGGAGGCAAAGAGGGCATTGAGTACAACTTTTATCACCAACGAGACAAATCAGCTCAAGTGGTAAGAATTTTTAAAAGGTGTGGTATATATTCTAAAACAAAAGTCCAGTGCAATCTCATAGATGACGCCAATAGTTGATTATTGTGCTTTCATGGCATGACCCTACTGAAAATGGCAATCATGCCACCTCCCTTGCTGAGGCCTGGCACTCCTTTTCTCTGCTTTTTACTAAGGAATGGTCCAGTTCTAAACTGAATCAGAAGCACTTGTCGAAATAGAGAAGGTCAATAAAAAGCTGTCAGTGCCAGCAGAGGGGCTTGGAGGAACTTGTTGCCATCCTGCAGAGATTGGGACATCAAACAAACCATTTCCCCACACCAAGCAGATTCCACATATAGGTACAGTAGAAGAATGATAGATCAGAGCCAGAGGGTGGAGTCTGAGAGAATTGTCCTGTAGTGCAGTAAATACAGTCATGTCATTGGTAGTATCAGGCCATGGGCTTCATACTGAGTTTGCATAGCCTTGGGACTGAGGCTTGTCAGTCTTACTTTTTAAATGTTTTAAATCTGTAGACATATAGCCTCTGAAGTCAGTCAAACTATTCATTTGAATAAAGCTATTAACAGTTTGCTATTATTTATTGTCAAATCACAATGTATTTTGAGAATTGTGACATTTATTTTATTTATTTTGCATATAATTTTATCTATATTGGGAAACTCAACAGTACTTGGGTTTAACTTCATTTGTCTTTTTCTCTCCAGCTTTGATAAAGGAATAATTTTAAGCCAAGAGTGTAATGACATGTATTTTCAAACTAGTTGTATAAAGCTTTAATGGTTAGAAAAAATATTTAAATCACACCATAAATTCCTTCAAGTCTTTGCTGACCTCAGCTTTTACATCTATTCTATGCACAATCACTTTGTAGACTGCATCTATGTTGGTAACTTAAACAGAGCCAGGCAAGCAATACTCTTAGAACTGAAATGCAATTGTCTGTATTTTTAAGCTTTTAGACCATTCTCTGGAACAATTTTGACCTGGGCCAACTAGCAAGTTCTTACCTAATTCATGGGTATGTTTTAGGAAGTCGAATATTCCAGCTACTGTGTCTAAATGTCAGCTGGCAGTTTGCATGCGGCCACTCTCTTTTTGAGGCTAAAAGCATTTACAAATAGATATGGGTCATTCCATTTAACCGCATGGCCAGGAAGGTTTCTGAGTTCTGTTTAATTTACTACTATTGACATAGCTTTAGCTTCTGAGATTGAAGGTTTCCATTTATTATGTTCTTCTAGTGATATCCAAACTACAGAGTGGTGTACTTTGAAAAGAGCCTGACTAATTTGAAAGAACAGCTTTTTTTGTTACTACTGTCAATTGTTGCCTTTTATAGGAAAATCTGTATTAGCTATATGGAAACTTATAAGCACAGTAAAATCATGAAAGGATTTGCAGATATTTTTAACTCAATTTCTTCAGAATTTTCTTTCATGAGACAATAACCTGTTTTGATATAGCATCTTCCATCTGAGGATTTCAAAGTATTGCTAAAACATTAATAAATGAGTCAGTGAAAACTTGTAACACATCAGTGAGCTAGGGAAGACTGAGAGCTGGATTTATCATTTATTATTTGTGCAACTACATATCAGTACACAGCCCTGTGAAGCAGAAAAGCCACATCAAACAAAAAAACTGTAGCCTGCCTGAAGAGATTCCATCACCATTTGATGACAGTAGGTTAGTAAAGAGTAATTAATCTACTTGCCAAACATTGGTGAGTGTAACTCCCATTAGTACTAGACACCAGACTGCTATTTTCTCCCTATTACAGAGCTTTAGTTCCCATTATTCATTATGTCCAGGTTCTGCATTAAAGATTAGGTGTCTAATCCTTGATAGCAATCACAGTTCCTTTATGGCATCATTTCCCAAAGCTGTTTTGCTCTCTACTCTTTCCTGGTGAGCAGACTTTAATATTGAAAATCCCTCCATTCTAACTGGAAGAAGGAGATAGTCCAGACACCCAGGCCAGTAAGGGATTCCTGGAAGACCCCTTTTATGGGAACGAGGCAGTTGTGACACCAGTGCAGGCAGAAGGTTTTCATCAGGCATGAATGCAGTCAGAAGATGGCGTGGACCAGGTCCTTAGCACAGTTCACTTTAATGAGTACCTGCTATAGAATGACCACTACCAAAACCAACATCAGAGAAGCCACTGGACAACTTGGCTCAAACCCCTTTCTGAGCATCTCTCACCTGCTACAAGAATATTCTTGTTACAGAGAGATGCTGTTGTGGATGTGGTCATGCACTTCACTCGCAAGAGAGAAGCAACAATATATTTTATTGAGGTAAGACAGTGAGTTAAAGTTCAATGGTAAACACAACAGTGGTTTAGCAAGATTCGATAGCAAGATACACTTGAGTATTTACTGCATAGAGGACAGGGTATGTCGATTGTCTGGCTCATAGTTCACAAACGAGTTTCACCATATCTAGTGCACACAGGCGACTCATGGGGGGTTACAAAAGTGACCCAGCCCTGGATTGCCTTGAGGCCCTGTCTCTCTGCAGAGACGGCTCATGGGGAGCTGTGTAGACAGCTGAGCCCTTGGTTGTCCGGTAAACCAAACAGGGTGGTGGCTGTGCCATTCAAAGAACCAAAACCTGAACTGAGCCTTGAAATCCCTTAACAAATAGTATGCCCTGAGTTTCAATCCAACCACTATTCAGTTGCCTGAGGAAGCAAGGTAATAAACCCCCCCAAACTGGAGGGTTTCAGCTTCAGTTTCAAATGACAACCTTGTATATTCAAACAATCACAGACCAGCAAAGGAAAGAGAAGGGGAAACTCCACTCAGATATACATAATCCATTGAGGCATATATCATAATGCATTCAGACATAGTCATACACACCATTCCACAAGTCAGGAGGTAAAAACTGTAAGAATCAAGTTGGAAATGGGGGAGTCGTTTCTCCAACTATGCAGTTGGCTTGTGAAGGAAACCCCTCCCCCCCTTGATAGGGATGCCAGTCGAGGTAGCTTCCCTGGGATTGAGAACCTTTACCTGGAGGGGTAAGTGAATATAGTTTGTGCTTTAAGTTTGTAAACATGTGTGTGCTTGTGGTTGTCTGTGAATCACTTGTGGTTGTAATAGTGTACTACTCTTGCCTTAAAAATTGCAATAGTGCATTCCTCCATTGTATCTGCAAAACCTGCAATAGTGGTGTAAGTCTGTAAGTGAAGTTCAAATAAGTCATTTGCCTGAACCTTGCAGTTAAGTCTTTTTCTGTCACACAGGGTCAGACAAAACTGTTAGGGACACTCTCCCATTGAGTCATGAGGTTCAGAAACGACCCCCTTGCATTCTAAACTCCTTCTCAGAGGGGAGCTGAGGTGCGGCTGGATCCAGACGTAGTCCCAGACTTCATCAACAGTTTATCTCTAAAGGATTATATTTGCACAATCAATGCTTTATAACGCTTAGCTAAGATTTCAAAGTTTCAGTGCTCTTATTCCCGAATTACTTACCAAGTATCTGATGCGATAAGGATTCTCTCAACCTCGAGGCATCCCTACTCAAGGGAAGATTCTGGCATGCAGCCTGCTGCTGTGCAGGAGAGCTCAATGGGCCCTGGGCTGTCCACTATTTATGGAGTAAGATGATTGACTTACAGTCATATTTGCATACCAGCCATATTTCGGTTGGCACATGCTCAACTAGCCCTTGGCTATTGTGTTATCTGTCTCCCCTGAATCCACACGACCAGATGCATCCATTACAATTGCCACTGGTGGTTGTCACTTGAACAGGGTTGTGGAAAATACAGGTCAGGTTCCTGGTGTGGGGGGAGCAGACCTTCACAGATGCAGTGGATAAACAGAGGTATATCACTGCACAAAAGAAGCAGAAACAATTGCATCTTTGTTGTTTTCCTTCACCATTTTTAAAGAGTTCTCCAGCGTTGTGTGACTATAGACCAGCCCTCCAGTCCATATGTTACATTTATTTTGATTATCCTATCGTTGCTTTTGCAGCATAGTGTTCTGATTATATTTGGTTCTTGCCATCTTTTCTACACTGGCTATCATTTTAAGCTTTCCTATTAGATTAATATATAGGGAACTGTTTTCAACAGTCTTTATGCCTTGGTGAATAAACAGATTTTTAGGTGATTCATTCAGATTTATAGTTATATTATCATTATCTGCTGCATGGCTGGACAGAGTTAGGTTATTGCTTTTCCTATTACCTTAAACTGCAGTATAAAATTCTTTTTAAAAAGGTCCTCAGAATATGTGAACTAGTTACAATGCAGAAACAGTTATAGCCACAAGAGAGAGCTCTTGTAAAAACATAAAGCTGCCTGAGAAATGAGTACGTTTTGCACTTTAACAACGAAAAATAGTTTTAGTAATTAGTGTTTACTTTAATTATTGTACTTCAGGAAATTAAACACTAATGTAAATTAGCACTGTATTCCAAGCTCCATTTATATTCACCTTTTTATTTGTTTTTAATTAAAGCCAAGAACTAGTAAATAACATGTATGTAGCTACATTCCTTTTGAAATAACAACGAAGGTTTTTTATGCAATCATATTTGCTCTAACATTTCGTCCCTCACTCTTCACTTACACAGTGCAATGACCCTTAGAGATAAAATATATCAATTCAATTTGAAAATGCAGCTCCAGTGCCCATAATGTGTTTGCTTTGTAGAAAAGGGTTTATATTAGATAAACTCTTCCTCATGCCCTTTGTGGGTTAAATTATACCTTTTTAGGTGCTTAAACACAAGCTTACGCCTTTGAGACCTTAGAAGGATCTACCTCTCCATAACATCCTAGCAGAGAATGCTTTGTAAATGCAGAATAGACCATGATACACGTAATCGTGTAACCCAAAGGAATTCTGCAATTTAGCAGTAATTATACCTTAGTGACAGATACCCTACCTTGTTCAAAAACAAACTGAACTTTGTAGAGAGAGCACAGGATCACAGGGGAGCTAGATCTTCCTTCCTGATTTGAGCTACCTAGATTTGTTGAAGATCAAAGTACAATGCTGCCCTAGTTTATGTCAGTGACTGAAGCAGTACAAATGAGTATCTATGTCACATCTTGCCCTCATAAAACTCATTTAAATCCAAAGGAATGAAGCTACTTTTGCTAACTTTTTCCCACAGAACTGTTTCCCTGAGTAGAGGACTTAGACAGTGGTTATGTTTAGCCCCTTGAAGTCCAATTTATGTTTATAAAGCAGAAAAGTGCATCAGTTGGAGAATGTGGTCTTTCATGTTTACAACCATTTCTCACCACTTCTGATGACATACTTTACTCTACTCTCATTAAAATCAATGGCAAAGCTCTGTTTATTCCAGTCACTGCAGGATCTGGCCATTAATATGCTAATTTCTAATCTTCCCTTCCAAATTCTACCATCTGCTTTTTTTTTTCTTTTCTGTTTTAAATAAAAAACGTGTTTTACAGACATATTTTCAGTTACTAATGTTATTACTTTCCTTATGCATGATTCTCTTCAGCTGAACTTTCCAGATGGTTTCCAAGATGCAAGCACCTTTTCTTTAGATTCCTCATTTTAAAGTTGCTACTGCATGATAAATATTGAATTAGAATAACAACCTTTCTCAGGTACCAAAATAGCTCACCCTTCTGATCTCATTATTTTCTTCCATTCTTCCTCTAAATCTAATAGCTTTCTGTCCTCGAATTGCAGTGCTTAAAATATCTATGACTCATTAATTGTAAAAAAAAATTGTCTTTTTATTCATTAGTAGTAGAGCTTTTCATTGAATGTCCCAGCAGTGGCACAAGACAATTTAGATAAAAACCATTATTTCTTCTGTCTAGACAGGAATTAATTTGTAGTTTTGCCCTTTTGTACAGGAATGGTAGAGAATTGTTGTCATTTGATGTAATACAGAAAAGACTTTTGAACCTTTAATCTGCAGATCAGATATTGTCAACATTCCCTTTATGACCGAGGTGGCCACAATTCAGCCAAGTACTTAAACAGATGCTTTTCCTTAATGGTGTAATTTCACAGTAATTATGAATGTATTTAAAGTTACACTTGTGTTCAATACATTGACTTCTGAGGGCTCTATTATTTGAATGGGAAGACTTTACTTATGTTCTTTTCTCTTTTAAACAAAACATCACCAGACTTCACTTTCCCTAATAGAGACTTCACACTAAATACAGATCACCAAATTCTATGTCAAGAAATAAAACCTTTCACTCCATAATTAATACTGAATAGCAGACAGAATCCCAGGACCAGAATAGACTGCATGGCTTATGATATTCAGTAACTACAGACATCAATAGATATTTAATTAGAAGTATTTATAGAACATACATTGCATAAACCCCAAAACACATGTACATCACTGAATACATTATCAAACACAAAACCCAGACTGCACGATTTATTGACACCAAATTTTCAGTGTCTACAAAATGCAGAAGGTATTGTCCATCTATCTCCATGTCCAGACAGCTTAAAAACTGTCCCTATTTCAAAGATACTGAGAATCTGCTGCTGACACTAAACCCAAAAGTTACTAGATACTCAATGTACCTGTCATCAAAATCACATAATTATTTGCCTCAACATGCTTTTACTGTTCATTAACTGTGGTCTCCTCAGGTATTTTGGCCATATATGGACTGTTCTTATCCCCTGAAGCTGTATTATAGGTTTTCTTTCTCTTCCCAGAAATCTTTATGATACTTTCTTATACAAAATTAATGCAAAAAAAAAAAAAATGTTCTTTTCATTTGGGTTTCAGTTAAGGCAACAATCTTCCTTCTTCAGAAATGCAATTGCACATTTGCTTAAAGTCTCTTGACATGAGTATAAGCCTTCTATAGATAAATACTGAGTATTTAAAATCTTTGAAGGTAGTCAGGCTAAACCATGGTAACTGCTAAGATTTATACTGAAAATGATCAGTTTATTTTTATTTTTCCAGTCAGTTATTTTGTGCCTGGTTGCAAGGTACTTTTTCAGCTCTAGCAGCTTTTCAGAACAGAGTATCATTCAGGCAAGCTCCTGCCTACCTACAAAATCTGTGCAAACATGGTTGTGGTAAGGCTAAATAACATCAGCGCGTTTTGTCTTCATTAATTCCTAGCTATGGCCAGTCTCTGGTATATCCATCCTCAATAGGTGCATCTGTGTTACATTGTTTTCAGGTGTGAATATGCCTTGCACCTGTTATCTGTAGTCCTACAGCAGGTGTTTGAGCACAGCAGTGA
Source organism: Haliaeetus albicilla (assembly GCF_947461875.1). Classification (NCBI taxonomy): domain Eukaryota; kingdom Metazoa; phylum Chordata; class Aves; order Accipitriformes; family Accipitridae; genus Haliaeetus; species Haliaeetus albicilla. The sequence goes on from NC_091497.1 coordinate 22,097,454, forward strand.
TGCGCTCAAGTGATTTCCCTCCTGGTGGAATCATGATCAAAGTCACTTCTGGGGCACATCTAGGGCATATCACCACTGCTCTAGATGCAAGGTCTTGCAGAGCTTAGCTCTTTTGGATGTATCAGTCATTCCTGGGAATTATACAACTGACATAGACTACATCCCTGGTAAACCTGCCATGTGAACATATGGTCCTAGGACTATAATTGATGATGTCAAATCAAGTACTGGTCCTTCCCACTTGGCAATGTAACGGTTATATAAGCACGGTAAGAGAGAAGCCAAATTATGCACTGAGAGGTAAGGAGTAGAAAAACTACTAATCCTGTTTAGTAACCAGAAGAATCCCCAAAATATTAGATATTAAGTGCAATACAAATAACAAATAAGAGAATTTACAGGAAGTATATCTAAGGACATGTGAAGCAATGAGTTCCTTGCTTGTAACTGTCATGGTCACTGAGTAATTGTAGTCATTTTACAGTGAGAAGTGTTTTTGTAATAATCGGTAGTAATTTGTTTATGAACAATGTATGTCCACAGATTCTGTACTTCAATAGTTTGTTTCCCTTCCCTGAGTATTTTCCACTCAAAGGAATCATGTTTTTCAACACTTATTTTGCTCAACAAAGCTAGCCATGGATTTTTACTCTCATATTGTAAAATAGATTCTCCATTCATCTTCACTTCTTCCAGTTCAAACTTGTGCTTCCTGAACATACGTAACTAGAACTGGATGCAACTACACATAGACTAACAATGCTTTCTACAAATATATTACTAAGACTTCCATCATGCTTTTTCTTTTCTTTTCTTTTTTTTTTTTTTACCTTAAGTTCTAGAACTTCACTGAGAAAACTGCGGTACATGGGCAGCCTGTTGTCATCACAGTTTCTCTTCTTCTGTCATGGCCTCTAGAAAATAAGCCCCTAGTTTACAGAGGCCTTATATACTTAAAATTACATCACAATTTCTGTTATATCAATTTTCAGTGTAATTTGTTTCTTCCAGAGTTATGATCTGCTCTCCACAATATTGGTCAAACTCTTCAACCTTGTGTTTTACATGGGTTTCATGACCTATGCCTGGAAACATATATTTATTGCAAGATTGAATCCAAGGAACACTGGAATCTCCCTTTCATTTCAGTAATCTGCATTTAATACCCACCAAAAAGTCTCTTTATCCATTTTATAATTCTTTTGTTAACCCATGGAAGATCTCCAACTTGAATAATAGTTTTTTAAATAGTATTATACTGTTTAGATATCAAGTCTTTTGTATTAACCTTATCTCAGAAATTATCTTATTAGGAAAGATATTTAATAACTCTAATATGATATAACTTTAATAAACCCGTTTGTGTTTTATATCATTGTCCATTTTCTTCTGCCTCTGATAATACTGATTTCTTTGATACAAACTCTGTCAAAAAAAATGTCATGATACTTAGAATAAAGTAACAGACTTGTACTTGTCTCATTCTGCTTTGTTCTTTTTTTTTTTTCCTAAGTAAAGGGTTTTTTTTTTCTATTCTACTATATTGCTAGGGTCTGTTAATGTGTTATTTAATATGTTAGTTCTTTTAGTAGTCTGGATATAGATTTTTCAGGCATCCAATATAATCATTACAAGCAGCCCAAAGTTTACTCACAGCTCACGTATGATATTCTAATACCCTTTTCTCATTGTCTTTAGATTACTTTTCCATTGGTGTTATGTGCATCATCATCCTTATTGAAAACAGAAGCGAAACATGTATTTAGTATATTGGCAACACCTATGTCATTCCTGATCTGTATCTTTCCCTCCAAAATCCCTCGTCCATTTCTCTTTTCATTCTCTTTCCATATATGTCTGTGGAGAATCTTTTTACCATTCACTTTATTTTCTTTAGTTCTTCCTTTAAATTCTACTTTTTGAAGTAAAGAAGAGTCACTGAATGGTTAAGGTTGGAAGAGACCTCTGGAGATCATCTGGTCCACCCCCCCGGCTCAAGCAGGGCAACCCAGAGCTGGTTGCCCAGGACAGTGTCCAGATGGTTTTTGAATATCTCCAAGGACGGAGACTCCACAACCTCCCTGGGCAACTTGTGCCAGGGCTCAGTCATCCTCACAGTTAAATAGTGTTTCTTGATGTTTAGAGGGAACCTCATGTGTTTGAGTTTGTGCCCATTGCCTCTTGTCCTCTTACTGGAGACCACTGGAAAGAGCCTGGCCCCGTCTTCTTTATACCCTCCCTTCAAGTATTTCTATATATTGATAAGATCCTTCTAAGGTGAACCCCTTCTCTAAGATAAACAGTCCCAGCTCCCAGCCTTTCGTCATAAGGGAGTGCTCCAGTCCCTTCATCATCTTCATGGCCCTTTGCTGGACTTTCTCCACAATGGCCAGTTCTGTGTTCTACTGGAAGCCCCAGAACTAAACTGTTCTTACAGGTACTCTGTAGTTCAGGTACTATGAATAATCTCTGTCTTTTATCCATTCATTGCAGATTATCTATTTTAATTCTTTTTTTGAGTTGCTTATTCCTCCTAGTGATCCTGTAAACAGTAAATTCTGTATAGATTTAATGATCTCTATGAAGACTCTTACAAATACTAATAAAATAAACCTAAGTTAAATGCATCTTGAAGCCCTGAACAACATACTACAGGGAGGTCCCAGGTATTATTTTTTTTCCTGCTGGGTTGGCTAAAAATGGACCTAATTCCTGACTCTGAATGAACCCTGCAAAAGCTTGGATGCAGGCAGAGATGCAAATGAGATGAGAGAAACACATAATTTCTAAATGCAGTTATGTTTTGTAAACTATTGAGAACCCATGACTCTTAATAACTTTATCTTAATCATTTGATATTAGCTCTTTCTTTCATTTAACTTAATAATCAGTTAAAAAATGAACCAAACCCCAGAAGGACCTGTTCCTGACAGCTAGCTTGTTCCTGTAATTGTAAATTGACAGTTATTTAGTATGGTATATATCTGACTGACTGAAATATTTTATGAGACTCAAGCTTTGATATTTCCACAATTTTCATTAGGGGAAAAATTCTCTAGACAATTTCTAATTTGGAAAGTTTCCTGGATTTTTCAGTTTCTGTTTCCCACTACTCAGTTTTATGCTATTATTCTCAGTCTAATCTCCTTGAACCAGTTTACTAAAAACTCTAGGATACACATCATTAATCTGCTGTATACAAATATAATAATTCAGTGTTTGTCTGATGGTTCATGATTATTATCTTGATCAGCACACTGGGGAATGAACTGGATACCTTTAGAGCTAAAAGCATGAATTTTCTGATGTCGGTAGTGAAGACAAAGAAGACAACACACCATATACTCTGTGAAATAAATATTGAGGGAAAATCAGTATGCACTGAATACTGGATTAAACTGCAGTTTACTATGAAAATGACTTCCAAGCAAGTGGTACAGAAACACGATCTAGAGGAAATCTCTAATCACTGTAATCTAGAATGATCTATCATGTAAAATTTACTCCAGGCTGTTCTGATAGTCATATTTCACTCTGGAGGATTTTACTCTGTCTTAGAATCTGTGTAAACACTGATAAACTCTGTGAGCACAGTATTAGGATTATTGTTATTTTTGCTCCAGTCTGCCACTCTGAGGAATCTGATTATGCATGTTATGGGTTATCCTTTTCACTCTTCTTGATCCATCCTCAAACAGCTCATTATATATGTAGAGAGACTGGATGTCCTAGGTTTGTTAGATATTTTTCTCATGAACCTAGCTCTCATTGTGCTAAAGAACTGTACTTTTTAAATTCTATGCTCTTGCACAGGAGGTCTAAGAAAAAAAATTTTACCCTATGGGCAGCCCTAGACTAAAGCACTCTTTTAACTTTTTTTTTTTTTTTAATTTATTTTTCTTTTTCTGAAGCAATATGAACTGGATGGGACTAAACATTTTTTGTTTGTTTTGGTTTGGTTTTTTTTTTTTCCTATTTTTGTTTTTACTTTAGCTTGCTTCTAAACAGCTTTCTGCACTCAGAGATGTTGTTAATATTATGCTTCAGGTAAAGTTACTAGCAAGTGGAAATCCAGTGAAAGTTATACCAGTCTATCTTCCATCTTCCTAAAATTCTGCCTGAGTTATAAAAGCATGCCTTTAATTCACGTCTATGTGTACAAACTCCTGGCTACACTGAGCTGAAGTATATCCAGTGTCTGTAACTGTAGGGGAGAAACAGAAAAGTGTGTCTCTGTCTCAGAGAATTTTTGAAGCTGTACTACTATGCTAACCAAAATATGTGCATTCCCTAGTACAAAGACTTTTTATATTAGATTTATACATCAATAGTCTTCATTCTATTGACTTGCAATATTTTGGCCATTTTAATAAGCATCAAAACCTTATTTTAAACAGCTAGCTCTGCCTCCTGGACCTCCTGTTGATTTTATATTTTATTTTATATTATATTTAATATTCCAAATCAATGCCATGAGGAGGTTTGAATGAGATATCTACTTAGTTGAAAAAATTGCCTGGAGCCACTCAAAATGTAGCATTTTCAAAGGTTAGAAATATTTTTTCCACACAATTAACACAAGATCATATTTTCATAGATTTGCCTTAAGCTGGCACAAACTTTCTTAAAAGACTCCTTTGTAGGATCTAAATGTAGAGCTAAACACATTTCTGCTATGGTAACTTCAACTTTCCCTAACATTTGACAAGAATAGAGGGTCTCTTCTGCTATGCAATGAAAAGCATATAATTTTTATCCAGGAGAAAATGTTCCTGCTTACCAGCTGATATTTCTCCCAGACTCTTCTAGCAATTATTTTTCACTTCAGGAAGATTCTGACTTTTATTAGTTTTACTACTGCATAGCAAACACTTGACAGAGCTAAGTCCATCCATAGCGCATACCATGCTGAGGATTCTGTTTGCTCTTATGCTGTTGGAACCAAGAGGGTATTGATGTTGAGTAGCATGAGGCTAAAACTCATTAATGTACATAGATAGGGCTTTTAGGTAGAGCCCTACTGAGATTGAGGATTTCCACCCTACAGCCTCATCTTCTGCATCATCTTAGTGATGTACTTTTCCTGTAAACTTCTTGCAAGGCACCTGCAAGTCTTCCTCTTCAGCACTGTACTTTCATATTCTTTGGTATGTTTGCTCCTTCAGTAAAGTCCCAGGGATGTGCATTCATGTCTCTGCATCTTTGCTGTGATTCTGCTAGTAGCAGTACTCTTTCCTGGGATCTAAGAGCCCTCTTACTTTCCTGTTATGTTTCAAAGGGTTCTGGATAGTAACATAATTTCTGAGCTCCTAAGACTGCTCCAGGATACATAACATTTGTTTGATATTTGAAATTTGATCTACTGTTCCTCCCATTATAATGGTTTTTTTCACAATATAATCCTCCAATCTGATGGGTTTGGTACTACAGAAATGTCCCTCATCTGGTAACATTCTCTGAAGATATATTTCGTTATGAAAATGAATCCAAAGTACAAACACATCTGTTTGAATGTTCATAAATAAGATTTTTAGCTTACACTTCACCTTTACCTCCAATGTTAGCATTTGATACTGATCTACTTGTGTCCTTGTGTTGGGTTTGCATGGCAAGGTTTTGGTTGCTGGAGGGGCTACAGGGGTGGCTTCTGTGAGAAGCTGCTAGAAGCTTCCCCTATATCCAACAGAGCCAATGCCAGCCGGCTCCAAGATGGACCTGCCGCTGGCCAAGGCAATCAGCAACGGTGGTAGCCATTATATGTAGATGTTATATATATTGTATGGGATATCATATTTAAGAAGGGGGAAAAGTTGCTGTGCAACAGAAAATGCAGCCGGAGAGAAGAGTGAGGAGTAATAGTACATATCTGTTTTTTTCCTTTTTTTTTTTTTTTTTTATTTTAAGGTTTGCAGTTTAGTCAGATCTCATTCGGTTAGATAGATGATAAGTGCCCAGCGGAAATGATCTTCAGAAAAAGTTGTTTGGGATTTTTTCCTAACCTTGATCTGAACTGAATGATGATGATGATGATGATGATGATGGTAATAGTAATAATACCCTCTTTACTCTAAATGTATTGTCTATACTTCACTGTAAAACTTGTTTGATGTTCCTGAGACTCTTCTGCTTGTCTCCTTACAGAAGATCTAAAGAAACCCTACAGAAGGAAAAAAACCCTAGATGTAAGGTTAGAAGTGGGAGGTACTTAGTATTCATCAATGGACTTGATGTCTGGAATCACAGAAGTCAAAGAATCACAGAATGATTGAGGTTGGAAGGGACCTCTAGAGATCACCTCATCCAACACCCTGCTTAAAGAAAGATCAGCTAGAGCAGGTTGCCCAAGACAGTGTCCAGTCAGGTTTTGAATATCTCCAAGGATGGAGACTCCACTGTCTCAATGGACAGCCTATTTGACAACCTAAACCAAAGTCTGACAACCCTCCCAATAACAAGGGTTTTTTTTTTATTCTTCTTTTTATCTGGAATTTCCTGCATTTTAATTTCAGTCCATTGCCTCTTGTCTTTTTACTGGATAACACAGAGAACAGTCTGGCTCCAAATTCTTTACTGCCCTCCTCCTCCTCCCCCTGAAATCATGTATTTACGCACATGTGTAAGATCCCCCTGAACCTTCTCTTCTCCAGTCTGAACAGTCCCAGCTCTCTCAGCCTCTCCTCATGTGAGAGTTGCTCCAGTGACTTAAACATCTTAGTGGTCCTTTGCTAGACTCTCTCCAGTAAGTCCATGTCTCTCTTGTACTGGGGTGCCCAGAGCTGTATGCAACACTTCAGTTGTGGCCTCTCCCACAGTGAGGGGATGGATCACTTTCCTCGACCTGCTGGCGACACTTCCTAACGCAGCCCAGAATGCCCTTAGCCTTCTACGCCACAAGGGCACACTGCCGTTTCCTGTTCTATTTGGAGTCTGCCAGTGCCCCCAGGTCCTTTTCTACAAAGCTGCTTTCCAGATGGTCAGCAGCAAGCATTTAGTGGTACATGAGGTTATGTCTCCACAGGAATTTCCCTGGGGAAATGTGCATTTCATTTTGCTGAACTTCACTAGATTCCTGTCTGCCCGTCTCCAGCCTGTCCCTCTGAACGGCAGCACACCCACCAGGTATATCAGCCACTCTTCCTGCTTTTATGTCACCTGCAAACTTGCTGAGGGTGCATGTCATCCCATTCTCTGGGTCATTAATGAAGGTGTTAAACAGTATTGGCCCCAATATTGATCCCTGGCAGGCACTGCTTGTGACTGGCCTCCAACAGGACTTCAGTCTGCTGATCACAACCCAAGACCTTCAGCATCACACAATAGTCAGTGTATAGCTGCTTATATACATTTAGCTGAAGCTTTATCATGACTCCTAATGCCAGAGTGGTGTTTAATTTTTCACAAGAAATAAACAGCTAATTTAAAATACTTTGAAACACTGTTAATCATACCTGAAGTATCTAATTACGCACAATGATTTTGTAATATTTTAAACATAATGTATTTATGGAATAATTAATTTATTTGTGTGTAAGTAAATTTAATCATATTAATGCTATAAAGACAAATTAAAGCACCATATTTCTTCATTATATGAATATCCTAACCCAGAATTGAAATAACCCCTAATGTAACTAGAAGTAAATGCAGCATTTTCTAAAAGGAATATTACCTTCACCAGCACATCATCTTACCAAGTTATTATCAAGTCCCTAATTCTGAGTAAACACATCATAAAATTCCAAGGGAACCAAGGGAAGAAAAAGATTAGAGAAAGCAGCTCTAGGAGAGCAGGCTCATATACTCCAACAGAAGTCAGAATATATCAGAATATTGGACTACCAGAATATATGAGGAACTCCTTTCTCATCACTGATATGGGGAGCCACAACTTCAGGTGCAAGTTCTGTGTGAGTGTCTCATAGGGCACACAGCAAGGTGTAACAAGTTACCATGGAGGAAAGTGATGGCTCTCCATCAGCTAGTCACCACACAGGTAGAAAAGAACAAAGGTAGAATGACAGCAAACTCTGTTTTATGTCTGTGTAAGGGTTTTCTCCTTACATGTCCTGTCTTGCAGCCAAAGCATAGGCTATCACTTAAATTATATGTGAACCAGGGCTGTCTAACTTGCATGAGTCTGACGTTTGATTCAATGCATGTCTTAACTACCCCAACTTACTGCCCTGATTCCTTGTCCAGAAAACAATTTTTGGATCTGCATGAAAATTTTAAAATTCTTTCCACTGCAGTCACAAACTCCTCTGTCTACCGTGGGAATCAGCCCTTAGGATTTCAACTGTGAGTTGTTGAGCTTTGCAAATCATGGTTAGAAGTGTTGTCCAAGGAATGAGTTGCACTTCAACTCTGAGTGGGCAGAATAGGAGAAAAGAGGAGGTGGAAAATGCAAATGTACATTGAAAGTGAGAATTAAATAATAAAAGAGCATGGTAGGCTGCCTGCAATCTTCATTGCCCCACAGGCAACATTCTTGTTTTCCAACTCAAAATCCATGCATTCTATGACAAATATTTTGCTTTGTTCGAATAAGAGGATGAATTACTTCAGACACATACACATCTTAGATTACACCAGTAACTTATCTACTTTTTATGAATTTTTTTGGGAAGAGGAATACTGTATTCCAGCTAAAGTATAAACCTGTTTCCAATATTTGTCATCCGATCGAAGCAACCAATATTTTTTTTTTTTTTTTAATCATACACTATGTGCTCAGGATATTAAAAAAAGTCCAGTAAGCTTACGAGATGTGGTAGTTTCATTTAAATCACTGCACACATCACAGCATCTCTTTGTGCTGTCTTTCAGCTCTGTTCTGTATGTTAATTAGGTAGGGAACTGAAATATGGCATGTAAAATGCTCAGTAATCCCAGGAGATTAATATACACAACTCCCCCTGAAAATTTTGCAGGATGATCAGCCCTCTGAATCCTTTTCTCCAGGATATTTGATTCCCTGCCTGCTCACACAAATTAAATAGGAAAAGCAGAGGAATAATACTGAAACCTATATCAAACAAGAGCAGTATCTTGGGTTCATGTATCTTTCCCAGTTCTGTTCCTCACTTTAGCTCCTCAGGAACAATTTCAATCTTATTTCTTCCACACTTATCACCAATATAAGTCTGAACATTATAGCTCAGTTAATTTTCTCTTCTGCTTCATTAAAAATGTCATTGTGGTTAAACAAAAATAGTTCAGATAAGTCAGTACCTGTTGTAGGTGTTTTCATCTTAAAATGTAAAGTTTAAAGTAACACTTGTTATTTTGACATGTAGGACACTTCTATAATTTAGGAATACAAATTGTAGGAAAAAACTGTCATTTTCAGCAAGTGACTAAGAATAAGGGAATATTTCCTCCTCAAGACCTCCTGGGTCTTACACCCCTGATTTCTCAGGACCCTGCACAGGAAAAGAAAGGATAATCTGATTTGGAAGAGATAGAATTTTATAAATGCAGTCCATAGCTGGAGTAGACTATGCAGCTAAAATATTAAGTATACCAAGAGTTAACAGCATTTAGCAGAAAATATAGAAATGCAGGCTAGCTTGCAGTACTTTTTAAAAATAATAAAAAAAAAGTTTTTTAAAACCTTTTTTAAAGGTTTTCCTTCAACTTTCTTGTATGATACCTGTATGATCACACTGCTGTTTGCTAATCATAGGAGAAGTGAAATATAGCAGAATCCCAAGATAACTCGAATGAAAAGTTTAAAACCAGTTATTATACTCTTTCAGACACTACATTTTACTATTATAAGTAATTCTTGTAGTAAGCACCACAAGTGAAGGCGATGGGATTATATAACTGCGATGTAAGGTGCAGATACTGATTTCAAAGGGACAATGTATGTAAAACCTAATATAATAGTGAAAATAATGGCCTAAGCAAACTATGATTTCAATTTACCAGTTCATATTTCTGGTTGTTCTGACCAGAAAGTAAAAATTATGTTTTTCAAAATAAATGTTTAGTTCAGAATTTTTACATTACAGTGAAACACAACAATCCAGGCTTTTTTATGAGACCTACTTTGAATGGATGTATAGCACAACAGCACACATGTCATCCGCGAAAGATGCAGAAAAAGGACTTGACTTCCTGCTGTAAGCCAGGCAAAACCTCATATACAAACCAGTTTCACTTACATCCTTTTTGAATGCCACCACCACCCACATTTAGCTGTACTGCTCTGTGGAAATGAGTAGCACAGCAGGTGTATTCTTAACTTAACACTAGCTAACAATTCTGATCAATCTCTGACCACTACCTCAGAATAGCTAGGCCTACAAAAAAGTCAAGTATGTGCAAAGAAAAACAGCAGTGTTCAAAACAGTAAGCTTCTGAAAGCAAAATCATACACATTTCATAGCTTCTATTACATATGCCAGTCGCTGTTGGATAAACCTAAAAACTCAGACTGGAACCTAAAAACCTAACTAGCATATTTGGCCCATCTGGCACTTTTACTATTCTGACAATTTTATGCTGATGTGGCTTCTTTTCTAGGTCATTCAAACGCATGATTTTCTTTCCCAAGTGGATATAAAATTTATGTTGTTGCTTCCAGGAGACTGAAAACCTGGACTAAGACAGATCTTTGCTCTACCTGCCAGAGATTAGCAGAGTACCGCAGAGAGCAAAAGTTGATGGTGCTGTACATCTGTGCATTCAACATTTGGTGGCACTAAGCCACTAGTCTCTTTTCTGCATGACCAACTGACTAATTACTGTACTTGGCCTTTTTGAGTCCCTTCAATTAATGCAATGTGCAGTTGCACACAGTGATGGAGTCACCCATACAGAACAGAATCTGGGCCAGAATTAGGCTCTAAGTCCCAGAAGCACCTGTTACAAATACAAAGTGTCCAGATGGTCTGGTCTTTGTGGGAAAGTGTCAAGAATTGACTTATCTGTCTTTCTTATTTTTGGTTTAAGGTCACAAACATGATTCTTTTGAAGCAGAAAGCCAATCACATTTAGAGGGGAAAAAAAAAAAAAAGAAAGAAAGGAACCTTAGGATAAATGCAAAACCCACTCCATTTGTAAATCTGAATAACCCAATGGAACTCGTTGCTATCACGTTCTGGGCAGGCAAATGGGATTAGCCTGTGATTACAATGTAGCCTTCAATATAATTAGATAGATTTATTTAAACACAGCTGTAAACCATAAAAATATGAAATATTTAGTGACCGTAAATTCCACAGTTTGTAAATTCAAACTTAAATCTCCAATCAACTATTTTGCTTTGGTTTTGTTTAGAAAAACTAGAAAATATTGCTCTTTTTCTACTCTCTTTTTTATGGATATCAGCTATTTGAGTTTATAACAGTGAGGACTGTTCCTGAATGCTGATTTGCTTTCTAACAGTGCATTGCTTCATTCATGAGTGTTTTTCCTCCTTTGAAACATGACATTTGAGATCAGTGACTCCATTGGCAATAACCATAGAGTTTGCATCCCATGCCTTCTCCGCTGCATGAGATGGAGGAAGAAATACAGTTTTATGTCAGATCCTGAAAGCAGTGAGGATATCTCAAACAATAACCAGGAACAATGGCAGTCATAGCTTCTTAACAAGACTGTTTCAATAGAACAAATCATGGACAATATTAACAGCAGTAAAAGTAATAACTGTTTCATGCATTGCTGAAAGCTCTTCTTTTCCTACTTTATATCTCTGCTTCTTTCCTTCCCTCCATCCATCCTTCTGTCCTCGTTCTGTCTTTATATAGCTGCTCATCATGAGAGAGAAGTGAGAGAGAAAGAGCGAGCTGAGGAAGGGACAGAGGACGCTGTTTTAGTAGAAGGAAAAAGTGAAAGGGTAATAAAACGTATTTTCTGCCCACCAATCATTTGGCTTGTATTAAATATTTATTCTTCTATTTAGTGTCTGTAAACTTTAAAGGCCTTAAACACAGACTGCTAAATACCTGCATGTTCACTTAACACAAAAAGAAAGACATCACAATTAGCTTTCTGAGTTCCTAACCCTAATTTGAACAACAGTAGTAACTGAATTCGTCAGTCACATTGGAACCATGCTTATTTTTATTATTCATAATATTGGCTACCATAAAATGTGTAAAACATCCAATGTTTTTAAGCTTAAAGTACAGTAAGCAACAGCTACCACCAATAGTTACGGATTGGTTTTATTTTGTAGTTGATGTATTATTTTCCTTGGATTTTGGGGAAGCTACAGTGTACACTGAACAAAATTTCTGTGTTTTCAATGGCTCAAGAGACATATGCTACTTGAAATAAATCTTCTAAGTGAATTGATTCACATGATGTTTTAAAATAGGAACATTAATCAATATTTTACTGGATTTTGGAAGAATCTTTTCACAGAACCAATATTTGAATTTCAAAATGTGAAAAGAGCATGGAAGTGGTATGAGGAAAGGATACTTTTCATATATGCCGAGAACAAAGAATGCAGTATTTGCTCTTAATTGTAAAAAGTGATAGGAAATCTAAGCTGCTATTTTTGTTAAACATGTGGAAACACAGGACAGGGCAATATTGTCAACATGTCAGAAAGGCTGAGTCATGCTTCATTGTGCTTCATCTTCACTTTATTTACTTAGAAAACTGATGAAATACTGCATACCCTAAGTTCTAAGAAAGTGAATACACCGGTGAAGAGCTATGGCTGTGGGCATTTCCCTGGGCATTTTCTTCTAACAGCATTTCTGTGCTTTCACCTGGTTGTATCTAAGCAGTCAGATAAGGTGCAGAGCTGGACTTCAGAGCCACATATGTAGGCAAGTGCGCGTTATAAGGGAAAAAATATTGGGCCAGATCCAATGACCTGACAGAGGTGAGGCTGCTGCAGCTCCGTTCTCCCAGGTGCAACTTGTTGTGAGGCTGAGCATGTATTCCCAGTAAGCACATTCATATAGAGCACCCATGTTCACCACATATATACATATATATATGGTTGACTGCACAGATCAAGACAGATACATTCAGCACTCATACAAACACAGAAACCACCAGAAGCCTCATCCTGCTCCCCTCCATGCATGAGCAGGATGGTTTGCTAGTGAGAGTATATATATCTATACACATATGTACAAGGTGGTTCCCTCCAGTAGCTGGGCTCAAACACAGCTCAGTAGCTGTCCCTGGATCCCAGTTTCCCCGGTTGCTGGTATTTGGACATATGAACCCCATAGTCTGTAGTCCCACTCACACTGCTAGGACAGACCCCCTCACTCTCTCTCTCACACACACACACGCACCCCTGGTCAGGACTCTGCTGGTCCACCAGTAATCAGCCTCCTGTGGTCTTGTTCTTAGAGATACAGCCCCCCTGCCTCTGTGTCCCAGGCCACGTCACCTACTCTCTGGCTAGTCCATCATGATGTTTGCTAGTGATCACACACGTACTTGCATGCCCATGCTCTCTACATGTGCTGGCACCACTAAAACTGGGGCCCTGTGGCCTGAGGTCTTACTCCAGTGGCTGGCAGTTAAGTCTATTCAGGCCAGCCTCTTCAGTCCCTGGTATTAAGGGCACATGGGCCCTCCAACCTGTGGTCTGACTCCAGTTGCTGCACTAAGATGCCCATGCACGTGCCTCCCCCGCCTCCATGCCCCAGTCCCTCACCCAGGAAATAGTTAGAAAGCAATTTAATAAATAAATAGGGCAGGCTGTGCTGACCAGGCGCAGGGCATGGTCGGACAAGTGTACTGACCAGCAAACTATAGACACATGGCTGGGCTCCTTTTACTGCCTTATGCATTTCTTTTCCCACCCTTGTTTCTCCCCAAATCACCTAAATCCATTTTCCTTTGGTTCCTCCTCAAAAGGTCCCATAATAAGTCCTGTGCACTCCTGAGATGCTCTTCCCCTGCAGCCATAATGTGTCCCACACCCCCAGGCAGCAACCCACCTCAGTCCAGAAGGAGTTCCAACGTTGTCTTATCTTGGTAGGTTTCACACATGAACACGGGGTCTGTGGCTCTCCTGGGACAGCACCGGCACAGGGCCAGACAAGGCGTTTCTTCCTCTGAGTCCCTAAATGGGGTTCCTGCCTGCCATGGTGTCCCTGCACTTTGTGGAGATGGGCCTTTGATGGGCTGATGGCTCCTGTAATGGGCCAGAGGATAGCCAGGGCAGAATATTAATTGAGCTCCCCCTCCTGCTGTTGTCTTTCTGTCCTCTGTTGTGGGTGTGCAGGCAAGCTCTTACCACAGAATGTATACCTGCTAGCACACCTGCACAGTCTGCTCAGTAGAGTCTGCTTCTAGAAGCCAGCTTTCTCCATTGAAAAATATGAACTGACTGAGCACAATTGTGAGTAATCACAGCTGTGAAAAATATGTATTTTAAAGCCACTGGTTGTATTGGACAGGTGTTATTCTGTTGGAAATTCATAGTCATGTCATTACCCATACAATTGTTTTAGAGCAAGGAATATTACAAGAATTTAGCTGTACTTTAACATGACTAATTATGGAAAAGACCTCTATCTTCCTAAATAATAACAGATAATAAATTTATCTTCCTAGTAGCTAGCTGCAAACTACATATATCACATAAACATATCTATATGTTTATATATATACACTATTATATATATACTATAATATATATATATACACGAGGTAACATATATAGCTATGATTATAAAAGACAAATTAGGCGGTTTCATGTCTATTTTTTTTTCATCTCACACAGAGTGAAATTCAACCCACCTAAATTCTGATGTCTAATAGCTAAGCATTTAAATCCAAATAAGTCACTTCAGACTTTCTTCATAGTCACTTCAGAGAAATACATACCTCCAGGGGGACATATATCTCCTATTAACATAGGCATCTAAGAGAAGCAAAATGAATCACTACTATCATCTAGATGTGCTTACTTTTGTTCATTAATCCAGGCTGACTAGCTAAGACTTAGATATCTATATTTTAGGTAAATAAAGTAGTTTGAATCTATCATCCTGTAAGACAAAGGTAGAAAGCAGCTGTCAGAGAACACCTCCACATCCATCTCAAATGAGAAAGTTTCTTTTATTACATCTTTTCTATAAGACGAAATGTAATAAAAGATCAAGAAATTAAATGTTGATAGCATTTTCCATTTCCTTGGAAAATGACTTTGTGAAATTCATAGTCACGGGCACACAGGTCATTTAAGAGAAAAAGGCCTAATTTACTTGAACATACCAACTCAGTATCTGACAGAGAAAAGACATTTTTACAGCCTCTTCCTAACTTGATCTGACATAAATATGAAGGAAGAATTAACATCCTGAAGCATGTCATGCCTCCACTCCTACCTGTTCAATCAGTGACAGGCTGAAACTGTAGCTCTCCTCATCATTCTTTGTAATAGCAGAAGATCCTTTGCTCAAAGACGCACCTGAAATCAAAATCCTCATTTAATAATACTTCCTTAAAAAGACACATAACTTTTCTAGATAACATTAACAGTTTGCTACACTGAGAACAGATAGTACCTCTTCATTTACTTCTACCTTTCCAAATAAACACCATGAGAGAACTTGAAGTCAGATAAATACCCTACATTTGGATTACATAGAATCCTTTCACAGTAAAATGAACACTTACAAGATGTAATACATAGAATCCTAAATTTGGCATCTATAATAGACAGTATCAATTGTTCCTCATTAATTTTTCACTTTTGAATACAGAAGCCTAAACTGACCTGCTCTGTTGTAGGCATATGCTTAGAATCTTGCCCTAACTGTCCTGAATATTCTCCTCTACTTGGTATAAAAATCAGTATCAGACTTTCTGTTTGCTGAAATCAGTATTTCACTGAACATTTCTTCAGATGACACTCAGACATAGATACAAGAAAATACAGGCTTGGTTGTATACAGCAGACCAAATTTATATGCTGTATACAGACAGTATAGAAGTCTAATGAAATTTTATTAGGAAAGTTTGTGGATGAAGGTTTTCTACAAAAAAGATTTGAAAGAAGTTTCAAATTTGATGAAACATAAGGGAAACTGCTGGCAGAAAATTCAAGGTCACTTCTAAAAACTTTAATGAAGGATGGAACTTCTTGGATTTGTAAAGGTGATTCCATGATTTGAACTCTTCTGTTTTAGACTGGATTGATACTATAAAAACAAACTTATATACCTAAACCCAGGGTAATTATGTTCAAATCCACTCTGTACTACTTACTGCATAGCTTTTATGTCCATACTCCAGTTTTCCAGTGCTTTTATTGCTCGCATCTAAGAGAAACACAAAGAAGCATTATTTAGCTTTAGAAAAGCCTATGAAATCTTTACTCATGGAGTCATATAATTAATTTGCCTGCAAGTACTGCCTTAATTCACATATATATTTTTCTCATATCAAACTGTTTAAAGTAACAAAAGTTTAGCTCTGAAACTGGCCCTTTCAATTCATCAATACTTCAATTAAAATGATCAGAAAAAGTAGTATTGAATTCCTCCATAAAGTAGGCTGGTTTATATTAAAAAGAGTAACAGTTTATGAGCCATCACTATTTTGCAAAATCTTTTAGTACCACTGACTCGTACATTTTGAAAGTACTTTTGGACACTGAAGTCATCAAAGTGGACCTTCTCTATTCCTGTTTCCTTCCTCAATAAACAAACAAAACCAAACAAAACCAAGCAACCTCTCTTTCCTTTAGTTAAGGATCTCTTCTTCCATAACTCTCTTCTGTAAAAAAAAAAAAAAAAAATCTAGTTCCTGTTTACTCTTTATTATAAAGGACTTACCTCTTAAGGAATTTTTTTCTGAACTCATTTTTTTTTTAGGTCTGCAACTGTAAACTTAGAGAAATCAGAACTGTACATCTAAATCATTTAATAGCTAACCTGTCACCCTTATTATCCTGAGTCCTTTATATTATTTTTTATTTTCTTTTTACTACTGCTGAAGAGAAGGCAACCCTTAGCAAGTGTTGCATTCCAGAGCACCTCTTTAGTTGTCCTAATGTGTTAAGAGCTGTAGGCATCTAATAAATCATCTATTCCTGCATAAACAACACACCTTCAACATAATAACAAACATCTGAGAAAGGCTTTAGGTCATTTCTGAAAAGATTTTTAAGTGGTTAATAACAACACAGATACATTCTTAAATCTGTAGGTTGTACTGGAAATTTTAGAAACACACAGATACTATATACAAAAAACTTCTGAAGTGTGAGGATGTTATTAAAGCAACTTGGTTTTGAGAAGAATTGTTTAGATTGTTTTTTAAAGGTTCAAAACAAGTATCTGTGTATGTGTTCAGAGACCTGACATCAGTCATTTGCGTTTGGGTGGGGATGTGATTTGTCTCTAGGAGGAAGTACAATGCAATAGTTACAAATGTAAAAAGGAAAATACAGCAAAAATTCTGCTTCTGTTCCTGCTCCTGTGTCAGGCTCAGAACTTGCAGCAGACGGTTCCCTCTATCTCTGGGGTGCTCAAGTATATTCAGTGGGATATTTCTGAGGATACTGCCAGCCCCCCAGTGTGTCTCACAGGAGAGGAAGGTGAAACAGATGACATGAAACTCAGAATTTTTTTCTTACACAGCTTTTATTAATTTTACTATACTGGCAAACATATCTACATTTAAAATGTTCCCATGTATTTCCTCAGTCCACTCCTGCAGGCTTAGTACATTTCTGGCCCATTGCTGTGAAAGATCAGGTAGCATCCCATACACCATCCCGAGCGCCACAGCCACCAGCATGTTGCTGTGTGTACCGCAGCGGAGGGAACTGGTGTTTTACAACTGCACTGGGTGCAGGTCGCAGGGTGTTGGTTGCCGGGCAGTCCCTGTGAGGAGCGGCCGGGGCTGCCCCGTGCTGGACACAGCCGGTTCCAGCCGGTTCCAGCCGGCTCCAACCCGTCCACCCCAGGGCACCGCTCAGCCCCACAGACAAGGTGGTTTGGCTGGGATAAAATGCTTGAAGTGGTATCTGTGGTACTTTTGATGTCTTTTTCACTGGAAATGTAGTCAAGACTGTGTTTTTGACTGTGAAACGAGGTTATCTGCACTGGGGTGGGGCTGCTGTGTGAGAGAGAGAGACAGGGCAATAAAATAGCCACTTCACTAAGGTAGACTAAAAAGAGGAATGCAGATAGTGAGTAAATCTTACCTAGAGAGCGAGTAAATCTTATGTCCCTTCAGATGTTGGGAACCCCACGTTCATGCAGCTTCAGACAGACCCCAGATGGTTTCACCCACGGCATGCTGAGCAGAGCCCATACTTGGAGAGAAGCTCTTTCGTTTTGGTATTTTGAGCGGTTTTAAGATTGTCTTACAATAAAACAACTCTATCATTCCTGCTGTCAAATAGAAAGGATATTTACAGGGTAACTTCTTGGTGGACTTTTAGACAAAGGCAAGGCCTTGCAGGTGGCATAAATGCAGGCACAGCACAGACCAGACCTGGACTTACTCAGGTTAACTGCTACATGGATCATTAACTCCTCAATACACAATGGTCTTGTGATCAGGATAACTACACCCTGTATCTATACTCATACACACTGAATGCTAGGAAAAGCAAGATCAACTACTACAATGCAAGAAAGGACTGAAAAAGTCATGATGTCTAATTGCCGAACAGGATTCACTGTTATAGGAGTTCAGACTATGCTTGCAATTACCTGGTATCGAAATCAAAAGCACTGAAATTTTGTATTTTAGTAACTAATATATTTCTGTACTCGTGAATTAAACAGTGGCAGGGAATCTTCTCCAGCACTGAAATTTGATCATCTGTCCTGTGTCCTGATCCAATGTCAGGGAAGGTTTTGATATGATCCCAAGAGCGAGATTATGATACAAATGAGGTCAAATGCCATATACCCAAAAGAGTTTTTATTATCAAAAGTATCAAAAGTAGAAAATAGTAGTGATAGGATAGAATGGAAGAAAAGGCAGAAATCAAGCAAGCAGCCGGGATAGAGTTGCAAGGATAGTCATCACCATGGATCCAGCTGCATCCCGTTGGTCCTCAGTCTTCAATTCTTCGGTGGTGGGTGCACACCATGGCTTGACTCCACAGTTTTTAATAGGGCATATTTCAATGATGCATGCACATACATATTGTTCATGCACTGTTCACGCGCTGCAGGTTTTGTCTATCACACGACCTTCGCGTGATTAACGCCAGAAACCAGTATCTTATCTCAAAGACTACAGTTTCCGTGAGCATGGTAGCCTCCACATTCATGCATGCTTGTCGGCTTCAGCCCACTTCCTCTCCTGGATGCCTCAGTGGCCTAGTAATTGTCCTTATGGATGGAGGAATGTCCTGCTTAGACAGGCCATCTCAAGGACAAAGGGCTTGAGATAAGCAGTTCACAATTCTTGAGATGAATGGCTTGAGATGACAGTCCAGTCTCTCACACCTAACAATCTTTGAGACAAACAGCTCAAGATAACAATTCAGTCTCTCACATCTGGTGTGTTCTTATAAGGGTCTTTGACATGGGTTTTATCATGGGCATAATTCAAAAGTAGGCATGGTTTGGAAATTCAGAGAGTTTAAGGCTATTGGCATAGGCTGTTCTATGCTACTTTGCCTTGGTGCTAGCTTAGTTTGCTAGCACAGCTGCAGCCCACACAGTTTCCCTGAATATTGGCTTATGTGCATTTGAGGTTGGGTGTTTAAAATGTTCTTTGTGTTTTATTTTGGTTTCAAACTCATCAAGTTAGACTTTGTGGGTTACATTAATATGTATCAAAATCTTTCCTTGTATTTTTCAGGAATCCAAAGTGAATAACCCAGATTTGAAAATTCAACTCTGTGCTAAAGTCTCTTTGTGAACAGGACTCATAGACAGCTAAGCAAAAGTTAAGTTATGACAAGGAATATTATAATAGTCTAGTGAAGAATTGTTTCCTTTACTCTCTCAGACTGAAGTCCCATGGTTAAAGATGTTTTCCTTATGATTTACTATGTGGGGACTGTGTGATAATTTTGAGATTGGTCCTGGCATTGGTTAGAGCAAATAACGCACCTCCGAAAGGATATTAATATCATTAACTCATCTAGGAGAGTTAGAAAACATCTTGGCAAACTTCTGTTTTTCTTTGTGTTCTTTTTGCTATTCTAAACTTTTCAGTCAAACTCAATCTTCAAAGACATTACTCTAACTCTCCTGGGAAAACTAGTGTTTTAAAAAGGAGATATCAAATTGATGACATTAGTAGCTAGGGCAGAATAGACTGCATCTGATTATCAAGATTGAATGATAACATTATCTAGATGACATAAAATGCTTGGATCCAAAAATAGATCTATTGCCAGTTGAAAATGTTATACATTTTGTTGAAATGTTATTACTTTTTTTCTGGAAGAATATTCATCATCAGAGTGACACAATATATAGCTAATTAGTTATTTTGGGGTCATATTTTTCCTTATTGTAGATAACCTGCTCAAGATAGTTCTGAACATGGAAAAAAGTTTGTTTAGTAATAAATTAATTACCTCCTCTACTAAAGGGAGTACATGGGAATGCATGCAAAGTCTTGCTGAAATCTTGAACCATGTGCAATTTGTTGAGAAATATTTAACTCGGAAAACAGAGGAATAACAATGGCAACAGAACTACTGCTTTTACACAATTCATTAAGCCTATTTCTTTTTCTTTCTGCCAGTGGCTTGGATCTGTTTGACCTTAATAACTTCAGTGATATCACCCCTAAATTACAGTGCAATGAAGTAAGTCATGCCATCATCAGTACACTGTGCCTGTCTGAAAGGTTGCCTTACAGGCTTTAGAGCTGAAGTCCAAACAGCTTTCTGCAGAGGCATCTTCTTCCTATGAGGTCCTTGCAGACAGCAAACAAACACCCTGTCTGGGCATAACTTATGAGCTTAGTACTGTACCGCAGCATCCTTATCTTCTGGCCCTGCTTGTGCACACAAAGTACAAACACAGAGCCATCCTAGCATAATCATGATTTGCATGAATAGAAAATCTAATCTTGAGGGAAATTTTGGGGGGTAACTGAGGCTAACATCTGTTACTACATGATTCTTACTAAAAGTGAAATAAAGTGTGTAATTCTAGTGCCTGAACACTGTGACGTACTGTGTGTTAACACACGAGGCTGATGCCTGCCACCCACAGATGGCCCAGTTCTCCTGCAGGTCCTGTGTCATATCTGCCAGTCCCATGGGTGTGTTGAGTACATTTTAATAATTTCAATGGTGCTATATGACTACATGACATTACCCAGATTGTTCCCTTTATTTGCCATGTGAAATAATCTTGAATTGTAGACATGGAATCAACATAAAGAAGTTTAAAAATCTGCGGGAAGAAAAGCATTCAAGCAGTGACAGGTAATATTCTAAATATTTACAAGCTCTTTTTGGTTTGGAAAAGCCTGCCAAAGTTTGAATATGTTAACAAATGTTATCTCAACCCTGTGAGGCAGAAGTGGAGGTTGGAAGTCTCAGTGGCAGTCTCCTCTAAAATGGCTTAACATATCAAACTTAGCCTGACTGCTGCCAGCATGGTTGTATTTATTTATTTATTTTCTAAAAACACTGTACTGACAGTGTCACTTTCCTCTTTCTGCTGTTATCAGAAGCAGAAACAGCAAATGCTTTTATCTTCCTCCATTCCCCTTTAGTCTTCCCAAAAGGCCAGAAGCTGCCTTTTATCAACTGTTTCCTTTACAACATGTTCTCTCTCCTTTGGCTTCTGATTTTTTTCTTCTTATATATATATTTTTCATTTTATTTTATTTTAAAATTGTTTGACCTATTGGACCTTTCAGTGGCAGTCCTTGTCAGCTATCATTCATTTTAGCAGCTAAAATTTGTCTCGTAGTGCTATCCTCACTGTGTCATTTGTATCCTCCTTGAACCTATAAAAATGTGTGCTGTAAGCACAGGATTTTTCCTATTATCACACTGAACAAAGGAGTGCTATTTAAATTGGTACTGCCATAGAAAAAACACATATGTACTAAATATTAGTGGATCTCAGTACTCTGAATCTATACAGTTGTAAATGAAGCAACATAGAATAATGTGAATCTGCGTTCCTCTTCAAATTGTTATTATACTTATTTGCAGCAGCCTAGCATTTCATAGCTTCTTAAGAATGAAAATGTATGAAACAAGAACATATGTGCAGTAAAAATAAATGCTTTTTTTTTTTTCTATTTAACACTTCTAAAATTCTGCTGTAGCATAAAGAATATGATAAGGGTCAATTTGTCTCTGGGCAAGACCTTAAAGGAATTAGATAAACAACAAACGCCGTAAAATCTGCTAGGCCATCAGATCTGGCTTGACTTCATTTGCAGTCTGTACTGGACATGGATTCTGGGCTGCTAATGCCCTAAAACCCAAACACAGCTCATGTGGCTGCAATTATGACTGAAATATACACAGACATCTGGATAACTTATGAACATCTGAATATCGATGCAAGCCTAAATGTTTAACAGACTTTTTATGAAGAGTTTGGGATTATTTTTTCATAATAACAATGGGTATGCTACATATATTGTAAAATGCAATTATTACACAAGTTAACTGGGATAATTAAGATGAGATTTTATTGTATTTTGGTGTTGAATTAGGAAGTACTTAAATGTAGCAGAATGCCTAGTGTTACAAATATACTTTCAAGGTATAAAAATGTGGTTTCTGACACTTTCAGAGAAAAATAACATAATATTTTGTGAAAACTTTCCTTCCTGCTCACAACTGGTTCATAGTAGCACAAAGGTTTAATATCATGTAGCTCTGTGAATGCAGTGAATTCATTGCTTATAAATAGCCCTGCACAAAAGATATTCTCCTGTTCAAGTGACAGATATTTATATAGCTGCAATTTTTTCTTTTTTTCTTTTTTTTTTTTTTCATTTTGCAAAGGACAGGAATTGCAAATTGCATAAATAGCATACATTTTTATAGGTTTTTAAAAAATCTTTATATTCCTCCAAACTGTGTAAAATAGTTTTGAATGGAAGCCTACTGAAACAGTGGTAGCAAAGCAGAATCACTAACTGATGAGAAAACATTTGTATTCAGAATTTTAAAGTATCCAACTCTGGTCTTTAAAGCAGACATAAAATCTTTTTGCAGAAGTATGAATACTTGGTAATATAACTTTCATGTAATGCAAGAAATGTAAAGATTACTATCTACAGATTACATAATGCATTTATTCTTGTTATTTCGGAGTGAGTGAATAAGACATGACCTGTTGTCAGGATTTTTAACAAGTATTCTTTTCCCTGCTGTGCTTATTTTAATTCCTCAACATATTATTTTAGAGGACTGAGAAAAATGAATACCTAAAATTTTCTGAAAGCTAGAATCTTTTAAAAATATTTTACACTGAAAACTCTTTACTTCTATTGGCAAATCCCAATAAGAAAAAAACTGTTACAAAAGATAGGAAGTTTTTACTTTGTTCTCATAACTTGAGAAAAAAACAATCCCAGATATTTATCTACTTTTGTGCAAAATTAATATAAAAAGTGAGTGGATCGCAATGGTAGACTTTAATATAACTATCCAATCTCTGAAATGCTAGCCTGTCCTATCCTAAGGTGTCTGGATAGATTTTCATCATTTGGGATTGCCATAGAGATCTCCTTATCTCTGGATATCGGAACAGCTTATACATGAACAATTAATGCAACACTTATTTACCATGTAAGGTAAACATTAGTAAATAGTAGATTTAAGTCAAGAAAAGTTTGTATGTGAAATGCAAAATGCAAAGATCAGATAATGATTTGATGTACTATACCATTTCTTTTCTAGCTACCAACTTTTGGGGGGAATCTGTACATCTGGCTTCTTGCATAATAGGGCTGTAATTATGTACAAAACATCACTAACTGTCCTGGTTTCAGCTGGGATAGAGTTAATTGTCTTCCTAGTAGCTTGTATAGTGCTATATTTTCAGTTCGGTATGACAAGAATGTTGATAACACACTGATGTTTTTAGTAGTTGCTAAGTAATTGTTAGTCTAAAGTCAAGGATTTTTCAGCTTCTGATGCCCAGACAGCAAGAAGGTGGAGGGGCACAAGAAGTTGGGAGGGGACACAGCTGGGACAGCTGACCCAAACTGGCCAACAGGGTATTCTATACCATGTGACGTCATGTCTAGTATATAAACTGGGGGGAGTAGGGGTGCAGGGGATCACCGCCCAGGGACTAACTGGGCATCGATCGGCAGGTGGTAAGCAATTTGCATTGTGTATCACTTGTATATTCCAATCATTTTTTTATTATTATTATTATTATTATTTCATTTTATTAGTGTTATCATTACCATTATTAGTTTCTTCTTTTCTGTTCTGTTAAACTGTTCTTATCTCAACCCACAAGTTTTACTTTTTTTTTCTGATTCTCTCCCCCATCCCACTGGGTGGGGGGGAAGTGAGTGAGAGGCTGTGTGGTGCTTAGTTGCTTGCTGGGGTTAAACCACGACAGTAAGCTAGAAAAGAATGACATAATCTTAACAAACAGGAAAAAAAATCCAGAACAAAAGTAGATTTAAAATCCACATTTTTCTGGGACTCATTTTACACAAGAGAGTCACCAAAAATGTGGTCAATACAGTGCCAGATGAAGGGAAGACAGACCTACTAGAGTGGAAGCTGACAGCCAGGTGGGATACCAGGGCACCTCAGAATATCTTATACGGCACTAAATACCTACAAATAGGCAATCAATTTGTGTTCACCTTGTCAATACATGTTAGGGGTTCTCTGATGATACTAAATTGAATCACCTTCAAGGGATCAAGTGGATAAACACCTAGACAGGCTACAGAAGAGAAATGCCAAATATTTGTGACTATATCAAGCTTAGAGCACAATATTTAGACTGTAGTCTACATAAACATAAGCAGAGCTTTCCTGCATAACTAGAGAACTTTTGAGTTAAAGGGGAAAAGGTTGTCACCAAATAGTGGTGGCTACTCAGAACTTACTGGGATTTGAAACCTTGAACTAGATACTTCACCTGTACACAAGCCTTTCTTTAGTCACTTACAGCTCTTCAGATCGCCTAAACATTGATGTCCAGTGCTATTCAAGGTGCTCTAGAGATAACCAGACACATTGGCATGGAAGTGGCAGAGACAAGGCAGGGCCTTGGAAAGACCCTTGCCTTACTGGTGCAACTGCTGAAGGTCATGGGAGGTCTTCAAGGGAACCTCAAATAACACTAGACGCTGGTGTGGGCAGTTGAATTGAGATCCTACTGGCTGTTCATCTGAAAAGCTAGCTAGGTTCCTCTAGGGATGTTAGCAATAGTGTCATGTTGGGATTCAACTGAAGAAGGACAGATGTCTAGTGGTATGTGAAAACACATAGCAGTATCCTACATGGCCTCCAGAAGATTTTCCACCTTAATGTGTGGTAAACAATAATCCAGATAAAATATTACATTTATTCCAAAGATAAATTGAAACATCTGTATGTATATTTGAAACCCGTATTTTTTTTAAAAAATTGAATCAATCATATGACAATAAAAGCCTTTAAAGTGCATTTATTAAATCTCGTATAATGCCTTGCCAATATTTAATCAATATCACAGAGTTACAATATTTTAAGCAGTATTAATTGTGATGTAGAATTGTGGGGGGAGATTTGAGGTGGTCCAGTCACCCTACATTTTAATAACCTCACCACTTAATAACTTAATTCAGCCTATGTAAGAAGTAGATAAAAACCACCAAAATACCAGAATTACTGCATTTATTCAGAGCATGTATCTGTGACTTCAAAAAGGTGTTAGGAAATGGAAAACTGGATTTTGAAGGTCAAATTATTCCACAGAATAACTCCATTGATGCCAGCGGAATTATTATGAGTATGCATTTTCTTTCCTGTTATAAGTAGTATGAGAAAAAGAGAGAAACAGTTTTACAGAGCTCCTAAATTAGCTCCATCTCCTCTCTCCCATCTATTCTGTCCCAAATTAATTCATCCTGTCTTCCATTGCTGCAAATATCAAGAAATGAAAAACAACCCAAACTACCATCACGCTTCCTGAAATGCATTTGTCAGTGGCAATTTTGAATGGAACATTTCCTACTTAAAGAGGTTGATTAATTCGTTCATGTTTAAACAAGAACTCAAGAGGCAGAACCAAAATACATCTTTGTTTTTCAGATTACACAACCAGCAGTAGACACAGGCCTGATCTAACTGGGAAGGCTGAATAGACATGCAGCCTCACCTGTATCATATGACATTGGCATGCATGCCATGAGAGCCATGGGGGAGAAAAAGAGGGGTGAAGAACTCTCAATCGTTGTTTTTCCCTGCATGGCCTTAATGCAGATTAAGTGAGCTACATCTGCATCTATCTGAGGTATCTCTGTTAAAATTAAATTAAAAGATTAAAGTAGTGTAATTTGAAGCACTCACTGGTATTGGTAAAAGGCAAGCTTGGACAACGGACAATTTCCATTTAAGACCAACTCTGAAGAACTAAGTCTAGTCTCCCAGCTCTGTAAACGCTCATACATTATGATTAGGCATTCAACATGGCAAAATAGAAAGTTTGGTACAGGTTAGTGCATTCCTTTTGCTAAGCTGTTTTGTTTATCTCAGTACCTGGCACGAAAAGACACTTGTGGAAACTGCTTTTCCCAGCTCACTCAGTGCTTTTGGACTAAAACTACTTAGTGTCAAGAAGAGCCCACACTGCTCCAATGATGATACCCATATTTTTTCCAAATGACCTGATAAGAAATGTTTTCTGGTTTCTCTTACTCCTATGGCTTTGCATATGTGTTGTGATAGAAGCAAAATATATATTCTGACAAAAAATACAGATTTTCCATTTTTCTGTATTTATCTATGGACCAGTTGTGAAAGTCTATCTAAATATACTGATTTTGGAAGATTGTGAGAACATTGCTGATGAAAATACATGTAAGAGATATTTAGTAAACTCTTCCCCATTAGTACTTTTTTTCCTTAACTGGGAAGAAAATTGCTGTCATATTAGAACTGAAAAGAAAGAAGTCATAAATCCAAATACACAGAAACTAAAACTTGAAGAAGTAATAATTTTCTCCGAGAAAAGCAATGGCAATGCCATAAGAAGTGAGCTATTATTTAAAAATAAATCCGTAAAGCACAATGCAAGACAAAGCCAAATTGTATATGCAATTATTTTGTATGTGCAATAGAACTAGTTTTAAATGTTCATTGGCTATTGTCTGTTCAATTAGGCTTGTAGTACTGCATGTCCAAATACCCTGTGTTTAATCCTCACTTGGACTAATAGTTGAAATTGCTCCTGAGGTAGTATTTCCATGTGTTTGCATTTATGCAATTGCACATTAGTGTGGCTTAAAATCCATGCTTTAAATTGACTATACCATAGCCACAAGATAGTACTCAGTCAAGAGGACAAAGCAGTCAGCTTGCTTTCTGTTAAGGAAGAGTAAAGGTAATCCAGAAGAAAATATAGGAACTAATATGCAGAAATGTGTAAAGATATAGAAACTGAGACACCATAATAGCCTGCACAGTCTGACACAGACACTGAGGATTTTTTTCCATTTTCAATGGAAAATTTTAGAATTTTAGAAAACATTTTGTTGTTGAAGAATGTTGACGGAAAAGTCAATAGATTTATCTTGGAATAAATGAAGTCAAGATGTCTCATAGATTGTTCATTCAAATATTTTATGTTCACATTCTCCACTAATCTTGAGACCTGATTAGAATATGTCCTATACCTTTTTCATGGCAAAAAAAGTAGTGGTAAGGAATCATAGAAACAGTGAGTTAGTGAGTGTGGCACATGGACGAAAGTAAAGAAAAAGACAAGAAATTACAACATGTATTACATTATTTTAGCAAAATTAAAAATAAAAATAAATCTGGAAATTACTGATGGAAAATATAGATTTTCAATGGACAGCAGTCTTTGCAGTTTTTAAAAAAGATCTCAAAACCAGAAATGTCTCCTGAAAAAGTTATTTGAAAGAAAATATACAATTTGTGTATTTTCTCACATTTAATAAATTAATCTTCTGAAACAAAATGTATTTTAAACAGACTTGACATTTCATTTTGGTTTAAGGACTTTCAGTTGAAGAAAAAATAAAACAAAAATTCAAGTGAAGATAACTTTTGTACTGTGAAAATATCACTTCCAGTTAACTGTATGGCAAATTAAGAAATCATTTAAAGTGAACACACAAGCAACACAGATGTTACTTTGCCCTGCTTATTTTCTGTATGTTCACAATTAAACACATCAGAAGTTTAGCTGTTAAATATTACTGTGGTTCCCCTATACTAACTACTGGGAAAGGGCCAGTTGGTGAGAAAAAGAAGGAAGGAACTACTTCCGAAGAGTGGCTAACTATGTGCAGTTGAATGCTTCCCTAGACATCAACTGATTACAGTAGGAGAGTACTTGCCTTTGTCCCACAGACACCTGCACTTGAGAGCTAAATTCATGTGTTTGTGATATGGAGCTGAAACGCACTTAAAATTCTTAGTGTTCAAATTTTAGAATTTAGTTGAGTTGGCTTCTGATTAATATATACTTCTTATCTGATGGTACTAAAAATGTTAAAGTAGAAGAAAACTCTTCATCTGTGGAGGCAGCCTGTATGAAAGAGTTAGTGTTTGGTTATAGTTTATACTGGTTCTTTAATTTTCTGCAATTAGAAGACTTAATTTTAATGACTGCCATTAACCATAAATGCTGCAGTAGTTAATCCTATACTCAAGCTGTAAATATATCTAGCAATTGTGGGTACTGAATGAGTAATATTCTACTCCTTAGGCTCCCAGTCTGTATCTATAAAAGTATTTTTGTTAGAAGCCAGATGTGTACATCTGTATTTTATCAGTTAAATAAACACAAATACAATATTTTATTAGTGATATAAATACTGTCTGTACACAAACACACACACATATTTACACTGTAAATATCTAAATAGTTACTTCCCACTAGGTGATATAGAGCTTAATAAAGTAATTTGAAGTGTTACCTTAAATTTTACAAATACTCTTTTGACAGGGCCAATTTTTAATTCATAAGCTGAAGGATAATCAAGACTAATTTAGGTTGTAATTATTCAGTATAATGGCTGGAATAGATATTAACTTCCCCAAAAGTTATATTTTTAGTAATCTCCATTTAGCCTGTTTAAAAAAAGCAGCAGGCACACTTTGTACTATGCTATCCAGTAGAAGGTGATACCAAAAATACTGTCAAATACCATGGAGTTTTATTAAAAGTAATATAGTAAACAGAGAGACTGTGGGTAAAAGGACACTGACCTGATGTCTACTGGCTTTTCTGCTTTATGTCTACTTTTCCAAGTGCAAGGAGATATCAAAAAAACCTTTAACATTTTGAATGAAAAAAAGCTGCCTATCTATGAAAACTAAGAAAATTGTAGGTATTGGGGTACTGTGTGTGCTGTGAAAATGGGTACTCATTTTTCCTCCAGATGTGTTTCAGCTGTAATTTCAGTAGAAGTTACTTATGTTTTCTTGCTTTCAGTATTACTTGCAAGTTTTTCTTATAGGGGGATAATTATAGTAGTAAATCCTGTTTCAGATATCAAAATGTAAACTTGTTTAACTGCGTATCGGCCTTTTTAAAGCAGGTGGTTCTCATTGTTAATACTAAACACACCAATTTTGATTATTTTTAAATTTGGTACAAGTTAATTTCCATGAAACCTACCCAATGCAATACTCTTCTTGTGCTGGGAAAAAGATTTTTTTTTTCCAATTCCCTTTTAAAAGTAAATAAAATATTGAGAGTCTTTTTTTTTTTTTATGGCATAAGGGAAATCTAGCCACATGCATTTTGTTTTACTCAGTTTGAGATGTGTCCTGATGGAAATTCTTACCTTTCTGCTGAAGAATATGTCATTTTTGTCTGAATTTCAGAAGTCGTAATGAGATTAGTGTTCAATGAAAAAATATTTTATAAAAACCTCTCACTCACAGTAATGTTTGTACTCTCCTTAGTAGTGTCTCCGCTGAATAAATCATATTTCTAAGCTGATTTTACTGGTTACTAATGCTTATAAAATGAAAGTGCTGATGGATAGCAGTGGTATCCATTATTTCCATGCTCAGTTCAGGAAATGTTGAGGCTAGACAAGAGGCTAGACAAGAATGATACAACAAAATGAGGAAATAGACACCACATCACTTTTCAAGGCCTGCTGATGGCAACATCTTGTTCCTGAGCTGATAGCAATAGTAACGTATTAAGCATTATTATTATATTTAAGGCAATTACATTGTTATTTTAGTTTTTATTTTGCCATTTACTTTTGTATAAATTTAAGAAAAGAGGTGACATTATTATTGTCTGAGCCCTTTGTTAAAAGTGTCAGTTATACCACAGTTCTAGATTTATTTTCTCTACAATAATGCCTGCAACGTATTAGGTAATACCCAAACAAATTAGGAAAAAACCCTTCATTTTAAAGATTTCTGTTCCTGGCCACTTTCAGTCATATAGTTAGTGATTACAGAATAAAGCAGAGTAGAGAACTGAATATATATAAGAATGCAAAGAAATATCTTTGTAGAATGAGGACCCCTAATTTTACTGAACAGTGTGTTTAGCTCTGGTATTGTACTATAAATATCAAGTAGAGGCCTGTGAAGCTTTGACTTTCCAATTTATTAAGAATTTTCTCTATATATCAAAACTAAATGAAGATATATAAAAGAAAGGAAGAGTGTAGTATTGCCTTTCTTTTAAGATCTCAAATGTAGTTGTCACTGACTTATGTCCTATGTATTTCCATTTTCATCCCTTGAAACCTGATGGCCTAATTCCATTTTAGCAAAGATGATTTTTACATTCTTCTAGTTCATGGAGTTCATGGCCTCAACAAAGCCCAAATAATTTGGAGCATTTGCTGCTCTTCCACATATTATAAACTAATTGTAAATTTTAACTCTGAAACTTAACATTTTTACAGAAGTAGGTTTAGACATGTACTCAGTAGACAGGTCATTCTTATTCTCTGAACCTCAATGTTTACTCCTACACTAGCTTTGCTTATGCCATTTGTAAGCAAAAGAAACAACATATTAAATGCTTGGCTGTAGTCATTGCAACATAGTCTGGAAGAAGGCAGCTAATACTTGCTGGTAAATTGAATAGTGTCACCATTGTAACACATTCATCAAGGAACTTGAAAAGAAAATCCATTTAATTAATACTGATTATTTTCACAGCGTTCATAGAAGAGTAGCAGTATAATTTGCAATGAATATCAGGAAACTATCTCCGTGGGAACATCAGTTATAATAAACTACCTGAAATTAATAATGCAACATTTCAGGTAAAGTATTCCTGTAACTTACAACTGTTGAATTCACAGGCAAGATAGGCACAGTTTAAGGAACTGTCTTAAGACACAGTCCCCTCTAAAGTTGGCCTAAGTGAACACTTAATAATTTCACTTACATAGTATCCACAGATAGGCCTTCAATTACTGTTTCCTGTGTGTATATTAGAGAAACAAAGAAACAAAAATTGGTTTTATGTAGATTGGTACATATTAGTTGTATCACCCTTCAGATACCAAAGATGAGGTTCATTTGACAGGACAGCTACTGCTCCAGAGGACACAGATCTCCTTTAGTTGAGGTACCATGTCTACCAGTCTCATGCCAGTGCCCAAGATGCTCCACGAGCTCTTAGATGGCACCATATGCAGTGCCTGGGGAGCTGAATCATGCCCATAAGACTGCAGGAGACAGCTGTTGCTCTCTTTGAACTTCTGATTCTACATGATCCAGAATATTTTCCTGGAAAACTCTGCCTAAGGTTGCTCGGAAACTGGCTCCATAAGAAAGAGGGTAGCTTAGGCTTGAGAATGATCTCATGGGTACCTTTAACAGGCACACAATGAAAAGTATTTGTTACAGACTGCTTGAAGTTATCTCACAAATTTAGGGCAATGCTGTGACCTGTGGACCAGCTGCATCTAATGCATGGAATAAAAGAGTGGTCGTGTCACTTTGGTGTAGTCAGGGATCACTCCACTCCGTGAGACAGTCCATCCTGGAAACAAAATCTACCCAGATGAACATAGCAGTATTATTTGTCCTTCCTCATAGCATCTCAAATTCAAACACAGGTCAGACATGTAATCTTGTGTTTTGAGAGAAATAAATTTAAAGAGTTGTTGACAGTTGCCTAACGTTAACAGAATCACACCCTTCCATTGTGATTTTATTTGTTTAAATTTGGGGACTGCAAGCAGTCTAATTTCGGGGGGAGGCTGTTGTATTTAAATGGTTTCCTTGTTTGGGGGTTTATTTTAGCTCAATCCTACAATATTTTTCTCCCTGCTGTCCCATAGACTCTCCTATCTATTTTGTTCTTTTTCTACTCATGGTGACATACACTGCATCATCTGCTAGTATGAAAATTGGAACAAATAGCCTCTGATGGCAGAGCCATAGCATAAGTGAAAGGTTTTTTTTTGTAATCTTTTAGACTATTCTTCACATTTTACATTTCTGTCATGACAGCTTCATTTAAACCTTATGCAATCTTAGGGGAAAATGGAAATAGGTTATCTTTATTTTTTAAATGATGTGACAGGACTAAAATCAAGGAAATGCATTCCCTGACTGCAAAATCATATTTTCAAGAAAACTTTTTTATTACAGCAATATCAGCTATATGTAAAAAGTTTGAGATGTCATTTCAATTAGGTAAATGAAAAATTAAATATAAGACATTCCTTAGCTGTCAGTATTTACTCGAAATTCAAGCTTTCTGTGCAACTTGTCTGTACATTCAACTTGCTGTTATAAAATGTACAAAATGGTTACAATATTTTTCAATCCCATGAATGAACAAAGATATATAAATAATAGCATTATACCAGTGGGAATGATAGAAAATATAAGAAGTTAAATTAATGCTCACACACTCTCCATATTAATGAATTTCATGGTGTATGTAGGAATATATAACCTGCCATGCTTGGGGTCATATACAAAGAACATAATTTCCTACTAGCATGTTTCCAAGGGGAAAAAAATGGTGTAGGTTGGTTTCATCTAATTTAAATTTCATAGTGCTCTTGGAAATTAGTGTAAATTCAATGTGGAATATTGCTGACAAATTAAAATTTGGAATTTAAATAAGTTGAGGCTATTCAGTATGAGATATTGCATCTGTGGTATTTCATTAGTAAGTGGAAATGTGGTAATATCTGGTAAGGGAAGACAGTGAATGTCTTCTGCATTATGAATCAGATGTCTGCCTAGATGGTAGAATTTCAGCTTGATTAATAGATAAGGCTTGTTTTAATTCCTTTACATGCAGTAACATTTATAGGGAAATAAATTTATAGAAAGCAGCAAACTCATCAGAAAATAGCATGGTTTGTACTATACTGACTGAAATACTGTTTTTTCCTCTCTAATGTTAAAGACAAATTCCCACCCCAATGCCATACTGCTTAGACAGTATATTTTGTGACAGCTTAGTCTCTGAAATTATGAGTGAGAAAGAACAATTGCTTTATTCCAGGTTGTCCTGATTTGGGCTGGGATAGAGTTAATTTTCTTTCTAGTAGCTGGTATAGTGTTATGTCTTGAGTTCAGTATGAGAAGAATGTTGATAACACACTGACGTTGTTTTCAGTTGTTGCTGAGTAGTGTTTGTACTAAGTCAAGGATTTTTCAGCTTCTGATGCCCAGCCAGCAAGAAGGCTGGAGGGGCACAAGTTGGGAGGGGACATAGCCAGGATGGCTGACCCAAAATGGCCAACGGGGTATTCCATACCATGTGATGTCATGCCCAGCATATAAACTGGGACCGTTGGCCTAGGGGGGGATCACTGCTTGGGAACTCGCTGGGCATCGGTCGGCAAGTGGTGAGCAATTGCATTGTACAACACTTGTTTTGTATAGTTCAATCCTTTTGTTGTTGTTGTTGTTGTTATTATTATTATTATTATGTCATTTTATTGTTGTTATTATTATCATTATTATTTTCTTCCTTTCTGTTCTATTAAACTGTTCTTATCTTAACCCACAAGTTTTACTTTTTTTTTTCCTGCTGATTCTGTCCCCCATCCCACTGGGTTGGGGGGGAGTGAGTGACTGGCTGCGTGGTGCTTAGTTGCTGGCTGAGATTAAACCAGATACAGATTTACTCTGTTGCAAGAAGAAAGGACATATTACAGACTTCTCAGGCAGGACTCTAATTTGGCCCTGAAATGATACAATGTCAAAACAGAAACCTTCAGTTGTAAAATAAAACAACTGCATTCCAAATCATGTATTTTGCCTTTCTGTACCTTGTCAAAGTGGGGCAAGAAGGTGTGCTATTAGGAGGTGTAAGACTACAATTTATATTATCTGTACAAGATATGAGCAAACTGTTTCAAATACAATAAAGTATAGATTCTGGTTGCAAACTGCAATGGGATTTGTTACAACCCTCTTGGAGATGCTTGGCTAGAAACTCATTAGATTAAGGTATAATGATTCATTGTTCTGGGATAGAAAAGAATAATTTTCTGAATTCAAGCAGGCTTTCTAGGTTTGCACTCAGATCAGAGGTCAGTCTCCTGTAATTTTATGTAAGGGGTTCCTATGGTCATCTTTATACTGCTAAATAATAATAAAAAAAACAAACCAGGAATTGAGCTTAATGACTTGGTTTACTTTTTGGCTCTGATTTTGACAGTGCTAATCATTTCTTTTCTGTACAAATTTTTTCCAGGAGCATAGTCCTAAGCAGCGTGCATGCAAGTGTCATGGATGAGATAAAGTAAATGACAACCTATAGTGGCTCTGGATACTGAGGTTTATTTAAAAACCAAGAGTAGAGCTTTTACCCTACCTGATTACCACACGCAACTTCTCAGTTGCTTTGTCCCTCAAAGTCACATTCACTTGGTCTCAACTTCCCTTCTATTAAGGAGATAATTGCTGTTCTAGGAAAGTCAAAACAGAAAGTCATGTTGGTTTGTGCTGCACAGATGCTTGAAGTTGCCAGTCTCAGGCGTCACCCACAATATCCCTGGGTGCTCCATGACATTCGTCTCCAAGGATCTACCTCCATTTCCAGGTTATTTTTTTCTAGACCTTTTCTTCTCCATCTAAATAGCTTATATTCAGAGGCATAATGCATGATCAGCCTCCTAACTGGTGGTCTCTTTATTAATTGGAGGTCTCAGTATGTGCCATTTCTGCACAGTCTAGCTGTTACCAAAATTTGCAGCCAAACCTTGCTGGTTGCAGGTAGCAAGTGGCAGGCTCCTGCTTGAGAATTCAAAAGTTCAGTTTCCCAACATTCACCCCCCCCCCCCCCAGTTATCTGCTGTCTGTCAGCATTCACGATCTAAGTTATTTCTCATCTACCAAAGTGAGTCAGTCAGAGGCTGGTCCATGACTGTCCCTTTTTTGACTATGAAGACATGGCCTTGTCTGTATATTTATATTGACTCTGACTTTTTCTAGTACTAAAAAATTCCAGGTGCTCTGTTCTTACAGACCGCCTGTTCTGGTAGGTGAATTATTGACCTCATTGCCCTTGGAGAAGTTTCTTTCACTATTACACCAGTATAAAAAAGGGGCATAGTCAGACACAACCCATCTAACTTCTGTATTTCTCCCTGCCTCAGTTTCCTCATCTCTTTAACCGTTCTCTGGAATTTATTCAGTCCTCTAATATCTAACATTCTCCTCGGTATAGCCTCTCCTCCAAATAATAAAAAATCCCTCTTCATTGCCATCTTCTAGTCTGCTTCTTTCTCTTTTATGTTTGGAGAAAGACATTGTGTCCTCTTACCATTAACTCCTTTGTGAGCAGAGCTACTGGTTGGCTTTAGCATTAAACCGAAGTATCCACTGCTAACTCCTTTACTCTCTGGTGATTCATTACTCTGTTACTCCTTCACCCATCTTTTGTATTTCCATGTCACTGGTGGATCATCACAGTTTTACCATATTCCCTTGCCAGCAAGACATAAGGTTCACATTCCCTAAGGAGGCATGTACAACTTAGGCACCTAAAGCCAGTTAATTATCTCCTGTCTATACATATAAGAGAGAAAAATCCACCTCCAGAAAGGGATTCATATTAATTTAAGATGGGCATCTAGATATCTAGATATCAGATTCTGGTGGTGACTCTTTTCCTCCATTGACTGTATATGAAAGTGTATTTGATGAATACTTCAGGCTTAAAACACCAAACTCATGCTGTTTACCAGCTAGTAGCAAGGGGGTCTCTTAGGTGAAAACAAAAAGCTGTCCTGACTTAGCGTGATATTTTAAAGCACTAATAGATGGACACTTTATAACTCTTATCCTGTTTGTGACATTACTGTCAACAAGTACAACATACATTAAGTTAATATATACAGCAAATAAATAAGGCTACATGTCCTGGTTTCAGCTGGGATGTAGTTAACTGTCTTCCTAGTAGCTGGTACAGTGCTATGTTTTGAGTTCAGTATGTGAAGAATGTTGATAACACTGACGTTTTCAGTTGTTGCTCAGTAGTGTTTAGACTATAGTCAAGGATTTTTCAGCTTCTCACGCCCAGCCAGGGCACCTGACCCAAACTGGCCAACGGTGTATTCCATACCATGTGACGTCCCATCTAGTTTAGGAACTGGGAAGTGGGGGGCAGGCAATCACCGCTCGGGGACTGGCGGGGTGTCGGTCGGCGGGTGGTGAGCAATTGCCCTGCGCATCATTTGTACATTTCAATCCTTTTATTACTACTGTTGGCATTTTATTAGTATTATCATTACCATTAGTAGTTTCTTCTTTTCTGTTCTATTAAACCGTTCTTATCTCAACCCAGGAGTTTTACTTCTTTTCCTGATTTTCTCCCCTATCCCACTGGATGGGAGGGGAGTGAGTGAGCAGCTGCGTGGTGCTTAGTTGCTGGCTGGGGTTAAACCACGACAATTGGTCTGCAAATCACCATGGTTTTGCTGACAAACAAGGGCTAACCTGCAGTCTTCTGGCATTTCACAACCATAATATCACCTCTGGAAGAGGCAAGGAGTGGTTGTTTGAGAAGAGAATGCAATCCACAGCTGTTACTGTTGGACCATTCTGACCTCTGTTATTAACCATATGTCCCTATTTCAGGTAAGCTTAAATCATACTTCAGTGAGTTCCTTTTGGCACATGGGGTCTCAGAATCCCATGGTATTTATTCAACATGAACAGTTAAATAAATGTTCTGAAGTAATGTAAGTTTTTTCATCTACTTTATAATCTTATTTTTAACCTAGTTGCTTATCACATTATTTTCCAGTTTTAAAACATGAAACAAAAGCAAAAGGAACTTGTATGAGAGGGGAAAAAAACCCCATTGTTCTGGAAAAAATCCATTACTAACAGGGCTTGCAAAATAAGAATCACAACAAGATGTTCACTCCTTAAGGTCTCTGAAACCAATGGTAGTAGTAGGAAATTATTTTCAATGTGAGGTAGCTTTTAGGTAAAAGTGACACCTTTTCACTCATCTATAAAAAAGAACTAGCTTGCTTCTCTTTTTTTTCATCCATCACTGAATTCAGTTGGTTTTTTGATTCTGAGGAAAATAATCAGTACTTACAGATGTCATAATTACACACACTTTTAATCTTGTGCTGTCAGCTAGCCTTTTTCCTAACATTAAACTCTGCCTATGGTAAATTAAACTCCAAAAGGCTTTGACATCCTCACTGCCTGCAATGTGATCTCCTTAAACTGCCTTCTCCTGTCCAGCACTTTCAGTTGTAATCCCCACCCTCACCCTTCCCTCATGCCTTCCCAGTAACGATAATGTTCTGTAAGTATTTCTTAGAAGCTTCCTCCAAGAAGGTACGATCTTCCTTTTTTCTCTATTCCTTGCTTACTATCCCCCTTACATTTCATTCAGGATTTTTCATCTTTAAGGTAATTGGCACCATTAGAAGGATAGATGGAGGCATAAGAAAGAAAACCTTACCCACTTTTCTGTGTCTGGTGTTATTCTCAAAGCAGATATTGTTTGGAAGGAAAATCTTTCTTAGTCCTTTTTGGTCAAACAGGTTTGTCTGCTTTTTTGGTATCCCACATACCCTTTAAACAGCAAATGGGAATTGTGAAGGGTTAAAGTATGAATACTGCAGATGCAATCTTTAGGGTGTTTATGTGCCAAATCTTGAAGTAAATCTCTGAAAACTCAAACCCTTGTTCCAATGTTTTTAATTGGGCCAAAATTCCATACATTCATAGGTAGACTAGAGAAAGTATGTTACTAGTAATTGATTGCACCCTCCTTCCCTGTCACATCAAGCATCAAGATCTTCAGTAAAAAATTACTGAAATTCTGCTTACAAGTATTGATAATTTATTTGCCCCAACTTTCTTTTTCTTCCTAATAAAATCAGCTGGAGACTTTCATGCAAACTGGAAATTTTCATTCTAAATGGCTTATGCTTAATAAAATTACATATGAACCTAGCTTTTGTAACAGAAAGAGTTCAATAATTTCAGTTATAGGTCCAATAACAACTCCACATACAAAATTTGCTTATTTGTGGAAGTTAAAGTCTTTTATTTCCTTTAATTGCTTTAGAAGAAAACAGTAACTAAACTTATATTGAAAACATTTACTGTTCTTGGTTGCATTCATTAAAGATAATTTACTAAGAAATATAAAAAAAATCTGCAAAACACTTCCTATTTTACAAAATGCACAAAATATTAGTAAAACTTATGATTTTTACTAGTATCTCTGCTAATTTGCCCACATATATTTTTCTCCATTGCAACCTTGATAAATTTGGTTCTGAACATAAAAGTAAGCTAGCCAATGTTTATATTACTTTTGTGTTTTATTAAGGTGTTCAGTACCCTATATTATATTATTTTTGTGCCGTTCAGTTTTCCCGTCTGTATTGTTTTTTTGATCTATCTGGCTCATAGGAAATTATATGCATATCAGAGGATACACACTTCACAGTCAAGTTGTTGAAGTTTTCTAACACAGTTTTTGAATTAGCAAGGCCAACAGCAATTATTCCAGCAGATCATTACTAGATTGAACACAAAGGCTGGTAAGAATGTTCTTAGGTTTCAGTTGTTGTGTTTTAGGTTTCAAATTATTGATTACAAAGCTGTTGATTACAAAGCTTTTAGCTGAGTGGTGGGAATTGTACTTCGAATAGCAACAGAATACTTTAAGATCGTTTTAGAGATCTGTATTTTATTGAACACTTCAGTCTACTTCGTTAAGACTGCATACATTAACAAGTACAACATGAGTGCAGAATGGCTTTTGACCTAAGCAGTGCATGCCAGTTTAGTCTTGTTAGCTGGCAACCACCTATGGAAAAAAATACGACACACAGTCTTGCTCCTAAGATATTGCCAACTGTTACTGAAGAAGATGCTCTACTTATGAGCAAATGTAAATGTTGAAACAGGTGGTAACGATCTTGTATCCATAGTGAAATATCTCACAACTATATTGAGCATCTGCTAGATTGCAAGTTTAGCTTTTTTTCTTTGTTTTAACTAAAAAACTTTAAGACTAGTAAGCCAATGAAAAGTTAGACCTAAAGCCCAATAAATCTTTTGTGGCTACTATCTAAGGTTTAGAATCTAAGAAGCAATCTTTCAAAGTTTACCATGTCTTTGCTCCCTTTGTTATTAGTAGGTATGTTTTTTCTTGTAAATATTTATACATTATGCAATTCAGAACAGTAAGGAAGTGCAAACAGAATAAGATATCTGTATGTGAATAATACTTAGATTTATATATTTAGCTATTCTGTCCTTGTGTTAAGAACTGAGTACAACCTTGATCTAACGTTGTGAGTTATAGCACATAGTCCCCACATAACTTTGCTTAAAGACTGGAAGAAGGGTGGGGAAGAAATATAGGTATATTCAGGAGCTGGAGGGTAGAATAACATATTGAATTGTGTCTTTAATTAAAATACTGTAATTTATCTAACAGTAGCTATCTGATAATCTTCAAATATTTCCTTCAGCTATTGTTTGCTTGGAGCTGAAGCAGAGGATGCAATGCATGGGGAGACGCATGACATGATCATAAGATAATGAAAAGACCAACTTTCAGAGTGAAAGATATTTTCCTTCTGCTTCCTTGGTATTTTTTGGCTATTTATTTCCACCAACTTCCTCTTCTTGAAAACAAATTTCATAGAATCATGGAATGGTTTGGGGTGGAAGGGACCTTTAAAGATATCTAGTTCAACCCCCCTGCCATGGGCAGGGACACCTTCCACTAGATCAGTGGAATGCCCTGCACAATGCCCTGTCCAACCTTGAACACTTCCAGGGAATGGAGATAGACAGCTTCTCTGGGCGACCTCTTCCAGTATCTTACCACCTTCATAGTAATGAATTTCTTCCTTATGTCAAATCCAAATCTACCCTCTTGCAGTTTAAAACTGTTGCCCCTTCTCCTGTCAATCAAATTTATGTTTCAGCTGTGTTTTTAAAATGTCATGCATGTCTTCTTAGTATTTTTTCAGTAAAAAACAAGCAAAAGAGGGCCAGTGAAGGATCAGTAATAGCACAATCATCACACTAGTATAATCCGGACTTTGTAAGGTTTCGGAAATCAGGGACATGGCCCCTGTCTGCAATGTCATTATATATGTTGTTCATATATAAATGTGTTTTGGTCCTATATAATTGGTATAATTGGTATGTGTTGGTCATATACAATTAAAGTAAAAAATAATAGAAAGAAATTTTATCCCAAGAAGAAATATGACAATTTCTGCTTATGTAAGTGATGAAAACTTCTAAATCAACTTTAGTTAATGTGATCTGTCCCCTTTTATATCAAATTAAGAATAAGCATAAAGTTCTGGTTCTGTGGTCTGGGACTGAAGTGCTTGCCTTTGTTGTGCTTTAAATTATTCATCCAAATTGTGCTTGTTTTTAACTTGCTTAGTCTCAAGAAAAAAGAAAGCAAAGAGGTAACTATTGAATTTAGTGTAGTTCTTTGTGCTGAACAGAAAATACTAAGCAATGCCCCATCCCCATCCCCTAAGTGCCCACCTGAACAACTGAATCCCCAAAACAGAATATATCCTAGAAAATTCAGTTACCACAATATAATAAATTAGTACTAGCTTTCAGTTTTGTGGCTGATTTTGAGTTTTAATTCAGTGTTAGAGGATCAAAACTCTAATACTGTCTGTTATTGTACTTGAATTTAAACAAGCTTCCCATAGCTTATAAATGTTGCAAATACTTAAAGGTTCAGTAGTCAACATGGAGAAGGTACATGTGACTCTGTGGTTGTTGTTATTGTTTGCTTGTTTTCTAATTTCATTCATATCACTGCATTAGAAAAGACAAATTTATTATAGTTTTTGACACTGCATATATTTTTCCTGTCATTTTTTCCATAATGAATAACCTTCTCTTTAGATGAGATGTATGTGTTGTCTTGAAAGCAAAAAAGAAACCAATGAAAAATTGAATGTTAAAACTTGAGTTTGTTTTAGTCTTTAAAAAAAAGAAAATATATTCTGAAAGAAAAAAAACCACTTCTGCTTGAAGAGCTAATGCATAATACTGAAATATTCCCAAGAATATTTTGTAGCTTGTTGTCAGATGCGTAAGAAGTTTGTACTCTCCAAACATAGGTAACATTCTTATCATTTATAATTTCCCATGTGACTTAATCATCTGAACAAAGATAATTCTCCTAGAAGCTACTTGCTTAATAATCCCAAAGAACGTTTTCATAACTCACCCTATGGTTATCTGACTCATAAAATGATTACCTATTTTTAACACCTTTAGACATGTTGACTAACATTGCTTGGAGATTAGGGCAATTCTGCTAGCACTTTTTTCATTTGAAAAGCTTTATTCTACCTGTATTTTATTCTGTTGTAACTGACAAAAGGGTTTAAATCTCATTAATGTGTCTTAGATTACTTATGTTAAACTATAGCTATATATAGCTATAAATCTACAGGATGTCACCCTGGGATGTGTATATGGCAAAATCTAGTGGCTAGATTCCTCTTCCTTCTTGTTTCATAC
Organism: Haliaeetus albicilla; assembly: GCF_947461875.1. Classification (NCBI taxonomy): domain Eukaryota; kingdom Metazoa; phylum Chordata; class Aves; order Accipitriformes; family Accipitridae; genus Haliaeetus; species Haliaeetus albicilla. The sequence continues at coordinate 22,139,530 of NC_091497.1, forward strand.
TTTGTTATGCTGTTGATTGGATAACAGATGGATAGCTGCTTAGGAAAGGGACTTGCTGCTTAAGGTTGCCTACTCCATTGTTGGATTTCGAATTGATTTACCCTTTTCCATGTTTGTTTTGTTTTGTGGGTTTTTTTTGTTTGTTTGTTTTTTTTTTTTACTTGAGGTTATTCCCTTCACAAGCATACAAGCACTATTTTTCTTGAGGTGAGGGGGCTGTCAAAATTCATGAATCAGTGAGGCAATCTGCCTAATCTCTTGCAGTGCTCTGAAGACCTTTCGATTTTCTCAAAACACTGCAACTTCGAGACCTACACAGGACAGTATCTTCATACTGATGCTCATTGCATGGTTCTGTAGAGTAGTATTCCTATGTTTATTACTTTGGTTTACATTTAGAAGGACTTCTAAAACACTTCTTCCAAATACACAACTTCAGATTTAAAAAAAACAACCAACCAACCAACCAAAAAACTCTGATGATATTTTGAAGATTTTAACTTTGAAATGAAAGGAAACTCATATAAAATTGCAGTCTGTTTATTCCTTTTCTTGGACTTCACCCTATTCCTTTTTTTTTTTCCCCAGACAGCTCAAATTTAGAAGCTTCTTAAATATTTATCTTTGCCCCATAATATACATCATTTGTATCTGGAGAACAATGCAAGAATTGGGAATTAAATATTGGCATACAGATATTATTATATACAAGACAGTCATCGAACAAATGCTGCTGATCTAAGAAAGAACATATGACAACAAACAATAAACCCAATCTGAGGCCCAGTTTACAATGACAGAGTTGTCTGAAGTAGAAACAAAGACTCATAATAAATCACATAAGTGTAATATTTGACCTTGTGAAAATTAATCCTTAATACTATTATTACCTATTCACATTACCTTTGAAGGAGATATTTTTAACTGCAAACTCCTCCTCTTCATGTCCTCAGAGCGTTTGAAATCCAATCACTTTATATATTAATTTTTATTTCACAGTATGCCCTGTGAAGGGGGATTCAGTTTGGTCTGGCTTTGAATTAATGAGTTGGAAAATTCATTTTTGTTAAAAAAAGAAAGACTACTGTATATTTGGAATAATAATAATAAAAAAGAGTATTTTTATTTTTCTTGAGTAGGACTGCATTTAAGTTACAATGATATTCAGTAACCAGAATTATTTAGCACCCAAATGAATAAACTAGGCAAACCAGACAGTGTAAGAATACTTGGCTCATATCTAGCACTTTTGCTGTATCTTAAAACACACTAAAACACGCCAGTGAAGCTCCCCAGATTTTATGGAAAGTAGAAGACAGAAAGAGACACAAAGCAGTGAATGGATTTTCCCAGGGGCATTGCTGAGAAAACACCTATTGCCTGAGCACAATGCAGTTCTCTGTGAAGAAAATGAGTAAGAAGCTTTTTGCATTATTACTTTGTTAAATAGAAAACTATGGTCTCATTTCATTTTAGCTTAACCAGCTGAAAGTTAAATGTCTGTTCTGTTAGATCTTTCCATCATTAATAGAGGAGTGGCATCTTCAGTCATCTCCTCTATATTAGATACATCTCAGGGTAGTTTATTTTCAGTCCATTGGCTAAATGAATAACAAACCTTAGATTAAGTGCTTTAATGACAGGTTGTTAAATTTAGTTGTATCCAATATTTGTGTGCTTGTCTCTGCATTGCAGTGCGCCAGCAATTGCAGAAATTTTCTATATCAAAATAACTCTAAAGTTTATTCTGGAATGATCATCATCAGTGTCAGTGATAACTGGGAAGACAATAATACATTTTAAATACTTTTATCAGTCAGAGCTATCATCAGAGCTTTGCTCAGTTTTCATCAGAGATTTATTATCACACATTATTAGCAGAGATATACTGACTTACAAAGATTAAGTTCAAATAATACAGAAAAGTTAACATAATATTTAGTACTGAGTCAGCTTCCTTTTTGCCGATGATAACCTCAGATTAAGAGGTATTACCATATATTTTGTTACTTGAATCTTTCTTTCTATATGGAAGAAATTCAGACCTTCCTGGAGTATCCTTTAGGTGATACCGTTTCCTATTCATTCATCTTCAAAACCTAGGACCAAATCATCTTTGTTCTTTGTGTACAAGTACTTTACCCCTGTGGTCATAGTATAAACTAGTACATGTTCTTTAGTATGTAGAAGTAGAACAGCAGGGGTCCATAGATCAATATAATCAGTTCTTTTTTTTTTTTTTTTTCTGGAAAATGATGAGAGACATTAAGAAAAAGTGTAGAAGTGAATAAGGAAGGAAAATGACATTGTCAGAATCCTTATTGAAAAAAAACAGATGAAATAAAAGTAATAACAGATAGCAGCAAAGTCTACCAATTTGCTTTAACTGGTTGAAAAATTGGAAGTTAACTAGGAAAAGACGGTACTCTCCCATTGGGACAATTAGAGGAGGAGCCTCTGGTGTCATAGCCCAGCTCTTTGCAGTCAGCTTTGAGACACTAAAGTCTGCTCATATACAACACATGTGTCAGAGTGGCCCTGAGCATTAAGGGCCTAGAGCTAGTTGTGGATTCCACTTCTTATTGTGTTTTACCCATTTAATTCTCCTTTACTTAAGCATCTGGTCTGTTGTGGTTCAATTAAGGTCCTGCGTAGGTCAAAGCACAAGCCAGCTATGTGATAGGTCTCCCTAGTCTATCCCTTGTTAGTCACGTTGTGTCTTTGAACTGAATCAGAGACTTTATGTTCCCTAACTAAACCTCCATGTTACTGTTTGTGGGATTAGATGGAGGCTGGTTTTTTTAAAGCCTCTAAAATAGCAAAGCATCATTTGGATTTCACAGGCTGTACAGGGACATAGCTGAAACTGGCATTTGATCTTATCAAGATCATTCCCATTTACAAATAGATCAGAATATATAGCCCATATATCTAAATTCTCTCTCTTTATTTTCAAACCAGAAGAAGAATTAAGATCTGTAAACAGTTCTAATTAGCAGACTCAGAGTAATATTTTCATTTGCAGTCTATAAATTTATTGCAAATGTTTTCCAAACACTTTTTTTTTTTAGGTATGCTATTTTGAAGTTCCACAAATAAGACCATGGATTTCAGTTTCTTTAATTGTATGTGCTCCCAGTGGTCTGTGATAATTATGGATATGCACTTGTAACTGAGATGTATTGTCTAGTTATTAAAAAAAAAAGGATGTTTTCTTTTTAGATGAAGATCAAGTTAAATGTTACAAAGCAAACATGAGTTTGTCCAAGTGTAACATAGCATGGAAGCATTTTGGTATCAAACACTTTCACGGATTGCTACTTAATCTCTGTACCCCATTTTGCTGTTCTGAAAACAGAAATAATAATGCTTTCTGGACACAGAAGTATTAAGGATGTCAAATCTTAATAAAACTCAACCTCAACTGGCTCATATTCTGGCATCTTAGGAATGGAACAGGCAGCTCTTCAACTGTCAGAGACAAAGCTGACTGAGTGCTCTTCTGGACTCTGGGACTTTGAGACTCTGAACAGTGACACAGGTGTAAGGGAGTTTTTAATAGAGGATATGAAAATGACATTATCAGGTTGTAAAATAACTTAAGGGGCTGTTGCCAAAGATACCATAGCATATCTTTGGTTTAAGTATTTTAAAACACACGGTTACTGCTGTTTACTGTTGGTAAAATCAAGTTAATGATTTGTACCCTATGTTGAACTGGTACTTCTGAGTAGTGTCCTAGGGGAGACCCTTAGTTCATCCTAGATTCCTGCCAGATTTCTGCATTTGTGAAGTGTTAAATGACATTTCATAATCTTAAGAGAAATGCAGCAATCAGTCAAACTTAGATTTTGTTATTGTCAATAATGTGCACTTGTGAAATTGTATGTCAAAGAGAGAGCTTTGGGGGCAGCTGACAATAAGAAATTTACCCAATAGGGAACTGCCTGAATACAACAAAACAGTGCGACACTATACTGAAACGCTGTGAGGCGAAATGCAAAACATTTATACCTGACTTGAAGAAAATAAAAATCCAAAATAAAAGAGTAAATTAAAATAATGAGACTTAAAATTGAATAGGTGTAGGAATTATTTTTTTTTATTTGTTATCTGTATTGGGTTTGCATGGCAAGGTTTTGGTAGCAGGGGGGCTACAGGGGTGGCTTCTGTGAGAAGCTGCTAGAAGCTTCCCCTATCTCCAACAGAGCCAATGCCAGCCGCCTCCAAGACGGACCCACCGCTGGCCAAGGCTGAGCCCATCAGCGACGGTGGTAGAGCCTCTGGGAGAACAGATTTAAGAAGGGAAAAAAATTTGTTGAGCAACAGCTATTGCAACTGGGAGAGATGAATGAGAATATGTGAGAGAAACAGCCCTGCAGACCCCAGGTCAGTGCAGAAGGAGGGGGAGGAGGTGCTCCAGGCGCTGGAGCAGAGATTCCTCTGCAGCCCCTGGTGAAGACCATGGTGAGGCAGGCTGTGTCCCTGCAGCCCAGGGAGGTCCATGGGGGAGCAGATCTCCACCTGCAGCCCGGGAAGGACCCCATGCCAGAGCAGGTGGGTGCCAGAAGGAGTCTGTGACCCTGTGGGAAGCCTGTGCTGGAGCAGGCTCCTGGCAGGACCTGTGGCCCCATGGAGAGAGGAGCCCAGGCTGGAGCAGGTTTGTTGGCAGGACTTGTGACCGCACAGGGGACCCACGCTGGAGCAGTCGGTGCCTGAAGGACTGCACCCCGTGGAAGGGACCCACGCTGGAGCCGTTTGTGAAGAACTGCAGCCTGTGGGAAGGAGTCACATTGGAGAAATTCATGGAGAACTGTCTCCCATGGGAAGAGCCCCACACTGGAGCAGGGGAAGAGTGAGGAGTCCTCTTCCTGAGAAGAAAGGAATGGCAGAGACAACATGTGATGAACTGACAGTAACCCCCATTCCCTGTCCCCCTGCGCCACTGGGGGGGATAGGTAGAGAGTCAGGAGTGAAGCTGTCCCCGGGAAGAAGGGAGGGGTGGGAGGAAGGTGTTTTAAGATTTGGTTTTATTTCTCATTACCCTACTCTGGTATGATAGGCAATAATTTAAGTTAATTTTCCCCAAGTTGAGTCTGTTTTGCCTATGATGGTAATTGGTTGAGTGATCTCTCCCTGTCCTTATATCGACCCATGAGCCTTTTGCTGTATTTTCTTTCCCCTGTCCAGTTGAGGAGGGGAGTGATAGAGCGGCTGCATGGTGCTTAGTTGCTGGCTGGGGTTAAACCATAACATTATCCAATTCAATTTCAACCAGTTTCCTGAATTTCATTAAATAATGTTTGCTTTTTAAATCTTTTTTTAAAGTAATAATGAATATTAGGTTATATTGTTTGAAAACAATTCTCCTTTAGATTCCAAAATTAAAAGATGCATGACCGGACTCCTTTAAAACATGAAGTTTCAGTTTGTGCCATAATGATTAAATTGCCCTCACCATCATTTTCTTTTCTTCTTACTGTCAGATTGAGGAGGTTAAAGTAACAAAAATAATTTAAAAAAACCTCCCACTTTTATTTTTAACTGTGAATTTACTCAAGATAAATTTTCCTTGTGTATAGTATACAATACCCTGTAAACCTACTTTTTTTAATAGAAGAAACCTAAATAGACAAATAAAAGGACAAATGTCACATTCTTCCCTCAGATTCCCAATTACCTTTCTAAATAAATGTAGCACATTTCATACTGCATGCACTGCGCTATGTACATTCACAACCTGCACTATATACAGAAATTTAAAATCAGGGCCTATTTTTAAAATGCCAGATATGATCCGTAGAATTGAAAACCTGAATGTGCAAAGCTGTTACACACAGATTGCATTACAAGATGAGTAACCTGTGAGCTTTTAGCACAGGGCTGTCATTACACCAAGGATTTGGTTCAGGAGAACCACATGCTTGGGCTATTTGTGCTACAGAGGTCAGGAAGGTGAAGCATCTCCCTGTTGTCATCCCTGCGTCTCTTGATGCTGCAGGCACCCAAAGCCAGACCTGATTCAGGGGTTATCCACATGACAGATAAATTGACCCAACAGAACATTGGTTATCTTCCATTACCCAGCTGCCAACACTTTCCTGAGGAATTCAGCAGCCGGAAAAGGAAGACGTGAGAGTGTGCGTGTGCAGATGCATGCTTTGCTCTGTATACACATGTAAAAGCTTGCATCTCCACCAAGGCTAAGTGAACTTTTGTGATACAAATAGTTGCATTTCTTTTAATTTGAAATCTCTTCCTCAATGAATGTCACAGGATCTGTGAAAACAGCAAAGTGAGTCATTATAGAAAATTTCACAGTACTTTACAAAAGGGATTGATAAACATTATAAATATGGGAGCTGCAACTAGCTCACGCTAAAATGTGTATTATTTAAAGTGCTGTTGGATAACAAAACATATGTTCATTTTATAACTAACGTAAAATACCACTGTTCCTGTCCTTTCCCAGTGAAAGTTTCAGTAACTGCTGTGCTGTTTGTTGTGGTTAGTACATGTTTGACCTCATTTTCTTATGTGTCTGTTGCTCAACCACCCATCTAGACTCATGTGCTCTTGGGAAATCCCTGCAGACCTAATGGCCATGCCAACGAAAGAGACCACAGACGTTGGCTGCCCTTCAGTCTTGAACCACTATGAGATGTTAATTGTATGATCTTGTGGTGTGTCAAGCATTTGAAGTTTCATATAGCAGAGCATTCTATCTTTTACTAAAAATGGAGAAGAACATCAGCTCTTTTTCTTTCATCGCCTTGATTTTCAACATTGCAATATCTTTTTGTTTATAGATCCATCTCAGAAGGAATGGGTAGCACATTAGACAAAATTTATAACACCACAAAAGGTGGTAGTGAGTCTCGAGCCTCAATACTTTTACAGTGATACTGCAGTATTAGCTGAAATAGAGTTACACATCAAGAAGAATTTAGAGAAAATTAGACTTCAGAACTGTAAAACTGGATGACAAATATTCTTTCCTGATGAATATTTTATTTCTCACCTTCCATGGATTTATTCTTGTTCTAATGTAAAATAAGAACACATTATGCAAATCAGAGCTAATGAGATTTTTTCCCTAAAGGGTTAAATGACGAGTGTGTTTAACAGAAGTAATATCAAATCTGAAATATTTCACGTTATTTTATGACCTTCATGAAATAAAGGATGTTTCAAGCAAAACAGGAGGCTATATATACAAACACAAAAACTAAAAAATATATTTTACTGACAAAATAATAACTGGCATATGATTGCTATGCTCTAGTTGTTACTCCTCACTACAAAATATTGTATAAGTCCACCCTAAATGAATATTAGTGAATAAATACCTTGTCGCAGTTGCACTTTAGCATGTCTTTTTCTCCCTCTTAGTGAATGTAACATTTACATGAAAGCTTAGTTTAGTCAATCAGTGAAAAAATAATTTATAATTACATTTAAAATAAAAGAATGATCAAGCATTACCGGATATTCAGTTTAATTTTTAATCCATAAGTCAAAACAATAAATTTTTATAAGGAGACTTTTATCAACCATGTTGGGCCTCAAGTAAATGATCCTTTGGCATCTTGCTGTAAAATTACACACCAAAGGATCAGACATGTTATGAATTCATAACAAAACTCACTTTTTTATAATTTATTGCTTATCAGATACTATAACCTACTTTGCAAGAAATTTTGGAAGGGCAATCAGTTATGGAAGACACCATCTGACAGTCTGCATAGTATACACAACATTAGTCAAAATATTATGATTTCAGGGCCTGAAGTCAATTCTTTTTCAGAGACCACAAGTTTGGATCAAAAGATTCCAAAGCTCTATAGGAACCTGTGATATAACAAATGTGTATGTGTGTATATATATACATATACTTTGTTTTCCATTAATTATTAATATTATAGGTCACAGAAAATAAAATATTTTACTTTTGATTTGTATATTGGGAAAAGTATATTCTAATGTAAAAACAGGTGGCTACTTACATATAGGAAGTTTGAACTACTGTAGTTGTCATGATCTAACAATGTTGTGGTGTATCTGTGATGATCAAAGGCTGTAGGGAAACAGAGTTTGTAAGTATGAGTAATAACTTTTATTTGTTCAAGTACTATAGCTGGAGCAAAAAACTTGCATTCCTGAAATCTTGTCTACTCTTCCAAACTAATAAGGCCGATACTGATATCTTTATTCCTCAGAAGAGAAATAAAAAAAAATAAAACAAAATAAGGTATGACATGTGTGCTCAGGAGGTAACAAAACTCTAGTCTTTTGTTTTCTTTGTTGAATAATAATGGATTCTTCCCTGAAAACAGTTCCCTTTTTGCCATAACAGAGAACAAGCTGGTAGATATATGCCAGGAGCAGGATTGTTCTGCTTGAGCTCAGAGAGCATATAGGGGGCATAAGCAAATAGCAGTCATGATTAGTATCATGATCACGATCATTCATGACAATAATATGCCATTATTTTTGTAGATTTTTCTCATTCAGGTACATTTTATGATTTGGGAAAAATGTAAACCTAGAACACTACAAAAACTGTTTGAAAGCCAAGTGAACATTTCAAAAACAAATCAATAATCTTCTCTGTCAAATTTTAAAGCTTACACTTTGTCATTACAATTGCTTATACTGCTTTTGAAGAAAACATATTTTTATTATGAACTAAGGGTATTTCCAAGGTGATGGTGGTAGTGGTGGTGATGAACAACTTACCACTGAGGAATAGAGGGTAGTATTAATAGATATGGCCTGTAGGTCTATATTCTCATGATATTTAGAATAGTTATATACATACATATGTATATTATTTATAAAAGTATTTATATAAAAATACATATGCATAAACACATATACACGTCTTCATTAATTCCTAGCTTCTAGAATGATTTAGTTATAGAAGCATCTCTGCTGTCATGAAAAAAGAGTACGGTTTCTAGTGCTTAGGCTAGAAGAAGTAAACCTTTGAAAATGGAAACCCCGAAGGCTCAAAACCATTACACAAATGCAGAGAATTGAAAATGTATTTTTAAAATGCATGTTGTTGACAATTCTGATTCCTATAGTCATATGACCCACATGTCCAGCAGGGCTTTTTCACAGAATCTTATTAAAAAGATTCCCCTCTTGGGAGAAAAAAAGAACTCTTAAGGCCTTAGGACAACACTAACTCTAATTTACAATAGAATCTTAGGGCATATTCCTCTTCTATCCTTACTGCCTAAATTATATTGCTAATGCTCAAGAAGCAATAATCCTACCTAAATCACACAGTAAGAGCAACAGGTGTATTATTTAGACTGAATTGCATTTATGCTGAAAAGTGTGGCCATGCAGCTTCTTATAATTAAAAGTTAAAGTGTTTAACTTCTTGGACCAAGAGTTTTTGTAAGTAATATACGCTGTGATCTGTCACTGGGTTATATGCTGTGTAAACTGCATACTCTGTGAACCTCTACAGTATAAAAACATGGTTAACCTCCGAGGAAATTATTTCTTTAAATAAATAAATAAATATGTGTATATATACACACAGAATTAGCATGTGAATGTATATATAAAAAACTGTTATTCCATAATTTTTCTTTAACACTGATTTCCCTAATAGATTTACTTGTACAAATATTGTTTTACAAATGCTTACCCTACAGATTCTTTTTCAGAAAACTGTTTATTCTGCCCTCTCGTGTTGTCAAATGTAACTTGGACAGCCACTAAATGAGCATCTGACTCATTAAAAAAAAAATTATTTGGTGTTGCATAAGGTCCAGGAAAATGTCATTTTTTTCTGCTGAACATAGAACTTGGTGGGAAAGTACATTGCTGCAATGGGCACCAAGCTGTAGCTTTGTCAGTTCAACATTTTAACTGTTCAGAGGAGTGAGCTGGCTGTTGGTGAACAGTAAAGTTACTCTGATGATAGATAGCTGCTTGATCTCTTAGCCTATGGAAACTTTTCTGATTTTAGTAAGTGGAAAAGGAAACAGTAGTTTGGGGATTCTTCAACACAAAATTGTAACAAGGAACTTTCTGAATTTATGCACGTGCCAGAAGAGCATTCAGCCAATTCTTTTTCAGCTACATTAGCCTAGCAGTGCTAATTTCTAGTGAAAATCCAAACATGCTGTTATTTCTATTCAGATCAGGAGATACTGCCTTGCATAGTTAACATCAAGAATCAAAGGCAGAGGAGAATTATAGAAAGGCAGGTAAGAATTAATCCAACATGATGAACAAAGGTAACTCACTCTTTAAATAGATTCCTTGCACAGGTATGTTCGAGAAGTTTTCTGGGTCTCTTTGAGACAAAAGAAGTGGTGCAGCAGGACATTCAGGCCACTGAATAAAAACCAGGCAGGCGCAGCAGTGGAAGACTACCTCAGTCGGGGCTAACCCAGCAGCCGGACAGGAGCTCAGCATGTCCTGTGTTGGCAGGAACACTAACTTGAGCCAGCATCTGATAGCCCAGCAGGTCACTGAGGGGAATCAGTACAGCAGCAGATGTGTGATAGGAAAGACTTGGCAGGCTACATGAGATTCAAAACTGCCAGGAAAGTTCACCTAACAGAGCCACTACTTTGCCTGGAAAACCAGTGAAAAGATAGAAAGGAAAGAGGTTATATTCAGACTGTATAGGCAGATTTGAACTGTTTAGTTTTGTTTTACTCTCTGTGACCATAATAATTGAACATAATGACTGCTAATAAATTACTAGTGAAAGAGAGTTCTCCAGCACATACCAGAGTCTCTGGCCCTCTTCATTTTGGACACAAAAGAGGTATGCTGTAGATACAGATGCATGCATTTTTTAATGCATGATAGAATTTCTTTACTTGCTGAAGGGATTTCTCACTGTTATCGGGGAAATGTTTCCTTCCTAGACATTTAGTGTTTGTCATGCCAGAAATAAAACCAACTTTTGTGAAGAGGAAACACCACTAAACAAACCACTGCACTTCCCCCTTCTTGGCTTACCTAACTACTTGTCCTACAATATCATTCTCTCTCTTTCATGATTGCTTTTCCTTCTGGGATCTGTGCATATCAGATATTTACTGTCATACTGACTCAACTTTTATTTCCCAGAAATTTGCAAAGCTATCATATTCATAATATCTGCTAAAGAGATCAGAATATGCAAGCCATGCACAAAGAATGTAGTTTAAAACTGTTTCAGGAAGGTTTTATTGGCACCCCACCCCACCCACGCCCCCCAAAAAACCCAAACCACAGACCAAGACTTTTTTTTTTTACCTCAAAGCCTCAATTGATCTTCCTGTAGTTTGTATTGTCCTAACAGAGCACGAAGCTGAAAGCATCCATCAAACAAATTTTGATTTGAACATAAATAAAAAAATGTGGTCTCCAGACAGATAACTACATTAATCTTACTCTAAAGGTTACAGATGCCTTATCTTAAAGTCAGAATTTAGCCTTTCTATAAGGGGGGATGATTCTTTGCTACTATGCAGTCACACTATGAAATACAAATATAAATCCATAAAATATAAATCATACACTGTAAATAGAAAGTACTGACTCAGTACCCTGTAGAGTTTTTTCAATTTTTTTTTTTTTTTCTTTCTATCAGAAATCATTTCAGTTTTGTCTGGAATCAGCTGCTTTTCATTCAGAAACTGACTATTTGCATTTTGGTAATGAAATTGGTTAACTCATTGGGAAGATATCCTAATTTACAGTTTTTGAAAGTAATCATAGAGATATCTTAGACACCCTCTGGTATCCAGTTTTACTTCTGACTGCTTCTAGAGAGACAGTGTGAATCTTTTGCACCCCCCATGTCATACCTACCAAGGCAGGGAAATGTCTTCAATAGCCTCAGGTGTCTCTGGTAGCATTAGCTTTAAGCAGATAAATCAGTTCCTGTGTGTCTGCCAGATGATGACTTGATTACTGCATAAGGTTGCGTGGCTCAGGAAGAAAAAAGAAAAAAAAAAAAAAAAAAAAATCATCTTTCTTTTTCTGCTAAGGTTTAGGAAATGGTCGCTCTGTAAGCTGAGATCATTTTGGGAAAACTAACTGTAGTTTAAGAGATTATTTCTTCAGCCCTCATGAAGATAGTATCTCAACGTGTTAGTAAAAGACAAAGTTTGTTTTTTATTATTATTTTCACTAGGCATTTTATGAAACGTGGGGTTACCTCTTTATTCTTCTCTACTGAGCTCTGATCAGAGGAAAAACAGGAAACCTACATGTTTTTCTCCTGGTTTATAAAGATCTTCTTCAGGAGCATTTATGAAGAGTTTGAGGAAGCTGAGTCTTAGAAACACAGAGAGTTTAGACTTTGAAACTCTCACTCACATATACCTCTACTTTGTGGCCATGTGTCAATGATTTATTCCTTTGTTAAGCCTATTTGATATGTCTATTTTTTTTTTCTTTCCTAAATACAACCAATTAATTTCACCATCCTTTTCCTGTTAAACAGGTTACTATAAAATCATCCGTTGGTATATTATCAATCTGTTCAAATGTTCAAATACATGTTCAAATCAATGTTCAAATACAGCACTTTTACATATGTGTGTATTATAGTTTAGTACAATAATTTCCTCTATGAATTGATCATGTATCCTTGAATGTTTTACACAGCTGTTTGCATTTTATGAGAAGAGAGAATTTTACTCCCTCTTTTACCCAATTTGCTGTACTATCAGATAATAACACACTGAGAAGTCTTATCAGACTATAAAAAGGACACATTAAAAAGGCAAATGTTTCATTTAAAATAATTTAAAAACATTGGCAGAAAAGCAAAAATTTAAATAAGAACTGTATCCACCTTGATGTACTTAGTGCTAGAATATTTTTCATGGAAACAATGAGTTGTGATAATTGAATTATTACATAAAGGTGGTTATTTGAATCATGCTTTGCATTTTCAAAGTTAGGGTTGTGCCAGGATCTGCAAAGTCAAATTTGCTTTAAGGTCACTAAGTGTTTTTACAGTTATATGTTCTGAACTAGACAGCAGTGTTGTTTGGGCTTCTATTTTTCAAAATCAATCATAAAGATGTGCATTCACTGACAGATATCATCACTGTCTCAACTAAATATTTTTAATGTCATAGTAATAAACAGAAAATCATAAACCAGTATGAGCTGTGTTTGAAAAGAACTTGGACTTACATTGAAGATATGTTCTATTTTTTGTTCTGTTATATATCTATGCTTTTAAGATTTTGCTATCAGAATGAAATGTAAAAGTTTACTTGCACTAACTATGTAGTATATGTGATGTTCAGTCTCATTCAGAACTGTATATTTAAAGATAGGTAGATAGATAGATAGGTATGGAATATGTCTATTTCAGTCAGAATAAATTCCAGACTACATTACTTTAAATGATATTTAAAGATTACTGAATGGTTTTTTTTTACTTTTTAAAAGTTTGTATTCTTAAAATCGTTGAATCAGTTTAGTTTGTTGCTTTGCAAATCTACCTTATTGCATGTTAGGTATCCAGTATGCTGAAGGAAGTGTTTCATTAGCTTAGTATTTGAAAATTAAATTATGGAATAAAGCTTTCCTTTTCTTTTAAAATGACAGTATTTGCCGTTCTGTACCTGAAGTTGTTATTTCAGACTAAATGTGAGTATTAGGTTCTGTAAGTGACTTTGACAATTTTCCAAAGATACAGTTTACAGTTCATAACAGGCAATGTATTTATTAACATTTTACTTGCTTCTGTGACAAAAAGCTCTCTTCTTATTCTTGTGTGGTCTACAGGTTACTATGGTCCTTATTTTACAGTGATCATTTAAATTGAAAATGGCTTAGGGAAATCAGGAAAAAAAATCTGAAAAATATATGTGGACCATGTTTCCCATTGACTGCAAAGTGTGCAAACACAAGAGATATTTTGCCAGAGTTCTACCATTTACTCTCACCTATTCATACTATAAAACTGAATCCAGGGTTATATATTCCTGCAAAATTAAGCCCCATGAAACTAATTGGATGTACAAAATTATGTCACTAAATGCTCTTTCTCTTTATCAGTTTGTCAAACATTGACAATTGATACCATTAAATTTCAAACTGGAAAAATAGTTGTGGCAAAGTAGCCACCTATGAAACATAGAAACTTGGAGAACAGCTGGGTCCAGCTTTATGATGCTGTCAGGAGTGTTTACATTGAGTAATAATTAGGCTGCAGAATCCCCAGTGGTCTCTTCTAAAAACAACTTATGTGACTCACACAGTAATACTGCAGCATTTCATTCATTCATTCATTCATTCAAAAAGTGAAGGGAAAACAGCAAAGAGGAAATATAAATTTGAATTAATATGTATACATACTATATATATATATACAGAACAGGTCAAGGAATGGCAGAGAAAGGCGATTCTGAGAGAGAGATTTCTTAAAGAGTCATTTGTTTGAAAAAATATTCTTATTTATGTCCAACAGGATATTCAGTTGGTAACTGGTGGACCAGATCTATCCTCTGAGATATTTGGAATGCCAAAAGCTACAAAAATCCTCTGTTATTCAGTTGTTTTAACTGATTCAGATTGTCAGTACCATGGGAGCTAAGCTTTCTGGGCTGGTTCTTGTGTTAAGTCAGCCTGGATTTTATGGTTTTAATAGTTCAAATATCAAAAGGGGGGGGGGGGGAAGCAAGCTATACAGTCTTTTGGCCAAGCTCATGTTCAGAAGCAGTATAGATGCCATGGCAAAGGACCTGCATCAACAAACTCTGCTGGAGCGAAGTTAGCCACGTGCAACTGCTCACCTCTACTCTACACCACACTTCTTCATGTTCCAGGTCCCAGAAGATTTCTCAGGTTGTCACACTGATCCAGAAGCACAGAGACATCACCTATAGTGGTGTTTGAGAGTAGGTAAGCACTCTTAAAATCCAGAGAGTTGAGGAAGCTACAGAAACCACCTATGGTACACTTAAGCTAGCTATGACAATGACAGCTCACCCAGCTGCTACTAAGCTGACATTTTGGACATTTTGTGTCTTTTCTCCATGCTTCTCAGAACCTATAAAAGACTCACATACATAAAAAATTTGGAAGGAAAGCATAAACAGAATATAAAGATTCTGAAATAAAAAGGAAAAATACTCTGTTCAGATGCTGAATTAATTCTATATAGGGTAATGTCTATGTAACATGTATATTACATAGTAATGTATAATAACATGGACAGAATCTTGATTCAGTGTACACATAGTATTCTACAATAATGCATATATATTTTTGGCTTTTTATATATATATATAAAAAAATAAATCTGTGAAACTATGAATTTCCAGTATTGTCTCAAAGGTTACTTATCAAGAAATATCAATACTTACAGACAAGGTCCAGCTGAGGGCGCCTGGAACCACTTTTTGATTCCTGCTGTTGGCTGTGTCCTTCAGACATTTCTAGCTTCATAGTAAGGAGACACCCAGGAAGCACTAGCCACACTGCACAGCCTCATTTGCATAAAAAGCCCAAGTGCATAGTCAGATAGGCCCAAGTGATGTCCTATCTGGACAATTTTGAGGGTAGGATTACGGGACAAAGCACTGTGTGACAACCTGTTCAATTAACAGAATATTTTCAAAGATGCTTAAATTTGTCTTTTTTTGCTATACATCAGCCCATACCTTAACAACGAGGTTAAAATGCATTTACTTCCTTTTCCTTCCCTGTGAAATGTCTTGAAGGTCTACATCTATTTTACGCTTCCCCAGGTAAATGACTTAAGGTGTAGAAAAAAGGTAAACTTTGAAAAACAGCATGTATCAAATATTTTTCAATGGAACTACAGATTCTTTTTTTAGGATCATGGTGTGTGGTGCACCAGCAGCCACCAGATAGGTTTCCTTTTTCAGTGCTTTTACCTAGCAAGGCTACTTATAACTAGATTCTGAAGACTGAAGTGGTGTTTCTCCTTGATACTGACTGGAAAGAGAGATGCCTTTGAGTTTCAGTCAGTGCTGAAGGTGAGCTAACTCTCCAAATAGGTCCACATATGTGGAGATCTTGCCTTTTCTCTCGTAATCTAAATACAGTTGTATGGAAGTAAGAAATTAACTTTTCATGAAACCTCTGATTTCTCAGAGGTCTATTCTATTTTCATGCAGTATTTATTTACATACATTACTGAAACCAGAGATCTTGATTAGATTTATGATACCTAAAACCTTACTTGACTACTAAGATTAAGTTGCCTGAAAGTATACAGCTAGTGCACTCTGAAGCGTCCCGGGGTATAGAAAGTCATTCAGGTGGAATAATAGGTATGGCACAGGACCCATGGCTAATATCCTCTTGAAGCAGCAGGTAGAGGCCAGGGGGAATACCTTATGCCATCCCAGACATTACTAGAAAGCTCTGTGCGGGCATCTGAATAGAGAAATAGGTGGTTTTAACAGTGAGCTGAAGCGCTAAGCTATACTAATTACAATGGATATATGAGAATTGACATCTAGAAGGAACTGAATCCCATTTTTTGTGAAAGCCTGCTTTATCTTTATACAACAATGTTAAGAAAATCAGAAGGGAACCCAAGCCTTTGGGTGTTTACTGTTAAAGATAACAAAGGAGTATTTGCATTAATGATACAGTACTGCGTTATGGGTACTGTTCACTTCATACGTACATTTTTTTTGCCTACTGCTACTCATATTCACCCAGTATGGTGCTTGGAACATTTGTATACATATTGCAATGATTAGAAGAATCCATTGTTTCAAAAAAAGTGTACAGAAAGTATTTGCTTTGTAGTATTCTCAGAAAATATATTTTCATGCATTTGTGATTTTTGAAACAGATTTTTTTCTTTATAAAGGGTTTTTTTAAAGGACAGTTATGAGAAATTAACAAGAAAAGAAACAACACAGAAGAAAAGATATAAACCAGAAAATCAACCTACAATACCTGCAAATGAAATAAGTTAATCTGTTGAAATGGGTATTGAAGAGAAAGAATGATTTTTTACTTCTGATTTAGTTTAAAATGTGTTTAAACTTAGAATTAGTATGTGTTTCTGTGACCCAGAAATTAGTCTGAGTTAATTTTCCAAAGCATAGAAATCAGAATATCTGCTGCATTTGGATAAATACTTTTTAATGCTTTCTGTTTCAGTTTCATTGCTGAGATTGAGAAACGAAGACATCCTGTTCATTTTTGTAGGCTTAATTTAGAAACATTAAAAATAATTTGACTTGTAATTAACATGTTGCAGTATTTATACACATAGAAATTGTTTTTGCCTTTGCTTTGATTTGTGTACTACTGACTCAGAAATGTCTGCATTCTTGTTGTAATTACAAACAAATATTTTTTTCTTACTCAGAGATTGATTTCCATACCAAACAGACTGAAAACCAGCAGTGTCTTATTTTTCTGATTCCAAACCATACACATATTTAATATAGTTAAGGTTGGATTTTTAAATTTTTATTTTCTAAGCAGTGTATGGGGTTTATAGTGCATATTAGTAACCCATTGTGATTGATTATTACACTAGTTTTCAAAGAGGACCCAAAAATGAGTTGCAAGCATTGATGTGTGGTCATCAGTTTGCAAAAATTATATGAACTGTAGTTTTTATTCCAAGAAAAAGCTTAGTGTTGAACTTGAATGTAGTTAGGCCAGGTAGACAGAAATATTTCATGTCCAGCTGTATTAGTAATGTTACTAGTTTGTTTAAGTGGTTGGGTCATACCCCATTCTGAAATAAGACGTCTTTGCATTCATTAGTCTTGTACTATAATATACTACAATAATATATAGCAATTCGTTATGACAAAATTCTAAACATTCAAATTGTACTTTAAAACTGGTTGATGGGTCAAAACTGTATCTCAGGGTTGCATTTGTTTATTTGTTTACTGAGCAGTAATTTCTATTTGTGGTTTCTTTTATTTATTTATTTATTTTTACATACTTGGGGCCCCTGGTATCATACTGTGCTGTGCTCTGCTAAAACCTTGTTTTTAAACTATTGGGGTTCCTGCTATAGCATTATATTTCTTTAAAACCCTTCATGATATGGCTTGCCAAATGTAAATAATTTATGACCATGACCTCGTCATGCATATATCATTGTTCTGGTGTTATTGAATATTTCACTATACGAAAATAACAGTACATTAGGAGCTATATATCTAGATATAATATCATGGTAACTACTTATTATTAATGTCTTGCAACAATATAACCAGTCATATCACCATACTTTACAATAGAGAGGATGAGGCATAAAAACAAGCATATATAGTCTAAAGGAAATTCTACTCCATAAAAGCAAGCTGAGGAAGTTAGTCTTGTAAGGTTTGTACAATGATAAACTCATGGCTAGCTGAGTGTTAAAGCAGATTATCAGCTAAATAATAAAGGAACCTTGTATCTGATTTAAAATGTAAAATTTTTTTGTTTGTTTTACTTCATTTTTTCTTTTAATCTGCTTTAAAAAGATGAGTATCTTTTCTTGTTTGTATTTGAATTCTGCATAGATTTCTTTGTTTTTTCCCTTAATCTAATACATGATAAGGATGATTTCAAAGCATTCCATCACTCTGGATGTGAAGACCCCTAAAACTGGAACTGCTTTTACAACACTCAGTTGTGCTGTAAATTGCTTCAAGTATCTAAAAAAATATGACGGTCCAACTTGGGTCATACTAGAGTTTTTTCCAAAAGTTTTTTCCACAAGTTTTTCAATGTACTCACCAGTTCAATATAAAAATATCTTAAATATTTTAAATAAATAAAAAATATTTTGAACAAACTTGCTTAACTCTCTTGCTAAGTCTGGGTGACAGAGGCCTCATGTCAATAGTTACTCTGTAAATACATGTGTGAAAGTAAAATATTCTCCCTATTACTGATTACATTTTGACTTTGGAGTATGAAGTCGTATCTTCACAGATAGAAACTGATAATGGGAGGTGTTTTTAGTTCCAAAAGCTGCACACAATTATTCTAAAATCTGCGCATTATTTTTGTGTAAAAAAGTTTTTGGCATATATCTCTTGTAAAACCACACAGGGCCACTTGTATCTCTTACCTCCCTTTGATGAAGTAATCTATTTTATTCTACCCGATATATTGTTGGGAAAACAGCTTTGATTCAGATAGGATTTAATATTTCCTTTATTACAACCATCGCACTGAATTATCTGGCTGCTCCAAGTATCCATTAGGTCTCTACATTATATTCAACAGCTTTTGATCACCAGCACCCAGATTCTTTTATTCTTCTGCTCCTAATAATAACTTTGATACCAAGAAGATCAAGTGAGGCTTTTCCTCTGGCTAAATTATTTGCCACCTTGTCTACTAGGTAATACAGCATTCTCTCATAATTCCTGTTGGCTGCATTTATTACTGAGTAGATCAGAATTTAAAGCATACATGGAGCTAAAATTCAAAAAAGTGCCCTGAGGATTTTTCAGAAATGCATAGGAACATATGTCTGAATATCACATACGTATTTTGGGGTGTAAATAATTTAAACAACTTTAGCATCCATTCGTTCCTTCTTTTTTTAAACTTTACCATATAAGCAATGTAATTTCTTCTCTGTTTTTTCAAATTCCAATTCCACTGGCATTTTAAAATTTTAGACATAAGTGTTTGCCCTAATCTCTAGCTTTTCCCTGTTTTTATCAATTATGTATGGATCTTGCTCTCTGATGATCAAGTGATGTGAAACATCAAACTAAGTTTTTATTGTGCTAATGAGATAGAACTATCTGACATCTAATGACTTCTATGTCTCCTTGAATTATTCTGTATCTCACTTTGTGTACAGATAATTTAGCTGATTGATAATAATTCTTCATTATTTTTGCATTACAACCCCCCTTCTCTCCTGTTGGCTGTAAGTATAGGTTGATAATTGAATTTAGTGAAGTTCTCTCTTTTCTTCCTTTTCTTACCTACATTAGGGGATGTATTAACAAACTCAGCTTATTTTGAATTCATGTATAGCCTGAGTATCTTTCAAATTCTACTTCAAGTATGCTAGCATTGTACATTTGATGCCAATTCTCAGTATTAAATACAGTTAATCACAAACAGAAATACGTGAAAGATTTAAACCTGAGGGATAGTTTTCTGTGTTATTTTTCAGGTATACGAATGTCCCTTACACATTGCAGTTAATCTCAAATGAGCCAAGAACACTATCTGAGGTGTTTAGTCTTGAGTAGCATGCTTTATTTTGTCCTGGTGATGTGGTAAAATGTAAGGTGGCTATCATACTGGAAAAGGGTGACAGCTGCTGAAAGGTAAAGATGAAAGAATGACAAATTTGAACTAGAGCAAAGGGGAAAGCTAATTTGTGATGCCAAGATTGTTCTAGTCAGAAATAGCATCATAACAATAATTGGCAAATGGATCTTGAAGTTTGAGTTCATCTCACCCAACTTTATCTCACAGCTGAAGTTTAAGTTAATTGGTTAGGTCCATTTTAATACAGAGAAATTACTACTTGCAAAGGCTCTTTACAAAAATATGTAACAAAGGAAAGAATAGCCTTTTGGAAGTACTGGTCTCCCCTCACAGACTGAAACAAGAGCCCAGACAAATGGATGTCTTTAGGTGACTAAAGGTAACCCTAGGTTAGATAAGACAGAAAATTGAAAAAAGAATTCTTAGAAGCACGGGCAAAAGAAGAGGGAAAGGAAGGTTTGCAGCTTTGTTGTTTTGTGGTTTTTTTTAAAAAAAAAAAAGAAAGAAAAAAAGAAAATAACAGGTTTCCAAAGTTAATGGCAAGAAACCTGAATTTCAGGCATGTAAGAAAGTAGAAGTTGATAAAATGAGAAGATTCTGTGAAATGAGAAAAGAGGTAGCAATGATATTGTCAGTATTTCATTCTTTGACATCTTCATCCTCATTAAACAAAACTATTTTGTGTAACAGCACAACTTCCCTCAAATGGAATAGGAATATAAATATGGGCCATGCTCCTTTCAAAGACCTACTGCGGAAGTAAGGAATTCTGCCAAGTGCCCTCCACTGTACCACTATTTACAGTAACATGACAATGATGATACTTCAATGCAATATTTTGTTCTTCTTATCAAACCATGCTGCTAATTGCTTATTAGGAAGGTTTACAGCTGTTAATGGAGGGGAACGAGTTTGTTTAAGAGTTTAAGTGTAGGATTTTGTGAATGCCTATCACCCTCCTTAGGCAGTCACAACAGACAATTATTTTTTTTTTTTGGTATTTCACTCTATTAATTTATCAATATCAATTCAACTTTACAAACTATGAGGAAGAAATCTTTCATTAACACTTTCACAATTAAAACTAGTTTTGATTTTTCTCAATGTAAAATGTTTTATAAGTCAACATATATTGTCTTTTGAGGAGGTTAAAATTATTGATTTAAAGCTCCTCATGACTAAAATCTTTTATTCAGTCCAAGGTAAGTGTCTTCAAGAACTCTGGATCCTTTGAGTGCTTAGACCAGGAAACAAGGGAAGCTACTGCAGTATACAGTTAAACTTCTATTCAATAACATTTTTCTACTTCCAATGGAATCTTTATAAATTGGCAAGAACTCTAATTACACAGAGACTGCAGGGTAACAAGCTCTTCCAAGATTTTTCAAGAAGCATTGATTTAGGTTCAATTAAAAAAAATAATCAGAAAAAAAGGGAAAGCATTCTTAAAAACAAACCCCTTAGTTTTTCAAGGAATCAATGTTGTTCAGGAAAGATTTTTTTTTTCCCTAAAAATGGATGCATCCCTGGCCATTATTATTCAGGTTTTCTGTAGGTTTGTGTTTGCTTTTTTGTTTGTTTTACTGAAGCATCAGGGATTGGCAATAGCTGGGAGTGGAGTAGTGGGTTCAGGACATGGTGCTCAGGTGGGAGATGGAATTGTATTCCCATTGCATTTCTCTTCACATACCATAGCGATTGCAGGGTTTGTGGAGAAATTCCCTCTCCCCAGATTATCATTATGTTGGCAATGACTTCAATAATTTTTTTCTTCATTAGGGTCTCTGAGAACTTTGAAGACTGGTTATATCTCATCTAAGTAATTCCTTGCCATTGCAGACTCTGCAAGTGTCAGTGGCAGCTTGATTTCCTGGTTCCAAAGGCACGTAGCAGTTTAGCCTCTTGAGAACTGCCGCGGTTTGATCTTTTCACTGGCTTAGCGTAAGGAATCAGAAATAAATTAGTGTCTGCCTTCTGGGTTTAACTCTAAAACTGAGATTGACAGTGTCCAAGGAAGGAAGAGACATGGTCAGGAAACTGTGGAAAGGCATTCAGTGATCATAAGGTTCCCATCTCCACAGGAAACTGTTTCCAGTGGATGTTCCAGAATGTCTACTGAAGGACAGCCCTTCTTTAACCATTACTGTAAATGAAATTATATTATATAGCATTCATTTCGTGTTATAACAATATAATACAGGAATAATAATATTCAGTGACAAATTCTTCTTGAGATAAATTGTATTTCCACATAAAATAAAATGCCATGTATTTTTATGTCATGAAGTAATAAAGCTCCACTCATGTCTTTACCTTCTAGACACCAGGTTTTACTACCTGGAGCTGGAATCTTAGCTTTAGAATTTGTTTCCTACACTTCTGAAATATACCCCAAATTTGCTATTCTACAGAATACGAAGTCTTTTTTACAGAGATACTGGGAGCAAAGGAATGACTGTGTGAAGTTTGTTTCCCTGTATTTTAAAAGGAATGTTACAGGTTGGTGCATCACTTCTTTGCCTTTTTCTGATTTTAAATACTTTGGACAGTGATTATTCATAATTCTTCCCCACTTTTTTGTTTTGCCATATTGCTGGTCTTGCTGTAGCTATTTTTGAAATCCAGCTAATATAAGGAAAATGCAGCTTATTATAAAAAATGCTTAAGTTTCTAATTAGGAAAAATGAATTGCAGTTATAGTACATCCCCGGATTGTATTAATATTTCATTTCTTAACTTTCTACATCAAGGATTAATCAGAGGAAAACTTGTTCTGAATACTAATGAGTCAAAATAGGAAATATTTCAAAGGTATTTCTGAATTACTTGTAAGGGCTATATTTCCATGCAAAACCCCTGAAAACTAGTGTATCACATCCGTCTGCAAAAAAAAAATATTTCTAATTATCATCTCTCTGAACCTCACTGATAAAAAAAGGTTTTTGCACTGCAGCATTCTAGGTTGTAGTTACAAACAAATACAAACTTTCTGATGAATTCTTTGTCCTCTAGTTGATATGGCCAACTGTGACAGGAATGTCTTCATTTTTATTTCTTCATAATCTAATCTGGCACCAATCGTGAGGTAGCAAAATTTCCATTACTATGGCTTCAACAGGGTAGGCATAGACATAGGAATTTTCCAATCTACACAGTTCAAATATTCCATTGAGAATGTTTGATTTCAATCAGTGGACAATGTAATCCATGAAGATGTCTCTCAGAAAGCTTCTTTCTCACTGTCACCTCACCTCTCTCTCTCTTAGCAGTCATCCTGGAAGAATGGTCAGGCTGGGCTGAGCTTGTAGCTGTAATAAGTTTATGATGCTGCTTTTATGTTTCAGAGCAGCTGTAGTAATATATTTCTTTGTTACTCAGGAACTATAAAGAACTAGATTCTACTTGTAATTAACTAGCGGAGAATTCATTCATGTAAAATTCATGTCAAGCTGACATTCTCTAATGAATCTTCATTCAATATGAGGATGTGGGAGAGAAGTGTAGCCAGGTGATGTAATTTACAGGCACTTTAATTTAACCCAGTGGCAGCAGATCTGTCTTCTCCCCATGATGTCTTTCAGCCTAAGACCTGAACTTCAAAAGAAGTTTAAAGATTTTGTTTTCTTTTGTTTTAGGTTAAATTATTTGTATCCTCTCCTTCAGTTTTCATTTCTGTAAGGACATCACTTAAGCTTTTGTAATGTGCTTCTGTCACAGAGGATCACACAATCAAATTAAACAGGTCTTAAACCCAACAAAATTTATTCTTCAATCAAAATCATTTAAAACTCCAACAACATTAGTAAACCACAGTTTCAGTGATGTAAGAGGAAATTAATACTGCACAACCGACTTAAGAATTCTTAAGCTTTAGAAATGATGACCCAAGATGTGCATATCACTCACCTAAAAGATGAGGGCTCTCAACCTGCAGGCATTACCATGTGTCCCGATCCGCGGGGAGAGTCCCCGACTGCAGCCCCAGTGCTCTGAGGAGGACTGGCTCCATTTGCCCTCTGGCAGCGCTCCATTTGTAACCTTGTCAAATCTGACCTGTGGTCATGTATGGTCAATAGTCAAGAAGTTTCTTTCAACTGTACTGTTTCATTGGCTGAGAGTCTTGCCTTTTGACTGAAGTGTGTACATGGTGGCTGTCACCA
Organism: Haliaeetus albicilla; assembly: GCF_947461875.1. Classification (NCBI taxonomy): domain Eukaryota; kingdom Metazoa; phylum Chordata; class Aves; order Accipitriformes; family Accipitridae; genus Haliaeetus; species Haliaeetus albicilla. The sequence goes on from NC_091497.1 coordinate 22,163,922, forward strand.
GCCGAAGTGTGTACGTGACCACAGTCACTATGCGGGCTGGGCAGCTCGATCCCCAGACTGTGGCTTCAAGGGTTCTTTTCAGTAAAAACATTTTGGTCTCTATCAGGGAGGGTGTACCTGCCACAGTTCCCTACATAGTCTGTGAAAATATTTGAAGAAGAGAAAATACAAGAAGTTTTGGCACTGCAGAAATAGAGATTTTTTTTTTTTTCCTATCCTCATTTGTTTGAAATGTACTAAACTGCTGCCCAACTGTTGGACATCCATTGCTAAGTGTCCTAAATTTTAAAGCTCATTTTGTCTGCTGAAATTTAAATTAAACAAGTGCTATGTCCAGTTCACATGTGAGTTAGAAAAGGCTAGGTAAATATATCAGAAGAGAGGAACTGAGGAGGAACACACTTTATCAGATCAGTTTGATCAAATAGCAGTAATGAAAATTGATTCAGCCTATGGATTATTCAGTCTCCAGATAAGAAAATACATGGAAGTGTAGATTTTGTATAAAACACCGAAAGTCAAACAGTAGCTCTAACAGTACTGATTTTATCAGCAAAAGAGAGGTAGACACAATCAACAGATGAAGAGATTTTTTTTTATTAGATTCTTCCTATTAAAAACTTAAGTGCTGTGAATTCTTTTTTTATCTTTCACCATTAGTATTTTGGTTCAGAAAACAGGAAGGAGGAATGGAAAAGTCAGATCTAACGTTATAGAACCATGGACTCTGCAAAGCAAAGGACTACTATGATGTACATGATGAATGACAAAAACATTTTCTGCAATGTTTTAAACAAATACTCATAATGTTATTAAATTTCTTTTAACACACAGTATCATGACAATCTGAGAAGTAATGGAATTATATTACTAACTTCTAAGATAAGATACTGTCTATAAAGGGGAAGGTAAGTGACTTGTCCTCAAACCCACTGTAAGGATTTGTAATTTTTATTGTGGTGTGTTGAAAAATGACTGTTTTCAACGTTCTGTGCCCAAACAACCTGCTGTAAAGTAGGCACAATATGCCCTTTTGTTAACTGTTCCATAACTAATTCTTGGAGGGTGCGAAGCTTTTCCAGTGGTAGGGGCCATTGATCTACCCAAATAGGGGTATTGGTCTTCCAAGTCAATTTAAGGGTGTTGTGCGCTTCAATGGCCCCTTCTAAAAATGTGTCCGAATGGACATTCCCCACTGGGACAGCACATCACGCCCCCACAGAATCATAGGGACGGGTAACACAAAAGGTTTAACAGAGGCTATATGCCCCTCTGGACCTTGGATTTGGATTAATTCCACACTTTGGCGGCTGTTGCCAGTTCCTCCAATTCCAGCCAATACATGGGAAACATTAGCCAGAGGCCATTGTGGAGGCCACTTAGCAAGAGATATTACCATGACATCGGCTCCAGTATCAATAATTCCATTTAGTACTACTTGTTGCCCTCTGTGGATAAGGGTACATTGACATACGGGTCAGTTCTGAGAAATGGATTGCAGCCATAGAATTTGTGGGTTCCCTGTAGACCCAAACCCTCCCCGCCTTTGAGGAGATTGATTAGGAATGGGGGAGTTCGTCCCCGCCGGAAACAATATTAATTGCGCTACACGACTACTTTTAGGTATCGTGCAGGGAGGAAACGGAGTCCAAGCCATAATTTTAATTTCATCAGTACTATCAGAATCAACGACCCCTGGTAATACAAAAAGCCCTGATAATGTGGTAGATGATCTCCCTAACAACAGCGCTTGTGTTTTTGGGGGCAATATTTGTCGACAGCAAGTGAACTGAACAATCAAGTAACGTTGCTGTGTGGGCGGTTGCCAGGTCCAATCTGGCACTCCCGGCTGTTGCTGGATGAAGACTTGAGGCACTGCTGCTTCCCTCCGTGGGAGTTGGAACATTGGCTGCGGTACTTGTGTCTGCGCGCGTCGCCGCCCCACGCTCCGCGACCGGTTTCCCTGTATCAGTTGACGCTGAAAATCATACTTAGACCAAAATTGATTAGCATAATGACACCCTTTTCAGCATCTAGGGCAAACCCCAGGGGCTTGGTACCTAGCTCCCGTATTCATAGCCAGGCAGTTCTTTTTTAAATGCCCTGGTTTACCACAGCCGTAGCAATTCCCCAAACCTGACTGACCGCGCATAGCTGCAAAGGCAGTAGCCATGGCCTCAAATTTATGATCCACAGTGCCAATTCTATTACAAGCTTCCACCATTTCAATCAGTGTAGGATTCGGTTTAGGGAAGGATTTCAGGAGCTTTTTACAATCCACATTAGCATTTTCTACAGCCAGTTTCAACAGCAAAATTTCTCGCGCTTCCGCATTGTCTATCTGACGCTCCAGAGCCTGTTTTAATCTATCAATAAATTGCATATAGGGCTCTCGGGGTCCTTGGGTAATAGTGGTAAAAGCTTTCTGTGGCTTTTGTGTGTCAGGGACCTTAAAAAAAGCCTTTTTTGCTTCTTCACGGACCGCCACAAGAGCCTCCCGAGGGATATCCCGTGCCCGGGCTAACGGATCAGTGTGCTGACCGGTGCCGGTAAGATGTTCTATGGTTAATGCAGCCACAACTGGATCAGCATGGCCTGCAAACGTGAGAAGAAGTGCCTGGAGCCCCCCCCTCCAATGTGACTCCCACAGCATAAACTGAGTCGGAGTTAACAGTGATTTTGCTAGAGACTTTAAATCATGAGGAGTCATAAGTATCAAAACCAGAAGATAACAGGCTCGCGAAATAAGGAGAGGAAAGCCCATGCTCAGTGACGGTACGGCACAGTTCCTTAATTACGGGAAAGGATAAGGCTTCCCATTGTACCCCCCGGCCCCGATAGATTACAGGGCCAACTATCATTTTGGCAATCTCGAGATCCCCTTCCTTTAAGATAGGTTACGGGGGCAACTATCATTTTGGCAATCTCGAGATCCCCTTCCTTTAAGATAGATTACGGGGGCAACTATCATTTTGGCAATCTCGAGATCCCCTTCCTTTAAGGCTTGGCGTCTTATGTTAGCCCACACGTCGTGTGAGTCAGGAGGATCTAAGTGTGGCTCCTTCTTGGGGTCCAGCCCCGGATCAAAGGGGTCCTCCTCCGCAGCACCTACCTCTGGGGGTCCTTGGCAATTTTGACTTTCCGAAGGCAGAGAAGGGACTGTGGGGGCATTCCCTTTAGTCTTTATGTCGCCATTATCACTCTCCTCTTGAGCTTTTAGGGTTTGAAAAATGATCCTCCACCACGGAAGCATACGCTGTGCTTCTACATCCCCCAATGTGGCAGAGTCCCACAACTTCACCCCCACATCATCCCAAAGTTCCCGCGTAAAGATGCTAGAAGCAGTTACAGCGGGTATCTTCATTTGTACCCATTTAAGCATGGCTTTAAGATCATGCCCGGAGATAACTTTCCCATGCTTTTGAAGAAAAGCTTTCATAAGCTCATATACGTCTCTTTCCGGGGAAGACACTTGATTCCCCATGTTTCCCACAGCTCACCTCTCAACTCCGGAGGGATTTCAGGCCGGCCGGCTCCTGCTTCCTTTCAGCAGCTCATTCAACGTTCTGTGGGACTCGCAGCATGCCACACAGATAGGTGGTTCCTGGACCCTATCACGTCGGGGTCACCAATTTGCCGCGATTGAGAGACGGGACACAGCTTGATGCAAGCAACGAGTGTCATTTTATTGTATATAACACTCGTTTATATAGAAAATTAGAAGACGCGGTTTTTTAAACTGATTGGTTACTATGCTCCAAAGTTCTTATCAGCGCGCGCTAATTGGTAGCTACTTACACTTTAGCAATTGGACTGTCAGCAACTAAGCTATTTTTGCAAAAGACTCTAAGTTCCAGCCGTTTATTGAGCATGACTCACGGGTCAGTAATTCTCCACCACATTGGCGCCTCTCTTTTTCCCTTATCAGGCCTCCCAAGGTTTATAGCCTACAAGTTCCAGCACATCCCCTTCTAACAACGGAGCAGTGCCCGCCACCCTGTCTGATTCCTTCAAATCTCTCCCCACAACAGATGACGCATTTGAAAGATGATTAGTTCATAAATTCCTTACACAAGATCAAGATCTCTTTTTAAGTAACATATGTGTTTTGAGGTGAGTTGATACATATTTTACAGAAATAACTCTGATCATCTTCACCATAAGTTATGCACAGCACACCACAGGACTTTCCTGAATCAGTTCTCATTCAAATCAGGGAAGAGGATATTTGATTAAAAAAAGTAATCCAATGTTATTTGGATTGCTATTATACATATGACAGTGTTGGAGAGGAGAAAGTTACCTTTAACTCTTTAGTTCCAATACTGTCAGTATGTTAACTATTTATTTTTTGGTTTACACAAAAAAATTTTATCTCAATAAATTTCAGCAGAATTGAGAAGTTGATAAATGTAGTTACCTTTAATTTTTTAGCAACAATTTTTGGGAGATTGCCTTTATTAGCCTTCTTTTTGGTCTTTCGTGAAGTGAGCTACAAAGACTCAGCCTTTTTCTATGTATCAAGGCACAATTGTCTAACTATACAGAATTTAGCCTTCAAAAGTAGATATAAATGTGCAAAAGACAGGGAAAGATGAGGCCCTGGAGTGTGTTCTTTCTGTTCTTGGAGGATTTATTGCATATAAATGGCTGAGTTGGACAGAAAAAATTATCACCATATGGTTTATTGGTTAACTCTTCATAGTTTCATATATTTTAAGGCCAGAAGTTCCATTAGATCATCTAGTTTGACCTCCTATATCACAAGAATTCTACCCACTTATTCCCACATTGAGATCAGTAACTTAATTCATTAAACCTATGTTTCAGAAGGGCATTTATCTTGATTTAGAGACATGAACAGTTCAGTACTTTCCATATTAATCTTTTGCAATTTTTTCTATTACTGACTACTATTATTTCAACACTTATCAATATCCTTTTTTGTCTTTTTTTTTTTAGTTGAAAGTAATCTTTTTTCAACTGTCAATCCACTGCTTTCAGTTACGTCATTCTTCGCTAAAAAAGGACTCATTAAATACTTTATATTTTCTCTCTCTTAAGGTATTTACAAATTGTTATCAATTCCCTTCTAAACCTTCTTTTTGTGCTTTGTCAGAATTTGACTGTGAGACTTTTTTTCTAATGTTCATTTAATTGTATTAACCTTTTCCCACCCCCTCTCCTACATTCTAGTAGATGTTTCTAACAGATATATTAAAGTAGAGAAGCACAGCACATTAGAAACAAATAAATTGTCAAGAGTGAAAAAATATTACTCTGTAAAAAAGTTTTACTACTTGGAAAATGAATGCTTGAAGATCTTGGTAACAGAGGAACAAACTGAAAGAAAAAAACCAAAACACTGCTTGTTGGATTTCAAATGTTTATTATCTTGGATAAAAATAAGTAAATTCTGCTGAGGTAATAGTAGTGTGCCAAGGAATTTTCTGGTATGTAAAGGGGAGTTTTAAGCAGTTGCTCTAAAATGAAGAAAGGTATATTGCAGTGGTCTGGCAAGATGTCACAAAGCATGGAAGAAATTTTGGCAGTTAGAAGAAGAGAACGCTGTGAAGCAAACCCATGTATTTGTCTTTTCACTAGTTTAGCTGAGGTTTTATAGACTTTCAAATAGGTAAAATAATAAATTTAGCTCACATATGTATATTAGACACTGAACTCCGCAAGGTGTGATTCCTTTTAGACAAATTAACTGTTCAGATTCCAAATAACCCCATATTCATTTTACTTATCCTGTTGCATAACGACGTTAGAAGGTTCAGAAACTTGATTATTTAATTGAATAACCTAACATCAGTCTTTAAACGAATGTCCTTGTGTATAGGAATGACCTCTAATTTCTTCTTTTTATAACCTCTCAGCCAAGATCAAAACACTGAATAAAAAAATTAAGACTATTTCTGCCTATAACTCATTGCCTACTACAATATTATTGCATTCTGATTTCTTACAAAGGACTTCAGAGTGAATTTATTTATTTATTTATTTATTTATTTATTTTACTTTCTTAGAATGATTATCTAACAAGCTAACAAGGAGGAATCATGCTTTGACACCTCTTCATTTAGAATATATTTATACCCAGAAATGACTAATTTTATATTTAAAATTTTACTGGTTTTGTAGTTTTGACAATGCATTTTCCTGGCTGTATTCTTGACGTATGGATCAGAAAAGCAATCTGTTATAGAACCTTTTGTTTTTCTTTATTAGGTCCTGGTTTCAAAGACATACCTTGATGACTCACTAGCAGATATAAGTGAAAATATTTCAGCATGAGTGAATTTAGTTTTCTTTCCTGTTTTCATCCATGAAGCATAAAATGAGTTGCGGATTTTTAAACATCTTATAGCTACTCATTTAAACTGCTCCTGTGATAATATATATCTATGGTGAGATTTTTTTAGTTAGTCCTTGGTTAGATAGAAAAGGGTTGTTGTTTTGGGTAAAAAAATTCTAAAATTACAAGGTAATAAAAGGGAGAAGACTTCCTGTGACAAATAATCCTTATAGTTATTTGATTCTGTACATGTGTAAAGATTCAAAGTTCATCTTAATGTCAAGTCTACCTATTTTTACCTGTGGGATGATAAAGAAAAAAAAAATATTTTTGGATTGTAACTACATAATTAACCATGTTTTTTTTAAAAGACAGTAGACCCATTCACTGTTACTTAGGAATATTTCCTTTCTTTTGTCTAATTTAGTTTGACAACCAGGTAAGTCAGTGTCAAACTATGAAAGTCAAGTTTAAAAAAAAAAAATGTAACCTGACATGTGGACAGGAGGTTAGCTGTAGCTAAAGGGTCTTGCTTGTCCATTACCATTTTGTAGCGTGCCTTTTAAATATACAGTGTTGTCTCACCAAATTTGTTTCTCATGCTTGTGTCACAGTGAATGTTTAGAGGTGATACTTTGACAGAATTCTATAATTGGAAATAACTTTAAAATGTCATGCTATTTTTTTTTTAATATTGGATGTATAAAAATGTAGAGACAATTAAAATTCATATATTAAGGACAGGATTTTCAAAATCTTTTAACAGTACTCTAGCAGCTTTCAGTGAAACCACTGGCAAAGCCAGTGATTACTTTCAACTGAAGATGTTATTAACACAATTTTAACACAAAGTTCATGATACTCTTTTCTTTTTTTTTTTATGTTGCAGCACCAACACTTACAACATTGACTTCTGTTAAAAATAGACTGTGCCAGATTACCTGACTTTTTTTTTCATTGTCGACTGACTGTTTTGTCTAGAAAATCTCCCTGAACTTCATTAAAAATGTCTGAGGAGTGTCACAAAAGAAACAAGTGGATAAACTGGAGGAAAAAAAATATTTTAGATAAAGGCTATGCAAACCCATGAATAATTAGTGTGCTGCGAATTTACTAGTTAAACTCTGCATCTATGGTTGCTGAGGCTATACTTAATATTTTAAGTAAGGGACAAGATAGACAGCAATGCTATCTTGACATTTTCAGAGAACACAGAGTTTGATATGGCATTGTTTGAGATAGAAGAGGATTCTGATGTCATACAGAAAATGGAAATTACTTTAAAATTGGAGAAATTATATGCTAGGTCACAGTATGGACTTCAAGATTGTGTTCTGAGGGCTTGATTAAATTCAGTTGCTCAATAAACTCTAAGGAAGACCTTGTGTAGTTGGAAACAGAACAAAAGCTGGCTGTTTTATTTATCAAAATGTGACTGTGAATAAAAAAAACATAAAATTGAAGAAGCTTGTAAAAAAGGCATATGAAGCCAAGCAAGGCTCTGGAACAGGCTTCAAGAGAAGAAACAGAAATAAAAAAACAATCAAACAAAACCCCCCCCCCAAAAAATCAAACCAAACATACAAAGATAAAATGCTCTGTAAGGAAGAGCGATTCCCAAGGCAGTAGTAGTGAGATTGCAGAAAAGGACACAGAGGTCACATCCAGCAGACCCCACAGCCTGGCCCCAGGATGGTGCACCTCACCCTGTGACTGCTGCACTGGCTTGCTCAACCTTCCTCCTTGACAGCACAGTCTTACCTACAAGACAGTGAAGTTGTGTAACTTGTTAAACTGCATATATCCTTTATATCTGTGATTAAAGTGTTTTGGTATCTATGTCCATTTAGTCTCTGCACTGTCATTTTGGTTTTAAACTGTGATACATTGTTTCTTACAGTACAGGAATACTGTCTCTTTTCAGTTCTGTTTTCCAGCACTGTTCAACTATTTGCTTTCATCTTGTTCACGGTCTATGTGGTTGCAGAGAGCAGCTTAAAAACCTTGGCCTTAGAATACCAAAACACAGTAAATATGCATTTTTTGCTTGTTTTAACTTGTATCTTTCATTGTGTCTCATAATACTTCCTTATACTATTATTCTTAGACTGTAGAAAGTTTTGAGTAAAGAACTGGTTTTTTAGTCTGTTAGATGTTCCCATTGCACTCTTCAGTATTGCAAAATATACCTGTAAGTTGCTTCATCTTATTTTTTGTTTTGAAATATGATTTTGAAAGTGCTAGAGCAAGAAAGAAGTTTCAAATATCTACAAAACAGTTTATAGTACTGTGATGTGTTTATGTCCATATCTTGAGTCTTGACTTGCTTACCATTCTTGGATCCTCTCCAAATTCTCTGCATGGATCTTTTAATTTGCACCCATCATCCACAGAGGGACAGTGACAAGACAGAGAAGACATCTGTGTTTAAGAATGCCAGTTTTCGAGACTTGTGTTTTGAGAATGCTTATAACTAACAGTGTAATTTCAAACTGTTGGTATACAAGAATTTAGGAGTGAGAATTGAAATTTCCCAAATCAGTATTAACAGTTCACAGGAGATGACATGAGATGGAATATGGAATTAAAAAATACCAATCAAAGCAACACAAGCATTCTGTTATTACCAACTCGAACAAATTAGAGGGCTTATCATTTGGGAAGAGATGAAGAACTTTTTAAATACATATACTGTTAATATGATAACATTGAACAAGTGTTATATGTACTTGAATTCTAATCCAATCAAAACATTTTTAGGAAGTTTTAATTTTTTTTTTTTCATCTTGATTCTAAGCTGGAAAGGAAGAAATATGTACAAAAGTTACAAGAGCACATTTTAAAGTTCCTTGAAGGAAGATGTGGAGCATGCTGTTGATTAGCTGAACGGAAAATAGGGTCTGGTCAAAGAGAAAATCCCTCTGGGACAGAAGGTCTAAAAGGGTAGACTGATTGTTGACAACAGAAATTGGAGAGCTTGGAAGGATGACAAATAGGTATATTTAATCTGGGAAGGTAAGAGCAGAGAAGAAGGGGAATTTCATTTTGGAGGCTTTTAAGTGCACAAAGAATGAGTGAGATACAGGACAAATTATTATTGGTTTTGGTAGCAGTAATATGAAAAATGACATGAAAAATGAAGGCTAGGGACTGAAAAAATATATATAAAATAAACACAGACAGAAAAATCCCATCTGAAGTACAGTAGATGAGATTTGATTTTATTGGGTTCCAAGGCAAGAAGGGAGGACAGTGTTTTACACATCATTTCCCCAAGGCCTCACTCCCAGACAATGCAAAGCCTTAACATGTGTTTTAAACATGCAATTTATGGATACAAGGTCTTCTTCTGTAAGGCAAGGATAATTGTGTTATTACGGGGTCCCTGATTTGTCTACATTTAGAGAGCATAGAGGTTTCTTTATTAGAAGTCGGATTAAAATTAACTGTATTCCATGAGTTGTATTAGAAATAGAGGTACCTTGACCAGAATATTTTTATCAGAGGTATTAGAAATTGCATGTGTATTTGGAAGAGTGAATAGTTAGTCCAAATTATTATTCCTGAAAAATACTTCTAAGGTTCTGGAGGCTTCGTGTGTAAAGTGTGGGTGTGTGTCTGCCTCAGAGGAACATATAGTTTCATATTCTAAAAATCAGTCATTTGTTCCTCATGCAGATGGGCTGAAAAGAGCAGAAGATTCAGTTTAAAGTTTCAGACAACAATGAGAAGTAACCGTTACATTTTATTTTATATTTTGTCAAAGCTCATCAAGATAAAGGATTAAAACTTTTTAAAACCAGACAAAGTTGGTTCTCTTCTGTCGAGAGAAGGTTACTGTTCAGATTGTTTTAACCCTTAGGGATTGTACCACTACTTTTAAACCTGAAAGCCTAAACTCTGGCTGATTATTAAATTCACGCTCTCTAGGGCCTTGTACAGAAAAGAGTTTGCACAGGGACTACTAACTTTAAAACTAGCATAGACAAATGAAAAGGGAAATACAGGGCAAACAGGCAAGTAAACATCATTAATCTTTAACTAGTATTTCTTGTGAGCCAACGATTAAATTGAAATGAGATGTGTAAGAAATATTATTTCCAGAAGATGGCACTCTTATACTGTGTATTTTTGAGCATAAGTTTAGTCACTATTGTCGTGGTTTAACCCCAGCCAGCAACTAAGCACCACGCAGCCGCTCACTCACTCCCCCCCCATCCAGTGGGATGGGGGAGAAAATCGGGAGAAAGAAGTAAAACTCCTGGGTTGAGATAAGAACGATTTAATAGAACAGAAAAGAAGAAACTAATAATGATAACACTAATAAAATGCCAACAGTAGTAATAAAAGGATTGAAATGTACAAATGATGCGCAGGGCAATTGCTCACCACCCGCCGACCGACACCCAGCCAGTCCCCGAGTGGTGATTTCCCGCCCCCCCTTCCCAGTTCCTAAACTAGATGGGACGTCACATGGTATGGAATACACTGTTGGCCAGTTTGGGTCAGGTGCCCTGGCTGGGCATGAGAAGCTGAAAAATCCTTGACTATATTCTAAACACTACTGAGCAACAACTGAAAACATCAGTGTTATCAACATTCTTCACATACTGAACTCAAAACATAGCACTGTACCAGCTACTAGGAAGACAGTTAACTCTATCCCAGCTGAAACCAGGACACCTATTCATGACTGTATATGCACTTCCTTATTTGTCTAAACTATTTAATTATTTATCTGTACACAAAAGGTAGGGTAAAATGTAAAATATAGTCATCTTCACCACCAATCAAAATGAATCATTGTCTTTAACTAAAAATTATATGTGGACCTAAACATATTGGTTTTTTTTTTTTAAAAAAAAGAAGCTCTTACTCCCAGTCCTAAACTGATAGGTATATTATTTCTCTCTTGGAGATGATGCATAAAAGTAGAGAAAAAATATTGACTATTGGAATGATACAGCAGCAGCTGCAGTCTTTGAACAGTTAAAAATGAAGTAGCAGAGGCAAGATGGTTATAGCTATGCAATAAATGACAGTCCTGAGTGTGATGAACCATGAATAGAAGTGTCATTCCTTTTCACTAATACAAATTAGATCTCTCAGTTCAGACTTACATCCTTAAACAACTATATTTATTTTCAACTATGATAAATTTTCTATTGTATTTTCCAATGTGATAATGTATTTTCAGAATTAAAAGAATTGGATAACTCTACTCTTTTATCTTTATCTGAAAGATCTACAGCTATTTTTCCAAAATCTATGTCAGGCAAACTTCTTCTAGTGTTTACTCTAAAGCTAATTTTTTTCTAATTTTCTAATTTTTTTAAGCACCAAGGTGCTTAAAAGAACATAAAATAAAGATCTTGGTGCTATGCATAAGGAGTTAGACATTGAGCACAGCAATTAACATAAAGCTGGCAAAAAGACACAATTTTCCAGCTATGTATTATTTAAGCAGAATAGGCAATAGATTTAAAGACCCATATTTGTCTATTTAATTAATGCATTCCTATTTAAATTAGGAATATTTTTGCAAAAATATTTAACAAAAATCTAGCACAAAGCAGACCTGTATGAACTGAATTGGAAGCCATCTAGCTGAATAACATCTATCCCTGCAGTAAACTTTACATCTGTTAGATAGTTTGTGATGTAATGTTGCAAGAGAACCAATTAATGCTATCTGAACGTAGCTCATTGATAGTTTTCTCCATTTTTGGACACTGCAAGCTATTTAGCTGTATAAATGATTCTGAGGTGTTTGCATAGTAATTATTTGTGCAGAATACCTGCTGCATTTCTTTTGTCATTGCTGTTGAGCTCATGTTCATAGGGACACTTACCTTTGTTCAGTTAAAACTTTCTGATCTTGAAATATGACTGTGGAAAGATCTCACCTGTATTTGTGAGACCATGTTTTTGGGGGGTAGAATTGTAATAGATCAGGCTTCTATGGTACTACTTCATTATTTTTACTTCCAAAAGAGTCTAGGAGACCAAACCTTAAAAAAATTAAGCACATATGTAAGCATAAAATTCTACAAATTGTGCTATTGTTGGAAGTAATGGAGTCCAATGAAGAGTGTAGTACTTTAAGACCTGGGAAACCCAAGGAGTTTTGTTCTGTAGGATACATGAATACATCTTGCCATGTTCTGCATGGCAACAAATAATGAAAGCACATTGCAGACCCCCACCCCCACCCCCCCCCCAAGGTGGATGTGGGCTGATCCCGTCTTGAAAACTATGTAGCCGTGTCTTTTTTTGTTGTGTCAGTACAAATGTAATTATAAATGCTGTTGGAATCACATAGATAATTGCACAGGAGACTGTACTATTTTACATGACTCACTGGTTTAGACAGCACTTATTCTGGGATGTGTGCATATTTCTGCTTGTTCAGTAAAAACAGTTTTATGAGGCTGCACAATTCATGTCACTCCTCTGAATCTCTTTTAAATCTCCCTATACAAAGATCATAAATGCAATAAGTTCAAGGTTAACAGCATCACAGAGACTTTTAAGGCCTACAGGGAAAAGAAAGAAGGATCCTGTACCTTCTGTCTGAAGTAATAAGAGTAATCTTAACTTCTTTTTTGCCAGTTTAGATCTAACTTAAGTTTATCGATACAATTTGAATCTCACACTAAGTTTCATTCTGTTTTATTCGATTTAAGCTTTGAAATACATGAGTATTTCCAAATTTCTATTATAACAGCAGTAGATATTACTACTTTTTATAAAAAACACATAGTTTTTCTTGACCCATGATATTTGGGTTTACTTTGATGATTTCCAGTGAATTCCACAATGAAATTCTATGCTTCAGTTTTTAAATTGCCATGGCTGAACTTTAGTTTACGCCAATTACATCTGAAGTCTTTAATCCCGGATAACCTGTGCTATGGATTTTTACTGTACTTTTTGTGTTTCACATAGTGAATACAATTTTTTTTATATAATTCAAAATGCAAACTTAACATATTTTTGTATATACAGAACTCTTACATTTTTATAAATATTGTTTATATATATATTACAGATATATAGCTGTATAGAGACTCCACATATAAACTTAAAATATCATAGATTTATAAAACTTATATAGGTTTATAATATAAACCTACCACATATTTTATATAAAATGAAGACTCCTACATACATAAGATGCACATTTCCATATATATCACTACAGTAAAAGTATTAATTTCTATGCATAATTCTTAAAACATGCAAAAATGTCATTTAAAAAAAATGTAAAGGTTCAGCTGAAAATATCTCAGCTAAAAATTGTAGATGAAACCAGAATAAAAATCTTGGGAATTTTCCCTAATCTTATCATTGATGACATGCATGGCCGTTTAGAATAAAAATGGATTTGCTTGTAGCACTTTAAGCACTTCTAGGTCCCAAGGACTCTCGTTTTCTGAAGGACTACTGCAAGCGCTGGGATCGCTCTGTTTTCTTCCCAGTGAGCTTCACAATCTTTAGTTGTTCTATGCAGGGTAGAGAAACTCCAGGAAAAACAAACAAACGAACGAACAAATAACCCCAAACCTCCTTTAGCTCACTTTTTCTTTTTTTTTGTAGATACAATACTGCCAGAAGCATGGTATTTAAGGCTTTCTTTGAGATTGTGTTTGTTACAGACTGAAACTCCTTTAAGTGGAACGTAGTACAGCATATCCTGTGTGACTCCCCTCTTTACTGATCCATGTAGTCTTAGGAAGCAGAAATATATCCTAAATCAGCTTTGCTTTAAATGAAAGGGGTGGTCATGCTCCTCCTTCTGTAGCAGTTCATTTAGTTCCTATCTTCATGAAAGGCATCCGTCTGTGAATCCTACACAGGTCACAGTTAAGTAAGTAACACAGGTACTAAAGAAGCAGAGGGAAACAGAATATAACACTTACTGTATCTGTGTCGTTTAACATTAACCATCTCCCTGTCGATCATACAGGCTATTGTAGATCATAATAGAACTAACTTTTTGCATTTTAAAACAGGCAATGCAGCAACGAGCATCCTGAAACCTAATGCTTCTGTCAGAAAATGGTTATTTCAGTGTGAAATATTAATTTCACTTTTAATTAAAAACAAAACAAAACCCAACACTTGTTCATTATGTATAGTTCATTTCCCCCTGAAGACTAAATGCCAGCTTTAGTTTCACATTGCTGTTACTGCAGCTCAGTTACTATATCCAGATTCCAAAGAGGATTATTAGTTTATTCTTTCAATCTTTCTTTTGTTTGGGGTAATTCCAGAAGAATTTTGCTTGTGTAATTCTAAATTCTTCATAATCAGAAATCAAACCTTTAGAATAAATCAGACAACAGATTATATCAGTTCTACTAGCAGTGTAGGGTAATACTTTCTAAAGCATTTGAATGTCTTAAAATGGAAGTTGGAATAATTTTGATGTACCTTAAGCCTAAGAAATAAAACAGTCATCTTAGAAAATTCATCTTAGGTTCCTACTGTTAATTAGAAAATCAAAAAGTGTCCAGATTCAAAATGTTAAGACTCCACACTTAATTTTTATACATTTAGCAATGAAAGAAAGGAGCCTAACTTAAATATCTACGATCTGTGTACTTTTCACGCAGATGAATATCTTACATCTGGCAAAAGAGTCTGAACTCTGAAGAAGGACCTGCCTAGAATGTTATACTTTGAAAAGCTAAGTACAGAATTTGGCCCCAAACTGTTATTTTGGGGTTACAGGAAGGTGCCTTTGGAAATGTTGTTTTCCAGACCTTGAATACTCTCCTAATAGGTGCTTCTCAGCACCTTCTAAAAACACCCAGATTCTCTTCTTTAAAAAAAAGGGGTAAAAAAAAGAAAAAAGGAAGATGCAACAAACCACAAAATGTTAGGCAAGAAGGATAATGAAAAAAACATCTAATAAAATATTCTACTCATTAGACAAGTCATCAATGAAAGGAGGAGAACCAGATGTTATTTCTTCTTCTGTCAGTATTCATATCTGGATTCCCCTACTGCTCCCAGGGGAACATCTTAAATACCACTGTGCAAGATATTCCAGGTGAAAATACCTGACACCCTTCTTGGTGGTGCGTGACTATGCAGAAATCAATTCAGGAAACTGTGAACTAAAATGTCTGTTCATTATTACTTTAGTCTCTTTTGCTGCTTCATCTCCCTGGTGCATTTTTACTGGTATCGAGATTGGGAACTATTTAGAGCAGAAGCTTGCTTTTTGATTACTTGTCTTTACAGTGCCCAGCACAATAGTGCTCTGATCTTTGATTGAAGTACACATAAAAGAAAAATCAGAACTAGATAATGGTCCTGTAAAATAAGCCTCCTGGACTGGCATTCTCTAAAATTACCAAACTCCACTGAAATCAGTGGGTGTAATTGCAGTTAATGTCCTAAGCATAAGTAGGGGTGCCAAGATCTTTCCTTAAATTGGGAGGAGGGGGTAATTTTTAGGAAACTGTAATTAGTCTCTTAGCCTGATGACAGCTGTAGTCAAGGATTTAGAACTGATTACCCCATCAAACACCAGAACTATCGTCTTTCAGATTTTGAATGAAACAATGATTTGAACAATATGCTTTTTGGCATATAATATTTGTTCAGCATTCTGTCATGAGTAACTGCTTATCAGTTTATCAACTTTAATTGTAATGTTTTGTAAACAAAAAGTACACTGAAAAAGAATTTGAAGAAAACTATGGTTTTTTTAGTAGCTAGCCCTGAAATGGCTTTGTGTGATTTCTTTCAATGAAACAGTTTAATATTAATATTGTTACTCTGACATGATGGTCTGAAAATACAATGTAAACATTTATTCAATAATTCTCAGAACACCTCTCTGAAGCACTGAAGTGTTAGGATGACTGATTTACAGATGAATAAACTGAACACAAGTGAAAGGACTGATCTAAATTCACATATTGAGGGGCAAAACTAAGAACAAAGCAATGGATCTCTGAAAAAAGGTTGGAGTACTTCCTGAGACCCATTGCCATGGGACAGTACTCACTCCATTCAAATCATGTGGGGACACTGACAGTTGAGATACGTATTCTTTTTTTTTCTCTATATAATACTGTTGTGGCCAAAAAAAAAAGTTTTGGCTATTTTTGCTGACCCTTAAACTTACATCACATCAACTTAGTTTAGTAAGGAGAATAAATGTGGATGTATTTCAAATACGATCAAGCATACAAGTAATGGCAGCTGAATTTCAATTTCAATTATACTTGCAATTATTAAGGAATGGCAACAATATTTTTGTGTCAGTTTCTTTGCCACTTGCTTCCTTGCATCTTACTGCCATCACAAATTTTCCTAGAAGATGTCAATGCAGTTCTACCACAGACCACACTACAATGTCAAATCTGTTAATCAGCATGTGAAGATTCCAAGGATATGGGTATGCAATCAAGACAAAGTGAGATGGTATCAGTAAGACCTGACATTATCATGTCAAAACAAATGAAAACTATATATAAGTTACTTCTCTACTAATAAAGAAGAACATTTAAGATATTGACAGTTATGGTATGTTTTGGTGGGGGTTTGTTTCTAAAATGCTATATTAAAAGAACTGGTAAGTAAAGTAGTCTGGTCAGAAAATCTCAAGAACATTAATGTGTTGAAAGTTTGGAATATGTTAAGTCAGAAAAAGTAAAAGACTATTTGCAATTTGCAACTCATGAAAAGGGACAAATCATCTTTTAGAAAACTGTTCCAGATGTAAGCAGATGGATAACTACCTTTAAAAAGGTATCAAGAATAAGCAGTAACCCTACCAAGAATGGAAAGATTACTGATCAGGTAAGACAGCTGTGTCCTGTCAGGTATAATGGAAAAACTACAAAAAAGCATGATGAGTTGGACTTCACAAGGAAGTTAATAACAATAATCAGGGTTCTTCAGTCATGCAAACTTATTTAAAATGAACAAACAAAAAAGTGAGATCACTATGGAGGAAACATGGTATTTAGATTAAAGGTTACCTAGGTGCAGAGTGAAATGAAACGAATACTTATCCTCAGCTTTCAAAATAGTGATGTTGCTAAGCACAGGGTCAGGGAACAGAAGAGAAAAGAAAATGTAGGTGTGCAAATATGAATCACTGGAGATGATACAGATGAGCTCCTTGTGTTCAAATTCTGGGATCATAATGGTGACTGAACAAGCACTTGCATTTGCAAGTTTGATAGCAAAGCCTTTGGATGTATCTTTTAAAATTGGTGGTGATTTGTGATTAGATAACAACAAATAGTGTCCTCTGTTGCTTTGTAATTTCGTGTCCTCGAACCTTTTTTATAAGAATAATCTTACTTTTTGACAAGGTTATTTAGTCCAAATTCTGCTGAAAACAGTGCTAACTTTAGATTCCTCAGGGCCTTTCATTCAGTTAAGTTTTGAACATCTCAATAGAAATTCCACTGTCTCCCTGGAAAATATGTTCCAGTGCTTAACCACTCTTACTGTGAAGATTTTTTCCATATAGAGTTGTAATTTCCCTTTGTGCAATTTGTGATTACTGCTTCTTGTCCTGTTGTTGTGCACATCTGAGAAAAGTCCAACCTCATCTTCTCAATAACCTGAAGACTGAAATTGGATTCCTCTCTCTCTCCTTAGCTTTTCCCCCACTCATCTAGGCTAAAAAAAATCCAAGCTCCCCAGCCTCATCTCATATGCCAGGGCTATAGGCTCCAAACATTTAGTAGGTCTCCTTTGATCTTGTTGCAATTTGTCAGTATCTCTGTTGTGCTGAGAGACCCTAAACCAGTCACATTATTCTCAAAGCAGTTTCACAGGTGCCTAGTAGAGGGAAATAGTCACTTCCCTTGACCTGATTATGTTTTTACTAATGCATCCAATATGTGATTAGTTTTCATTGCTGCAAGGATGTACTGATGACTTATGTTCAGTTGTTGTCCACCAAGACCTCTATATCCCTTTTTGTAAAGTTGGTCCTTAACTAGTTATTCCTCAGCCTGTCCTACTGCATGGGGTTTGAGGGGATTACACAGGGGACTTTGCATTTGTGCTTGCTGAGTTTTGTGAGAATCTTGTCAGCCCATTCCTCTAGTATATTGAGGTACCTCTAAATAGCAGCCTTGGCCTCTAGTGTATTAACTGTCCCCTCAGGTTTGAAAATAATTCATGAATTTCATGAAAGTGTATTCTATGCTGTTGCATAGATTACTGAATATATTAAACAATACAAGTATTAAGCCCAGAGGAATGCTCCTCATAACTAGCCGCCTGCTAGACTTCAAAGTATTGAACACCACCTTTTAAATCTGGCAGTCCAGGCAGCTCTTCCCCCTGTTTGCAGTGCATATCTCCCCTGTTTAGCTACAAGGCTGATGTAGAAAACCAAGCCAAGAACCTTCCTAAAATGTAGGTAAACAACAACCATTGTTAACCTCCTTTTACAACCAGTCATTTCATCTTAACAGAGTAGTTAGGCATGATTTGGCCTTGGTAAATATTCATGCTGGCTGTTCCCAATCACCTTCTTGTCCATAAGATGTGTAGAAATGACTTCCGTGAGGACTTTCTTCATAATCTTCCAAAGGACTGAGGTGGGGCTGACTGCACATTAGTTCCCTTGTACTCCTTCCTCCTTTTTTTGAAGATGGGTATAAAAATCTGTCTTTCACAGTCAATGGAACTTGAAGTCAATGAACTTCCCCCAATTTCCAGAACCTTTCAAAGATGGTAGTGAATGTTTTCATGATGATACCAACCAGCTTCTTCAGCACCTTTAGGTACATGGTGTCCAGTTTCATGGACATTTTTATTTGCAGTTAATTAGGCAGTCCATAACTCATTCCTTCTCTGCTTTTGAGTAGTATCTTTTTCTCCCTAAGTAGGCATAAACATGTGGGAGTCCTAGGGACAGACTTTATCAACAATGACTGGGGGAAAGGGTCCATTGAACACTGCAGCCTTTTCCACATCCCTTGTTATTTGCTTACCCTTTCCATTTGGTGAAGGGCTCATGTTTTCCTTAGTCTTTCTTTTGCTGCTGTGGTGTCAGTAGAATTTATTTTTGTTGTCATTCATATTCCTCACTAGTATAAACTCTGGGCCTCCTAATTCCATCCTTGCATGTCTAGGAAATGCTTCTGTATTCCTCTCAGGCTGTCTGTCCCTGCTACCACCCTCTTTACACTTCTCACTTGCCTTTGAGCTCCATCAGGTCACGCAGCCAACTCCACTGCCTGTATTTATGGGATTATGTGCCTTAACCACACGTTATGGTTAGACCGGTAACCCAGAAAGCAAGAAACACTTTTTGCACCTTGCCACAGGAAAGAAGCAAGTGTGTTTGAGAGAACACATTTTTAGCCTAATTCATCTGTACATCTCTTAAACATGAGAAACAAAATATTTCAGTTACGGAGCCTAAAAAACTTTTGTCCTTTCATCTATTTCCCCACACTTTAACTCTTGAATCATAGTAATGTAATAATTGATATGTCTCATGGTAGCATTTTCATGCTACCCTTCTGTTCAAAAGAAATAATTTTCTGTACATTAACAGAGATTAAGAAAATTATTGGTTTCCTCCTACTCTAAATTATCTGTAGATGAAAAATCTTTTGTAGAATATATAAGTTTGAATTTGCTTTGTGAGAGACAATACATTTTTTTATTTATTTGCTTGATTTTGCTCAGTGTGGGTATACCACCCATCAGATTCTATGAAATTCAAGGGAAAATAAGTAGGGACCAGTTTTTATCCTTCCTGTTGGTGATAACCGAGTTATAGGATACAGGGAAAAGGAAACAATATTTTATGGCCTGATAGTTCAGGCACTTCTTTCAGATGTACAGCTATGTACTTATTTTGTGTACTGAGTTGTTCCTTGTTTGTGATGACTTTTGTTGAACTGGCGTAAAGCCATTCACAGTAAGAAAAACAATACATTTAAAAAAAAAAAAGAAAAGAAAAAAAGCATAATGATTAAATTAAACTTAGTCCGTTTTAAAATAGAAAGTAAGTAAAACACAGTTCTCATTTTTTTTCCATGTCTCTATGAATAGTTCACATTGTTGTATTAGGAACTGATAGTCTCAGATGTACAAAAGCTAGGTAACAAACTTTTGCTACAGCACATCAGAACAGGAGAATGGGTGATTCTTTACGTAAGTAAGGTTTACAGTTTTATATCACTTTTTGCTGAATAGTCATCTTATGGTAGCGCTTATCAGTCCTAACATATCCTTTTTACTTTGACCAGTTCTCCAGGACAGCTTTGTGTGTGTATTGTAGGCCTCAGTGAGATTAAGGTCTCTAGGCCCTGGCAGAATGGTACTGCCAGTGTTGCCAGACCTCCAGATGCACTCTTACTAAAATTCTCTACGAGCAAAATTAGTGTAGCAGTGCAGCAGAAGACTGAGATAATGGCATAACTACTGCTTCACAGGGTAACTGTGCACTGAATGTGCTTGCTTCATGCCTTTTAAATATGCTAGTTTTCAATGTATCTAACATACTGCAGCCAATATTGTATTAAAAAAAAAGCAACTTTTCTTCACCAAGCAAATCAGTTGTACATTGTGTTCGGCTTTGTGATATGTCAAGTGTAGCCTCATGCCTCAATTTTAAGTTACAGCTGTTTTATAAATGCAGTTTGGTTGTGAATAAGAATGTTGGCACCTTTTGGTTCTCTTTTAATTACTTCCTCAATATCAGAAAAAATGAAGTGTAGTAGCACAGAGAAAACATGTATTTCCCCAGCACGGGATGAATATGACAGCATATGCAACTATTTTACACATTCTGCTCCATTAAAATATAAGATTCTGATCACATTTCAGTTCCTGGCTGGGACCAAAATGATTAAGATGTAAATATTTTTCACAGATTTTCTCACACACTTGTAGACTCAGCACAGATTTTATGTACGGACATTTGATTATTTACCAGAGCCACTAAGGGTTGGAAATAGCTCTGTATCTTGACTGAGTTGCCAAGTAGAGCAACTTATTAATAACAAAGGTAAGATAGAAGATGTCCATTTCACATGGATTCAAGGCAGCCCAGACAAGTTCATGAAACAGAAATAAATGCAGCTATGTGAACACCCAGAAACTCCCTTCCAGATGAAGTCCTTGAACTCAAAATTATTAGAAGTTTTGAGTATACTTGGAAGAAGCATTTCCATGTTTGTCCTCATCTTATAATCTTTTTCCTTAGTATCTGCTTTTGAATTCTGTTCGAGACAGGACACAGTGGGCTGGATGGACCTTTGATCCAAATTGGTAAGCCTCTTATGTTATGTTCCTATCTGGAAGCCAGAAAATGGGCATGGACTTCTAGCTTTAACTTCCTTTATGGAAATAATTACATTTTAGAAAAAAAAGCAACCTTGAAGAGTGGATTGAAACTCCTGAATGTTCTCTGATGTGTAGTTCCTTATCATTTCCAACAGCAAATTTCTCATGTGGGCAAAATAAACTGTTTCTGTGTTGTAAGTGTAGAAGTCTAGTGTTGAGGAGTGTAGCAGTTAGCATGACTTAGGCCTAGTTAGCACAGGTCTGGCATAAGCGCATGAACTTTCCTTTTGTTGTAGTGAAAGTAGATGAAGAATGATCAACCACTTGTCCCAAATGACTGGATAGTTCTAGTGTGTTCAAGGAAATAGATAGCCAAACTATGCAAATAACCTGTTGATAATCAAGAAGTGCAAAATTGTCAGAAGGGTCTGAAACAAGCAGGTTCTGAGTGCCAACAAGGGCAGCAATCTGGAAGTGGTGACACCATGTGAACAGGCTATCCTAAATAAGGACACTTAAGAATACTGGAATAGCCAAGAGTTTCTGGAATAGACTCTGTGGAGGGAAACCCCACAATCCTGCACCAGGATCATCTCTGTGACCTCAAGGGAATACAGGGAACTGAACAGACCCAAGTGGATGCCATGGTCCTGCCCCAAGGCTATGCACAGTATGGCTGGTACTGCTACACTAACCTGTCCAACCTCTCTCCAGGACTGTGCCATCTCTCCTGCAGGACAGGAAGAACATGTAAGAAAACATTGCACTAAACCACCTGACTTCTTTCCCTCACTGCACCATCTCCCCCATGGCACAGGAAAGTGATGTTATTTGTAAAATTGCATGCATCTGTGATTAAAGTGCTTTGGTATCCAAGTCCATTTAGCTTCAGCAATGTCATTTGGTCTTAAACCATGACAAGTAGAAATAAACAGCTCCCACAGATCCTCTATATGCGTGCCCCTGCGCCCCCCCCCCCCAAAAAAAAATAGATGAAGGGAGCAGACAATAGACCGTAGTTATCAAGTAACAATGTGGAATGGACAGGAGGAGATCTCTAGCAGTACCAGCTCCAGCAGGGCTGGGTTTTTTACATAAATTCAGGCTAAAAAATGTCCATGTGTCTTCCCTGTATGCTATTTCTGTAACAATTTTATGTATATCCATTGCATTACTGGTTAAAACAAAAAAATTCTTTACCACGCTACAAATGGTTGGAACAAGCTTTATGAAAACTGTCTGTCCCCAAAGTATCACCAAAGTATTACCACCTTCTAATTCTAAAATGCCACTGGCAATTAAGACAAATCAAGCTGCTTTTACCTTACTACACCAAATGTTTATGTTTGGTTTTAGCTGTGCTATATGCAAACTAAACAGTAGTAGACAGTCTAATGTACCATACAGAAAATTGTAGCTAAACATGTAGGAGGGAAGTAAAACTGCGCGAAACTAAGATACTTTCTGTGCATGTTTCATAATATTCACCAACGCCTTCCCCTCAGAAAACCAATCAACCCAAACCACATGGTCTTGGCTAACATTTTGTTTCGCAAATTGCAGCTAATTCCTTTTTCTGTGGAAGGCAACATGATCTAATCCCATAGTTCTCATTTAGATAAAATCCTATTTAAACATTTGATCTTTCTGTGTATTGATTATTTGTGAACACTTTAACATCTATCATAGTCAAATGAAAGAGAAGGTAGTTTGCAAGACCTGCTATTTGCATCTTATTCAACCTTCCAGATCTACTGGTTAATGTATGGTTACTTCAAGAACTTCCTGATTATCTTGCTATTCATGGATATATTAGAAATACAAACTGTGCATATAGCTTTTGGGGACACTGAACTCAGTTTGCAGGCAATAAACAATGAAGAACTGTAGAAAGGGTATTCTCTGGTGTGCAAAATTACCATGTTAGTTTGTTATTGAGTTACCTGTGCTTTTGCTAATTGCATGCACATTCAGTGCTTTGGTAATATAAAGACATTTGTTAATACCTAGTTCTTGGGAGGGAAGGAATGAAGCTTAATTGGTATCTTGTGGATAGCAGTGGTTTGGGCAGGGCAGGTCTTTTTCTGCCATCCTTAAGAGAAAAAAAAGAATAAAGAGATGCAGTCTGCATTTTAAAGAGAAAATAATTTTCCAGGTTCATATTTATAGTTAATCTCTGTTGTGCTTGCTTGTTTATTTCTTTTTATTACAATTTCCAGTGGTGGTTGGATATTTTACTTTGTTTTATTGATTTTGAAGATGTCTGGGGGAAAGCAGGAAGGGTAAGAAAAAGGAGTTGGAGTGTGGGATTTCTGTAGGCTGCATCCTGTACACTGGTAACAGCATCATTCTGAAACAAAGTAATTCCTTCAGAACGGTGAGATGGTTTCTGCCTTCTAGTAAGTCCAAAAAATAAAATCACAGCAGCTACTGGACACTCACTATAGCATAACCATCTTCCATTTTTCTTGTGCCAGTCAAATTCTCTCTATAAGCATGTCCTTATTTTCTAGATCATGTTTTCATTTCAGTTTTTAGTTTTCCTGGTTACTTAAAAAATATTTAAAACATGAAGACACAGCAGCTAAGAATTTTGCAGAATATGCAATAACTTTGGAGAATTGTTACTGTCCCATCTACTTCAACGAACTCTGCTCTGATATTTAGTAGGAAAAACAAACAAAAAAACCCAGACAAACAATCGAACAAAATAACCCACACTGTAACCCACATCAAGGAAACTTTAAAAGAAGGATAAAGAGGATATTACATATATTTTTGCTTGTCGTGAGTGTGCTAGCTCACTTTAGCATTGCATTTGGAAACAGTTACATCTCTTCAGTTCAGTTGAGAAGGACACAGAGTTATGGGATCCATTAATTTGGTCAATTGAGGGAAACCAAAGTGAAGAAATCTGCTTGTGATGTACCAACTTCTTTACCAAACATGAGCCTTCTCAGCTCATAAGCCATCCAGCAAAACCCGCTGAGGACAAAGCTCCTACAAAATCATAACATGATGTGTAGTACCTTAGGGGTGGAACATATTTTACAGTTGAAGATTATTGCTTTCCTGAGTCTCCTGATGCCTGAATAGCATGAGTAAGTGAGATACAATATCAGAAAAGGTTGTATAAGTATTGAATTTCCTTTGCTATGCTTACCCTGACACTGCAGTAGATTTCTTTTTAAAGTTTGCTTTAGACTTGCTTGGTGTGAGAGATTCCAGTGCTTCTTTGCTTTTAAAAAGTATGGAAAGATATGACAGAAGGGAGTTAGGTACCGAAAATCAGTTCTGTATATAAAGAAAAAAAATTGTATATGTTTAACATCTTCTTCAGCTAATGCAAAGCAACAGATCTTTAAAATTTATAGTTCCCAGAAGAGGGACAAAAATGTTCAAAAGGGAGTTAATTTAACCAACCTTTTTGTGTTTCAGCCTTTCCTAGGACTGACCCTAAAACTGTTTATTCAACTTTCTTAATATAGAAGAAAAAAATCTGATATAAATAAAGTTAATAGTTTAATATACAACAAGTGGGTAATATTTAATTTATAAACTTTATCAGACTCTTTTTTTTTGGCATGAGTAGAATGTAGTGTTTTCAGATTTATTTTTTTTATAGGTTCTTGGCAGGAAATACAGATTCTAGCAGAGAATCTATTCAATTTACTTAGTTGTTTTACCTATAAGAAGTTAACACTTTAAAATAACTTCACCCATCTCCTTTATTACAGTTTCAATTTTGGTGGAGGGTTCTAAAACTTTACAACATTTGTAACCACCTAGCTTCATAGATGTTATTGTTAAATACTTATATTGCATATAACATACAGACCCTCAAAAAGATAGCAATAACGGGCTGCCTTTAAGCTGTTTATTTGAAATTATGCTGGGAAAGAGAAAAAGCTTCTTGATTTAACCTTCAAAATCCTTTTAAAGAACTGTCAAAACACAAAAACTTTTAAAGGGTTTCTAATCTGTTTTTAACCTCACAGAATTTCATTGCTTAAATGCTTTGTGAGCACACTGAATCACACGCCTTGTGTCACCTTGTAGCCCCCTTGTTAACTTTCCCTTTTTCAGAAAAATTCTTTAATGGAATTTTTTTTGGACTTTAAAAAAAAGAAACCCCTTCGTAAAAACACTTCTATACACTAAATGTATAACCAATATGTTTAAGTGCACCTTGAGTCAGCTTTGTACATGATATGTAAATGAAATCACAGCCTATCCTTCACAATTACTTTTTCTCTAGATGGCTCAGTGTATGCAAGTGTCTTGCTGGGGATGCTCTGGGGATGTGGGTTGTAAACTTTAAATCCTGATCATGTGGACTATTTTAAGATGTTCATATCTTGCCAACACATTCATCCACATTTCATTGCAGTGTTCTGCTTTTACACATACTTCAGTATAATAATATTAATCCCATTTCATCTGGGGTATTTAATGGGATAAAAGATAAAAGAAGCAGCAAAGTATTACAGCTAGATAAAAACACCTGCAAACTTTGCAGATGGGGTTATAAAATGTTCTCAGAGGATTTTGACTCAAAGCCACCATCTGTTTTTACCGAAGCTTAATATGAACATATTATACAGTCACTTCACAAATAAAACACAAGACATCTTGCAAGTTTTCAATATTCAAAACAAAGTCACACAGCACAGTTCATCTATACTTGCAATTCAGCAAGAAAACCCAGAGTCGTCAATATTTCTAAACTTGCAAATTTTGTAGAAGGCAACATTTTAAGGCAAATTTTTGAAATTATGTGGGAAACATAGCCAAATCACTCCAATTATAAATAACGTGAGTTTTTACAATGGACGATAAAGCCCAAAGTTTGATTGGGTTGGATAAAAAGCAGAAAGCCTGAACATTGTAAGTTTTAATAATGTAGTTATTCTCTCTGCAATCAGCCTACCATAGCTCAGTTCTACTGCCTGCTGTATTACATTGTTCATTAGGCACCAGTTGCTAGTATTCAGTGGTGTTGCCTAGAGAAAGGGAATTTTTTTCCAAAAAATCCACACCACTTTCCCTTTTCTCAGCATAACACTAGCATTGAATGATAATTCTCCGATACTTATTTTTCTCTTCTGGCTCATCTACTGGGAATGACTTCTTTCTCCTATATCTTTCCCCTTTCTAGAAAGTAACACATAGCTTACAGGTCGTCCCACTAGTTACAGTGAGACTGCACACAAATTTTTACTCTGTGTTAATAGAAAATGGTAGAAAATAACAAGATACTCTTAAATAGCAAGGGGAACCCATATTTAAAGCATATTAACTGTTCTTGAAAAAAATACTTTGTGAACTGACCACAGGGCACTGTGATCAAGCAAAAGTGCTAGAGCCACGTCAGGCACAGCATTGAACACCAGATTTACAAGCTCAGTCACAATAAAGGTGAAATAACCAGGGCATAGTTTCATACTTCTTTCAGAACTCAAGCAAAAACTTAACTAGTGTCACACTGGTGCTGCAAATATGAGTTGTTAATAGATTGGAAAACAGTTGCAATATGAAGCTCTTCAAGTCAGAAAAGGGGAAAAGCTAAATAAAACCCAGAAATGGCTATGATATGCAAGCAGAAGACTTAGGAGAGTGAAACAAGAATACAGCATATTGACTATTACTTGAGCTTCTCATAACTGGAGATTACTTCTTGTTATGTGTTGGTAGAAAGGAAGAGGAAAATCTCTTAATTATGAGACAAATGAAGGGTGCAGAACAAATGAAGCAAGGGGATTAATTGCGTCACATGTACCAGAAGATTAGAAAACAAGACTAGAAGGAAAATGAGGCTGGAAGCAACCTTGAAAGGTCATGTCTTCTTTCGCTTTGCCTGAAATTATATTCCTGCATCAGCTATCTATATTCCCTATAAATATTTGTGACACTTTTTAAAAATACCTTCACTGCTGGAGATTTCATAACCTAGCCAGACAACCTACTCTTTGCCTTACTACATTTAAAATTGGAAAATATGTTCATTAATGCTAATTTTATGTACTTTTTGCTGTATTTTGAGATCATTACTTTTTTGTCCTGCTCAAAATATGCATTAGTTATGATTTATTCCATTTCTCTCTGTAGTTCCCCTTAACTCATTAAAATATCATTGGCAAGTCATTGGCATCCTCCAAATCATTAAGAAAAATACTAAGTAATCTAGACAATTAGCAATAGTAGAAAGATTATTCTTAATCTTAAAAAAATTAAGATTTTCAAAAGCCTTGCAAACATCAAGAAGTCTGAATGAATAACCAGTGGAAAGGAAGCATTCATAAAAAAAGAAGAAAGAAATTATCTGGGTCAGATGAGACTGACAAGATATATTTTATTGGTTTGAGGCAGAATTACAGCGTTGAGGCTGACAAGCTTGGAGAAAAGGAAGTGACATGGAGGAGAACAGGTCCGTAAAGAAAAGATGATTGAAACAAGAGTTGCAGGAAAGAAAGGGAACAAGAAATTAGTAACCAATCAGTTCTGAACAAGTTAAATTTAAGCTGAGAGCATGAACCCAGAAGAGATGACAGAGGGAGGCTAAAAGACAAGGCCGAGAGCAGAAAAATCTCTATATGAGATATTACCATAACAGCCGATAGTCAGAGACCTTTAAGAAGAATTAATCACTCTCAGAAAACATTCAGAACAAGTGAAGGTGCCTAAGAACAGAACCTTTCATGTTCTTTCATTATCTGGTTACTATTTTTGAATGTACATTTTGCAGTACAAATAGAGGAGCTGAAATTGTATCTCCCCCTGTAGTGTAATTAGTTTTATAATTTAGTACTTTTCCTTCTCAGCAATTCCACTGAAACAACAGGTAGCTGTTTTATGAAAATAAACGTGTGATTATTCATGTAGTACATACAATTCATAAAATTAAAAATTTTAAGGTTGTGGACTCCCAACGTTTGCACTCTTTGCTTCAAAATGATTTTCTGTCTAATTACCAAAACAAATGACTATTCACCTACACTGATCTTCAATACAGCCCACTTACTGTTTGCCCTTAGACTCAGTTGCCAGTATTAAAAAGATGATTTTCAAAGAAGATATTTAACTTTTGTTAATAAAAACATATCACTCTCTTGAGCAGCCTTTCAAATGGGCAATATAATAATAAGTTTTAATTATTTTTAAGCTCCTGCTGAATTTTTACAGAGCCTACCAAAGTCTTTAAAACAAGGTAGATTTGTTCCTTATCTTATAAACATTCAATCTATCATTTAAAAATACATCTGGTTTATTCTCATAATATTTTGACAGCAAGGACTGTATAGATTCTTGCTGGTTTTGACGGCAACCTAACTTTTCACTGCTACAACACGAAACACAAAATACTATTTCTGATTTGCTGTTGGTGATTTCTTACTTTGTGCAGTCTGATCATGGTTGGGGGAATGGAGCCTGAGAAAAGATGGCAGGATTTTTCCATTAACAAAGAAGTGGAATTTATCTTTTAATTGCAGGAACAGGACCTCTCAGAAAAGATGTTTTGCTTTCCTGATATCAGCTTATTGCTGGTATGGAAAATAATACAAATGTTGAGAGGTTTTTATTTATCTAACTAAATACACATCATCAGCTAATTTTTTGAATAGAATTTACTTTTGGAGTATGGTGTCAGATCTTCCACATGCCTGCTGGGCTTCAGTTAACTGCACTGAAGTCCCACAGTTCTGCAGTCATGAGAGAAAAAAGCAGTCCTAGAAGTTATTTGGCCAAGAAACTATAAAACAATACCTATAACATAGTCATGAAGTCTGTTCCTTGTAAGTAAAGGAACTTACTTAATAGATAAATACCTTAGAAACTTGTCAGCCTGTATTAGGCTGATGCAATGTATGTATTTTGCTTATGTTCTTATTTCAAAATTATTGTTAAATTGTTCCATGTTCATCTTAGGAAACTGACACCCAAAAGATTTTGTTATCAAAATAAAGTTCCATTACAAGGGCTCAAAGGAAGAAAAAATAAATCAAAATCCTTGCCCTGAACTTAGAAAATACCTATATATGTACATGTATATACATACTACAATATCCATACCCTCACACAAGTGGATATCGTCCATAAAAACAAGTCACCATGAAGTAGAAATAAAACACAGTGTGTTGAGTAAACAAGTGTCATTGTTTTAATAATCAACCTCAGAAATGTACTTTTTTCACCTTTTCATCAGCTCATTTGAAATAGTTCCATCTATTACATCTTCTCTTCAGACTAATATTTACCTCAGTTGTACTTCAGAAGGTATTACTTTTGAAGCTAGTATGCTAGGAGACAGCTCCCCAAGTTTATTTCATCCTTATCCATATAGACAAAAAATCCTACATTTTATGTTAATTCCCTGACTCCCTATCTTTGTACTATGTGGCCATACAACATCCCCAGGGGGAGGGAGGACTGGAGGCAGAGGCACAACAGGAACATTTCTTGCAATGCAGGTGTTACCTATGTCAGGCCCAAATGAGATAAGAAAGATGCAGACATTACATAAAGCTGTGGCTGTGTGTTCCTTCCAGAAGTCAGCATTTCATCTTCTTATTGCTTCTCATCTTTCAGAATTTCCTGGTAGTAAACAGGGTAAGTGTGGAATAAATTCTTTCCTCCAGTAGTGAAGAAGAAAACACGGAAAAGATACTATATGCATAATTTTTACTTTTTCTTGGAATTTAAAGTCTCCAAGGAGCACCTCATATTTTGACATCATTCCTGAGATATTATATTTGCTCCATCATCCTTATATTATTCACATATCACTCTGGAAAAAAATTACACTCTAAAAATACATATATGTAAGTATGTATTTTCTTTCTTACCCCTGCTGTTTACATACATGAGAAGGATGTTCCGTGTAAACTATTGTCTTTAATGACTGTAATAACTTATTAATTTGTATTTGCATTTGCTTTTTCCTGAAAAGGCATATTTAGTAGAGCTTTTGGGCTAATTCTTATGGGAATATGTTAGCCTTAACTGTAGAAAAGGAACAATACCATCTTCAACTGCAGTGGTGTTTGAATGTTTTCCTAATACAGTGCATTTTCCTGATGTGTGCTGAATCTACCAGAATATTTCAGTTAGTTAGGTTATCTATCTGAGAGCCACACTGAGGAATACATAATTTGGGTTTACCACATCAGAGTACAGTAATTCAGTAAAGCATAAGAGCACAGATAACTAGTATATTCACAAGAAAACCACAGGTCCTCTGGTACAAACAACTGCTTACAGTCTTTGAAAGTACATATTACTGTCCAGGACAATCCACGTAGAAGAGGCAGAATCCCAGCCATTTTGTTCTGTTCCACAAGTTAACAAACCTATCACTTCCATAATCTTGTATCTGTGGAGAGGAACAGAATTGGATGTTTTGAGTTTCTTTTACCTATTTCTGTTCACAACTAAGTAGAAATATAAATACACAAATAGACAACCTTTTTTTTTTTTTTTCAATTATGGGAAACTTTGGTCCTATAGCTGGAGGAAGAAACCACATTTTCACAAAACAAAGTGTGTCCTTTCTACTCAGCTTTTAATGCCACATTTCATTCCTTCATTCAGTAGGAAGGAAAAAAGGAAAAAAAAACACCACCACCCCCCCTTCCCCCACTTCTTAATACACAGTGATGTCTAACTTTACTTTAGAAGTTAAGTCACTGTAACTTAAGTGAATGTCATTATACAGATCGTTATTCAAGCTGAAACTGTCCTTGGCAGCACTGTACAGGGCAATCTTTCCATAAGAATAAACAATTCTTGAACATTTTCTCCGATCTATTAGACACAAACATATTTTTTGTCAGCATGAGGCATGCATGCTTCTCTTCCAATTATTTTTATTCCTTACACAAATTTTATAAATGCTTATCAAGGACAAATCTGAAGGAATCTCATTCTGTGTCTGTACGAGTGCTCTCCTCTCTCTCTTTTACACTTTCAGCACAGTCAGTTGTTACCAGTTCCTTTAATAACCTGATTTCAAATCAAGTTTCTCCCTGAACCTCTAACGCCACACAAAAACTATTAGTGTTTATGGACTTTCAATACCAGCACTTTACTGCCCTCAATGCCAAAATTTGGGGCCTGTCATATGCAGAATTAGAGCAACTTTTTCTTTCCCAAATGGCAAAACTGGGTAACAGCAATTCTTAGCATAATCAGTATGATTTCCTCTGGCATAAGCATGGATGAAATGTGTTCAGCAAGCTTATGCCACTGCAATGTGATTTTCATTCCATGCACCTTGCGCAAGACCAGTTGTTGCTAAATGCTTTATAGAGCATCTCTTAAGCACTCAAGCCAAACATTGAGATATACATGTAAAGTTTCCACTAAGCAGACAGTGTGATTTCTTCTGATTATATATAGCTTGATCTTTTGTTGTGTGGTGTGACCTGGTTCCTACCCCTATTGCTAGAGTGCACCTCAGTTCCTGTCTGGATTGGGAATCTGCATTTCCTGTAAAAGGCAACCAGGATGTATAGGGTTGCTGTCCATCTCAGTGCTCGCTGTAGAATAGGTGATAATAATAGGAAATAAAAACAGGAAATAAATAGAACATGTAGGTAATCTAGATGTGTTTTAAATATATGCAAACAGAAAAGACAATAAACTGATTAAACAACCCACCAAAATGAAATATTTTGGATTAATTTAAATGAACCCAACAAAATGAGTGAGAGCAAATCAAAAAGCTTTCTAACAATTTGTTTTCCATTACTATCAAATAATTTTTAAAGGCCAAATAACTGTAAGATGCTTTCAGGATATATGCATCAAATACCTTCTTGGAAAATATGTGACATATCATTATTTTCTGTATATTTCTTTCTAATATGGAACAGCCAGTTGCAGTTCAAAAAGGAACTATGTGTCAAATAGTCCTAAAGTCCAAATGGAAAAAGTTTTCTGTTTAAAAATGCATTTTTTAAGGATCTTTATACTTCTTTAAAGTGTTTGGATTTTTACACCATAGCTAACTGAGCCCAGGTTAAGACAGGACACAAATACTGGTGTAATTCAAACAAAAGTAAGAAGTCAAGGGAACACTGATATGTCACTTTCTTACCTCATAGTAAATATTATAAGAAGCAATTCAGATATTCCAATAACGATAGAGATACAGAAAAAGAAAAATTAAAATTACATTGTTAATTGTTGCCTGAATTGATGGTGTGTCTAAAGCATATAGACAGACATAACAGTAAAGGGAGCAAAAAATGAGCGCCTTGCTTCTAAGTCTTCTTGTTCACCCAGAGGCAAAAGCAACTATTTTAAATAAAGTATTACTTAAACAGAATCAGGGAGAGTAAATAAAGGACATTTCAGTAAAAAATCAGCAGATTTGATTTCTTTCTTCAGATTTCTTTAACGAGACCCAGGTTAACTCCTTATCCAACTTAAGCTTTAATGCAGTGAATCATCTTCATGTGGTTAAAGAGCCAAATCAAAATTACTGTTTGCTGTCTTTAGCCTTTGTTCCCCTCACTATGTAATCTGCAATACATTTCCACTTTGTGAACAGCTGTTTTGGAAAATAAAAATTGCTTTTTACACATGGCAAAATCTGTGACACTACGCTGAGCAAAAAGGTTTAAGTCTTGCCCTTTCATGCATCTGTCAGAATGGTAAATTTTAAGAAGTATTCATTTTTAATATATATTTTATTTGCACATGCGTACACACTCATGTACACACTGCAAAAAAGAAAAAAATGCTCATAAAACAGAAGACTGCAAGCCTAACCACTGATATTTATAAAATACCATTATGGAATTTGTCTATGTAGTTTTCGTTTAAACTCCCTGTGCAAACATGTTACACGTTGTCTTTATTTGTGCAATCTACATTGATTTATTCACATTCAGCAGAAAGGAAATAGGCACTGCTCAGTTACTCAACATCTGCTGAGTATATTTGCTCTATTTTATCTTTTTTTTTTCTTGTCTGATATGTGGTTCATCATTTTACTCACTAGAAACTATGAAACTAGTTCTGAAGACAAAATAAAAAGGTCAGGACCAAAAAAAAGGCATATTATAAACGTAAGTTCCTAATTGTAGTACTTCTGTGAAGTTCAAATTTTACAGCAAAGAATTGAGATATAGAGAGATTAATATAAAACTTCGACTTATTTTGAGTGCCCAGTCTAAGACATCTCAGACATTATTTTCAGGACAGTTTAGCAATTTCATATCAGTAAATAGTGGTAGAATTTAATTGATATTATTTGTAAAAGGAAGTTTTCATCTGCTCAGAAAGTCTGATCTTTGTATCTCAAACCTGGCACCCAGAAAATGACGAACAGACATTTAAAAACCACTTGTCATAAGTAATGATGGTGATGTCTCAGCATCAAATAAAAACTCTGTAGAAGAAGAAAGATCAGAATTTGACTAACTAGAAAAATAAATAAATTCCTTAATAACGTATCTTTCTTTGTCTTTCTGTCTCGTGCCTGATTTACTATAGTATCTATGCAAATTCTGAAGAAACAAATTAGGTGCTATATAAACAAAATTACCTTAAACGTTTAACCTTGATTCACATCAGAATGAATCCTAATCTAAGACAAAGGTCCTGTGAAAAATTAGACAATGATCCTACATAAAAGCTTAGGCACAACGACAATATTGCTGTGTTAGTATTTCTGTCTCTTCTTAAGTTTTTTAAATATACAAAGTGAAAAAAAAAATCTGAATTTTGTGGAGTCAGACAGAAACTCAGATTCTTTTTAAGCAAGGTTTGCATTCCTCTTCCACAAAGTTATCTAATTGCTTTATCATTCGTATAAGAACTGTACTCCACAGTTGTTGCAATGCATGAGGAACAACCTCTCTTAGATTGTTTTGGAACAGACTATACTTTCCCCGTTCTAATTTTACTTAATGAACAATAGTCCTCATATTTTTGAGAATAAATGACTATTTATTTCCTAGTTCATGTTTTTGATGCGACACATATTTTTATAAACCGTTACCATTTCCCTCCTGCATTTTCTAAATTTAAGTGTCCCCATCTATCAGTTGCTCCTTATACAATACATTTTTTTTTTCCATAATTTCGGGTATTTTATTACTTTTTTGTAATATTTTTGTATTACTTTTTTGAGAAGCTTATTTAGTCCTACTAAATGTTCCTTGAGATGTGAGGATCAGAAATGCACAATTATTAACTATATAGCCATAGTAGGAATTTGTAAAATCATATAATGACATTTTCTGCAGTGTTCAATATTATAATTCAATATTATAAGATGTTTAACTCTTCAGTCACTTTCATCCTTACTGCTTTGATACCTTTTTATCTTTAGAAAGTTTTTGTCTTGTCTTGAGGAGAGAGCTGGGAGGAACTTGTGGAACTCTAAAGTATCTATTCTTGCCATGCTACTGCCATCTTAATGTTAAAGTGCCCTCACAGTGAAGTTTCCTGTTTCTCTTCATGTAATACCCAGTACTCACAGAATGGCAGAAGCACAAAGTGAGCATAAATAGCATAGGGAATGGTGTTAATTTCCTGAAAACATCTGTGCTTGTGCTTGTCTTTAATACCATGAGTTTTTCCACTAATTCCAATGGATATGTGCAAATGCTTGTAGACTGGTCTCATGGGGGTCTCTGCGTATTCTGAAATAACAGTCATAAAGTACAATGTCTAACCCCATACCTTGTTTGTTTGTTTGTTTGTTTGTTTTTCTGTAAGATCTATCAAATACTATTACATGCAGTTTAAGAATAACTTCAATGAGTACTGGAGAATGGAAAGAAAAAGTCAGGGGCTCCTCAAAGGTTTTCTTTACTGAGAAGCTTTGTTCCCTTCCGTGTCCCACAGCCAAGGGCCTAAGTTTTTCAAGTATTAGTGTACTGAAGTTCTCTGAAATACACTTACTTATGTTACACATAAACTTTGCAATTTAAAACAAAAAGTATTTAAGCAATCCGTGTTCTTTTCTGGTTATAAGTTTTTTAAGCTAAAACACCATAAGACTGCTAAATCTTATATGTAAAGCAGAATTTTCCCTACCTGCCAGTAAAAATGCTAGACCACTATATGATTCGATGAGAGAAGAAGGACATATTTATATAGTGTGGAAGAATAAAACCATTTGGGGAGCAATATTGAAAAGAAAACATTTCTAGAGCAGACAGCCTGTACGGTTAAAGCAGTTAAATCTAATGGAAACACAGAAACATTCAACAGTATGTTAGGGAGATACGATCTGTTTCTAGTGTAGTTTAATTTGAATCTGTAATAATTACACAACTGGTGTTTAACATACAGAACTCCAGCAGAACAGAAATGATGAAATTAAAACCTGTGATGAACATCGTAAAAAAAGAGACAAGAAAAAAAATACTGCCCTCAAAATAGTGGAAGACTTTTCAGCAGAGGATAACTTTTCAGCTTCAGTTTTGCTCTTAATTTTAAAGTTTTATTCCTTGTATTTTCCAAAGTTCATAATTTTCTTGTTGAACTGAAGATTATTTTTTCTTTCCTTTCTTTTTTCTTTTTAATGGAGAAATATAGTTAAAGATTTTCATATATTCTGAAATGCACAACCTGAAAATTCTCTTTAAACATCCAAAACAGATTGAAGAGCCTGTAGAATTTTTAGCACAGTTCCCAATGTTGAACTGTTGAAAGTAACAGATTTCTAAGGAGTAATAAATCAACTTAAAGAAAACTTCCAAATCATTTTAGTTATAAGGGCCCTGGTCCTTCTTGTGAGGTCAATGAGGAATTAATGTAGAAACTTTCATTGTATTCAAACCTGGAAGTTCTACAGCAAAATCCTTCAACATTTTTTAATTTCCTGAGGGATTGAAGATGAGTAAAATTAGCCATATGTGAACTACCTTGACCAGATCGCGGGAAGGATTTCCATGAAATCCCCAACGAGGCAAGGAGAAATGATGTTTCCAGTGTTTCTGCTGGACAAGGACGGCAGACTCTGGCTTCCCTGCTTACACGTGATTCAGCGTGGGCTACACTGTATTTCTGTTCTGAACTGCTCCTATTGGTTACAAAGGCAGTCTGCTAGGTTCCATTCTTCTTTGCAGGGAAAAAGTAAAGAGTGATGGTGGTGACAAAGTACTGTAAATGGCATGCAGTGGGAAAAGTAGTTTATTTTAAACTTGCAAAAGACAAGCATAACTGAAAGAACTGTGGAAAGATGGCCACTACTCAGAGACTAAATAAAGCTTATATGACTATCATGACAGCTGAGTCTCTGGACTGGGCAGGATTTCCCCACGGACTACCAATAGATATGTATGAGCTCTATTCAAGCTTTGAAAGTTATGCTACTTGACATCAACCTGCAAGGATGGTTTAGTATCTCAGGGAGGTGTAGGTCATGAGATAGAAATGGATTTTCCTTTTGCAAATGGAGATGAAGATACATCAGCAATGGAAGTAAAGGTCTACTGCCAAAATATTGTGGATGTGACTGTTTTTATACCTATACACAGAGATTTTTTTGTGTGTTTATTTCCCAAGCTGATGCTATATCTATTTTAAAACACCTTCTATACCCTTTTTTATTAATAGTCTTTATTACTTCATACACTCTAATTAAATAAGGTTGACTGATTGGATAACATATTTTGAAGAATCCAAGAAAAATATTTAAAGTAGGCCTGAGCCTCAGAGATTCAGATAGCTAAATTTATATATCCACTATATAAGTATCTACATAACAGCTAAGTGTCTAAACTCACTCTAGTCAAAAAAGGTCCATTCAGTACAGTTAATGAATTCTAAACATATTAATCACATCCTAGAGCAGACATACACCGTTTATGAGCTGAATTGCTCTGTAGAGTGAGTGTATGGACTAGGAGGGGCTTCAGTTGCCTAAACATTAGAAATTTACTGTCTTTTTAGGTGTCCTGGAATATCTCACCTAGTTAGAAAGTAATGATGCATGCAATGATCCAAACTATGTTCTGTAGTGTTGTGTCAAACCTTGCCAGATATTTACAATGTTTCAAGTGTCAAGAAGAGTCTAAAATGACAATACATGTTTATAACGGGGGTTTAGGTATTTGAATCCCACGCTGAATCCTTTTTCTAGGTCTTAATTCAGCTGTACATGCGTAAGGGTCTAGTGTCCTTTGAGTTGTCCTGGCTGATCTTCAGGTGCTGTTACAGAAAGGCCTGAGTCTCTTGTAGGTCCAGTGTAGTGGAGTAAAGCTTACTCAAAAGCACAGAGAAATGAGTCCTTGCTTACTTCTGTAACTAGCTAGATTTATGTAGCAGAAGCTCAAAAAACAAAGAAGCAATAAACTAATTTTGGTTTGTTTTGTTATGTAGCTTGTTGCTAACGCTATACTTCTGTAAGACATTTAAACCAATAGCCCCTGGGGACTGAGAAGGGATGTCATGCAGGGATGTGTAGAAGGCTGATATCTAAGTAGAGATGCTACACACCTGTCCTGGTTTTGGCTGGGAAAGAGTCAATTTTGTTCTTAGTAGTTGGTATAGTGTTGTGTTTTGGATTTAGCATGAGAATAATGTTGATAACACACTGATCTATTTAGTTGTTGCTAAGGAGCGCTTATCCTAAGTTAAGGATTTTTCAGTTTCCCATGATTTGCCAGCAAGCAGGGGTACAAGAAACTGTGAGGGAGCATGGTCAGGACAGCTGACCCGAACCAGCTAAAGAGGAATTCCATACCATGTGACATCATGCTCAGAATATAAACTGGGAGGAGTTGGACAGGAGGGAGGGGCGGATGGCTGCTTGGGGACTGGCTGAGCTTCCGTCGGCAGGTGGTGAGCAATTGCATTGTGCATCACCTCTCTTTCTTGGGTTATATTTCATTCTCTTTTTGTTATCTCCCTTTTCATTACTATTATTACTATTGTTGATATTATTATTATTATTATTATTATTATCTTCAATTCTTAAACTGTTCTTATCTCAACCGATGAGTTTTACTTGTCTTCCATTCTCCTCCCCATCCCACTGGGGGTTGGGCACAGGGAAGAGTGAGTAAGTGGATACGAGGTGCTAGTTGCTGGCTGGGGTTAAACCGTGACAACATGCAAGCAAGGCTGACAGTCACGACTTGACACCTTGCACAGTTAGAGTAAACATCCTGTTCCCTTAGCTCAATGCTGCTGCTCTAAACTGGAGTGGAGGGGCTGAGGCCTTGATTATTGTTAGTCTATTTTCTGTGTGTTGTAGAACAGAAATCTGAAAACAGAAATTGCTACCCACTTGCTATCTATATTTGCTTAGTAAATAAGTTTTAAATTATGAGTCATTGAGTGGCATGATTCAGTTCTTGTGACAAGCCCACCTAAATTTCCCATGACATGCATGTATAATATGTTTCAGCCACACAAGGCTGAACATCCTAAACATCCTTGAACGTTGTGGAGCATTTCAAATGGTGTTAAACACTTATATGTGGGCACCTAAATTCAGTCCCTAAATACTTTCAATATTGTTGATAGGATATGCACCTCATAGTACATGTTAACTTTTAGTGAAATTGACCTCAAAACGAATTGGACACTTTTGCCTCTCAATAATAGCACTTTGCAAATATCAAAAAGAACTTCATACCTACATTCTCAAATATTTTTCTAGTGGTAAGGAACATATACTACATTTGGGATGCTTTGGAATGCTTCCTGGCACCTTATGAAGTAAGATAAAGTAAGATGTAAGTCAAAGAGTCAAGAAATCTGTGTAATTCCTATGTCTATGTGAGCCACTCAGGAAGTTAGGGCTTTCAGAGGTGAAAGGATGGATTTCTGTCACCCAAGAATAACAGTAAAAGTCATTCTTTTGTTTTGATTTTTTTTTAATTTTCTGCAGCCAGCTTTAGCAAATATGGAACTTAAACCCTTTGTTTCCTGTCTCATCATGAATGTGGCTGTTTGTTGTTACAAGCTAAAGAAAAACAACTTGAAGTACAGACCAAGGTACTTTAAAAAAGTTTCAAACATAATCTGAAGTTGATGTAACTCTTTGAAGCACCAAGTTTCTCAATTATTTGTGATACTATTAAGCCTTTCACAATGTATCTAAATTAAGGTAGTTTTCTTAAATCATCTCTCGGTTCTTCATAGCTAAGGAAGCAATCCAAACACTAGCCTACAAATCTAAAGCTGATATTAACCTGTGACTTTTTTTATGCCTCTCTTCAGCTAGAATGTCAAGCTTTTGTTTTTCACCTTTCCATCATGTTGCAAATTTGAGGTATTTGCTTGTAGAAATCAAATGAGTACCTACTGAATTCAAACCCTGGAGATGTGTACCTTTCATTTTAACAAAATTTTTTTTTCTTCAGGGTTTCTAGGATCTGTAAATTAATTCAGAGAAACTGAAGGGGAATTCTTCTTACATTTCTAAATTTCTGTCCAAATCAAGGCCTTACTCTAAAGTAATTTTAACATTCGTGAACACACAAAAAAAAAGCTATCTTGCATATACAATTTTATTATGGATAAAATAATTCTTTGTTGACAGAGTGTTATCCAGTAGAGATGTGACATTTTGCATGAAGCTGAAGTGAAGAAACACTTATGTCTAATAGAAACTGCTATGTTGCTCAGGAAAAGGTAATGAAAATTAGAGTTATAGGAAAAAAATATGAGAAAATGGATTGCTTACCTCACAGAGAGAGGAATAAGGTCAGACATCAGCAAAAATATACATAGTGGAGACAATATAGAGAAAGTATCATGGATCAAGAGCTTCTGTGTTTTGTTTTTAAAGGAAGATCAATGGAACCATTATCGAAATGAAAAACAACAAATTAAATACAGATGAAAGGACAATTTTTTTCTTTTTCCTCACATTACATGTCATGGAATTTCCACTGAATGACCTTGAAGTAAAAATGTTGTTTAGTTTAAGAGAGGGCTTAAACATGTAGATGCATGACAAGAATATCCTAAGCACTTCTAGTTAATGCAGACTTTGATGTTTGGACAGGATATAAAGTCTTATGTGTTCTAGTGAAAAACAATTTCTAGCGGGTAGAGATGATATGAATGCCAGGGAAAAGAGAGAGTGACAAGAAAGAAGATCATTCCACAACAATTGAATATAGAGTTCTGTGTATCTTCATTGGAGAATCTAATTCTGGTTACTTCACTGGATAATACCATGTGTTAGACATGTGTTTTACTACCATATTTATTTATATCAGAAAATAGAAGATGAGGCTGGAGATACAGTTTTTTTGTATTAGCTAGGCTGCTATCAGATTCACCTGTTTAGTGTACAGCTATTTTTTTGTAAAGCATGTTCTTGGTTTTATACCAGTTTTAAGAGAACACATTTAATAGAACAGTTTGTGGAGCTTCTGTGGATAGAAACCACAGGTCTATGAGTAACATCAGATAATTTTAAATTACCTGTAATTAACTCTTCAAAAGTATAGTCTTTTGTGCTTACAATATTTTTTCTTTTCTATTTTTAAACAGAAATGGTAAACATTAACAATGTCAACAGACAGTATAGAAAGTCGAAAGTATAGTTAAATTAATGTTTTAGCTTCTTGTACTATTATGTAGTGAAAATACATAAGAAACTGAAGATCTGAAGTTTGAAACAATTTCTGAAACTTTGTTAGTATAAAAATACATCAATTAATAGTGGAAGGAATTGAAGGGTACAAATATGTTACTCAGACTGAGAATCCTCAGGTAATACTGAAGCAAACATATACAGAGTAAAAGACTATTCATTTTTAGAATCATATAACTCTATGATTCATATGAATCATAGAATGTCCTGTGTTGGAAGGGACCCACGAGGATCATGGAGTTTAACTCCTGACTCCACACAGGGCAGCCTAAAAGTTAAATCATATATCTAAGAGCATTGTCCAAATGCTTCTTGAACATCAACAGGGTTGGAGCCATGACCACTTCCCTGGGGAGCTTGTTCCAGTGCTTGACCACACCCTCAAGGAAGAACTTTTTCCTAATATACAATGTGAACTTGCCCTGACACAGATTTAAGCCATTCTCTTGCATCCTACCATGGGACATCAGAGAGACGAGATCTGCACCTCCCTCTCCGCTTCCCCTCACAAGGAAGCTGTAGACAGCAATGAGGTCACCCCCCCTCTCTCTAAGCTGAACAAACCTTGTATTTTTAGCTGCTCCTCATAAGTCATGCCCTCTGGTCAAAACATCTTTGTTGCCCTTCTTTGGACACATTCTAATATTTTTATATCCTTCCCATATTGTGGAGGCCAAAACTGCACACAGTATTTGAGGTGAGGCTGCACCAATGCTACATATATAATCACTTCTATCAACTGCTTAGCTATACTGTGTGCTTAATGCACCCCAGGATACCGTTGGGTCTTTTGGCCACCAGGGCACATTGTTGACTCATACTGAGTTTACCATCAGCTACACTCATGTCCCCCAGTCTATACATACATCCAGGATTACACTGTCCCAGGTGCAGAATCCACCACTTATTCTTGTTAAATTTTATACGGTTGGCAATTGCCCAGCACTTTAATCTATCCAGATCTCTCTGTAAGGCCTCCCTATGCTCAAGGGCATCAATGGCTCATCCTAATTTAGTATCATTGGCAAACTTAGTGTGCACTCAACTACTGTGTCCAGGTCATTGATAAAAACATTAAGGAAAATTTAGGGCCCTAAATTTGAGCCCTAGGGAAAAACAATTGTCACCGGCCACCGGCCAGATGTTACCTCATTTACTACAACTCGTTTAGCCCAACAGTTCAGCCAATTGTTCAAGTTGTTTTAGGAAAAACAGATCTCCCCAAAAGTTAATTGTATCTTCTGAACATCACTGATAAACTGACTTGTACTGATTCTCAGAAACTTCTAAAAATCAAAGAAGCTTCCCCAAATGCAAAAGCTTTTCTAGTAATACAGCTCCTTAGAGATAGCTTTCAGTATAGAGAAAAAAGAGATTTCTAATACCTAATTCACTATTCCTTTTCACTGCAGAAGGAAAGTGAGAAAGAGTATCTGTGAGAAACTTACAATTTGATTTTTTCTTATCCTCTTTCCTTTCTGTTAAATTGTCTGACTACTAAGGGTCTGCTAATAAAGTCTATTTGGGTTTTCTGAACTCTTTCCTTGTCATTTGAGAAATAACTTGGGAAAAAGGAATGAATGGAGAAGATAGTCAATTGACTAGCTAAGGATCAGTTGAAATATTTTGAATAACATTAGAATATTGATAGAAATAATTTGAAAAAATGAATAAATGCCATGCTTTTGTGAGGAATATCAAGGCTTTTCTGGAACAGCTGTATGTCTGCACTTCAAAAGTTAAAATTTTCAGTGTTAAACACTTGTATTGTAGAAACTGACCATAATTTTCTCCAAAGAGGTATTTAAAAATGCATTTTTTTCCTCTAGTCAGGCCAAAAGTCTTAGAGTGGGAAGTGTTTCTTTTCTTGTTTCTGACAATAACATGAAGTATGTGACATGGATTTGAAGACAGAATGTGACTCCAGACTATTAGTTAACATATATGTCAGGTATAAACATTGGTCCTGCAATGTTTTAGTTATCTAAATGCTACTTTCCCCTTCTTGAGCAATACAGTGAAAGATGGTATACTTGAAGGTTACTATAGGTTTTTTTATATCTATCTACCTATCTATAATTCATGCATCTGTCTTAAAGAATAGCAGGAATCAATTATAAGGCTCAGTTAATTTTGATCATTCTTTTGTTAACCTTGTTTTGCCTCTACTTTGCATCTTGAGTACGTCCAAAAATTTAATTTGAAGTTTCATAAACAGCTTGGGCACTGCCAGTGCTGCCTGCAAACTGAAAGAAACGCATTACACAGCATAATTGACTTAAAATAAATGAAACACAATTGGATTTGCCTTATTGAGTTTACATAAAGCAGTTAAATTTACCTAAATCTTTGTAATTACAATATGGCACATTTTGAAGTACAGAAATTAAATCTGCTTCACAGATGTCATTTATTTTAAATTTTGCATATTTCTTTATCTTTTAATCTGTTCTTTTGTACTACTTTTTTTTTACAAAGTTGATTACATGCTGTTGAAGTCAATTAATGAAAAATAACTCCCCAAACAAATGTAAATACAGAAATCCTTCTGTAAATTGGCCATTTGATACTGAAATTAAATAACGCAGTCAAATAACCTGACTCAGCCAGGTAGTAGGATGATTGTATTTGAAAGAGTAAGCAGATGCACATAAAAACTAACACTGATTATCAGCTTGCTAATTAAAATGTATTTGCTCATAGAGTACACTGCATTGATGGATATATCTTAGACAGAATCATCTTGGTCCAATAATTAGAATTTGATATTTCTATTCTTTAGTTATTGGCTATAACCTTGTAATTGTACAAAGGGGATTCTCATTAAATATTGAACATGCAAAAGATCCAAGATTCCTTATTACTTTTGAGATTGTATACTCCGATTTTTAAAGAACACTATGTATCCCTCAGCAGCTATGCTAAACTGAACTCATGTAAAATTTAACCCTCATCCATCCCCCACGTTAAGCTTAAAATCTCAAAAATTTATTCATATAACCTGCAATGTTTTATGTTCTGCTCTATGCTCTGCTTCTTTCTTTCTTTCTTTTTCTTTTTATATACCTTTGGTTTTGTGACTTTTTCTTAAATTAAAAGTCCTATTTTCATTGTCTTCTGAAAGCAGACAAAATCTAGATCCTTCTGATCCTCTTATTCTTCTAGATTCCAACTCCATAGTTGAGCTTTACTTGTCTGCAAAAAATAAAATAAAATTCACCATTTTCAATGTAAGAGCTTAAAAGTATGGGTTGTTTGGGAGGTT
Organism: Haliaeetus albicilla; assembly: GCF_947461875.1. Lineage (NCBI taxonomy): Eukaryota > Metazoa > Chordata > Aves > Accipitriformes > Accipitridae > Haliaeetus > Haliaeetus albicilla. The sequence goes on from NC_091497.1 coordinate 22,208,355, forward strand.
ATAGTTGGAAACTATAGCATTTTGGAGAGCCAAAATGTTTCCTAAACTTGCAACATCACCTGGAAACAAATAGAAATTAAGTACACTGAATTCTACAACAACATGCAGTTTGCACAGTCTTTCTAGGTGAAAAGGTTCACTTGAGTAAATCAAGTAATGATTCACTTGATGTTTTGGTTATTCCTTATGCTTGGATAACTCTCCTCTCATTGCCTACATTTGAGATCTAAACCTTTACTGTATTGCTTTTACGCATTTAGTATTTATTCACCTGGAAGTACTGAGAAAATTGATTTATTATAAATGAACTCCTGTTCTTCTGTTACAATTAAAATATGTTTGGATTAGCTCTGGATCAGCCACTATTTTGCCAGCAGCTGGTTAATTCTCTCTCTCAAAGCCCAACTACTGTATCTCAAAACTATTATTACTAATCAGCAGCTTTAACCAAAAGTTAGTAGGAGATTTTCCATTGGCTTGAACAACTTGAATAGGTTGCTTTCTATGGAATGTATTTATTGTTGGCTGTTGGCATCCAAACAAAGCTTTTCAGAAACTGAACATAAGAGTAGTAGAGACAGTTAGGTGTGAGAAAATATTTTGGTTTACTGACATACCTAACATGAAGGCAAATAGCTGATGTGGAATGTTTCAAAGATGAGATTTAAGAAGAGGTGTTAAGTATTGGACTTTTGCTCCAAACAGTGAGAATCTGGCTCACAGTGCATTCCAAATCTAAAATCTGACCTTCCTGAGCCAAAATATTATATAAAATTAATTTCATTTGGAATTTTATTTTGCTTAGAAATGCACAACTATTATATTTTTATTGTTGTTGCCAACAGCATCAAGACTAAAAAAACAATTGTCAATAAACCTGTCTGGTGGAAAGAGAGTACTACTGTGCAGATGAAAGACAGAAAAACAACTTTAGATCTTGCCAACAAATCAGAATCGGCAGAGTTCATCTAAAGCTGTATAAAAGATGAATTTGAAAATAGAATACAGAACATACTATGGTGCTCCAGAGGCATTCTTGAATCATATTCAAGGAGACTTGTACATCAGCAGGAATTCTGATGGCCTTATTCTCCCCCTCTTTCTCATTTAAGGTAAGACTCCAGCATAAAAAGTCCCAGTAAGCTAGAAGCATGTTAGTCATTGCCAGGCACAAAGAATAGACAGAAGAAGACAGAATCCTCTCTTTGTGTAGCAAAAATGGGACAATGCAAGATCTTTGTAGTCAAAGAGTATCAATAATATTATTGCAATGCGGTTGTCACAGAACTTGGTGCAGGGTCTTGGAGACCCCATCATAGACAGGGGCGAGAAGGAAACTGGAGATTGAAAATCTGTTCTCACCTCTGTTCCATTGGCAGACAAGCTTGCTTGTATAGGGAGGATATGTTGCAGAAAGGTGTTTGGGGTGTTGCTGAAGGCCACTCTGAAACAACATAACAGTCCCTCTCTTCAGATGGAAGCTTGATTATAATGAAACAAGGGTCGTTACATGTACTAAAATCACTATAAAATTAGTTAATAAACTTGTCTGGCATAGTGTGTATATTTAATCATGTTACACAGTGCTTCATCTTTATTTAAAAAAAACTTGTTTAATGTTTTGAAGTAGTTGTTTGTTAAACTAAATATTTTAGCATTCATCAGAACAAACACATTTGTCTGTCCATTTCCCCAAAGAGGAATTTGCTCTTATTTATTTATTTATTTTCTTGTAATTAGAGTCACATATTATGAAAAGTAGTTTCTCTGTTGTTTAAAAAACAAAACAACCACCACAGGGCCATATATGAACATCTGTGAATTAAACAGAAAGCTAAGATGTTTTTTCATTGTTTTAATTACCACCAGCCCACTTCATGCATATCCCTGCATCATGTCATAAGCAAATAGCTTTGTGTTGTCCTCTCTGTCCACAAACTAACACATCCAGATTGTCTGTAACCTTGAAGTGTCTTGAAAATAATAATTATAAATTATTTATATTTACAAAACTTTAAGAATCCAACCTTAGTATCTATCCAAGAGAATAAATACAGAGGTCAGGGACAGAATCTAGAAATTTTAAGTGTATCCAACAAAAAGTACCATAAGTTTAATTGTACTTTTCATTCCTAACCCTTGCTACTGCCCTTGTGTTAAGGGCTACAGGCCCATAACTGTTATTGCTCCATTTGCGTTACAAGTTCACAAAGGTTATTAATTGACCACCGTGTCATAGTTCTGCTGCTGTAGGAATTATTCTCATATTCTTTTTCTTTTCTTTTTTTTTGTTAAAGAATTTGACTATTAAAGATGTATAATGACCTATTATGACAGTGAATGAAAACTGAAAGGGAAGTTTGCAGGACTGGGTACATTCATTATAAACAATTATTAAAATTATATCTGCAATTATTTTCACAGAATAATGTTCACTATACCTTTAAATGTTCAGTACTGATAATACAGGCAGACTTAATGATTTTTATCCCTTTAGGCTTACAGTGTTAGAATAACATGAATTTCAAATAATCTTTGACAAAGAAATATGCTGTTAAATGATCTAACTGCCATCAGAATGAGAAAAAAAGTAAACATGTGGACATGCTGATAGTGATTTCCCACAGCCTGATCCTTTATGGATGAACTAGTTCTATTCCAGACTGATTACTCTGTCATTCACTAGAGCCTATCTTGTCTGCTGCTGTCACGCTTGGTCTTTGACATTAACAATAAGATTAGCACCAGCTCTGACTGTCACAACACCAGCCAGAGCCTAGAAGGATATTGGAGAGCTTGCTTTGGTGCAATTAAATTTAAAGACAGACCTTTAAATCTGTGCCTCTAGGCAATGATCCTCAACCTAAGTCGAAGGCAGAATACTGAATTCCATTTGGAAAGGGGAACATCAGTATTGTTTTGGTAGCTCCCAGCTTAAATCCTTGAGATATGTATTTAAATTGCATGATTGGTCTTATTATGTGATTATCTACTATAATTAACATGTATAAAATGCATGTTTTCTTTTAACATAATTGTTGTCCTTCAATTTATCATTGTGTAGTTCTCCCTTCTTGTGATTCATATAAATAAAAATTATGCAGAGTACTTTTACAATTGCAAATTTTCATTTACTGTGATGAGGCTGTCAACAAATGCCTTCAGTTTTTCCAACACTTACACAGATGTCTCCTTTAGGAAAGCAAAGCAAAGAATATATGCACACAGTAAAGGTACAAGGCAGAACTGGATGCTTCCTTGGATGTCTTGAGAAGGTGATGCACTGTTGAAAATTAAATAGCTATGACAATTGGCTCTCAAGCAAACAGTATGAATGAAAACCAAACATAATCTCTGCTGAATGTCATAGTCTGACAATTTGTTTAATTATAGCTCCTATTTCAGATATTGCAAAATCTGATTTTTGAAATATTATGCATTGACATTTGGCATATGGAGGATTTAATCTTTATCCAATGAGAAGGACTCAGATTAAATGTTGCTTTTTAATTAGTCTAACCTTTTTGTATATTACTTAGATTAGAAATGACTGTACAAATGACTTGTGTTTCAGGGTTCAGCTTAATATATTTGCAATTCTATTTTATGACAAAATTCTTCTTTTGTCTTGTCATAGACCCCCCAGTTCTACTCTACTATGAAAAACAAACACTACAATAAAAATGTTTAATACTAATAAACTGATGATCATAGAAAGACAAAAAATCATTAAATATGTCAGGTTATAGACACATAAGTAGCCCATGGTTTCCTTCTTTCTCAAAGTGAAGTTTCTAATGATCCCTGTATGCCTTCTTTCAAGTCCCTTTGGCTAATAATCAATTATTTCTCATGCAGCACTTACAAGCTTCATATTATCTGATATCTCACTTTCTAAAGAGATGTACCTGACTGAGCAAAGTGGCCCCTCATGGCACAGAAAACTGATTTTTTTAAAATACTTCACTTTGCCAACTTTTCTTTCATTTCAGTTTACAAATGTCCAAAACCTACACAATTCTACCCCTTACCTCTGCATCTTAAAGTGACAATTTTCAAAGCTGAAAACTTAAAATTTTTATAACCTAAAGATTAAAGAAAACTCTGAGTCCTCCAAAAAATATTTCTTGTACAGTAGGCTAGAAATACAGCATCAATCTTCTAATTTTAAATATTGAGGGACTGAGGTTAGATTGAATAAGGAAGATAAAATTTTAAGCCCATCTTTGAAAACATTAAAAACTTCAGGAAAATTCAGGAAGCATCTTTAATCTCCAAATAAATTGCCATCAGTGCCATTTCTGAATACAAATCTAGTTATTTTTTCCTATGTAACTTCATTGACAGCTTTTCTTCCCCTCAGCCTGAAGGACTGTTACTCATTCAGAGATTCTACCTGTTAATCAGCTGCCCTTATATCTTGCTGCTATATCTGTGTCTACTTTTGCTGTTTCTGGAATAAAAATATACAGAGCTAATCAGATTTCTTTTCAAAGTAAAATAAAATAAAATAAAATAAACCAAAAAGAAGACAGTAACACAGAAGAAGCTACACAAAGTGAGGTCTCTTCCTAGCTCTTTCAAGTAAAAGTTTAGATATTTCAAGAAATATTTCTTTTTAACAGCTTACAGTGATTTTCTCATTAATAAGAAAAATGTTGATTTCGCTACAAAATGAACCCTTGAACTTGACTCAGTGTGATGTGCTAAGAAATTGGAATAATTATATTTTACTGAGAGTTTTTCTGAAAGCTACAGGCTTTCAAATCCCACAAGTGGTGCCTCATTTACAATCTGATATCCTCTAATTATAGTATATCTTGTCTTAAGAAACTTAACCTTCCTAAGGCATAGAAACCAGGTTTCAAAAGAAAAAAGAAATCTAGTCTTTAAGCATGAAAAAATCAATACTGCAAGTTTTTCAAAACAAATAAAAGAAGTGAAACTATAGTGCTTTGCAAGAAACAAGACTGATGGAGGGCTTTTAAGTGAAAACATTCAGCTCCAATTGGTTTGTTTCCTGGTTACTGATACCTAACAACTTCTCATCTTATCAGCTATGGTAAACACATGTCACCTGCATCATGTAATCAAGCCTACTTATCATGATGATTCATTGTAAGTAATTAGCTACTGTGACTCAGATAGCTGAATTCTAATGTATCACTCTATTGTGACAGAGTGTATTATGTAAATTCATAGAGGAGACCAGCATTCAGACCATGTATCTCTGGCTTTAAGTGTCTAAAAAATCCCTTCACCTTTGCCCTAAATTAGGTAGATCATTTGTAGAATGACTGAAAAGTTGAGGATGTTTCCCAGAGAGCTTTGGGAAAGCTAGTTCTGCACCATTCCTTAGTAGATGGTCTCATCACAAAAATATGGTTATGATGCTTTTACCTCTTTCTCTTCATTCTTGAGAATTTGCTATTGCTGGCTGCACAGTGAAACAACTAGAACAGTGTCCTAATTCCTTACTCAAGGATAGCCATTTCTGTTTGGTAGCGAAAGTTGTTACAGATGTGTTAAGCTCGATGTTACCAGTGTTTTAGCCATAGCCTGGTAATGAAGCAATTCTGTTGGGGAAATTTGGAACTGTGGTGCTTAGCTTTTTCACAACGTACACTGGTTTTGCCTGGGATTGAGTTAAATTTCTTCATAGTAACATCTATGGTGCTATGTTTTGGATTTGTGATGAAAGCAGTGTTGATAATAGAGATGTTTTAGCTGTTGCTGAGCAGTGCTTACACAGAGCCAAGGGCTTTGCTGCTTCTCACCCCACCCCACCAGCGAGCAGGCTGGGGGGCACAAGGAGTTGGCAGGGGACACAGCTGGGACAGCTGACCCCAGCTGACCAAAAGGATATCTCATACCATATCTCAAACTTGTGCTCAGCAACAAAAGCTCAGGGAAAGAAAGAGGAAGGGGGAACATTTGGAGTTACAGCATTTGTCTTCCCAAGTAACTGTTACGTGTGATGGAGCCCTGCTTTCCTGGAAATGGCTAAACATCTGCCTGTTGATGGGAAGTAGTGATGGAATTTCTGATTTTGTTTGCTTGCAAGCGCAGCTTTTGCTTTACCTATTAAACCGTCTTTATCTCAACCCATGAGTTTTCTCACTTTTGCTCTTCCAATTCTCTTCCCCATTCCACTGTGGGGATTGAGTGAGCATCTGTGTGGGGCCGAATTGCCTCCTGGGGTTAAACCACAACACTATGTTTCTGTTTAGGGATAAGATGAATATTTAGACACTGAGGTCAGCTATCTTGGAAGCAGTTCCTTGCCTAGAAAATAAGAGATTCTTAGAGGAATCAATAATCATAAGAAAGCAGAAGAAGGATTTATAGGTTATACTTCCGGGTGTGGGTACTTAAGTTTTCTCTGGTTTAGGCATCCAAATTATTCTTTGTGAGATACAAGATCATGAGGGAAACTCTAAAGATCTTGGATAGTGTGCACAGGAGTACATACTGTTAATACTTGCCAGAAGGTCCAGAGCAACTTGCTCTAACTATGAAGTTAGCAACATTTTGAGCAGGAGGTTGCATTAGATAACACCCAGAGGTCCCTCCCAGCCTAAATTCTTTGGTTATTTTGAGATCCAGCGAGTATTACAGCAATTGTTCCCCACATGTGTTGTGTTTAATAGAATTTGTCTGAAGTGCAGTGGTGAAATATGGGTAACGGCAGAAACTGTCCTTCTCTACTTCACATATCCAAGGAGTGTCAGCTAAGACACCATGATCATCCTTGGCTCCCTCTACAGGGAGGATCTATCTATTGAATAGAGAGGCCACATATGACAATGAGGTTCCTATCTCAAAAGTTCAGTTTGGTGATGAAACTTAAGTGAATTGAAGATTACAATGGACTGCTGTGTCACTAGTCTTCAAAATAGGAGTGTTACAGGGAAGAATAGATTTAGACAAAATAGTTTCCATTGAGATCTGTCCTTCTGTCTCTGCACTGAGGGAAAAAAAATTAGTAAGGCCTTGAAGCTGTGAACACCTCAGCTGTGTTGGAACATCATAGAGGCACACTGAATTCATAGTGGTTTTATGTGAAGGGAATTTGGTCTTTGTGTACACTAAGGTTCTAAATACACAGTCCATGTTAAGTGGATTTAGTGATGGAAATTGACTTTTCCTCCTTACCTTCTTAACCCCTGTTGCACCCTTCTCCTGTTTCTCTAAGTCCTTTCTGTAGAGCACATTTACAGTTTAGTTCAAAGCAGCTCATTGATAACAGAGCTATAAGAACACTCAGCAGGAGTTCATAAAGGATATTTGCCAAAAAGTTCCAGTTTCTTTTCTTCCAGAAATATATATTTAGCAGAGGGAAGAAATTCAGCAGATGTTTGCATATATATGTATGATCATTGTTGAAGGACATAACCATTTTTAATCTGCTTCATGCAGTATGCTTTGAAAGTCAGCAGTTCTGGACTACTTTAAATCAAGGAAGGAAACTCCTTCTATGGCTAGTACTGCCAATCAGAGATGTCTTCAAAAGCCAGGTCCTATTTTGTTCTCAAGATTTACTTCCCTGTTAATGTAAATCATAATTTACCTAGATGATCTGTGAAGAAGGAATGGCAGATTTTGAAGCATAGACTGAGCAAATAATTATCAAATAAATGCATTTGATTAATTTTACAGAACATCACCAAGCTTTTCTCAGAGTAGTAGCTGCAAATCAGTAATATTCAACAGTTGCCTAAACTGAGCACAGTCTTAGACCTAATATAGCCTATGTAGTAATGGATGGGACAGTGTAAAAGAAAGGCCTCAGCAAATCAACAGATATGTGTATTATTTTACTCAGCTAAAAGGAGGGGGGGGAGACTAAAGGGGCAAGGAAAAAAGTTAAAATATAGATTATCACCGATTTAGAAGAAACAGCTTCTGAATAATCTCTCTAGTTTAACATTCCAAACATTTTACAGTACTGGCAAATTTTGTGCGTCAGTAGAATTACTAAATATATGTACAACACATGAATGCATATAAATCAGAAATCATTCACTCCAGTGGCATTTATATACTGTGAGCATTACTGTAATTACTTTAGAAATTGACCATTTGTAGTCTATTTTTTCTATTCTTAAATATGAAATATATGTGGTAATCTACGCTTCTAATGTACCATAAATAATACCATACTTCAGTTAACAAAGTACCACAGTCATGCAGTGTTAAATGTCAAATCAAAATTTTGTCATTTATTTTCAATTGCTGTGTATTAGTATTTTGAAATATTAAATCTTTTAAGTAGGATTGTATTGACTTGTTACTTAAATAAGCAAGATTCAGTGTGATGAATGGTTGGACAAGAAATTGAGGGGAGAAACAAGATTTTATGCAAAATATTTAGATTTTTTTTCTAAACTCATAACGAATAATGCTACCTCTGGAAAAAAAAAATGCAATGACAGAATTTGATCCTAAGAGTCAAGTTTTCAAAGATAGCCTGTACAGTGTGGCTGTATGAAATTGTAAGTGCATCTGTAGAATTAATCAAGTCTAAATTTGAACAGGAAAGATTAGTGTTGTGTTCATGGATGTAAAAGAATGAATGACATTTCCATACTTTAACAAATTTGCAAAATATTCCAAAAAAATAATAAAAGATTGGGCAAGTCCATGATCTCAACTTTTCCCACACTTAAGCTAGATCTCCTACAGAAACTTAAACATATTGAAAAAAACCTTCTGGTGAAAAAGAACTGCAAGATTCTGAGGGTCAGATGGAGACAACTTTTACTAGATGAGTGTATAATCTCTTATTTTTTTAATTAATGCCAATAAAAATTATGAAAAGGGAAAACTAATGAAAACCCAATCTTACAATAAGAGTTACAATACAATTATTGTTTGCATCGTGATGCCACTACCTAAAAAGCCAGTCATGGACTTCATGTGTTTAGTTCTTTAAAAAAAGGGAATAAGAAACAAGTCATTGTCTCAAAGACCATGCTGTCTAAGTCAAGAAACACCTAAGCATGTAGACAGATGGCACAATACCCATAAAAAGCAATTAGTTTCTTCACTGGTCATGGAATGACAGTCTCCCAACACTACTATTCTGACTGATTCTCAACATCCATAGCAACAATAGCAAAGAGTTTGAAGGACACTTGGAAAGAACTTTGTCCATCTTTACATTTCATTGGTTTTGAGTGTGACACGCACATGATTTGTCTTACTTGAAATAATGAACACATTGTTTGCATGTTGAATATTAAGATTCAGCTTTACTACATTTTATGAACCAGATAGTTGTAATGATATTCACTGATAGATACCTAACAAATTTACTGACTTTCAAAAGCTTTGTAGGCACCTATCTTTATTTGGAATCTAAATACACTTAGCTTTCCATCAGAACAGCTCTCTGAAGCAACATAGCTATCCTTTAGCAATGTTCTATTCTTACCTTAACTATCTGTTCATAAAAGTAATAAAAAAGATATGCAAAGGTTTGACATCATGGTTTTTCTAAATGCATAGGAAAGTGCCTATTATTAAATCTTAGAACAATTAAATTGCTTATGCACATATGCCTTTGCTTTCACCCTTTCAAAGACTGATGTTTAGCAGTGCCAGAGTAGGACTTGGCATAATAGTAGTCTTGAAGAATTTATGTAATCTGTTTATATAGAAAGATTCTCTAGTCCTGGCTATTCTTTACTTTACCTCATACTATTTACGTGTACAAGGCCTTTCCAATAGACTAGAATTATGATAGTATAATTACCCTTTACAGAGGATCAAGGTCTGTTATGTGGAACTGTATCAAACTAAGTACATATGTTTCTCTCTATCCTCTATTTTGCAAGAGTCCTTAAAGAATTCTAGTAGACATAATTCACCTTTCAAAAGTCATTACTAGTTTCTCCCTAATGTATTAGGTTAGTCTAGGTAGTTTATGACTCTTCCATTAATGGATTTTTTGTTTTGTTTTAGAACATTTTCTCCTAACACCAGGATAAAGCATATAAAGCAATAACTTCTTGGATCATCTTTAGCACCTCTTTAAAAAGAAGTACAATGTTGTCAGCTCTCTTGCTCTCTGGTTTAATAGCTATTTAATGATGAAAGGTCTAATCCTGATGCCTTTGTCATTAGTTGAAGACTCATTAAATTTAGTGGGAACACAATACAATTTTAATTGCATAGTTTTCCTACTAGCACTCTTCATTTGTTCTTTGATTTCATAGGGATTCTTGGATAAATGCCGTAGGTGATTGGTGACTTATTTTAACTTTGTTTCTCACATTGCAACATCTCCTCTGATTACCTGTTTGCACTTGGTTTCAGATAAAGTCTCATGTTTTCAACACTACATGAAATAATTTGTGTGGGGTCACCTCTACAAGCTTTAGTTACAGAATGGATGATACTTCTTGCCTGACAGGGAACCCCTGTCAAAAAAAAACCCCACCACCAAAATTTGGCCCAAATAATGATTTAGATTAATTTCCACAGTAGACTAAATTCAGTTCTTAAGCAATATTAGTAGATTTCAAAACTTTGGAATTTCTCCTTATGTTTTGGCTTATATTATAAGAGCTGAAATCAATCTTCTCATCATATGACCTATCTCACTGAGTCAAATATGAGTCACTAGGTAGTGGTTACACTGATACTGCTGAATACAAGAACTCCAGACAATAATCTGTGCTTCCAAAGTCATGCAGAAAAGACAATTCTGTGTTCATACTGCACAGCACTTGATCTAAATCTCTTTTGGGCTCTGTGTGATACCTTTTCTATTGTTAAGTTGTAATTGCCATTCTGTCCTTATAAGGGTGCTTTTTGCATTTTTTGTTTAACTTTTCAGTTTTGTAAATAATACGAAGGCTGTGCTGCAGCCCACAATATTACCACATCATTGCAACATGAAACTGAGCATATATGTTACTTTTGCGGGATAGGAAAACATAAGGAACTTAAGCCAGTTGCCTGTTAGAAGTGAACTGTCACCTGAATAGAAGCCAAGCTTTGTTTTTAGGTCAATGGGATGGTGCATCCCAAAAGAAAACTTCAAATTGAACCACAATTTATGCAATGCAGTCAACCAAAAAAATCTACCTGGTAGTAATGTGGAAACATGCTACTTGACAGTGTAAACACAAACATTGTCTAGGGGTTGGATAAGTCTTATGTCAGCAGATTGTAGAGTTTTATTTGTTAGAAGTGTGCCAGATACAGATCTATGAAACTAAAAAAAGAACAGATGTTGGATTTTGACAGAAACCTGTCAAGTAATGTGTTTGAGAGGATCAGTTGCTGAAGGCAAAGCTGGATAGCAACAGTCAGTGTTATGTCACAGGCAGGGAACAAAGATGACATTGTGCTTGGCATTGGATCATGAGGTCATGGCAGAAGTCCTGTAAACACAGCCATCCTTGAGCCTTCCAGAACTTGTTCAGCCGTACCCACAAGGAATTCTCTATTTAAAGACCAGTTTCACATTTGCCTACTCAAAAATTATTGAAATAATCACATAAACAACAACAATAATAATAGTCACCAAGCAGAATCGTTTGCATCTGACCAAATCCAATATCAATATTTTACAAGACTCAGTGAAAATTTTTAGGTACTAAAGAAGCAATCTCCTGCAATAATGAGGGAGAAGTAAAACAGAACAAAGAGTTACTGAGTCAAGAATCTATCGAAATAGTGTTATTTTTAATATATTTTATGCATACTTAAACTCAATGTGGGCATTTAGTCTTACTGATATGATGTAGATAGACAGTGTAGTTAATTCTGTGTGCTGCTTTTGCATTAAAATAGTGGAAACTGTGATGACTTTAAAGAAAATACAGAGTTACTTTAGAATTAAATTTGAACAAGATCTTCTTTCCCAAGATTGTCAGAGATTTCCGTTATAAATCTGAGCAGTACGCAGAGGTTAATACTATGTAGTCCTTGCTGATGAATGTACAAAACAGCTTCTCAGAGGGCTTTAATAGTGCTCCTCAGGCGAATAGCTGGTCCTGGGGGTTCATGATGTATTCCTTTATCTCTCTTTCTCATCTTTCCTTGGAAAAATGGAAGTAGTAATACTGCTGTGAATGATAAAGTCCTCAAACAAACATTTGGGAGTTTCCAGACAGTATTTTAGAAGTTTGTATTTGCATCAAAGATGGAAGCTTATTTTGATAGGTTTTGTGTGTATTTAAAAAAAAAAGATTGGCCTTATTCCCAAAGATCTTACAATTTAAAAAGGCAATAAGTGGATACAACCGATGCATGCATCTTACTGAAAAAGTAACAGTCTATAAGCAGAGGGCATTGTACTGTCACTGCATAACCATTCATCTGGGCACCTGTGAATATATGTGCAAGTTTTTTAAACAATCTTGCACTTAATATTAAGGAAAAATATCAAGGACATTAAGGAAAGAAAATATAATGGCCTTGTACATTTTTAAAGGGAGATGAGGGAGTGATATGGAAAGTATGAAGGCATGAAATTAAAGGAAAAAGCTGTGTTAGTGTTGCAACGTCAGCAATTGTCAATGGCTCAATAGTGTATATAAGTTAAAAGGTAGAAAATGTGAGCAGCACAAGGGGTGATAATCTTGTAAATAATAGAATAAATGCCGTATTAGATGCGCTTTTGTGACAATTCTGTCTCACCTATATTCATTAAGTAAATATTAATTTTAAATAAATCAGTGTTAATTCATTGAGAAAAAAAAATTCTTTGATTTCTATACACTTTTTTTCTGCCAGATTGGTTTCTGGGGCTATAGCTCAAAACAAAATTAGAACCAAAATAACTATTTCTGACAAATTTATGTTAAAGTAAATAACTCTACACATAAACTGTATGTTTTATGTCATTTTGCATTAATCTGATCCAAGTAAACATAAAAAACTCACCTTGAACTCAGAGTAGCCTGATATATTTTTGTGATCTAGCAACTATTTCTCCTGTAGTTTCTGAGTGAGGATGAGAAGTGAATGAAAAGCTCAGATGAATTTAGTAGCGTGTTTCTGCTGTTTTCATGCCTACTGGAGAATTATTTATCCACTTAAAAACAATAAAATAAAATTGGCTTCTTTAGCCATTTTCTGCTAGACATCTTTAATTTCAACTTCATCTAATTTGCATACATTATTTTTATCTTTTATACACAGCAGCCAAGCAACAGCACTGTGCAAGTCAATCTAAAAGCCTTTTATTACATTACAGTTTAATTTCTTATTTACTACGCTTGCTAAATTATATTTTTGAACAAAACTGGCAGCTACTCTCTCAGTTGACCAGAATGTTGTATTTTTAATGATTGGAGCTGGAAACAGCTGGAAGCTATTGTTTTAAACATATCCTTAACTTTGTTTGCATGATAAGTAAATGGCTATGCTGACTGGTAACTGAACAAGATTGAAGACGGTAGGTAATAACAAGGTTCTGACATGAACACCCTGAAGACATATAGTCAAGGAAGCCAAGTTAGAGTCCTTTTATCTTAAGAATTTGCTTCAGGAAAAAGTAGATCCAGAATATTTATTTAGGGAAGTGCTCTGTACTGACAGCTGAGATGATATAGAATAGTCAAACTGATTCTAGTTTGTGGGAGATAGAAATTAAAAATAATCACTGCGTGGGGAGGTGGTAAAAGAGTACCCCAAAATGCTCATCGTGTAGGCACATTGCACAAAGGTATATCCTTTCCTTGTAGTCTGTTATTATTATTGTATAATTTGATTATGACATTCTGGACTACTCAAGAAACAGAGTTTGATGAAGATCTCAGCATTGTTTATGAGGTGTGAAGTTAAGAATGCTGGAGGGTTTTTCACTTCAGTCTGTCTCTGTTAGTTTCTCTGAGTGACCAGCAAATGGTAGACAGGTTCAAGGTAAATTGATTCTCTGCAACTATTACATCCCCCAATCAAGAAAAAGAAAAAAAAAAATCTGTCCTGCTACCACTATGTTTAACTGTGAATATAAACTGAAAAATGAGTTTGGTGATTTAATCCGCTGATGTTTGTTTGCCTTTAACCTACTGGATCTTGGATCTTGCTAATGATTTGTATACTGACATAATTGTTAAAGCTGCAGTAGGTTCTGGAATTATTGAACCTCCTCTACCAGACACAGGTATATAAAGTTGAGTGTCTTGCTGAAAACTCTTGCTGAAAAGTATTTTTTTAAATCATTTAATTTTTTATGTTTATTTATAGAGTACTTATTTTGTTAGGTATTTTTATTAGTGAAAGTACACATATCTTGATTCTAATATTTCTAATATCCTCCTCACCTTCATAGGGAGTGGCCAGTTGGTGCAAATACATTCATTTTAAAAGATTTCTCAAAAGCAGGTTACTGTGTTACTACAAATCATGATTCCAGTTTTATATTTCATATTCAGTGTTCCAACACAGAACTATGGTTCAGGGCTGGCCTGCTGCTGAAATAATGTTTGCAGTATGCATAATTTTCTATTTAATAAACTTTATTAATTCCAATGATGGTGATTTCTGGTGATGGTAGAAACTTTTAAGCATTTAACTTACTAAATGGATAAAAATAGAATCCAAAGTAAGCAATCTAGTGACTAAGCTCATCTAGATGTAGACATCAATACTGTAATTATCTACATCTGAGCTGACCATCCTAGATTCATATGATAGTTGACATGGAGAAATAAGCACTTTTTGGGTGTGATTCCTCTGACCTATTTTATGTCTACTTCAGAATAAGATAAATTACTCTCTAGAAAGTGCCTAGTCCTTTTCATTTGATCTAAAGGGTATTTAGGATGACTAGCTAAGGAGTCAGTATCTATTTTTGGTGGGTGAATACCATCATCGGTGTTTGTCGCTAAGAAAAAAGATGCATATTGTGAGAACAGACATAAGAGTGTTCTCCATTCATACACAACATTTACAGGAAAAAATACAGTGAAAATTTATATTTTCTTCTTAATGATTTCTTTTGCAAATCTGTAAATTTGCATTCTTAATGATTGGTTTTGGAAGAACTTGTAATATTAGAGATTACAGAAATGAAAGACAGGAATATAAGATAAGGACAAACTTTCTGAATTACTGAATTTTTTCATGATCATTTAATCTAGAAATTCTTGTCTATTTAGTCCACGACTCCAGCTGTTTTGCTTTCCTAGAACTGGACTTTTGTAGTTAGAAACCTTCTTCTAATTTTCAGTGTTTTAATTTATTTCCAATTTTTTATCTTTATATATTGCATGACATCAAATAGAGACTTAGATGTCTGGGATTTCTTTACAGAAAAATAATGTACAGATGCCAGATATGATCCTATTGCAATTTCCTTCTCTAAACAAAAGATAAAAATTATCTAGGAAATCTATCTGATTAGTGTAGAATGCTCTAACTGTAAGGAACTAACCATACATTTAATCTCCCTTTTTCTTTACCATCATTTTTCTATTCCTTCTTTCAATACCTGTTTGAAAGCTATTTTATTTACACTGGCCTATATTTACCATGGTATTTCCTCTTTCTCCCTTTCCTGAGAAGATATATTTACATAGAAGTATTCTGACTATTGATCAGCTATTTTAAAGTAACACCTCAAATTTGATAATAGTCTCTACAAAGCCCTGAGCTGAGATTTGTGATTTCAATTGTATCTGAAGTCTGGAATGGAGATTGTTAGTTGTACTGAATTTAGTCTGTCAAAATCTTTGGGTTTTTTCCACCATCTAAAATGTATGTTCCTTTTATAACATTAATTCTTATTAGGAACATTGCCTTTAGCACGTACTGCTCCATTACCATTGATTTTTTTTTCTCTTTGGGACATTTGTAGCACTGAGTCTGTAGTAGCACATCATCCATTCAGTTTTTTAATATTAAAAGAGAAGTCACACAAACTTTTAGATTGACTTGCCTGGCACAAGAAAAAGTTTTAAGTGTCATGCAGGAGAAGTCTGTTTTGGATGCAGTATGGAATACTCAGAATTGCTGAAAAGGACAGAAAAAATATTGTATGTGAATCCACTGACTCTATATGAAAATCTGATCCACATGCTGATGTAGGGATAGCATCACAGGAGATAGCTATATCTTTAGTGTTCGAAGTTTTAAAAACTCTTGGATTTGTTCAAAGACTAAATTTCCTGTGACAAATGACATTTTCCTATGCATCACAATATGTGAGAGGTACAAATTAAGGCAGGTGTTAAGATCTCAAGAGTGGATTTGTGGTTAATTCCTTAGATTTTAAATATAGATGATCTTTGTCCCAGGGTAGAGATAATTGATTTGATGGTTGAGTGACTGTACTATTAAGGTCATGCAGGTATAAAGACCATCAGGCTGTAATCCTCAGAGACTAAAGTGACACAAATAAGATTTATGTTCATGTAACTCAAGTTGACCAAAATAATTCAGACGTGATCCCAGTATTTGGTAAAAAAAGAAGAGTATTAAAGGAAACAACTTTCTTGGCTGGTTTCTGTGAAAATATCTATCTACAAGAACTTTAACAAATCTGATTTAGTCACGGTTTGACTAGCTCATTATATTTGCTTCACTACCAACTTTTGATTTACATAAATGTTCACTACAGTTTTAATTGCATTTTCCTTCATGTTACATTTTACTGCTACAATCTATGGCTGTAATTGAAAAGGACTTAATTTTTAATCAGGGATGTTTTATGTAGAAAAATATGTATCATTTTAATGTGACAAAAATTTACTGTTTGGATAGATCTTCTGAGATGTAAATGCAGAGTCGGCATCTATAAAGTATTAGCCTGGCAACCAGTGTGGCTATAGGTAAATGTACAGACAGACAATCCTCTTAGCTTGATGAAGAAATGTTTGCTGAAAAGATTTTACCCCAAATTTTAAACTGAAAGTTAGGTCATTGCTCTAACAGGCAAGCAATTGTAGAAATACTTGAGTAATTTTCTATAACTTAACATATAGTTTATCTAAATGGTGCCCTAAAGGGAAATCCCTGAACTCGCACAGGATAATGGAATTACAGTGATGTTCTGCATCACAAATAACTGTACTTGAGTAAACGTAAAACCAGAACTGTTAATAGGTTGACACTGGATATATTTATTTGTTTTTTTCCTGTAGTGACTCCCAAGGATTCAGGTATCAGTGCCTTCCTCCTTCATTCTGGATAGTTCCAGTTATCCTACCTGAAAACATACTTGAATTTCTGACAATGTTCTGAGCTACCCATCACTCTATAGAGTCTTACAGTCAGTATTTTGCATATACTGCCTAGAATGCACTTTCACTGACAAGTTTTTGGTTTTTTTTATTGATCATCTTAACATTTCAACCTTACATCTACATTCACCGTAATGGTATTATTAATATTTTGCTTAAATACTCATTGAGTTTACTAATGTTCAGTATTAGTCAAGATTGGGTCAGCTGAACTTCCTTGAACAGACTGGCTGTTTGTGTAATATAAATATTTATTTTATAGTTTTGTAGTAGATTATCCTTTGAATCAAACTAAGCCATTTTAATCTAAAATACCTTTAGAGTACTTTTAAAGAAGCAGTCATAAACTGAAGCAGAACTACCCAATACAGAATTTAGCTTTCTTGTTAAAATTGTACTAATATACCACACATGATAATAAAAATAGGGGAAAAATAATTTACAGTTCTCTGAAACCACTGTTTAAGAGATTATAGAGCAACTGCAGTGAAATAGAACTGCACAGAATACAGTTTCAGTACTGTGCACCATTTGGACTACTTTTTGGTTTCATAAAGTTATGTTTAATTTATAGTGTTTGGAGGGGGTTTCTTCCCACTTATGAAATGTATTCTGTACTCCTGGGGCCTTGTGAAAGGCATTCTACTTACTAGCCTGATATGTGAAACATGCCAAGAGGAATAGCAACTAAATCCATTCTTAAACAGATCCAATATCTCAGGCACAATAGACTGTCCAATATTTCAATTTTTAGGTGAAAAGGAAAGACTCAGGAGAATCTACTAACCTGCAAGTGCATCACTGTAGTCTGTACACTACTTAGAGTTCCCTGAACAAAACCCAACTGTTCATGTTTTATATCCAAGAAAAAAGACTTTCATTATAAAGACTGTAAGGCAGGCAGATGTGTTATATTCATCATTTAGGATGAGAAAATGAGAGGCAGAAAGATTGAGCAGTGACTGCCCTCAGCAAACTGAAGAAATTGATTGTATGTTGTGAGCCCCCTCTGCTTAAGCTGAAGAGAAGAATGAGAAATCTTGTGTATAGATCTATTTCATATAGACAACCTGAGAGTCCTTTCCTTTCAGACAGAAGTAGTCAACATTACTCTTGGATACTAAGCAGCTATCTTTCAGGTATTCAGATTTCAGATGACTACATAACTCATGTATGTAACAGGTATATAGACTGCTCCAACACCTTTGAGCAGCAAGGATACCTGAAGATTTTGCTGAACAGACCTGAGAACAGAATATTGCAAAATGCAATTTGAGGATGGTTCTTGATCTGCAGTATCGTGGGAATTAATTTTCAAGTTGTCTACAAAACTTTCATCTTTATCGCCCTAGTAAGCTGTGGAGTGCATAACATCTGCAGTGTCCATTACTGAGCTCCCTGAAATTTTGTATGTTGATAGGCATCCATACGCCAACAAATTGGGGAAACGGAACGTAGCAGTAGAGCCTAAAGAACACAAGGAAAAAAATATGGGGGAAAAAAACCCTCAAACCAACAAAACCCCCAAACACCAAAAAATCAAAAAATCCAACCTTTGTTCCTACACTGGAGCCTTTAAAATCTGAAGTTGGTGTACATTCAGAAACATAGTTTAGGGAAATTTCTTTAGCCCACTTTCCTAAGGTCTACCATTTTATGGGCTGTGCTATGTTGACCCTGGCTGGGCACCTGGTGCCCACCAAAGCCACTCTATCACTCCCCCTCCTCAGCTGGACAGGGGAGAGAAAATATAACTAAAGGCTCGTGGGTCAAGATAAGGACAGTTTAATAAAGTGAAAGCAAAGGCTGTGCACGAAAGCAGAGGAAAAGAAAAGATGTTATTCTCTACTTCCCATCAGCAGGCAATGTCTGGCCACTTCCTGGGAAGCAGGGCTTCAGTACACATAGTGGTTGCTCCTGAAGATGAAAATGCCTCCCTTCCCTCTCCCTTTACTTAGCTTTTATAGCTGAGCTGACGTCATATGGTATGGAATATCCCTTTGGTCAGTTTGGGTCAGCTGTCCTGGTTATGTCTCCTCCCAAGATCTTGCCCAGCCCCAGCCTGCTGTTGAGGGGGGCGAAAATGTTGGAGAGACAGCCTTGATGCTGTGCCAGCACTGCTCAGCAGTAGCCAAAACACTGGCGTGTTATCAACACCTTTCTAGCTACCAATGCAGAGCACAGCACTACGGGGGCTGCTATAGGGAGAATTAACTCCATCTCAGCCAGACCCAATACAGAAGTGTAACCTGCAGTAAAAATGGGGAAGGTGAAACTATGAAGGGAGGAGGAGAGGTGTGTGGCTTGTATTGAGCCTGGAGAAGGAAATATATTTAAGTGGTTTTTTGGTTTTTTTCTAAATATGGTCTTTTTTTTTCCGCAAT
The DNA here is from genome assembly GCF_947461875.1 of Haliaeetus albicilla. NCBI lineage: Eukaryota > Metazoa > Chordata > Aves > Accipitriformes > Accipitridae > Haliaeetus > Haliaeetus albicilla. The sequence goes on from NC_091497.1 coordinate 22,227,943, forward strand.
ACCTGAATCAGTCATCAGAATTTGGTGGTACCTGGAAGTAAATTCAATTAAGTAAAATCTTCTGAGTTGAGACTCCTTTGCCCACAACACCACCGTGGTCTAAGACTATTATGCTTAACGATTTTAACAAGAAAAAAAATGAATTATGCTGCAACTCAAGAAATCTGGTTTAAAATCTGTCACAGTCATTTAAGTATTTTAAATTAGCTAATTAAATATCTATAAAAAGGAAATAAAACTTATTTTTTTCCAACCTCAGAAGATCTTTAAAGAATTTATTTAGTTTTTCTGGGTAGACTTTTATTGATGAGAATGAGGTAACCTTTACCCTTTGAAGTTTTATTCTGCCCATGAAATGCTAGTTTAGAGGTTTTGTTACCTATAGCTCTGTCTACTAGTAATGAAACGGAGACATTCAACTTACAGCAAGTAAGGCTTCCACAGGTATATGGGCCAGAAAAGGAAGATTAAAGAAAATGTTCCCCTCCTGATAAATAAGACAGAAAAAGTGGTGACAACCAAAATAGAGAAGGCTGGAGTACTCAGTGATTTTTTTGCCTCAGTTTTTAATGATAAAATCTCTTCCCACAACTCTTAAGCCCCTGAACCTCAAGGCAGGGACTGGAGGAATGAAATCCCTCCCATTGTAAGTGGAGATCAAGTTTGTGATCACATGAGGAACCCGAACATACATAAGTTCTTGAGACCCAGTGAGAGGCATCCCAGGGTCCTGAGGGAACTGACTGATGCAGTTGCCAAGACACTCTCCATTGTATTTGAAAAGTCATGGCAGTCAGGTGAAGTCCCCAGTGATTGGAAAAAGGGAAACATCATGCGCCATTTTTATAAAGGGTAAATAGGAGGATCCTGGGAACCAACGAGTCAGCCTCACTTCTGTGCCTGGTAAGATCATGGAACATATCCTTCTGGAAAGATCCTTCTGGATTGACTGCATCAGTGGACAAGGGAAGAGCTATGGATGTCATCTACCCAGACTTTTGTAAGGTCTTTGATGTGGTCTCCCACAACATTCTTCCCTCTTCATTGGAGAGATATGGGTTTGATGGATGGACTGTTAGATGGATGAGGATGTCCAAAGAGTTACAGTCAATGGTTCAATGTCCAGGATGAAACCAGTAATGAGTGGTGTCCCTCAAGGGTCCATACTGGGATCAATACTATTTAATATCAATAACGTAGGCAGTGGGATTGAGTGTACCTCAGCAAGCTTGCAGACGACACCAAGCTGAGTGGTGCAGTTGATTGACTAGAAAGAAGGGATGCTATACAGAGGAATCTTGACAGGCTTGAGGAGTGGGCCTGTGCAAACCTTATGAAGTTCAACAAGGCCAAGTGCAAGGTCCTGCCATGAGTCAGGGCAATTGCCAATATCAATATAGATGGGGAATGAACGTGATTGAGAGCAGTCCTGCAAAGAAAGACTTGGGGATACTGGTAGATGAAAAATTGGACATGAGCTGGCAACCTACGCTCGCAGCCCAGAAAGCCAATTGCATCCTGGGCTGCATCAAGAGAAGTGTGGCCAGCAGGTTGAGGGAGGTGATTCTGCCCCTCTACTCCACTCTGGTGAGACCCTACCTGGAGTACTGCATCGAGTTCTGGATGAGTTTAAGTCACGGATGTTTATTTAGCCCTGACTGTTTGGTTTTTGTTGGTTTTTTTTTTTTCCCCCACATCTGACGTGAATGAAAAAGTTATTCTGTGTATTCTGTGTGAAAATATAGAGTATATATTTGTTTACGTACATTTCAGCTGCAGGAAGGGTCATGAGTTTATACATTACTACAAAAGCACACAAGTCATGGAATATGTTTTAGTCATAAAAGCTCAGTAAGACATGCAAGTTTTGAAGTATAGGAATCTTCATTTCACAGGAACTTTCCTAATATAGAGATAATTGTCCTTTGCTCCATTTAAACAAACAAACAAACAAACAAACAAAAAACCCCAAGTAACAAAGCCAAATTTATCTTTTCAGGTCAAATGCAAAAAAAATCTAATTTTTATTTCAATATGTGTTCACAACCTCCCATCTTCTTGTACACACTTACATGTCTTTGGTCTAGTTATTTAAAAGCTTATATGTGATTAAACCCATGTTTTACTTTCCACCACTTCTTTATATTCCTGAAGGTTAGAATTACTAAGCTAACCATAAGAAACCTAAATACCTTCAAAATAGAGTTATCAGAGTGATCCAAAAACTAAATAGTACATTTCAGCAGATCATGATTACACTAGTGAGAAAGAATATTTAACCAACAGAATGGCAAATCAAAGTTTTATGTTCAATTCACTGAAAGTGTTGCTAAGCTATTACTACTTGGGGGGGGGGGGGGGGGGCAGGAAGGAGCTAGGTATAAACATCACGGCATCCGTTTCCATGAGCTGAACCCTGTGTGCTTTCTTTGCACACAGGCAGGAGTAGCATCTCACACCTTGTGCCTGAAAAGGTTCTTTCCAAGCTTTATGCAAATCCTCTGACCCTGCAGCCACTGCACATTCTTCAAACAGACACCTACCTTCAAAAGTGACAGCAAGCAATAATGTGACAAACGAGCCTGCAGTCTGCACATGTGCAACATACTTTACCTAGAATATTTGGATGTGATACAATTAAACTGACCTCTGTGACAAGGACACCTTAATCAAAAGAGCCAGAATCAAAGGGTAGATGATCAAAGGGTTGCAATCCTGATAGGTCCTGTGTTCTACCCTTGCTGCCTGTTGGGTTAGGATTTCTTAAGCATTCTGTCAACATTTGCTGTGTATCTCTTTAATCTGATACTTCAATTTTTTTGATTGAAAGAATGCTAAAATAATTTCTATGATGCTTATATAAGGAGATGGGGGAAAAAAAAGTTGAAGGACAATCTTATCGTCTACCATAATTAGTCTTTAGGTAGACTGTACAAAACATTAATGAATCTTGATATTGGAATTAAAAATTATTTGCTTAGTCTTTGCTTTTGCATACCACAAAGCTTAGCCTGGCTTAGTGGGTTTTTTTCTTCTTTTTAAAATGAGAAGATAAATTGTGCACTTCTTACGTGTTTTGTTAATGAGAGAATTATTGAGGAAAAGAATAATCAAATCTTTCCAACTGTCTGGCCATTACAGGTAATGTAGAAATGAATTGTTTCCTGTTCACTTTTACATGAACACAGTCAACACCCTGTGAAAGCTTTATGGTTTCTTAATAGCAGCAATAAAATTTTAGAAAGCACTACAGGGTACTCTTTAAATTTGTCTTGACAGATTTCTGGCAACATATCTTTAAATTAAAGGGGAAAAAAAAAAGAAAAAAAACCAGTCATGTCATAAGGAGATAAAATCACCAACTGATGTAAATGCAAACTTCTTTCAAATATACATTTAAGAGTTGGCCTAGTTGACTAAGGAGCTAGTGAAGAGCTTAATTTTGCATTTTCAATGTTTTTCTGAAGTGATAGAGTAATTCAGCACACCTTTGACAATTTATTTATGATGAAAGTGTTCAAGATAAACTTTTACAATAAACATGATATGTAAGGTAAAATGTATAGTCAGTTAATATGCAGCTCAACTAGTTTTGAGATTCTGGTTCAGAGGCAGAAAGGGAAGTCAGGATATCAGAATTGTGCTCCAGTTCTGACTGCTAGGTTGCTCTGAGACTTTCTGAAGTCCCTATGTGTTTGCTTCAGTCAAAGCCTTATTGACAAGGCATACAGGAGACATAGAAAATTGCATGTCTCCTCTGTTTAAAGAAATCTTCAGTTCTGTGTCTAAATAAAGCATTATTCTGGCAGATAGAAACCATAGAGATTTAGCACTACTCATTTAGAAAACAGTAGTTTGTGTGATATGTGTATATACTGTTTATAGCAGTTTGTGGGTTTTTTTTTTTCCTATTAGGTATATTATATGTGATGAAAATCAAAGTGCTAACATCAGTGGAACAAGTTTCACCATCTATGAAAAATATCAGCTGTACTTCATGCTTCTCCCATGAATACTGAAAATCATACAGTGAAACCAGGAAAGATATGCACACTTTAATGACGATACTAGGAATAGTTCACTAGTTGATGAATAGTTACTGTGGTTGGCTGGTTAAAAAACTGGAGTAAATGTAACATTGATGAGTAGTATGGTACTTCAGCTTTCTATCACATAAACAGTCTGCAGTTGAAAATTGTTACTTTAAATTATTAGAAACTGTTCCAAGACATTATTAGAAATGAACTATCTGTTTTATTTAATCCCCGCTTTTACTTTCTAATTCTTTCATATCTGATATCATGTTAAAAACTGAAATAAACTCTATCTTCCCTCTTAATCTTGTTCACCCATTAAGTGGGTGAAGCACCATCAGTTAAGGGAAAAGGTATTCCTCCTTGCAGCCAGATACTTAATAGTCAATTCCAAGCATTCAAAAGCAATGTATTGCCCCTCAAAGTCAAAGATTTTCTTAAAATAATTTTAAGAATGTTTTTTTCTTCTCTTTAATTTTTAGGTTCTGAGTTATTTAGGTCCTGATATCTTGCTGTTCTTTGCAATAATGCAAGCCAAATCTTTTTATTAAAAGACAAATTTGTCACATTTTCTGTTGAGCCCTGATGTAGAGATTCAGAGAAAAAAAACCAACAAACTTTCAGACTTACAATAATGCTATGAGAATTTTTAATAGATAAAAAGCTACTCACGATACAAAGATGTTATATAAACACCACGTGTTGTAAATAGCAAATGTGAGAAAACAGATCTGCATGTGATTAACTTGTTGAATAAACAGATCTGTTTGATTCTTCTGCTTGTAGAAAGGACATAAATGTGCCTAACAGTTTAAATTTAGGAATTAATTTAGGTTTTCTAGAGTTAATTATTATGGTGCAATATAATGCATTTGTTTTGAAATATGACTAGCTCAATTATGAAATCTGATCCCAAAGAAGAATAACAATATGCGTAATAATAATATGGGTAATAACAATGCAGAAAAAAAAAACTCAAAACAAAACATATTGGGAGATTCTGCTAATGGGTAACATTGTGCCCACTGTCACAGGCACAAAAACATGAATACTAGCTACCTTGGAAGTTTTTCCCTTGAAAGGTTCTTCTGGGGAAGGAAGAGTAAAAATAACAGCAGAAACATTAGGGAAAGCAATTTCATTTGACGAGGGTTTCTAAAACTCTTGTTTAGATTCAGTTCAATTTAGTGTTTCACATTAGCAGCTGCTAAATGCCCACCATGTGTCAAAGTATTTGGATTTAATTTAATTTGAATGCCTATCTCCCTGCAATAATTAAATGAATAGCAAGTCAACTTAAAAGAACATTGTGCAGTAGACAAAAATCACAAAAGAAGTTTAATTGCATTAAATAAATTATAATATTGATCAACATAAAACAGTATTGAATTTAGTATTGCACCCCATGACTCACTGGTTATCTTTATTAAGTCTGTAAATAGATTACAAAGGACTAGAGGAGTTAAAATTCCATTGAAGAATATAGTATTTTAGTTTCAGAAACTTTTTTCTTGTTTATTTTGGTACTGTACATTTTACTCCAGCATTATGCCATCAACACTTGAAATTATCTTCCTTTGGAAAGCGTGTACTAGAATACCAGTGTGTACCTAGAAGTATGTTGGAATAGAAGTGACGAGTCACTTCTAGAAGTGGAAGAGAAGTCCATGAGTCAAGTGGACTTGAAGAGTTTACTGGTTTTGTTGTTATATGGACTGGTGTCATGGGACTGTGGTGGTGTCATGAACATTTGAAAGAGGATTCTTTAGTACAGAAGTATTATTTTACAGTATGTCTAAGGCCTCTTACTGATTACATTTCCAGATTCTTCTTCTAACTTCATCATAGAGAAAATACTGCAACTTTCTTACTTAAAATTAGGTATTGTGCTAACGTACCATTTCTATTACTGGTACAGGATTGATTTTGTATATTAAACACTGTCCATTCCCTCAATTTTATCATGAGTCTTGAATATCTATTGTTTTCATAAAAGTTCAGTCTCTGGATTAATTTGGTCAATTAACAGCACCACCTTTCTAAACTGAAAAATCCCAACCACCCCCAAAACCCCCAACCACCCAACAAACAAACAAACAAAACCCTGAAATAACCTTAAATTTCTAAAATTCTAGGGAGAATTTGTATAAGTGAGCACAGATGTATATGTATATATATGGCTGTGTGCGCACGTGTGTGAAAACAGAAGAATGTAATTTATAAATTGGTGATAGAATACTATGTTCATTTCTGGCATGTGGAACAGCTGAAAAAACTTTCAAAAAGAGTAACAGCAATGATCATAAAGATCTAACAAGCAGGACTTGCTTAAACACCTCAGTGTTTAAGAGGCATTTGGACAATGCCTTTAATAATACGCTTTACCTTTTGGTCAGTGGTGCAGTGGTCAGCCAGTTGGACATGATCATTGCAGGTCCCTTCCAGTTGAACTATTCTATTCTCTTCTATTCTACTAATCTGGAGAAAAAACAAGGTTTCTTAATAGATATGGGAAGGCTAAAGATAAGCAAAAAATACCTTCAAACAAACAAAAACAAGGGTAAAGTGAAAAGGAAAAAGGTATCTTTTTTGTCTTCTGTGAATAGACTGAGAAGTTACAGGGTTAAAATACACTGAAAGAGACTTATAAAAAATATTTTAAAGGCAGTTAAGAAATTACAATTTCAGGAAAGTTGTGAGATATGCATGGATTACACTTTTTAATGGTAATTTACAAAAATATCTTTCAGAAATGGTTAGATGTAACTGATGTTACCTTTGGTTAGGGGGTAGATTAGATCACCACCTTGAATTCCTTCCCACCCCCAATTTACACCGATCTATAAATCAATAAATAACAAGACCCTGAATAAGCAAGAGTTTTGGCTGGATCTGACTAGCTCTTTTATAGTGCGTTTCTCAAAAAATACCAAAAGGCATTTAAACTAAAACTAAAAAAAAAAACAAAAAAACCAACCCGCTAAAAAAAAGGAAGGCAGATTTTATGAGCATGCATACTAAAAAAACACAAGACATTTTTAAGCAGAGAAAGCTTGAGGAGACTAGATCAGAAAAAAAATGTAACTGAATAATTTATAATTTTCTCTGCCTAATGTGTCCTTGCAAGGTGGGTCATACTTTCAGGCTTCAGTATACTCTGTTGTTTCTAGTTTGTGGAAAACTGCCAAGAGAAAAACTCTGGTCCTCCCTTACCCTCTCTTTCCATCCCCATGATAGTTGGACTTTCTTACTCCTGTTACTCTCTTTCAGCCTCTGTGCTCTGCTGCTACTCCAGACTCCCTGGAGCCCCTTTCACACTTTCTAATCATTGTATTTTATGTAGTTTCCACCCTCCAGGCTCTGGAACATCTCTCCTAGTGGATGCCTACTTGTTTGCCAAGGAAGAAGCAATTTCTCTAGATGTTTTCTCCTGTCCCAGCCACTCTTTTAAAGGAAAATAATACACAAACCAAGAACAATAGTAAAAGAAACATTATTCATTAAAACAAACAAACAAACAACTTTTAATTTCCATATTTCAAAACTCTTTGGATAGGCACTGTTAGCAGCTTCTATGTGGCACTGCTTTGAAAGCTCCTCTTTTCTCCATCAAGTTTTAAAAAAAAACACTGAATGCAGTGGCTACTTGTCTGTATTAGCAAACTAAATATGCCAAGGTCTGTTCTCTGTGCAGAGGCCAACTGGCATGGAACAGACCACTTTCATACTGTTAAATCTTTTACCTTCAAAGGCTGCATGACCCAATAAATTACCTACTGGGAAAAGAAAATGGAAACAGCCATTTTCCAAACCAAACCCAGACATTGATAGCTGGCATGAGTGAAGGCTATGCAAAGGACCATTCCAACAAGTTTTTAGTAAACACAGATGAGTTCCTGTGACTGGAAATATTCTCTGGCACTTGGTAATTTAACAGCAGTAATCAGTCTGTCTACATTCTGCATAAGCTGGGACTTAGGCACTCAAAATCCACAAAGCTCATAAAAGAATTTAATGCTTACTTTCCAGGGACATAAATACATTTCCCCTCACTCCCTTGTTTAGGCTTAGACTCAGATTTCCCTGAGTATTTACTTTCAGGTACCCAGGAGTGTTGAGAAGGGCCTGTTTTAGGAAAAAGAATAATTTTCTCTCTTACTGCTCTTTTGTGAACAAGGTTAAGGGAACACACCTGAATCCCAGCAAACTCCATACAAAACTCTATGTGATCAAAAATGCAAAAAATATTGAGAACAGTGCTGATGACACATATTTTTCCTACAATAGTCCAGTTGTTAGAGCAGTTGTCCAGAAAATGGATAATCCCGGTTTCTAGGCCTCACTAAGTGTGAGGGGACATCCCCAGATATTGCCTTGAATGAATCAAAAGTTACTATACAAATCTGGGACCAAAGATTAATAAATTTGGAACCTGAGCTGTGTTTAAACTACCCAGCTGAGCGTTGTTCTCAGAGAAGAACAGATGCACACAAGCCATGAAATATTAGCCTAGCTGGCTGGTACCGAGACCTTTTCCTCTTTCAGCCTGAAACACTTTGGCTTTCTTATAACATGAGCAAGAACAGACCCCACTTCCAAATAGTGGAATCTTTAAAAAAAACCCTAGAATATTAACAAAAATCCTCAGACAAGCATAAGCTACAACAAAGTCTGAAGTCATCTGAACCTATGGAGTACAGGGATATTCATAATAAATTGTTTAAAAGAGAAAAGAGAATAACAGGCAGATTTCCCAAATATCTTGGAAGTCTGTGTCTTTTTCCTGGAAATATACTGAATGAACAGGAAGATTTGAAGGTGATATTAGTTCATTATGACTGGAATGAAACAACGGATTTGGTGCTACAGCTCACATGATTGGAATAGTAATTTTTTAATTTTTTTTTTATTGCTCAGGATGAACCAACAATGGAAAAAGGAAGAGTTATTGTATGTGGTTGCAAATAATTGCTCTGTGGACTGGAAAGTAAATACATCTAAATCTGCTGAAAGGTAGGTGTATAAGGGGAAAATATCAGGGCTTCTAACACAATGGAAATCTACTACAAATTACAAAAATGAGGTACAGATGAATGAGATGTGTAATGAGAGACACCAGAGCATAAGTTTAGGTCAGAAAGGATATATTAACTATTTAAAATGGATAATTGGAAGACACACCTAGTAGAATACATATTGTTCAGCAGTTTTTTAGAATACATTAAGAAGAAATGTTTTGATAACTATAAAGGAAACAAAAAAACACAAAAAAAAAGGTAAGAAAGTTTTCTGAACTGAATTGTAACTCATGGAGGGGACGAACTTGTGAGAATAAGAAGGTAGAGAAATCTAGGTGAGAATATTCATGATATGTTCATTGCAATGCTGATTTCTGTCCTGGTTTCAGCTGGGATATAGTTAACTGTCTTCCTAGTAGCTGGTACAGTGCTATGTTTTGAGTTCAGTATGTGAAGAATGTTAACACTGATGTTTTCAGTTGTTGCTCAGTAGTGTTTAGAATATAGTCAAGGATTTTTCAGCTTCTCATGCCCAGCCAGGGCACCTGACCCAAACTGGCCAACGGTGTATTCCATACCATGGGACGTCCCATCTAGTTTAGGAACTGGGAAGGGGGGGGCAGGGAATCGCCGCTCGGGGACTGGCGGGGTGTCGGTCGGCGGGTGGTGAGCAATTGCCCTGCGCATCATTTGTACATTTCAATCCTTTTACTACTACTGTTGTCATTTCATTAGTGTTATCATTATCATTACTAGTTTCTTCTTTTCTGTTCTATTAAATCGTTCTTATCTCAACCCAGGAGTTTTACTTCTTTTCCTGATTTTCTCCCCCATCCCACTGGATGGGGGGGGAGTGAGCGAGCAGCTGCGTGGTGCTTAGTTGCTGGCTGGGGTTAAACCACGACAATTTCCTCAATGAATTTGCCCTGTTATGCTATGGGTCTACACTCTACCCACCATTACACTTTGTTTGGTGTTTATCTTAGTGAAAGAAAGGGAGGCAGGCAAAATCATGAGTGGCTAGATCAGTCATTTGGAAGCATCTAAATGCTTTTTAGAATCAATAAAAAGAAGTTACTAATTTAGATGCAGTAGTTCTCATTCTGTAGGTTTTAAAAAATGGTTACTTATATTTAATAAAAAATTACCAACAAAACACAAACCTCCCCCAAAACCAAGATGGTTTTAGGCACACTAAGTTTCTCCTTTTGATTAATCCAAAGCTAAACATCTGAAATTTTTGTAGTGCTCTAAATAAGGTAGGCTTCTGTTTTGGTTTAAGCCCAGCTGGCAGCAAAGCACCATGAAACCATTCACTCACTCCCCACCCCGGTGGGATAATGAGGAGAAAATATAACAAAAAGCTTCTTTGGGTTGAGACAAGGACAGGGAAGGATCACTCACTTATTATGGTCATGGGCAAAAGGCAGGTTCAACCTGGGGAAGAAACTAAATCAATTTGCTACCAATCAAATCAAAACAAGGATAAATCCCCACATCCCCTCCCTCCTTCCCAGGCTCACCTCCACTCCCGGTTCCCTCTCCCTCCTCCCCTGGTGGCGCAGGGGGATGGGGGTTGGGGTCAGCCCGTCACACCTTGTCTCTGCCGCTCCTTCCTCCTCAGGGGGAGGAGGACTCCGCGCTCCTCCCCTGCTCCGCCGCGGGAGACCGTCCTCCACGAACTGCTCCAGCGTGAGTCCCTCCCGCGGGCTGCAGTTCCTCACAAACTGCCCCGGCGCGGGTCCCTCCCGCAGGCCGCGGTCCTTCAGTCCCGGCCCAGCGCGGGCTTCCCCAGGGAGCGGCCGCCATCTTGTGGGGCCTCCAGCCCCTGCTCCGGCGTGGGCTCCTCTCTCCCCGGGCTGCAGGTGGGCATCTGCTCCCCCGCTCCCCTCCGCGGGCTGGGGGGACATAGCCTGCCGCCTGGTCTCCCCACGGGCTGCGGGGGCATCCCCTCCTTCCTCCCTGCCCTCGGGATCTGCACAGGGGTTCCTCTCCCATCCCGATCCCCCGACTCCCGGCAGGTTTCCCCTCTGGAATCTGTTCTCCCAGAGGCGGGTCCGGCTCCCAGCCCGGGAAGCTTCCAGCAGCTTCCAGCAGAAGCCGGCCCTGCGGACCCTCCCCTGGTACCGAAACCCCGCCACACAAACCCAAAGCAGCTTTGTTCTGTTCTTCTGCTGCATTTTTGAGCAAATGTAATAAACACTGTTTTCAGCTTGGATTTGTAAGTGGGAGGTCAAGGTACGCAACCATGGTAAAATAATAAGAGAGAAAATGGTGTCACAGCAGGTAAAAAAGGTCCATTTGTGTTCATTCTGAGAGACCTTGTAGAAGTTTTCACTTCACAACCCATCTTTATAACTGACTCAAAAGACATGCATCAAACTGAAGTGTTAGTGGAAAAGATTATAGAACAAATACACAAGGTGTACAGTAAGAAGCTGCCAATTAATCTGTAAACAAATCTGCAAAGTAACTGTGAAGTAGGTGTTTAAAATTCTTTGTAGTTTACATGTGAATGCTAAAATAAAAGAAATCTTCTAGAAGGTTTAAGTCTAGGATTTAAATTGGGTTACTTTTAAAAATATGTTAGAAATTATATGTGTGATTTCTTTATAATCTTTTGGGAAATGACTTGGTCAGTGTTTACTGTTTTTTACTAGTTTGGTTAATCTAACTAAAAGTTATGAGTTCTCCCCAAATATAGTTTCTTTCGTAGTAGCGGTAATATGGACAGGGTAGATGAACTGTCTTTGAAATTGTTCAATATTACTAGTAGTGGCAACAATGAGAATAAAAAAGCCTTTGATCATGAATAGAAAAAAGAGAAGAAAGTCTTTAGGTTTTAGCACAAATTTGACCCTTGTTCTGAGGAAATTATGTCTGCTGATTAAAAAGAAGTAAAAATGTTTAGTCCTTCATCTAGAAGTGCAGTTGCATTAATACATTTTTATTAGTTTACTATTTCAAAGAAATATTTCAGTAAACCACTAACCCCTTCTTAAAACGCTACCTATCTTCTGTCTAAATGACTTGTATGCAACACACTACTGCAAATATTAGAAGCAGCAGCATCACCAAAAATACATGGTATGTATAAAACAACATTTGTACTGTTTTTTTAATTTGCTTTTTTAATTAAGCCAAACAAAAGGGATAGAATTTGAGCTATTGTTTTTATCTTCATGAATTTAAATGAAAATTAAAAATTCACTGCAGTGAAGTGCTACAATAATAGGTTAACTTTGACACTGAGTGAGAACTGAATGTCCTCCAACTTCTCTATAACTCAGGTCTTTAATGTAAACTTTAAGTTACTATTTAAACTGGGATGAATGCTCAGATGCATTCTTTTACCCCCGTGTAAATGTGAGATAGTTTACCATGGTGTGCTCTTCCTATTGTCTCTTCTGAAAGATAAGCTATTTTACTTTCACTGGGGAACATTATAGGAGAAATATGGATGATTATTATGGAGGGGATGATTTTTGGTAATTGTTACCTGTCAGGAGCGTTTTGAATCAAATACCCCAGTTTTGCTAAGCTGAAAAATAAGCATGTAAAAAAACCCCAAACCAACACCCACCAAACCAAGTTATTCATCATCATAATATTTTTAATAGCCTATACCATTAAAACCTGGATACACAGCTATCCAGAGTCAACTATGTTTTTAGAACTGTATTATCAAATGAGCCCATTTATTTTAAGAGTTCTATGAAAAATTCATGTGATCTTTCAATGAGGCAGAATGAATGTGATACTTGAAAAAAAATACTGGAAAACATTTACCTGTTTTTAACAGTAGGAAGGCTAACATTTTTCATGAAAAAGTGAAGACATGAAGTTTTTCAGGTAGTCTAATAAAATCCAGAATCTTCATTCTGAAATGATTCAGTGCTGGATACTTTAGAACACAGTGGACAAACTTATGCCTTATTATAAAATTTCTTCTCTTATGCATGTTAGTAAAGTTTCCTTCCAACCCCCAAACAATACACACTGGTTTATAACTACAAACTTGAAAATTTCCTTCCAAAATTCAGCTTTGTTATTGCCAACATTCACTAGGATCAATCAATATGTATTTAAATTTATAGAAACAAAATATTTTTCTAGACTGCTTCAAGGCCCCACTCTGACTGCAGTCATTTACTTTAGGAGGATTTACTAAGTGCCTAAAATTTAGATGTAAATTAAACACCTCAATTAGCTAGATTGCATAGAGTGTACCCTGCTCAAAACAACTAGTTGTGGCTGTGGTAGCCCTGATTCCTCTCAAGCTCAACAGTGCTTTTCATGCAATTGTGTGATTGAACTACTAATACTAAATAAATGAGAGGTCACCTCCTGCTAGTTTTATCTCAGAATTGAAATTTCTATGTGAAAATTCCATATTTTCAGTACAATTTTGGTAATCAGTTGCAAATTAAGCAGTGTATCAGGATTTTTAATTTCAATTAAAATTCTCCTTTATGAAAATAATATCACCTGTGTACAAATGTAGATAACTTTAAATGCATTTTCTGTACCTGAGGTCTTCATCTGGTCATTTAAAATTGTGTTCCTGAGTGGATGAGCTTGTTTGTAGCTTTCAAAGACAGTCATATTTGGCATTAAAACTTTATTATGTGTACAAATATCCACTGCTGGTGGTCTAAAATTGACTGATGCTCCCAACAAAACCTCTCTAGTCTTTCTAGATTGTTTGGTCAATGTAATAAGTCTCCAGGCAACTAAACATGTGCTATAACTTTCTGGGGATGACAACAGATGATGCATGCCATCTCTTTTATACTAGAAGCACACACCCTTTATGCGCAACTCTGTTTTTTTTCTTTTATTAGTTCCTTAACACAACATCTTCATAGAAACCCTGCCAATTATATAGTGAGATTTTACAGTTTAATCTACTTTCTTATGCAGTGATGACCAATCTAAGTGCTAAACTGTGACTTATGACAAGATAAAACACATTTACTACTATCAAAGTGGGGGGAGATATAGTCAAATAATTAGAAAAAATCTTTTTAAACTATATATATTCCTCCACTTAGTGCTTGATTACTTTTTAAGCTGTAGATGCACTCTTTAGCACATCTTGATTTGGCATTAGTATCTTCAAATTCTGTTTTTCTTTATAGGGCATGCCTGCAATTTATTTAGAACTAGATCATAAAATTGAGCAAATTAGATTCTGTGTTTATTAATGTGAACTCTATTTCTAATAAATGCACTCCAAAGTTTCTAATAGTAAATGGAGCATTAAAAAACCCCACAAACCAAAAATGGCTGTTTATGAAATTTGCCACTACTTGTCTGTTACATAGAGTCTGTTACTGTGAAATGTCAATTGAATGCTTATTAAATAACCCTGGAATTAACAAAATGCTTATCTTGACATAATTGAAAGAACATATGCAAAGGCTAGTTCATCCTGCTGAAAGACTGGAGAAGAAAATTCATTTCCAGTCCAATGCATGTTGCACTGTCATGAAGTTTAGTTTAGGACAAGAAGAGAAAGAAACACAGCTGTATCAATTTCCTCTTTGGAGTAAATTGGCCAATAGGAATATCAGAGAATATAACTGAAATACACTCATCTGGAATTTGCTTTTAAGGAAGGTTACACTTCCCTGTTAAAAGCAAGATTTAATATTTCCTTATCTAACAATGAAGGGAGCAAAGCTAAGCTGCATTGCCAGACTTAAAAAAAAATATAGAAAAATATGTCAAAATTTTGGCTTTATGTTTGCCAGGTATGTGTACATATTCAATGAAATTTGCCACCATCTGGAAGATCCCTGCACAGTAATCCATGTGACAGTTAAGCTTATGCATGGAATTTAAGTGATACATTGTTGTGGTTTAACACCAGCCAGCAACTAAGCACCACACAGCAGCTTGCTCACTCTTCCCCCCTCCCAGTGGGATGGGGAGGAGAATCAGGAGAAAAAGTAAAACTTGTGGTTTGAGATAGGAACAGTTTAATAACTAAAATAAAAAAATAATAACAACAATACAAATTTATTAATAATAATAATAGTAGTAATGAAAGGGAATATAACAAAAAGAGAGAAATTAGACCCAACAAAAAACAGGTGATGCTCAATGCAATTGCTCACCACGCGCTGACCGATGCCTGAGCAGCCATCCGCCCCTCCTGGCCAACTCCCCCCAGTTTATATACTGAGGGTGATGTCCTAAGGTATGGGATATCCCTTTGGCTAGTTTGGGTCAGCTGTCCTGGCCATGCTCCCTCCCAGCTTCTTGTACCCCTGCTTGTTGTCAGAACACGGGAAACTGAAAAATCCTTAACTTAGGATAAGCGCTATTTAGCAACAACTAAAACATCAGTGTGTTATCAACATTATTCTTACACTAAATCCAAAACTTGCTGTACCAGCTACTAGGAAGAAAATTAACTCTATCCCAGCCGAAACAAGGACATACATAAATCCTTCAAAATCAATGCATTTCATCTGTGCTAGCTCAATTCAGTGGCAGTGTTTCTGTTTTCCATATATCATCATTACTACATCATAGAGATTCATTGGTTAGATCCCAACACAGATTTGGAGAGAGGGTGTTGTTTGTTTGCTTTCTGAAGAGGTAATATCAACTTTATATTTGCTTATCATAAGGTGCTGGTGTCAAACAATTCTTATTAAATATGTTAATACTGAATCAGCTACTGTCTTACAAGCTAAGATCAACTTACACTAATGTATGCAGTATAGGGAATAAACATGATGAGTTAGAGATCAGTGTGCAGTTGCAGGGCTACAAGTTTGTTGGGATCATGGAGACGTGGTGGGATGGTTTCCGTGACTGGAGAGCTGCAATGGAGGGAAGAAGGCTTTTTGGGAAGGACAGGTTGGAAAGATGAGTAGGGGGAGTTGCTCAGTTGCACCTGGAGTGCATGGAGCTCTGCCTGGGGATGGATGAGGAGCCAACTGAGAGCTTATCTGTTATGATTAAGGAGAAGACAAGTAAAGCTGAGATTACAGTGGGTGTCTGCTGTAAGCTACCTGACCAGAAAGAACAAGTGGATCAGGCCCTCTACAGACAGATAGGAGCAGCCTCACATTCACAGGCCCTGGGACTCATGAGGGACTTCCACCATCCTGATATCTGCAGGACAACACAGCAGGACATAAGCAATACAGGAGGTTCCTGGAGTGCATTCGTGACTTCCTTCTCCAAGTGACAGAGGAGCCAATGAGGAGAGGTGCTCTGCTGAATCTCATGCTCACCAAGAAGTTATCGCCAACAAGAGGTGATCCTTCTCCTTTACTCAACATTGGTGAGGCCACACTGGAGTACTGTGTCCAGTTCTGGGCTCATCAGTACAAGAGAGACATACTGCAGAGAGTCCACCAAAGGGCCACAAAGATAATTAAAGGAATAGATCACCTCTCATGTGAGGAAAGGCTGAGATTACTGGGACTGTTCAGCGTAGAGAAGAGAAGGCTCGGGGGGAATCTTATCAATGTACATAAATACCTGAAGGAAGGGTGCAAAGAGGAGGGAGCCAGGCTCTTTTCAGTGGTGCCCAGTGACAGGGACCAGAGGCAATGGGCACAAACTGAAACACAGGAGGTTCAATCTGAACATCAGGAGACACTTTTTCACTGTGAGGGCAACTGAGCCCTGGCACAGGTTGCCCAGAGAGGTTGAGGAGTCTCCACCCTTGGAGGTATTCACAAGCCACCTGGACATGGTCCTGGGCAACCAGTTCTAGGTGGCCCTTCTTCAGTGGGGGAGTGGTTGGACCATATGACCTCCAGAGGTCCCTGCCAACCTCAGCCAACCCATGATTCTCTGATATGCAATATCACTTGAAAATTTCTTTTAGTGTGCTTTACTCATTTTCCTTTAGATTTTTTTTTTTTCATTTACAATATACATGTCTTGGTGTATTAATTTATTTTAACTGAAAGTAACAGTGACAGATGTTTGTTGGGTCTTGTGTTTGGGGATTTTTTCTTCTATTGGCTTTTTTCCATGGATTAAGGATCCATATCTGAAAATGTTTTACATGCATGTTCAATATTCTGCACAATACAGAGATAGTTCTTGAAAATGTTAAGTTCAGTGTTCATAACACATAGTAACTCAGCTTGGGATTTTGAAAATAGGAATTATTTTTTTTTTCCTTGGATTATACATCACTGAGGATATAGGTGAAGGAAAACAAGGAGGGAGGGGACTTATTTACAGTAAAAACACAACTGATTCCTTTTGCTTCAGGCTAAGTCTATCCTTCAGAGTTTTCTTAACATATTTGTATCAGGTCAGAGAATGACAGCTTGTGATGACTGACCATCATAATTTTGGCAGGCACAGGCAAGTCATGAATATTCCTCATATGTCAATGTCCTGGTTTCTGCTGGAATAAAGTTAATTTTCTTCTTAGTACCTGGTATAGTGCTGTGTTTTGGATTTAGGATGACAATAATGTTGATAACACACTGATGTTTTAGTTGTTGCTAAGCAGTGTTTATGCTAAGTCAAAGACTTCAGCTTCTCACACTGCCCTGCCAGCAGAGGCTGGGAGTGCACAAGAAGCTGGGAGGGGACACAGCCAGGACAGCTGACCCAAAGAAGCCAAGGGGGTATTCCATGCCATATTTTGTCATGCCCAGTATATAAAATGGGTGGAGTTGGCCATGGGGCACTGTGGCTCAGGGATTGGCTGGGGATTGGTAAGTGGGTGGTGAGCAATTGTATTGTGCATCACTTGTTCTGTATATTCTATCACTAGTAGTAGTAGTAGTAGCATTTTCCCTTCCTTTTCTGTCCTATTAAACTGTATTTGTCTCAACCCACAAGTCTGGTTTGGTGGGGGTTTTTTTCCCTCATTCTCTGCCCCATCCCACTACGGCAGAGGGGGAGTGAGCAAGCAGCTGCATGGTGCTTGGTTGCCAGCTGGGGTTAAACCACGATAGTCAATATTTTTTATTTTCATAAGAACAGATGGAATAAGCTATGAAAGTAAAAATACAAATAGAAAGTTCAGTACTGGATTATTTTTTTTTTTAATGCATTACAGTAAGATAATTTTAAAAAAACTTCCAAGAGTACATCCTAGTGAATTATCCACAGTGTAAAATGTTGAGTAGGAAAACAGGTGAATGAAAGACCAAGTGCAGTTGAAAAAGGCAGGGAATTCAAATGAAATTATTAATTCTTTGTATTCTTATTGACTTCTTATATGTGCAATTCGAAGGCTGTACTCAAAAGGATTCAGCTTTATCTCCTTTTTGAAGATGTTACTGTTATTCCTTCTGTATGCAACATAAAGGGCTGAGGTGACCTCCACAGGCAAGAGATAGCCACAAGGAAAATAGATTTGTCAATGGCTACTTTGTATGGATCATGCTCAGGACTGATCACTGACTGCAGAGGTAGAATTTATCTCTATGCTTTATAGTCAATGCAGATGAATAGGCACTTTCAAGGGGGGCAGTTCATCTGACTGACAGAGGACTAAGCTGTTTAACTCTGACTTGTGCACATCTAACTGTAGGTGTCTAAAGTTAATGTAGGTGAGTTTCAGCTCAAGTGTCCATGACTGTCAACACTGACTATGCTTAAAAAGAAAATAATAATAAAAGAAATCCTATGTACTAAACAATCTCACCCTGCTGAAAAAAAATGCTGAAAAATTGTGTGATTTGATTCTTGAGTGACATAGACCTTGTGGTTTCTCTTCTGAGTTTCAGAGTCTTTGATCTATGGGTAGAAAAGGCTATTGAGAGGGACTAGTTTGGCACTTATATGACATCTAAACCAAGTTAAGCATTTAAATATCAATGTTTTAAAAAAGTACAAAGGATAAATGTGTCAGTGCTCTGCATGCCATTTCCCTAAAAAAAAAAAAAGAATAATTTTAGTAAAACTACCAAAGAAAACCTGCATTACTCAGCAGAAAGAGAGGTCGTTATGCAAAAAAACCTCCTTCAGTTACATGCTGCAGAACACAAGCTAGAAGAGATGACATTTAAACTTTACAATGGTGCTGTATGTACAATCTGAGGTTAGAATCCAATAAGCACAAGATCAACAATTTAACTTTGATGATCATCGTTCATCAAAGGGAGTTACATCTACAGTCCTATTTACTCTCTAAGGCTTCAGAGATGAATAAATAAATATATTTTTGCTATTCATGTGATTCCTTTAATGTGGCAAATTTTCTCCTAATTTCATGACAGATGGAACTATTACCAGCCACTTCTTTTTGTCCGGTCTGGAGATTCTAGCTCAACCTATAGTAGCAGTCCTAATAGCAGATGCTTAATGACAGCACATACCAACTCTCTTAACAATTCCTTGCTTAAGGTTATATTGCATAATTTATTCTGTCAGTTAGTACAGTGTAAATTGGACTAAATGGTGTGACAGGAAGGTTAAAATGAGTGTCCAGTGAGAGACATGGACATGAGGTTGAAACTAGCAATTGGGACATTCGGTGACCTGAATTTTGACTTTTTTTTTTTTTTTAATTCTTAGGCTTGCACAAACATATGCTCTATGTTGATTTCAGTACATAAATGAGAGGGTTTTGTTAAAAAAATACTCAACTATTATTTTTTTTTTTTTATTCCATCTTCTTCCCCTACATACGCATTCCCTATTTCATGTACCTGATTGATGCTTCTGCTTAACAAACAACTTTCAGGGAATTGTTTGAAGACATGGGGATGAAGCTTAATCTGTAATTCCTTTAATCTCTCTAAACTTTATATCATTGGGAGGAAACAGGCAGAAGGCCCATATGTCCATTGAGCTGTTTCTTAGATTTTAAACTCCCCCAAAAGAGTAATGCACTGCATATGTTGTTTACATATGGACCACCATCCCCTCAAAAACCAAAATCAAACCCAAAACCATCATTTTCAGTAGAAGACTGTAAAATATTCCATCAGAACTGACATACCACTTGGAATCCAATGAGAGTGCTGTTAATTTCGTGACTAGCAAGTTTTTACGTGGTGCAGCGGGGTACCATAATACAGGACACAGCTCTGAAAGAGCTGACAAAATCACTGGAAGCAGTGCAGCTGAAACAAGCACCCTATGTGCCTCAAGATAAAATATCCTACTTCTCATCAGGTTCGATTAAGCCTGTGTTGAGTGCTGTGCTAACACATTTATTCTTCTGTTGGTACCCAGACTAGCCTATTTAGAACCACCTAAGGTATCTCTTTGTAACAAGGGCACTGGGCAAGCAGACATAGGCTTGATGCACTCAACACTCATTGAGACAAAGAGCACTTTACTTGGTGGAGAACCACTTCCTTCTCTAAGAGCCTGATACACACAGTTCATTGAACTCCCGTTGACTTAAAGGGAATGTGAACCAGACTTCACAGTTTTTCAGCAGTGGGTATGAAGCTGCAGAAGGAGAATAAAATCAGGGCACAAGCAGTGCAATGGTGGAGAATGAAAATAGGCAAATACAGATTTTTTTTTTTTATCTTCTCCACAAAAGAAAGATGGTCCTAACATAGCTATTAGACTAGCAAATAGCAAACTCCAGCTTCCTCAAGCACTCATTGTTGTCACTAGGCATTTTAATGACTCCATTTAGCACTGCAGCATTTCTTTTTCTCAACACTGACTAATAACACGCTGAGATAGTTACACTCTTTGCAAGTGGAGTTTTATTGAAGAATGGAAAGGTGATTGCCTGGGGATTTTGCTCTTAAAACTGTAGAGGACACATTTTGGATACAATGTTTATTGTAGGAAAAGAGGAAGAGAAAATTAAAAGGAAAGGTTAGTGAGGGAGATTAAGGGTGAAGGAGAGAAACAAGGGGAAGGGCTAATGAAGGAAATTAAATGGATTGAGAATTACTTTGCAGAACAACTAGTAGCAGATAATAAATCATGGCGCTGTAAGGACACAAAAGCTGAACAATAAAAATAGCGAGGTAGTAGAAGTGTCACAACACACTTCTGGTAAACTTAAAATGTAATCTGCAATATGTTGAATGCTGTAAAGATTCCACTGTTCTCAAGTAAATTGCCAAACATACCTTTCTTCCTGTTCTTTTTATTCTATCATGATAAACACGGTTCACTGACATTAGTGCATCTATACAGTCCTGGCTGCAGCTCCTACAAATTCAGGCCCCCAGCAGATATACTTCTGTCTAACCTATTAGATGCTGACTGGCTCCTTACACTGCTAAATATACATGAATCTGTCCCCAGTAATGTAGGAATTGTATTAACATTGTATTAACACACACCGTATGTTACTAATGTATAAGGGTGCCTTTATTACAGACTTAAACCATCTACAGATGATTTATTCACCTTTTTTTAATATTAATGCCTTAGAAAGGGAAAATGGCCCAGACAACTTTAAAAAAATATTTGGATTTTACAGTAAATATACATTTTTTAAGAATACATTAATATTTGCAGTAGTCAGCCCTGAATAGTTTTTGAGTATATTTATCTGTATTTGATTCTTTCATGGGGTATTTAAGATTAATTGTTCAAACGTGAAGAAAATCTTTTTTTAAAAGCTCATTTTAAAAAACTGCAGAAAACATAGTATACCTTTATTTCTTGGCAAAAATCAATTATTTTTACATGATAATGAATGCATGTATGTGTAAGTATTTTTGTGTACTGTTGCACCTGAGAGATTGGTGGGTGTAGTAACATTTGATTCACTCTTAATGTTCACACTAAGTAAGTAGGTGTGCCAACAGTTTTGCAAATACACAGCAGTTCATCAGCAGGCTGCTCCTGAAATATTTTTCTGGAATTTCTCATTTTAAAGTCTCTCTGTCTTTTTGTATATATGAAGATATCTATATGTACTATGTGTGCATATATATGTACATATATGTGCTATATGTTCTGCATGTGTGTTAATAGAAGCATTCCCTTTGTCTTGAAGTACGTAGATTTAACTAGGCTATCCACAGGCAAGTAAAATCTGATTATGTCCATATTCAATATCACTATAACGTGCTAAGGGGTTTCAATATTATTTATTGATCATTTCTTTTGCTGACAGGGTGTGGAGAAAAAAATAAGCCAATCAGACAATCAATTTATCCTTCTTTGAAAATAACCTCACGAATGAAGGAAGGGATGCTGTCTTATTTTGAGGGGAAGAATTCTACCTTAACCAGCAACAGCTGAGCAATGAGCATTATGATATTTGTGAGTAATAATAACTTTTTCATTTCAGGATATTTCTCTTTTGTTCATTTGTTCTCCCCTTTCAGTCACCTTTCTTCTAGATGCAGTGATAACTGCTACAAACTGTGCAGCTGCAGACAGCGAAAGCATCAGACCCCAATCATATGTGTTCAGCATATTGCTCACAACAAGCAGTTTCTTTAGGGGCCATGGGAGTGACTTTTCCCAGTTTGTACCTAAGGACTGTGCTGCTCAAATTTATATATTCTGTGGAATTGAGTCCATAAATTTTAAGTAACAAAATTGACAGCACTTTCTTGTCACAAGAGTTAAGAATATATTCAAAACCACTTAATGTCATCTTAGATTTGTCTCGGCATTTTTTTGACATTATCTGAGATTTTGCCATGTAAACTGATATTTCCCGTTGATAAATGAAATCTCCAAAGATGGAGAGGGAAAATGTTTTATTTTTTAGAGTTTTCTTAACACAAAGTTATTAAATCCTTGTTCCATCCTGCCCATGATAATTTGTTGCACAAACAATGCAACATGAATGAAAGCATAAAACCATATGATGTAGTTAATTAAAACTTGTATGGTAAAGTTAATTGAAAACTGGGAAACCTGACAACAGGTTTGCAATAACTGATGCTCACAGATGTTTGAAGCAAAAATATGTTGTTATTATTGGAGAATCTTGGATCTTATTTACAAAGAAATTTTAATTTGGTTTTTATTTCTGTGTGCAAAATTTGTATTGAAAAAATGGATCCTGCCAGTTGCATGAACAAAGAGATATATCTCAGAACTGCAAATCCATTTATGCTGTAAGCACCTGAAATAAGCACACATGAAATATGCATATGGAAAATTTTTGGTTCTATGAACCTAAATCGGTGATCAAGTTGTCTTAAAGCCAAACTGAAGACCCATCTTTTCAGAAGCTGACACTAAAAGGGCAATGGATTACAGTGAATCAATGTTATAGATTCCAGTTAGTTAGTGTCAGATGGTTTGCTGAACAGAGAGCAAACAACTTTCAAGCTAAGAATTTTCTACAGACCTTAACTGAATGAAATTGTAATAAAAAATAAAACAAACTCTCCAATTTCAGTACCTTGAACTAGAAGGTAAGACACTTTCTGCTATAACTTATGGCTGCATTTTTTACTCCATTTTGAAAAGAAGAAAGTTTGGAGAAGACTTAATTTCAAGTTTAGCATAATTGGTTAAAAAATTATTTGCAAAGTCTTTCACCACCTATTTATTTTCAGCTTTTTGTCTCCTAGATCAGAAATCTAGATTTTTATTTGAGCTTTTTTTATTTTGCAGTAAAACAATAGAAAGCTAAAATATTTGTTAGAATGCTAAAAAAAAAAAAAAATCCAAAATAAAATTGCAGTAGCCACCAAAGTCCTAGGAATTTAGATAAAGTTTTTGAGAAACATATTTTTCTTCTTCTTTATTAGAACTGACACAAGACTTAGAGACAACAATCTCTGTTTTATTACTACCGTCTGAATAATAATAGTTTGCTTTTCTGCAGCTTTTTGCATTGGTGGCTGACAAATGCCATGATCTATTTAATAAAGTAGAATTCTGTTAAATATGGATTGGTTTGAAGACTAACTGTGCTCTGAAGAATTCAGGTCCATCCAAGAAAAAATTAGGTTAATGTGTAATGTTAAAGATTTGGATTCATCTTTACTGCTTTCAGAAATGACATAATCTTTTTTATTAAAAGAAGTTTTCAAAATTTCATGTAATTTAATTTATTCATAAGGTCTTATAGCTATAAAAATGGTAGTAGATCTGATTCCTGGAGCATAGTTTTGAGCTCTCAGCAGTAATACTCCTCCTACAGTTGAAAAAAAAAACATTCAAAAAATATATCTCATTCTCATTTACTTTTTTCCAAAATACATTGTTTTCAATAAAGTTATAGGAAAAAACCAAAAGTATATATCCTCACAACATCTTGATTTTTCAGGTTTTTATGAACTTGTAAACAAACGTGCTTTTACAATTTTCCTTACAGATACCATACTACACCTTAAGGGACTTGAGCAGCAATGGCCCAGGTAAGTAAGTAAATAAATAAATGCATAAATACATAGTGATCATCTGAAATAAGGATAGCTTGGAAAACTTCACATTTTTTATGATATTTGATTGGGTTTGGGGTTTTTATCTCAACTTTATTTCACTTGTGTCACTTTTTTTGTGTAAGAATAAGTTAACTTTAGGGTGTAACTCCTAGTTGAAACACAGCGTACCAAAATATCTTCTAATGTTGGTCAGCAGCACTTAATAATGGGTGATTATCAGAAAAAATATACCTTCCCAAAAAACTAATTTCCACCTTGCTAGTCATACATTGAAGAAAAAATGGAGAGAAAGGCACTTTCACTTTCATTTGCAGATATACTTAAGCAGACTGTTACAGCCACATTCAGCTTCCAGCAGAGACGTTGCTAGGTGACTGGGAAAGGCTACAGATGAACTACAGCAACTACATAAATAGTGCTTTTCAGAAGAGAAACATTTTTCATTACTTTTTTTTCATTCACTTAATGCTGTTAGTAGAAGTGCTGCTTTTGGAGATCTTGATGTGATTTAAGTCATCTGCCCATGGACTAATATTGCTATAGATGGTCACAACCATCTATAATACATTCATTTATTATGTATTCCATCTGAGAAATGCACTATAGTCTTGATAGTCAAATGTGAACATCTTCCCATCCCAGACTGCTCCATAAAGGACAGAGCTATGACTGAGTGTAACAAGATGGAAGTGAGTAAACAGTGTAGTATAGAGCACATACTTTTAATTCCGCAATTTCTTAGCTCATAACATTTTTAGAGAGTGTTTGATTTGTGGTTCTTCTAGACATATTGGTAAGAAAGCTACTGCATTATTAATAGGATTTGAAGTTCTGTACATTGCGTTTTCACTACACTACTATTTATAGTTATAGACTTGATATTTATGGTACAACATATCGAACATGATTTATAAAAGTATTATTTTCTGATTTTTCTTGGCTTAGTGTACTAATATATTTAACTATTTTTGCCACCATGAATAGTTTAGTAAGTTAATAATAGTGTCCTGGTTTGGGCTGGGATAGAGTTAATTTTCTTTCTAGTAGGTGGTATAGTGTTATGTTTTGGATTTAGAATGAGAAGAATGTTGATAACACACTGGTGTTTTCAGTTGTTGCTAAGTAGTGTTTAGGCTAATCCAAGGATTTTTCAGCTTCTCATGCCCAGCCAGCAAGAAGGCTGGAGGGGCACAAGAAGTTGGGAGGGGACACAGCCAGGGCAGCTGACCCAAACTGGCCAAAGGGGTATTCCATACCATGTGATGTCATGCCCAGTATATAAACTGGGGGGATTAGGGTTGAGGGGGATCCCTACTCGGAAACTAACTGGGCGTTGATCGGTGGGTGGTGAGCAGTTGCATTGTGCATCAGTTGTATATTCCAAACCTTTTATTATTACTATTGTCATTTTATTAGTGTTATCATTATCATTATTAGCTTCTTCTTTTCTGTTCTATTAAACTGTTCTTATTTCAACCCATAAGTTTTACTTTTTTCTCCCCCCACATTCTCTCCCTCATCCCACTGGGTGGGGGAGAGTGAGCGAGTGGCTGCGTGGTGCTTAGTTGCTGGCTGGGGTTAAACCACGACAAATAGCTACTTTTATTTTGCAAAGCTGGGTTACTGTCTCACCTGCTAAAAAAGGTTAATTTAAATGCTGATCCATCAGGTATTTCACATATTCATGTATTCACTGTGAATAAGTGATCTGGTGGGATTTCAGACAGCTTGTATCAGAGCCCTGAAGGTGCTAACAGACTGTAGTGACCCTGACCATCCTAACACAAATGAGCCAGGGGCTCATTTAAGCTCAGGCCTGGGCACCCAGTCTTGCCCTGAGCTAGGCTGTAGGAGTGCTTGTGCCCAGCTCTGCGTCTGGACCTGTCTCCTGGATGTATCTTGGTCTTATGTTTCAGGTAGCTTATCTCTTAGATTGGTCCCTTGGACCTATGTTGCACCTTGTCTCAGGTTTGCTCTCCTGGGTGGACTTAGCACCCATGCTGTAGCTTTGTCTTCACTGCTGCCTCTTGCCCTATTTCCTTTTGCTCCTGATCTCCTGGAAGGATCCTGGCCTTGGCTCATTTCTTGCTGTGCTTGGGCTGTCAACTGTCCCCATTACCAGCCCTGGGTCTGCCTACTGTGCTCAGACGCAGCAGGACTGTGCCCCATCTGTGAGGACACTGTCTGTGCTGGGATCATCCTTGGCTCTGGGCTTGCTTGCTGTTAAGGAGCAGCCCTGCTGCTGCAGCTCCCTGATGGTATTCTACTGTAGCCTGACAAACGTGGTTGTGCATTATTATTAAGAGCCCACAAGCCTGGCAGTTCAGGGCCTCTGGACTTGTCTGAAATTGTCATAAGGTATGTGGAATATGAGAGCATCTGCTTCATTAAGTTCTCTTGTTAAGGTCTACTCAGCATAAATGAAATAACAAGTAGAAAGGAAAGTGATAAATTAAACACGGAGATATACAAACCTAACAAGCAGGTGATGAGGAAGACAATAATGAAGACCTGAACTCTTGAGCCATTGATGGATAGGCCATCGACAAAACTACTCGGCCATAGCCTAGCCTTGAAGAAGGTCAGCTTGAACTTTGTAAATTATAAGAAGCGTGAGTCAAGATTAGCATGAGTATTATGAGGTACTTAAGGAAGGGACTCTGGGTTGGTGAAAAACTATTATAAGATGTTTAGAGGAAAGGCCAAAAGAGGGAAAGAGGTGAATCAGGGAGGAACAACTGTAGGAAAATGGAAAGGAGGATGAATAAAAGGGACCTGTCGTGCATGAAGAATGCCAGTCAGTACCTTTGCCTAACTGATCCCTATGCCTGATCATTGCAATCTATCCTATCTTTTTACTAAATATTTTGGGTTTTTTTTTACTTTTATGTGTAACCTCTCTCTTTTCTGTGTATGAATGCTTCAACATCTAAGTGTTGGCAAATGGAGAAAGAGCTGTGGTTCACAGGATCTATGGGTCTTGGTGCCGATAACCAGATGGATTGTGTGCCATTGGTCCTGTAGGTCTGCACACCAGCAGCTGGCAAGATAAGCATGTAAGAGAGGTATGTGTGCAGAAGGGACAATAGGCTGTAGGGCTTGTAAGTTTAAGTGTCAGCAACTAGAGAGGGACAGGCATGTGTATGTATTGAAAGGTTTAAGTACCAGCAACTGGAGAAGAGACTGCGGGTCACAGGGCTCTAAGGTCTATGTGCCAGCAAACAGAGATGGACATGCAGTAGAGGTTAAGAGTGTGAGCAATGGTGAAGGACCATAAGCCTCAGGGCTCATAGGTCCAGGTGCCAGAAATTAGAAGAATTCAGGGTGTGTGCTGCCATGTCTAAGTGCTAACAGCTGGAGAAAAAGACATGGGTCACAGTGTTGTAGGTCTCTGTGTCAGCAACTGGAGGAACTCACATGGAAGAAAGGTCTCCATGCCAGCAATTTGAGAATGGACTGCAGTTCACATGACCCTTAGGTCTGTGTCAGCAATAAGAAAGGTCAGAGTGTGTAAGTGAAGTGACAGCAACTGGAAAGATCTAGGTGTCTTTATTTTTCCCCTGTGAACTTTATGCTGTGTGTATGTGCAGTTCACCAGTGAATTTCAAACTGGACTAGCTGGCAAGGATGAAACCTGTGTACTGGGTAAGTGGGCCCATGGTCTGGACATGGATATTAGATGGGCTGAGGGCCTAAGCTGATATTCAAGGGATCTGTGTAAGTATGAGTGTACTTGTGAATCCAGATAATGTGGGGAAGTGTGTCTGCACTGGTGAACTTCAATCCTGAGCAGCCAGAGATGAGGAACAGGACTTAGCCATTTGTACTTACACTTTGTGAGCTCTCGTCATACTACATGTGCGTGCTGCTAAATGCAGTGCCCTGTCTGCAGCAGTCTGTGTGGCTGTTGGTATTGGTGTCCTGTGTGCGTATGCTTTTCTGGGGTACACACTCAGCCTTGATACTGGATAAACTTGCAAACAGGAAAGCAGCAGCCTCCTCTAACAGCCTGGGATTGAGATGTTTGCACCTCAGGGTACACCAGGCTGGGCTCCAGGTGCAAGAAGGAAGAGTACCTGGGCCCCAGTCTCTGCTGGTTTCTGTGGCTTTCCTAACATCCTTAACACTCTTCCTAGATGGAAATTATTTTAGCTTGTCTTTTTGCAGTCATAAAGACTGTCTAGTGGTCAGGTAACTACTCCTTAAATTTATTTTAGCTTTAATTTAACTTTGTGTAATCATGTGCTGTAATTCCCACTGTTAGATAGTAATTACAGGTAAGTATTCTGTGTGACATAACTGTCTACTATTGCAGAATATAATATCATAGCCTTGTTTGTACCAAGCTTAGATAGAAAAATTTTGTGTAGGAACACTAGAAGAATAGAAACAATTCAGAATGAGAATGGAGACAAACTTCGTGGTAAAAATATACCTTTCTTACCTTCTAGAAACATGGTGTTTAAAGACAACTCCTGTGACTTCCCGAGTTCCCTCCTAACCTGAATTATCCTATGAACCACTGGACTTATTAATAGATAATTAAATAGTATGAACTGATGGAAAAGCAGTATGGAATAATTTAGGGTGTGTAATTTATTCTCTAAATTGTTTTGTTAGTTGGTTGAAGCAAAACAGTAGCTTGAGGCTGTAAACCATCACAGTAAAATGAGTTAAAATCAGGTTCTCAAGTATCTGAGTAACTCTGTGGTTTTGCTTCACTGAGAGCATGCCTCCTTTCATTCTGGTTGTTTTTATATATATTGCAGATATTTTCCAAGATTCTTCTTTCTTTTACCTTCTGCATTTACAGACTCATGCATTGTCCTTTCTGTTTGAGGTGAAGATTTGGGCATACATTATTTGTCCAGGACCGAAGTGGGGTCGCCTCACACCTTATGTATGCACATAAATCAGGAAATGTCTACAGGACAGTGTTATGGAAAAAGCTCTTGTATACTTTCCAGGAAATTAATATGACTGGGCGTCTCTTTGAAGTGCCTGTATGCTAATGCACGCGTGATGGGGAACAAACGAGGGGAGCTAGTGATCTGTGTGCAGACCAAGGGTTGCACTCTCACTGGGTTCACAGAGACATGGTGGGGTAGCTCACGTGGTTGGAGTGCTGCTGTGGATGGGGCACAGGCCCTTCAGGAAGAACAGATCAGGGGAGGAGGGGAGTTACTCTTTATGTGAACAGAGGGAGTACATGGAGCTTTACCAAGTTAAGACAAGGAACCTCATGTTTGCAGGCCCTAGTCGTCATGTGGTACTTCAGCCATTCTGTGGGAAGGGCACTGCAGCAGGGCCCAAGCAATCCAGGGGTTTTGTAAAATTCACTGATGAAAACTTCTTAACAGAGGTGATCAAGGAATTGATGTGGGCAGATGATACTCTGCTGGACCTTATAGTTGGAAACAAAGAAGATACTTGTATAAAGATATGGGGCTACTGGAGAGAGTACAGTGAAGGTCCACTAAGAAGATTAAGTGTCCTGGTTTGAGCTGCGATTAAACTATAATAAAACTAGAATTAGTGAATATGTAAAGAAATACAATCTCTCACTACAGACTTTTCAGGAAGCAAAGCAAACATAAGATAAACTTTATTACATCTATGCATAGCTGGTTAGTAGACATGAAACATGCTTTAAATGATTTGGATAATCTACAAGAATCCCTGCTGGGATCTGTACGATACAGAAAAAGGCAGGAATTGTGATGGGATGAGGTTGCAGATGATATTAAGTTATTCTGAGTATTAAATAGGAAGCCCTACTCTGAAGTGCTAGAAGGACCCCATGAAACTGAACATTTAGTCAATAAAACATAAGATTAATTTTGAAGCAGATAAACATGAATTGATGATTGATGTCCATTAGAAATAACAATCTTAACTTTCCGTATAAAACAATGGGGTTGGAGGTGGCTGTTGAGTTTAAGGATAAGACGTTTCGATTCATACTAGAAAGTTTTAATAAAACCCTTACTGATATTCAGTAGCATCCAAGAAATGAAAATGAAATTTTCATAATGTTTTAGGACTGGAGAAAAATAATTATTCCCTTCAATAAATAGGATATGGTCACAGGATAATTCAGATTGCAAGGGACCTCGGGAGGTCTTTAGTGAACCCTCCTGTTCAAAGTAGAGACAGCTATGAGGTTAGACCAGATTATTCAGTGTTTTAGCCAGACAGGTCTTGAAAACCTCTAAGGACAGAGAATGCACAGCCTCTCTGGGCAACCTGCTCCAGTGCTTGACTATCTTCATTGTGAAAAAGTTTGTCCTTAAATTGAATCTGAACTACTTTGGTTTCAAATCAATGTAGCACCTGCATAACTGTAAGCAATTCAAATCTTTCAACGAAGAAGTATGTGACAGAAGCAGAAGAGGTTGATTAGGGCTACAGCATAATTTCCACATATGGGGAACAACTAGACTAAGATCAGAATTTCAGTATTGAAAAGAGGCAGCTGAAGTCTATCAAATTGTGAGTGGCATGGAAAGGATGAACATGCAGTGACGGTTCTTTGCATTTCCAAAGCAAGAGCTAGCTGAAGCTGAACCTAGCAGGTGTGGGTTCAAAACTTCACCAAAATAACATTGTGCATTATGCAAAGTCTTTCAGCATGAAGAAGCTTGTCCACCTAAATGCCTCAGCTGAGGTCCATGGTACAATGAGCAGATGTGTATCATGGTGGCAAAAGGCATATGCCAAGTGTGATGGCTAATGGGCAGAGATGACTGTGGATGGAAGAGGTGAGATAGATTGACTGAAAGAACAGCTTCAAAATACCTTTAGGCAAAAAAAGTTTAATACAACTTGGGGAACAGCCATCTGAACTCTTAGCCATTAATAGCAACAGGACAGCAAGGTGAGGAAGGGGACAAATGTATCAGAATACAAACACCATGTGCCCTTTGGCAAGAAAAGCCGGCATGGCATAGGAGGCATCAAAAGCTGTGCCTACAGTAATAAACAGGTTTATGCATTGAGTGTTGATGTGAAGAGTGTGATAGACTTTTATTGTGAAGAGAACTGAACAGCCTGCATGCTGACCGTGCATAACACATCACCTTCCAGGATTCTGTAGTAATGGTCAGATACTAGAGACCTCATAATGATATACTTTTATATAGAATTTTAAGTAAGTATCCTTGGATTTGTGTGCATAAAAATTATTAAAAGGTATAAAAAGATTGCATAATTAGTTGCAAAGTTTAAATGTCATACATTAGCAGTCAGACTTCTTTTGAAATTATTTTTTGCCTTAGGATTATAGATTTATCTTTCTCCTGTAATCATTTGGATGACATAGCAGACTTTCTGTTCAACTTAATATTAGGGCTTAAATGAGGATCAGTTTTCAGACTTGATTGGCTTTTCACCTGCAAAAGATATATTTGTGATGGTGGGTAAGTCTTTTAACATCACTGTGTAATATATTTTAAAAAAATAAATTAAAAAAATCACAATGTGAAACAGTTACCTAAGCTGTGAAAAGATCATCAGGATATGTTGTCACCACTTTGAGAAACAGTAATCAGTAGAGCAAGGTTTATGGGATAGCTTAAATAACTGATCTTTAAGGAGTTTGCTTCAAGCACACAGTCTCCAACTTCATAGGTGCTTGAATTTCCATCATTCTCTCTACTTTTTCCAGCTGCTCTTTCAGTGAATTACAGAAATTATCTCCAGGGCAGAGGGTTCTCAAGGAAGAAAACAGTAAAGAAAGAACATTTCCTAGCATGATGGTAAAACTGTTTATTTCTTAAGAAAAATAAGTTGTAAAAATAAGTTTGACCTTTCCAAATTTCAGGGTTTAGGAAAAAAAAAATATTGCCTTTTAAAATTATATGTCAGAGCACTGTATTGCTCCATATTTCTGAGCCTCAAGGTCTCTTTCCTTTTCACTTCCCTACAGGGATATTTAGACTAATACTGTAGTCCTCAATGCCTCACTTTACTGTTGGGGTGGGAAAGAAATAAAAAACTTTCTATGGCAGCACTTTCTAAACACTTCTGTGGCTTCTGTGAAACTCGCTTTAAAAAAATAAACTACACAGATTCTTTTTCTAGAACCTTAATTTAGAACTAGTCACAGAAATGACTGACAGCTAATAGCTTTAATGTTTCCATAATTTTCTGGTACAGTAAATGTCAATGTAGCTCAGCCAATCACAGCTGTTCTTTACTAACTTTTTTTAGTCCTTTCCCTGATGTTTCCCCCACCCCAAACACACACACAAACATGCGCACACACGTACACACACTTGCACACACACACAGCACAGGCTGGGACATTAATAGGCAAACTCTTGTTAGCTGTAGGATGTGACTGTAACTTTTTAATGAATTTGCTTATATTCTTTTCTATCCCAACTTTTATGCTCATTTCCCACAGTTAAAAATTCTAATCGACTGATTTTAAATCTTTGCATGAAAATACAACCTCCTAGAGTTTCATTCAGGAAACTTAGATGATAGTATGCAGTGTCACCAACTACAAGGGACACAAATCATAAATTTTGTGCAAATACAGAAACTGCAAAAACAGTAAGTTTCCCTAACTAGCAGCTTAAGAGAGAAATTTTTATAACCAGCAACCACAACAAAGTATGGCTGTTAGGTACCCTGCTGCTGAAAATGGTGCAAAATTGATTTATTATGAATTCATTATTTAGTTTCAATCAATATTTTCTTTTCACATTCTATTTTAGGATTGCTACAGTAGATTCATATCCAGATTACTGAAGAATATTTTCATTAACACTGTCTGATTTTCATTAGCTTACTTAATTCAGTTGCATACCAAACCCTGGGTTTTATCCTTCACTTTCTTTACCCTGACAAATATTCTCTTTTCATTACAATTAACTCTGATTATCTGTTGTGTGCTATGGGGGAAAATAAAACATCTTCTAAGCATGTATCAAAAGTTAGATTAAGACTGATTTCTGGAATCTGTTATCAACTTCTTCAATTGGTATATACTATCTAGATACCTTCTTCAGGTATATTGCTTAGAATTGGAAAGGCAAATGTTTTCAATAACTAAAGTATTATCATCGTTATCTTCTGAGAAGCTGCTGTACTGTGACAGATTATGCTTATTAGAATATCGGATAAATGTATGGTCAAGATGCCTTGTAAGACTTACACTGTCCTGCAAGGTATATTTTATTTACTGTATTTCAAAAAATTTATCACCACACTTCGGTATTTTTATCATGGTACCGAGAAGAAAAACTTTTCCTTGTCTGTGTTTCTTGAATCCCAGTTTGCAGTGTCAGCAAAAAGAAAGAAACACTGTTCCAGTGGGATTTATCTTTAAGTCAACACAGGAACAGATGAGAGTGTGGGGAAAGAGAATCATAGGGAATAAAAGGCAAAAAAGAATGTTTGTGTTTATGGATTACTGTGATAGGTGCCTTAAAAATACATAAAATTGGTAGAAATGTGTCTTAGATTATTTATTTCCAGAAGGAAAACACTTCCTATACCCTATTTATAAGAAAGGGCTTTTTCCTTCTAGTTTATGTTCACAAAACTTGTTTACCTAGCAATTCTGTAGTAAATGCTGGATTTCCTCACTACAGCAGGTGCTCTGTCTAGATGCCTGTTCTTGCTGTATACAGTTAAGTTACCTTATCTACTTAACTAGTCCTACATAGTTAATAGTGCTAGAGAAGAGAAATTCATGTCTTCTACATCACTGATTTTCTTAGTTTTAGAACTAATTTTTTTCTGAAATTAATTTGTCCATTAGCAGAAGCTGCATTTCTCTTTGCTTTGGAGACAGAACTCTGTCCCTAAAGCAAAGAGAAGGTTCAGAGTTAGTAAGTCTTTTATGTGTTTTATATATAAAACTGACTCATGTCCAAATGTTACCTGAAGTAACACATTTTCAAGCAGTTGTTTTAATCTGATTAATGACTTCCAAGAATTCTACCCAGAAAAGCCCCGTTCCCTAAGAATTGCAGGTGTAGGCTCAAGAACACTTCACTGTGCACTCCTCCAACACTAAAGAACCATATTCATGCTAAACTATAAACAGCAGAGATAATACCACTCTCCAGCCTCCATTAATAAGGGCCTACTTAACTGATTTAAATGAGTAACACAGGAGAAATATTACAGCTTCATCTAGCTGCAAAATGATAGTCTCTGGCTTAGTATGCTTCTAAATAGGCTGGGTCTAGGCTGGGTCCACGCATGTTTTTTAATTCTGAGATATTTAGTGTGTTTGTTAAAATGCCTTTTTAGGACTGCTTAGTCCTTAAGTTGAAATCCTTGGGGAAGAAAAACTATTATCTTCATCAGTAAAGACAGAGCATGATGCCTTTTCAGAAAAACAAGTTGTTTTGTTCTGCTTGTTTATTTTGTTGATTTTGTTTGTTTGTTTGTTTCATTTTTGTGAAGCTTACAAGATTGAAGCTTAATGAAACATTTTGCTTTGTTTTGTTGGTTTTGGTTAAAGGCGACCTTGATAAAAATGTGGGGTTTATTATATAATTTGATCTAAATTCACAGAATATTACTGGTTAGAGAGAAAAAATAAAGGGCTATATTTTCACAAAAGTACTTATGGTAGCATACATCCTTTTCCTCTAATTGGTTATTGCTTAAAGTGACAAACAATGGGCTATTTTACTTTTTAATTTAAAGGAAAAAAAAAAAAAAGAAGAACCATTATCCTTTCTCCCCATTTACCTTCTAATTTGCAAAATAATCTATACACACAATCCTAGCTGAGACAAAATTGAGAGGCTCACTTTGCAATAGCTGGTGTATATTACATTCTAAAAAGTAATAAGTTAAGAAGCCTAAAGAAGTATAGGTGCAGTTGTCTGCTTGCATATTCATACATGTGCAAACATTTCACACACAGAGAAAATACATAGTGGCTAGAAAAAGAGAAATTGCTGTGAAATTCTTGTGTTATATTCAGTGTAGTTAGCATTCCAAGGTTCCTTCATTCTTGCTGTACAAGTACTAGTCTGGAAATACGTGTTTTTCCCTTTCAGGTGTACTTACAGCTCAGAGAAGTAATAGGCCAGAAATATCACACTGAAAACATGTCAAAGAATATAGCAATTTTTGCATACCATCTTTTGGCTTTTAGTCCAATCATATGCCCTTATTGTCCATGAAGATTGTTTTCCTGTTACTTATATTTGCTGCTGCTTTCATTTTAGCTAATGTATCCACTTGATCGTTCACCAATATTGTGAAAATTACTGCCATGTTTTACAGTAATTCTAGATTCTGACAGATACAGTGTGTTGGAATAATTTAAAAATGGCTGCCAGGCTTGCTTGTAAAAGCCTTTTCTTTCTACTACCTTCCTCAAACACACTTGTGTCTCTTTATTTGAAGTGAAAGAAATAGATGTAGGAAAAAACTGTGTATGTTAGAAGTGTCAGGTTCCATCACACCATACAGGGGTTTATTCATGTTTAACAATGGTATTTTTTAAAAATGTAATAGTGTTAGATTTAAACAATCATTTTATTTATAATTTGCACTTTTCACAGTTGCATTAATAATATAGATGCTTCAAAAGATTGGGGTAAATGCTTTGGTACTGTTAAACCATGGTAATGATAACTTATGTCAGCTATATTAGAAATCTTGAATTCCAGACCATGTGAAAATCAAGGGACACTTAATCCAACTTGTTTCACACTACATGAAATTATGTAATCTGCTGTCCTGGGTTTCTCTTGAGGAGGAAAAAACGGTAGTATTCCAAAGGTAACTATTTATTTTTTCTGTCCTGAAAAGCCTTTTTTCTCTGAGACCTTACAATACATCTTGTCATCAATGGAGCAAGACAAAGAAATCCAAGTGTACATTGACTCAGAATACAGCATCTGTGTAGCTTTCAAAACAGTTGTCTTGTTCTTGGCACATAACTCGTCTAAATCTCCTTTCTTCTATAGAACACTTTTGTAGGTCTTCCTTCCTACAACGATGAGGCATTAAATCCATGCAAAAATCTCTGTAGAGCTGACGTTATTTTTATTTATTGTGTATCTGAAAATAGAGATACACATATATGCATTTGAGGAAATTATTTTATTATTTTATCTTACTATGCATTTTCAATGTATCACATGTATATTAATTAGAGAAGAGATATGAATGTTCAGAGAGGTCTCACATTAATCTATTAATGTCTTATTCAGATTCTAATGAACATAAAACCTGTTAATATTAATTCTGTAAGAAAAATATTTACTAAGGACAAAAAAAAGAGGTTATTGTGGCAAACACAGTTAGTTAAAACAGAAAAGAAATATACTCAACAGAGTACAAGGAGTAACTAAAACAGATGGATAAAGTCTGTTTGTAAGTAATTCTAACTAAAAAAACAACAGAGAATTTATTTATTGCTTTTACTACTGTCTAGATGCAGGGTCTATGTGCTCTGGAGAAGCATGATAAGTGTATATATATTTCTGAAAGATCTTCTTAAAAAAAAAAAACATAAAACAAGACATAACCGACAATTTTCCATAATCTCATTCCAAATGTGTTTTGCTCTGTGCTTCACTGAAGCATTCTGCAAGTTACTATTCTGATGTTGCAGGATCAAAATAAGGGTTTATCACTCCTTTTTAGATGTGTAGTATGTAAACCTTTAGTCGGTCTATGGCTTGCTTAACCTTGAATTATCCATGACTCCATTTAATCTCAGAAACTCTCATCCTTGGCTAATTCTCAAATAGACAGATACATAGATAGAGAGATCACCAGTTATAAACCTCACAATCTATTCTTGAAAAAACAAACAAACAAAAAAAGAAAATCTGGTCTTATTCCAGTACACTAAAGAAACATCTCAGGTGGAACAACCAGAAAGACTCTCCAAATAATAAATGTGTAACCATTTTCTATCCAGTAGCTTGCAGTGGTACACAGGAAAGAAATTTACATTTAAGCCAGATATCATCCTTAGTCCTGGCAGTAGATCAGCTAGGTCAAAAATGATCTAGTGGTTACTTGCTGTATGTATCAGTATATAGGTACCATTACTGTCAGTTGAAGAAGAACAACTTATGATATTTTGTATGCTTGTATACATAAACACAAAAAAACAGATGATAACGAGAAGTCAAGCCAATATTTGACTGGCTACTTAGCCTTAGTCACTGAATGAGGAGAAAAGAGAATTCAGTCAAACTGGAGGGGAAAAACTGGTGGGCTAAGTGAAAAACACAAGGTGAAATATCTTTTTTAAACTTATCACCAAGAAATCACCCAAACTAATTTTGACAAGCAATTTCAAGACATCTACCGTCTTTTGCCCAGACAGGTTGTGGAGTCTCCCTCTTTGGAGATTTTCAAAAGCCATTTGGACATGTTCCTGCAATTGGCTCTGGGTCCCCCTGCTTGAGTAGGGGATTTGGACAAGATGACCTCGAGAGGTCCCTTCCCACCTTGAACTGTGATTCTGTGATAGTATAGATTCAAATAGTATGAAGAAGAAGTGGGTGAATGTTGATTCAGAGGTGATAGCAACTTTTGTAGAGAATGCATTGTAAAAATTACTCTCTATTAAAAGAAAACATAGCTTTATGTCTGCTGCTGTCCAATGGATCAACAATGACAAGAATGAAGTAAAATGACAATACAGACATGCATTTCTCCCCTTTGTATGCTGTGAAAATAACACATAGTATTCTTATTAATTCTAAATATGGCCTAGAAGATTATTTCTGGACTCTAATTTTTCTTTGTTGGAGTCTCCGGGGTTTGGTAATGAGAGCTTGTAAATACATAGAAGCACACCAACACACGTGCAAATATTGAGACTGTCTGTAGAGTGAATTATATTTCAGAAATTGCCTTCAAATGTGCAGGTAAATAGTAAGTCATATCCAACCTTTCTATATTCTTGACCATTTTGTTCTGCAAAGCAAAAAGCATATTTGATTCTTCTTCCATCTGCTATTGTGGGAAAACTTTAACATATATCATAAGAATAAATATGAGGAAAATAATATTTTTATGTATTTATATAAAATATTTCAGACCACTATTTCTGAGAAGAATGTATAAAATATAGACAAGCTTGTATAATGAAGCTGAAATTTTGACAAGGAGACAACTTGTCTCCTGTGTTCTCTTCTGGAATTACAATAAAATAAACAACAAAAGACTATTGAATTTCAAAATATATTTTATAATCCATGATACTATTTGTAGTAAAAGATTGTGTTTCAGATAAAATGTGGTTTAAGAAAACTCATCCATTTCGTTACTTTTCTCAGAAAGTGGACTTTCCCTTTAATATATATTTCAATCTGAAGAGCGACATACTGGCGAAATGAAAACAAATGACAGTGCTATCTCCAAAGAGACAATGTATTATTTCAAAATGTATGAAAAGGCCCTTGCTCTGCCCTTATGACAGTTAAATGCTCAAAGTGAGACAGGCAAAAACCGTAGTTAACTCATTCAAGGAGACATGAAAAGTGACCCTCCTTTTTTTCTTCAGTGTGGAGAGGAAGAGAGATAGAGGATGATGGGGAGGGAGGGAATGAGAGAGAGAGAGAGAGAGAGAGAGAGGGAGTTTTGAAGCCTCTCTGTGGTGGATGCAAAATGAAACCAGCAGGTCTGAATCAGAAAAGACAGTTTTAATTTTTATGATGTCCAAATGCCAATGAAAAGAAAAAAAGATTGACTTTTAACACCACTCACCTTATAAAAGGATGGGAATATAGCTAAAATTAAATAAGATTAAAAAATGAAATAATCAGATTAGATAATGGTCACACCGATGATGAAGTCAGTGAATTGATGCCTTGTTGTCCAATATGATTTCTTATTTCAGGATTGAATTCTTATTTGAAGGTATACATTTGCACTAGAATTAAGGAGAAACTTTGTTTTATTTTCAGTTTGGGATCATGTAATCTCTGTTGTTAATTTTTTCAATATTTAAATCTCTCTCTTTTGAGTTGTTCTGAATAATCATGCATTGACATTTGTATGTTTTGAGATCTTTGATTGGAAAGTGCTGTGAAAACACCAACACACACTCTCCTACAAAATGTGTAAAATAGAACTGATTTAATAGGTTGACTACAAGATGCAACTTATCCTGCTTCTGACACTGATGTGGTATCAGATGTTTCAGGGGAAGTAAAAATCCCACAGAAAATATTTGTGGTTTGGGATCATAGAATCACAGAATCTTAGAATCATAGAATTATTTAGGTTGAAAAAGACCCTTAAGATCATCGAGTCCAGCCATAAACCTAACACTGCCAAGTCCACCACTAAAATGTGTCCCTAAGCACCACATCTACACATCTTTTAAATACCTCCAGGGATGGTGACTCAACCACTTCCCTGGGCAGCCTGTGCCAATACTTGACAATCCTTTCCATGAAGACGTTTTTCCTAATATCCAATCTAAACCTCCCCTCGTGCAACTTGAGGCCATTTCTTCTTGTCTTATCACTTATTATTTGGGAGAAGAGGCCAACACCCGCCTCACTACAACCTCCTTTCAGAGAGCGATAAGGTCTCCCCTCAGCCTCCTTTTCTCCAGGCTGAACAACCCCAGTTCCCCCAGCTGCTTCTCATAAGACTTGTGCTCTAGACCCTTCACCAGCTTCGTTGCCCTTCTCTGGACAGGCTCCAGCACCTCAATGTATTTTCTGTAGGGAAAGGCCCAAAACTGAACACGGTATTCAAGGTGCGGCCTCACCAGTGCCGAGCACAGGGGGATGATCACTTCCCAACTCCAGCTGGCCACACTATTTCTGATACAAGCTAGGATGCTATTTGTTTCCATCCAGAGTCAAGAAGGTACAGGATTGCTTTAACAGTTGAAGCATAAACCCTGTTACAGAAGTTTTGTCTAATTACATCATAAAAAGACATTCCTGTTAATTATTTGAACATTCATATTTGTTAATGTTAGCATTTACAATACCGCCTCTTAGATTCCAATTCTTCAGAAGTAAATGGCAAAGTTTTTCTTGATTTTATTAGTAGAAATAGTATATTCAAGCATTTCCTCTGCACTACAAATACAAATACGTCATTCACTGAAACTGTTTTTTTTAATAAAGTACTATGAACATAGAGGTTACCTCAGGTCCTAGAGGTATGTTATGTATGTATAGAATAAAGCCATTGTTTCAAAGTTGTAGAATGTCAACATGATTGTCTTTGGATATGTTTGCTAGAGCTCTGATAAAAATGAAGCACTAAGCTGAAATAAGTCATTCCCTACTCATATTCATCTTAAAATAGTAGTTCTGTGTTTTTGTAATACACATCATTCTGGTATTACACCATATTCTGTAGAGAGGGTTGTATCTACTTCATGCACAGAATATCCAGCATCCTAAGTAGTCTATTAATCTGTTAAAGTAAATCCCTACAGTCTTATAAATGAAATGTACTGATAGTTGCTGGTCAAAAGGTGAAAATACAGGTCTTAATACCACAACCACTATAAATGATACCAAGTTTAATGATCAGTATAGTGAAGAGGAAAATAAGAATACAAGAATGGGCAAAAAATTTTGAAAGCTAAGAAATTATGAAACTCTACTCTCCATCTGCTAATTCAATAACATGTATTAGGGTAACAATAATTGCTCCAATTTGGTAGCAGAAGATATTAACCATCTCCTGCTGCTTTGTAGTCCTAATTGACCTAGAGTTTTTCACAGTTCTGATGAGCTTAGTTTAAGTTGAACAAAAGGAGACAGCTGGCACTATGCAAAAACCTTCTGTATATTTTTTGAAGGTTCATGAAATGTAACTTGTCATCTGTTGGGGCTGGACTAAAGAACAGAACAAGTGATGGTATGCAAAAATGAGAAGTGGAAACTAAGGCATGGAGAAGTATATCTGTTTACCTGTGTAACTCAAAAAGCATGAAAATAATGGGAAGGAAGAATAAAATGGGGAGAAAATAGAAGTGACGAAGAGTAGTTTTGTAAACTTTAAATGTTCAGTTGTAAAATGAATGCCTTATAGCAAATATTCTAGCTTCACCCCAGCTCCATATTAGAGCAAGATCTATAAATGCATCATACTGTCTTGGTTTCTAGGAAAGAAAGAAGGAAAGACAGAAACCTTTCATAAACAAGTCATGGAGTGCAACCAGCTCAGTCCAGGTGATGAGGCTATTGTACGTACAAGTAAGTAAATGTAGAAGAAATTATAATGTGTGTCTTTTGTATAGACAAAACAATTTGTAGACAGACAAATTGCTCCCTATGAAGAGTCAATGCTACAGAACTAGTCTGCATTCTTTGAACAACTGTAATAAAAACGTCATCATTTCCCCTAGTGTGAGTGGAGTATTCAAAACACTATGCTTGAAACAGAGTAACATTTGATGTCCATTTCCCATAGAGAGTTGTGGCGGTTTTCTTTTTTAAACACTAATCTCACGAGACACCTATATGTTGCAGCTGTACAAATCTGTACTTAAATAGTTGCTTTGTCAAATAAAACATCAATAAGTCAAATCCATTAATATATGAATACATTCAGCTGATTAGACAAATTATACAGGGGCCCCATATTCAGCAAAAAACATCAAATTCTTTTGACAGTAGTATTGTATTTTTAAAACTGCTTTCAATATTCCTGTGTACATATAGCCTCAACAAAATAAAAGTACAACATTAAAAGTTTCTTAGTATATGATATTTTGTAATAAATAGATTATAGCAATTAATTTCAGTGTTACACAGAATGCATTTAAACAAGTTTCAAGAGCTAAGCGCTTTATAGGTTGTTTGGACATTATTTCAATTTAAATCATAACATGAAGCACTGCAAATAGTCATCTTTTTCTGTGCAGACTGAAAGTGTGAGGTGATTGTTTACAGTGTGTGGAATGTATGTGACATATAATATGTGGATGTGTATCTTTTCAAGA
This sequence comes from Haliaeetus albicilla, assembly GCF_947461875.1. Lineage (NCBI taxonomy): Eukaryota > Metazoa > Chordata > Aves > Accipitriformes > Accipitridae > Haliaeetus > Haliaeetus albicilla. The sequence continues at coordinate 22,270,202 of NC_091497.1, forward strand.
GCTGAGTGACAAGCATGAGAAATGGTTCTCAGTAGTGATGACTGCACTCCTAGCCCAGATGACAAGTCTGTGGGTATTTCCCTGGAGGGCAGTATGAAATTGAGAATCACAGTAGTGACTAGAACTAAGCTAAAGAAGAGCACTGCTATTACCTGTTTTATGAAAACCATACTTTCTGTGTAATCTTGAAATAGATACTTAAACTTTAGATTGATTGCATTTATTTTTTACAAAGATCAAGAGACAATACTGGCATTTCGAAAAAGAAGTTATTCTGCAACAACACATGTCTTTTTTTTTTCGTTCTTACTATACTTCTGTTTATGAAAAGATTTACATTGTGCTGTTACAGTCTCCTGTGGCATAGATGCACTAAAATTGTGATAATTCATCAGAAAATCACTGATTACTTTAAGGATAATGTCTTTAAATCTATACATACTTAATTTTTCCACATCAAATTCTCATTCCATGATGAAATAGAGCTCTATATTTACTTATTCAATGCATTAATCAGTCTTGCAAACCATCCTTTCAAGTTAGTGAAGACTTCTTTACAAGTCATCAACATTTCCATCTAAAAATATTCAAATATCACAATTCTGAACATTCCAAAGTATGCATTTTGTTCTTAAAAATATATTATTTGCACATATTATGTATATAGATGCACAATGGAACTCCTGTAGTTTTTCCATGATAAGGAGTACTGTGGAATTCCCATATATACTAACACAAGTTTGATGAGCAGCTGTTCCTTTTTTCTTTCCCTCCTACTTGTCCATGTTCCCACCTGTACCATAAAGGTGTTATTGCTGTGTGTGCAGTTCTCTTTCTTTCATCTTTCCATTTGCCTACCATTAACACAGGATCATAAAATCACGGAGTAACTTAGGTTGGAAGGGACCAGCTCCAAAATGGACCCACTGCAAGGACACAGTGGAAGGAGTGAAAATGAGCCTGCAAAACCAAGGGTGAGGGTGCAGGGGAAGAAGTTTTAATTTTTATCTTTTTTTTTCACTACCCAAATCTATCTTAATTGGCAATGAATTAATTTTCCCAAGTTTATTTTGGTAACAAAAAAATTGGTAGATGATCTCCCCATCTTTATCTGGACCCATAAGTGGTTTTGTCATATTTTCTCCCCTGGTTGGGCATCCCACTGCTGGCCATCATTAACCCACCATAAATCCACTGCTCAAAGCTGAGCAAGTTCTATCAAGTTGTTAAAGGCCTTTCCCAGCCAAGGTTTGCATATCACCAGGGATGAAAATGCCTCACCTCAGAAACCCTTTCCAATATTCAACCACCCTTACGGTAACTCTTTTTTCCTGCATCAAGTGAGAATATCCTGTGTTGTAACTACTGTATCTTGCCTCTTACCTGTCGCTGCACACCTCCAAGAAGATTCTGGGTCCACCTCTCTAAAGAATGCTGTTAGGTATTAGCATTAATACCTCCCTTTTCTTTTCTCTTTTTAAGTTTGAACAAAACCCAGTCCACTTAGCCTTTCCTTGTACTTTATGTTTTCCACTCCCCTGAACATTTGGTGGCTCCTTGCTGGATGCACTCCAGTACATTGATGTCTTTTTTTCTTGTGCAAGGAAGTTCAAAATTAGATGCGACACTCCAGATATAGCCTTACAAGTGGTAAATAGAGGGAAAAAATCATTTCTGTCAACACGCAGGCTGCCATCTCACTAATGCATTCCAAGATGTTGGTAACCACCTTTGCTATGAGGATGCATTGCTGGCTTATGTTTCAGCTCATCTACCAGGGCCCTAATGTCCCTTCTGCAAAGCTGGTTTATAGGCAGTCAGTATCTAGCCTGTACTGGTGCATGGGATTATTCCTGCCCAGATGCATGACTTTTCATTTGCCATTGCTGAACTTCATGAGATTTCTGTCACTCCTTTTTCCAGTTGCCTGTTGTAGTCTATCTGAATAACAGCCCTACCCTCCAGCATCCTGACTGCTCCCCTGTATTTAGTATTGTCTGCAAAGTTCCTTGGAGTGCACTCCATGCCATCATTCAAGTTTTTAGTAAAGGCATTAGTCAGTGGTGGCTAAAGTATTGATCCTTGAGGGGAAGCACTACTTGTAAGCTAGAGTTCTACTAGTTACACATTGTAGTAAAGATCACCACACTTCAAGCACGATGATCTAGCCAGTTTTCTGCTCACCTAATTTTCCATTTATCCAGTCCATTCTTCATCATTTTTGCTATGAGGATAATATGGGATATTGTGTAAATTATTTGCTGAAGTCAAGTTATCTGACATCATATATGACATCATTTCTCTTCCACATTATATTTTGCATCATCCTGTTATGTAGTATTTTTCCTATTCCTTCTTGACTCATAAGCATTTTGTTCCCTATATATCATTTATTAGATCTGTTTCTCTATTTGTCCTAGTTTTCAGTCCTCTTCTGCAATGTTCTTCTCCTTATTTCTTCTGCAAGTTCAGTGCTTGGCCAGTCCATATTTTCAGTCCTTTGTTCTACCTTTTGAGTAATAAAAGGGCCAGAACAGGCTCAAACTCACAGCTAAATCAAAATAATATTACTTTTACTTATAGAAAATGCAGGAACATGTGTTCACATTTCTCAAGGCACCCCACACCTTTAAACCCAATAGTATGTGCAGAAGACATTTCTGATGTAAACTTATAATCACTTCTAAAGATCAAACAGGCTTCCCAGTTGGTCTATTGAGTGCAATCTGCCATTTCAAGTCTATTGACAATAGCGGGACACTATTTTTTTGAGTCAAGGCAATCTGAAGCACATTAAAATTGAAAAAGCGTTGCAAAGATTGAGATGCACAATAAAAGGGCAAGAACTGCAGCAAGTGGATTCATCAATCTCAAAGCCTTTAGGAGGTTTGAAATGTTTTTATTTATCTGTTTCTAGTTAGCCATGATAAATAAAATGAGAATTGGCTTCTGACAATAGTGTGGTTTATTAACTAAGTGGTAAAGGAAAAATAGAGTTATAAACATCTGAAAGAGAGTCCTTTATTATAGAATTATTTGCAACATATTTGTCTACAGTCCCTAAAAAACTGGTTATGTGAGATACATGGAAGTCTGGGAAGGGCAAGTTGTGCCCTTGGTTTTGGAAGAGAGCTTCAAATTGATTTTGCTTTGAAATTTGTTGAATAGTAAACATAGCGTGTGGTCTAACAATTTTCCTGCATTGTTAGCTTGCATGGGTTTGATCTCTCAGCTATACTTTGTATAATTTCCTCTGCTTAGTTGAAAACAGTATACTTATTCAGTTTGCAAGTAGAAAAGATTTATTTTTATGTGTGTATCTAATTTCTTAGAGTAAATTCATTACCCCTGGCTGGATAATTCTGTGTGTAAGGAGATTTTCAACTAAACTAAACTGTAACAACATCACTTAAAGGAATAAGTAAACATGTATGACCAGAAAAAGAAATGTATACTTGTAGAGTGCAATGCCATAGAATGAGTTTTAATGTATCGTTGCTCCAATTTTCAGGTGAAATAGGCTGTCACAATTCAGTCTCTTCAGTAGCAGTCAGTTCACTCTAGAAATGTGCTAGAGGCAGAAGAGCAAGATAATTGCAAGAATAATGGTGAGCAAGATGAACACGATAATTGTCACTGAGATTAAGGATTTCTTGGGTTTTGTTTATTGTCAATATTGTTGCTATAGTTACAGACAGACATTGATAAAAAGTTATACATTTGTATTAGATTTTCCAAACAGAGAAAAAATTGAATTATATTAGTCTTTCTTTCCCTTTGTTTCAGTTGTGACATCACCAAATCAAGGTAAAAAAATCAAAAAACATATGGTTTCTTATATTTGCAGGATGTTGTGATTTTGTCAAGCAAAAGTAATGAATGAATTTTAACAAAATAAATATCAACCCAGAAATTATTTCTGTATTTATATTGTCGCTAAAATAAAACATACTTTTCTTGAGAAAACAAATTTTAAAATCAGTTACTTTTCTAATTACAGAGCCAAAGCTAATAATTACACAGACAGCTATTGGCTGTAAAAGAGAATTTTACATCTGCACTATGTAAATTTGGGGAATATCAGACCACAATTTTAATATCGGGTTCTAAACTCCATCCAATCCTATGTACAAACTTTTGGATAAAAAACTATATAATATACATATCTATATTTATATAATGTTTGTGTATATGTATGCAAATTCTATATTTATACTTCTTCTCAGGTACAGGGATTTTTTTATTTAGTATTTAAAATATAAAATTAAAAATAAGTTTTTGGTTCCTTGAGGAACCTGGAAATGTAAGAAAGCGTAGACTTCCACAAATCAAAAGTCTGTTTTCCACTATGAGACAGAGGTACAAATCTAATTAGCAGACTTTCTGTGATATCATCAAGGAAACTTGAATCCTAGATTCAATCAGAGAAACATTTAAAGTGATATGTTTTCCATAAACTATCTACAATTGAAAATGCACTTCAAATCCCATCTTAGAGATCTCCCATAAAGATCATCAGGCAAGATAATATTATGAAAATTTTCAAGGCCTATAAATAAACTAGTGAAGACTGTCTACAATCTAAGTATTTATTGACTCATTTGGACCAATTAGAAAAAAAAAAAAATCTGTAATACTTAATTCTGTTGTCTATAGTGGAAGGAAACCCTGGTTGACTAGTATATCAGCTAGCTCTCCAGGAGACATGGGACTGTATTAGCCACAGGCTGAATCTATAAAAAACTTTCATTAAGGACTTAAGATTCTAAATACTTATGTATACTTTGTCTTACCTTATATATATGACTCTAATATTCATGTCCACAGATGTGTCTTCAGCTTATATGTTCCTCTCTAACTAAACAAGTTTTAGAGAATTAAGTTCCCTAGATATGTATGGCAGATGCAATAACAGTTAGTCCTTGACCATATAAGAAAATTTGCCACATATCTGATACTTAACCTTTTTTGGTTTCAGAGACTCAAAGTTCCTCTATGTTTCTGCTCAGCCCACTAGAGCAGACTGACACCCAGACTATGAGACCATGGTTCAAATTTCTTCTCTGCCTGACACAGTTTGGATCCAGGTATGGGTGAGGAAGGCACTTTCCTTGAAGCTGTCACTTTAAAGATAATTCCGAAATATTTTTTTTGTCAGAATAAGGAAATAAGGGTAAGAAATGCCCTGAGACATTTGAGACTTTGGCTCAAATCTACAACTTTTACTACGGAAGGAAGGAGGGATTTCTACTGCTCTTTTTCAGCTTTTAACCTAAGAGTCTGACCTATGAATTCTGAATCAACATAAGAAATCTACTGAAGCTCAATTAGATACCCAAACCCTGGAAGGAAAGGCTTTAAGACACAAATTTTCTTCAGTGTTTCTTACTGATGTATTATTTAGTATGCAGATTATTGTGAATTCCTTTCTGAAGTGTCCAGCTTGCTTTCTGCAAAGAATAGGTATATTTACTTACAAAACTACCAGGCATTTGCAAGACTACTGAGAAACAGGTGAAAATGCTGGGGGAAAATAAAAAAAATTCTTAGCCAACATACCTTAAATTTAGATGCATAAGGTCTCTCTTCATGTACAGCTCACAAGACAATAGGTTCATGGTCAGTGTCGGTCTTTTTGTGCCACATAAAACCTCATAAGGGCTAGGTTTGGGCAAGCAGTCTTTTTTTTTATGGCTTAGCTCCACCTTGAGAGTTCTTTGGGGCTTAGAAAGCTGTCAACAAGATGTTAACTGACTATGTATTAAAACATTCCTTTCTGCCTCAGTGGGCATTATTCACATTTCATTTTCATCTTTTTCAAACACTGAACTGTGCATTACATTCAAAAGATAAAACTTGACATTCATATACATTTATATTAATGAGATTAATACAAGATGTTTGTTACTGGCTTTAATTTCAGCCATCACATCTGAGCCAGCAGACATCACACTAACCAATTATTTTGTGATGAACTGAAATCCAACCCTGACAATGAAAAAAACATGAGACAACACTTTAGGAAAAAAGATCCCCTCATCAGAGAAAGTAAATACTTCTGTTTTTCAACAAGTTTATCCTAAATTTTAAATACCATACTTTAAAAAAACCCACAAGTATCTGAAAAAAAAAATAGGTAAAGTGATTAGATGTCTTAAAGCTAAACAGAATTCCCTGAACATTCTCAGTTATACATGGTGTATTTTATAGTTTAACTATGATTTACTTTGTATAAATTAGAATATTCTAAAAAAGTCTTCTTGCCAGTTATTTCTACAGAAGTAATTCTCTATGGATTAAGACATATTTTTATCCTTAAATACATCTTATGCACCCAATGAATGCTAAAAATGGTTTTATTTGCATAATTCTAGAGTTGGGAATACAGTTTCTTTAATCACTCTCCAACAGCCTATTCAGCTTTTCCTTTGAACTGAAATGACTCTACACCCTGTTATACCAGCTTTTGTTGAAAAATTTTAATGTAAATACCTCTGCTAAACTAAATTCCCCTAATTTTGAAGCATTTGGGCCTGATATTCCTAATTCTGTGCTCACTGGCAAGTTCTGAACAACACTCCAGTAGTGTTCAGTATCGTCACACTGCGAAGTAGCCAGACGGTCTGTCCTTTTTCCTGCCTTCTGTTTCTTGCATTCAGCTACAGCAAGAGACCTGCTTATCTAGAAGAGAGAGCCTACCAGACACTAAGAATTGCTTGGATTGACTGCTCTTCTCCCTCCAACTGCCATGGAAAACTGAACATAATTTTCTTAAAAAATCTACCAGAAGTGGTACAAACTAACCTTTGCTAAAGCTAAAATTCAGTTCTGCATCAGTAACTTAGTTACATGTTTTTTGTCCAGTTTTTATTTCATATGTAACGGAGAAGTTTCTGACTTATGTCTCAGCCAGAGCTTACAGAAAGGACACACTGCAGGTACCTTGATGTTTTTTGAAAGTCCTTTTTTTGTTGATTCTGTGATTGCAGTTCTGATAACAATTAGAACATTGTGAATACAGTAGGTTTTTTAGAGAAGAGCTAAACTAAAACATCATGTTTTCTTTCAAAACTAGGTATGTGATATCAATTGTTAACAAACCAAGAAGCTTTCTGAATAAAAGATCTATAGCTGTAGTGAAGAATATGTGACATCAGTTTACATTTCTAATGATTTAACTTAATACACAGCATTGTTCTACTGAAAGTTTTGCAGCTTCCGTATGTGTGAAGAGCTGGACTGAAAACAGTGTGAATAAATTGTAAGTGTGCTGTGGGTTTCAGCAAGAAGTTAGGTACTAAAAGAGGAGTTGAATCTGAGCCTAAATGGCTAGAAGTGAGTTATCCAGTTCTGGAAACCAAACTTTGCCAGTGCTGACTTAGATTTCTACAAGTAATGCAGACTGTATTAGGAAGATGGAATAACAAGTTTGAGATTTATAGCACACAGCTTATTGTTTGCTGAGATATCTACACTAGCCAAAATGCAAACAAAGGATAAAAAAGACTTATATGATTAAAAACTCAAGATCCAGAAAATAATCCATTTCATGTGATTTCTAAACCTGCCTACCACTGCAGATGCTACCCTGTTTAGCTTGAGAATGATAGGATTCCTACAGTTCTTAGAAATGTCTTTCAGTCAAGGTAGATGTTATTCTTCCATGTAAAACCAGGGTTCTAGCTGGTAAGGGTGATGTCCGCCTTTTCAATGACAGCTTAGAAGTAAGATCAACCATAACAAAGTGGGTGTACTTTTCCTGTATTTTTAGAAAACTGCTAGAGAAGAATCCAGCAACATTTCAAAGAACAAAATACTCTTTTGCCTGTTTTCAGCCCCTATCTGCCATCCTAGCTAAGCAAGCACTCAGAACTGGATTGCAGTTAGTTTACAACTTACGTATTACTCTGCTGGATCTATTTCTGACAGTCCAGTCGTTTAGATTCCAAAAGAATTGTGTGGGCAAGTTTTATGCAGAGCAGTCTAAAGTCTGAGACTGAAAGTACTTTTGCAAAATCGAAATCATCTTAGAATGAGAAAGACTTAAACCCCTCACTTCCTGAACAAACGCTTTGATTACTATCTTGTTACTGTCTTACTGTCTTGGCCAGCAGCCTGAGTGAGTGAAGCATGATCTAAGTTTGGCTAGATATTTGGACTTTTCCAGCAAGCTATGTGAAGGGAAGACTATTTTATCCCTTTTCACAGGAGGCAGCTGGTGTTCTAATCTGTACTATAAACAGATGGGTGTGGTGGGGATTTATTACAGTATAATTTTATATGCCAGAAAACGTTTAATTTGAGACCTGATGCATGATGGGGGCAGAGTCACCTTAGTAGGCTAGAGGAGACTCCTGCATGGTGTTCTTGAACTTCCACATCCATGGAGCATTTTAAAACTCTATGTGCTTTGCCAGATTACACTCTAATTTTTGAAATGCTGACCAATTTAACCAAACATTGTCCATTGTTTTGCAGTGTTGTAACTATAATTCTGCTTAAATTTCATTTATCTCAGTATTGTATAAAACAAGCAGGAACCAAAAACATAAGTTGCAGTTTTAAACCTGTTCTCTGTTCAAGACTGAACTGAAGAAGTTCCCCAGGGTGGCTTAGATAACCTAGTTCAGCACTGACACCTTTAACTTCCTTTTAAGTAGATACAATCTGGTCTCTGCTCTCAGCTTGGTGAAGAAGAATGAAAAAGAGTGAAATCTGCAGTTTCACTGCACTTCTCTCTTCCTCCTCTATGTACTTAGCACTATCACAGAACCTGCTTATATAACACACAGTAGTCACAGCGGGAATAAATCCTTTTTCCCCATGTTTATTTTATAGAGCTAAACATTAATCAGTTTATGTCCCTAGATTGCCTAGAATTCTCCAAATTGTTGAAGATACTTGAGGCTTAGAATTTATCCCCTGGTTTGGATTTTCACAGCTATGAACTTGGAGCAGTTTTTCAACTCAGTGACATGCATTTTTAAAAAGTTCTAAATAAGTAATGCACATTTTAAAAAGACAGTGTGAGGGATCCAAAATAAAAAGAAAACTCACACAAGCTGACAACCTCAGGAAATGCAAAGCAAATGACAAAACCCCACATCTGTTTCACACTGCAGTGCAGAGCTATTTCAGGGACAGCTCGTCAGTCTTCCTGTAAGTAGTATTTGTAAACCAAGTTCAAAGAATAGAAAACCTCCAAATTTCTGGTTATTTCTTCAGGTGATTTTTTATAATATTTGCAATATTTTGAATCTTTGAATATATAATGTCTATGTACAATTTTTAGCTATTATGTGTTGTTCATCTATGGCTTTCTGAGGTATTTTACTTTTTTACCTGACTGTATTATGCAATATATTTTAGGGCAATAGCCTGGTTTTAAAGTCTTGTTCTCCTGAATGTCTAATTTCAAAGTGGAGAAATACCAACAGAGAAAGAATTTGAGTTCTCCTGCCTCTAGGATATTTTATTTTTTTTCTACAAAACACAAGAACTTGATAAGCAAAATGGTCTTTACAGAAAAACTGGATGTGAACTGCATTGAGAGAAAAATGGAATTCTGTGTCCTGAGTGAATAGGCTAGCCACAACATGTTAGTTAAATAAGCTGGATTGTTCCTTTTTTTCCATTTAATTATGTGTAGGGTCTGCTTTTCAAGATGTGATCTAACTAATGATGACGAGATCAAGCTTCAGGGCCACACAGGTGAAGAAACACTATCTGTTGGTCTCACTAAAGTTGTAGATATGAGCAGAAACTGAACTGCTTTGTGTAGATATGAATAAAATACCTCTGAACATGCCTATAAATAAATATTTTGATCCCTAAAGAATTCCAGTGCTGAAACCATAAGAGTTAATACATTTTAGCCACCTTCAAAACTAAACTGAAATTCCTAGAATAGCAATTTTGATTGTAGACACTGAGAGTGAGAGCTGGTCAGCTCTCGAATGCCCTAATACTTTCATTGAACTAAGTTGTAGGGACTGCTATTTTTTAACAGCTCAGGCCAGCTTCTTTTCCCTTATCCTATTGTAATTCAAGCATAACGGTAATGCTATTTCCACTACTCTAAGCATGACACAGCTTTATCCCCAGCTATGCAACTGCTTATCTTATTTGCATAGAAGTTTAATAAAAACAGATTCCTAAACCAGATAGCTGTCCATTTTCTAAACTAAAACTAAAAATACTTGGTGGTCATAATTGTGCTAATTAAATAATTCTCACAAAATATTTATAAGATTTAGAAAATCAATTTCTGCTTAGTTTTGTTTTTCTTAAGTCAGGGAAGTAGTTGTTTAGTACAAGCAAAATCTTAAGGAAAGGTTGTTAATATTTTATGCCTTGTGTTTCCTGTATCTTGACAAACCTTCACTAAGGCAGCTAGGTCTGATGTGTTCAAACAGGTCAGATACTGTAATCTCAGAAAAAAACCCAAGCAAAGTCTTTTTTTGGGGGGGAGGGGGGGTGGTAGCTATTTCAATAAGGAAGGGGTTTAAAACTGGACTTCTATTTATATTGTACAAGCTCCGTAGGAATGTCTGCATACTCAATATTGATTACTCTGTTGCCAATTGTGAAGAATTTGCTCTATCATGTGTCCTTGGGACACTAATGCAGAAATCCATTTGCCCTGTGCTTAACCTTTCACACAGCTGCTGATTTTATTTATTGCATGTATGGGGCTTGGGAAACAAGTATATCCCTATGAGAATAATGGAAAAAGGAAAACAGGTACCACAACAAGCTTACAAAAGCAATGTCACCTGCCACATGTTGTATAAAGTTCAAAATTACGCCTCTGTTAAAACTCTTAACTTTTCTAATATACCTCATCTTTCACTAGCATGTTCAAATGGTATTATCTATTTGGCTTTTCAAAATAACAACTGCATTGTCAGGGTTCCTGGGATACCATGAGATATGCGTATTTCTGGATCAGTGTGGAGGTCCTGTAGCAACTTGTAATGTTCGGTTTAATTCTTGGACTGGGAGCTAGACAAGGCTTCCAACAGACTCAGAGCTGCAGCAGCAGCACTCGATAAGCCTCACCATGGGGGAAGGGTGCACCCCAACAGGCTGGCAAAGGAACCAGCCATATACTGGATGCTGACAAACAACAGGCTGCTGGGAGTATTTCACAGCATGAGAGAACAGCAAATAAATAAGTGCCATGGCTCAAATTCATCTAAATAAATATTCAACCTTTGATATCTATTCAGGTTTCATCATTTTCTGGGAGAAAAATGGGTTTGATACCTGGATCTAACACACATACCTTTGACTGCAGTTGAGCTTATGTATTTACAAGTTTTTAAGTACCTCGATCTTATAATAATCTTATAATGCAAACCCATTTATGTTTACTAGCACTGTTTGATGTTGCCAGCACAATATTAGGAGTAGTTGAATAGGTTGAAAATTGCTACAGAGTGTGAAGAAGATGTGCAATATATTTATATGTACATATATATGTACATATAGATATAGGTATGTATATATATTTGTGCAGGTTTTACCATGTGTCTATCTATATGTAATGCAAGAGAAACAGAATGGGAGATTTCTTTTTTTAAAATGTACCTTTCAATATAAACAAAATACTTGTATGGTATTTTGATCCTTTTTTGGAAAGGGGATTGTCCATAGAATCTCTTGGGCATCTTTCAAGATTTATTTATGTTGTTCTATGATCTTTTAGACAAATAGTGGATGAAAGAAAACAAGACTTGAGGAAGACTAACTGGATGAAAAAAGGGGGAGTAAAACCACAATTCAGGCTTTCATCTTTTGACCTTCCAGTTGCAACCTAATTTGTGTCTACAAAATGCCTCCTGTGTATCTCATTTGCAGCTTTAATCATTCACTGGTAATTCTTCCACATGCTACTATTGCTATCATGAGCCAATGTCATTGAGAGAAATAGATGTCAACTTTTTCCCTGCCATTGTAAGATTTGCATCATCATCACACATCCCAGAGCAGCTGTGACTTTAACTTATCTGTTCAAAGGCCTTTTGAGTCTATATCCTTTGTCCGGTTTATGGGAGTGAAATACCCTCAGATCTGTTTCTGTATAAGAATAGCATGTAGCCATATAAAGACTTTAATGCATTTCTGTCAGTTCAGTCAGAGAGAAATTTTATTAGTGGTAAAGAGGCTTGATCCCCAAAAGTGAGCTTTATGCATTATGAGACCTTGCAATGTTCTCACAGACACAGAAAAATAACATAACGTTCATGAAGAGAAGATGGAAATGGAATCTGTTTATGTACTTTTTTTCAGTGGTTGAACAATTTTTCAAGCACAACAGATGGTGGATGTAGCAAAAATCTGGAGTCAGAGAAGGGGATTAATTTCACCTAACTTTGCATACTGTTATTACCTACATCTGAGCTGACTACTATAAACTCCTTTTAAATTAAGTGGGAGAAAATTACACTTTTGGAGTAACTTTTATCTGATCTATTTAAATTGCCACTTTAAGATGATAAAAAGTGTGTACTGAAATGTCAACTTTTTTCTTTCTATGGTTTCTAAAGGTGACCTGATGTATACCTCTGCCTTGCAGATGTTTATTTTACTTAGTTGAGACATACTCTGAGTAACCAGGAATTTTGTTTTTATTTGGAAGAGTATAAATCGAGCCCTGGGTAGTTTTCCAGTTGTGAAGTATCTTGCTTCACCTGGTGATAGAACATGAAAGAGAAGTTTTTTCTATTTCAGATCCTAAAACCCACAACATATATGTTTCTCAGTCTTCATAAAATGGAAAGAGTTTTTGCTGCCATGGAGGTAGGCAGGCAAATGCTTAGGCTTCAGTCCTTCCACAGAGTCCTATTAATAATGTCAGAAGGTTTTCTTCACCTCTCATCTATATTCTATAAAGCGAAGGCAGAAAGGGCTGATATATTAGTAAATCATTCTAATAATAATTCCACTGTTTTCAGCTCTGAAACTATGGGGTTGAAACTATATCTATGGAACTCTGCTATTAATATATATTGCAACGGTACAGAAAATTTCCCATATGTTCCTAAATATTTTTAATTAATACCGGGTATAAAATTTCATTTCTCTATACATGTGACGATATTAAAATGTCCCTGATTATGTTATAGAAACTTTCATGGAAGAAGCAATAAATATAGTGGAACATCCTTTGGAATGATTTTATGATACTTCTTCTGGAAATCTTGTTAGCAATTTCAAATACAAGAAGTGAGTGGCTCTGAACATATTCAGTATCTACAGATTGTAGTTTTTATATGAATCAGTTCTCTGTAGTTCTTTGGACTGGTGAAGAATGAGTATTAAGTATCATTGTTCTTAACTGGGTCCATTTTAAACCACAACATTAATTTATAAAGATGATTAGATAAAAGGTGTCATTCTCTTACACATTCAGCACTAGTCTAATTTTTGCACCCATCAAAGTCAGCCATCAAACATGCCATGACATTGACTGGATTAGAACCAGGCAAGTGTGGGGCCCAATGTAGTAGACAGAGAGTTATCATTGGAACTTTAGTTTGAAGTAAAGCAGGAACCCCACTTGGTTGCAAGGAACAAGGGTTAGACATTCTCTTGACAGTAACTAGCAGGCAGTGTGAATATTTTGCCTTGCCATTGGAAGTCACTACCTTAAAGATTCATCCAGGAAGCCAATTGGAAGACTATTCTGTTAGCATTAAGTTTAATTAATTCAAGGTGAGTTGAACTGCTGGAGACATACTTAATCACTTCTGAATCATAAATTATTCAAAATAATCTCACTTTTAGATAGGGGTTGTATGCTTAAAAGGTAATTTAAGTCATGTTTTTTTATGAATTGCTGAATGCCTGGTGAGATGGGATACTTAGAGTCCCCTGATTCCATTTACCTGAAATGTTGAAAGAGAACTCTTGTCTCATTTTTCAAGTCTTCATACAAACGTCTAAGCTGGAAGTAGTGAGATGTTTATTTTGCTACAGAGTTCACAGGAGAAACCTTCCTTTCACAGGAAAAACCTTCATCCGTATGGTTTTAGAAAGACTGAATTTGCCAATTAAACACCTACATATAGTGGAATGTAACAAAAAATAAATAGTTAAACAAATCGAAACCTGAAATCAGCCTAAAAAATTTAAAAAACTCTCTGAGCTTAGATACAAATAAATAATTATAAACCACTTTAAAGTCAAATACTTACCATTGTTAACTCTGCCTTTGAGAGCTTTTACATTTATCTATGCTGTGTAAAATTTCCTTTAAAATATATAATTAAATGTATACAAATGCAAAATATTGACCCATTTTTAACTGGAAAAAAATAGTGGTTTCCAATTTCGCCTAGGGGCAGTTAAGTCTGTCTTTCAAATTAAAACCCCCATGTGATTACAGCCTTATTTTTTTTCTTCTGTGGATGAGTTTTAGGTAGAAGCAAAAAAAAAAAGTGCAGTCATTGTTAGACATGTTTAGGATGATCATATCACAGTAGCAGTAGACAAGTGAAACATTACAATAACAGAAAGAAGCAGTAGGGCAAGAAAGGAAATTCAAACCAGGACATATTTATTCTTTTCTAAGTCTATGAAGACAAAATAATCACGCTAAATGGCAATGTAGTTGAAGCTTACAGATGTATGATTAAATTCAGAAGGAATAGAAGGGTATTTTGAAGAGCCTGAAATATTCTTTTTAATTGGCATCTTTCCTTATGAATTCACTAGTTATTAGATTACCTTAGTAAGTGGAAAAAGGTATCTCTGTCCAAGGGTTAATTTTTTTAATTATTTTTTATTTTTGTTCTTTCTAAATTTAAGATAGAAATTGAAACCAACACATTTAATAAGTTCTTCCCTATGCAGTTCCATGTTTCTTTCCTATGTGAATATTAATAGTTAATGAAAAAAAGAGAGGAAAGCATCTGTATGAGATCTGGTATATCTTGAAAAAAGCTACTTAGTAATAATTGTGTTCTTTTATGTTCTTGAAAGCAGAATTCTTCTCAGAATCCATAGTCCTATGTGAATATTTCTGTATGTAAATTTGGTCAACATTTTTGACTGATTTGTTTTTTCTTTGCTTTTAAAGTATATTTGTCAAAATCAATTTTGTTTCCATAAAATGTCTACCTGAATCACTTCAAGAAAAACAAAAAGCTCTGAAAACCTTTAGACTTCCCATAATTAGTTTGCTGAGTAAACATTATGCATATATTTAACTGTAGCCAAATAAATCTTAAAGTATATACATACTGCAGTCTTGAGGAATGAAGTTCACGCATATGCATACACGTATCTATATCTATATATTTATTACACATGAAATGAAGAAAAAAGTGCCAAAACAGATTTTCATTGTGCCTGAAAGAAAAGTCTGTGTGCCTGACAGAACAGGATATGTATTCTGCTGTTCAGTTTAGTTTGATAAAAATCTGAATTTGTAGCATAAAGGTTTTGCTATTTGAGTCTCTAGCATATATTAAAATACATTTCTGTTGCTAACATTCTCTGTTCTGCATGTCATAATTCAATTCTGAAGTTCATAAAAGAAGCAGAAAGACCTAGTTTTGATCTGAGTCTAGATTTTCACGTTGGTCTACTTCTATTTTATTTAGTTTTATTTAAGTCTCATATAGATCCTCTGCTTTCTTAAGTGATTTGACTGCAACAAATCCTGTATAAATATTTTGCCACAGAAATAATATTGCATATGTTTTTATTAATGTAAAAAAACTCTGTGAGGAAAAAAATAGTGGAAAGGAATCCAGTGGCATCATTATTTACCAATGAAAATTCATAAAATAGTCATATAAGAAGAAGAACTGAGCATACACTCCAAGAATTATCAGCATGAGAGTTTTATTCTCATTACTGCTGAGCAGTGCTTACCCAGAGCCAAGACCTTTTCTGCTTCTCAGCCCACCCCACCAGTGAGCAGGCTGTGGGGGGCACAAGGAGTTGGGAGGGGACACAGCCGGGACAGCTGACCCCAACTGACCCAAGGGATATCCCAGACCATAGGACATCATGCTCAGCATATAAAGCTGGGGGAAGAAGAAGGAAGAAGGAGATGTTCGGAGTGATGGTGTTTTTCTTCCCAAATAACCATTACGTGTGATGAAGCCCTGCTTTCCTGGAAACAGCTAAACATCTGCCTGCCGATGGGAAGTAGTGAAGGAATTTCTTATTTTGTTTGCTTGCACAAACAGCTTTTGCTTTACCTATTAAACTGTCTTTATCTCAATCCATGAGTTACCGTACTTTTACCCTTCCGTTTCTCTTCCCCATCCCACTGTGGGGGAGTGAGTGAGTGGCTGTGTCAGGCTGAACTGCCTACTGGGATTAAACCACAACAAAAAGAAACAGCCTTTAAAGATTAAAATGGCTATGAGAGATCATCTGGAACACATAATGTATAGAAAACAGAGAAAATTGATGGATTATCATATTCTCTAAGTCAGGAAACAATAACCAGTCAGCAGCATGAGTCTAATTTCCATCTCAGAAAAAGGATAATCAGTTCTAAACTTTTGTTTCACCTTAAATCAGGCTTATGTTCTGATAGTAGATACAACAAAAGAGAAAAATGAATGTTCATTGATTTAATAGAATGGAAACAAGTCCTCAAAGGTAGACATGGTTTGGAAAGTAAACTGAAGCATCTGGGATACTGAGGGTGACAAAAAAGAACACAGTAAACACTCTGCTATATATAAGATGGATGAAGAAAAGAGAAAGGTGCAAGCAGCTATTGCATTAGTAGGACCCATTCATTGCCATGAGTAAAAGGCAATGATCTAAGCACATGTAATGCAAATGTGTGGTGTATGTAGGTGTATGAGTTGGAGAAAGAAAAAACACACAAAAAGCACTTTAGTGTGTAGAAGAATGAAGAAAGGTTTTGTGCGTGTGTGAATTTGTAAGTTATTTGGAACATTACGTCGATTGCAGAATGATCTCAGCAATCATAAGAACAAAATTACCTGCTCATGACTCACCTAGAAAGTCACCTTCTTGGGAACAATGGGAGATGAAACAGAATATGTAGCAACAGAGGTAGATTACAATAACTTGAAAGTTATCAACAGGAAGATCTTAAGATTCTTCACTGATATGTTGTAGACAGCTGTTTTGAAGGCAATATAGATAAGCTGCTAGGCCTTCTAAAAACTGTTTAGGAAAAGACAAGGCCCAAAGTTCTGGTCAATAATTTAAGGTAACAGTAGCTAGTACAGGATAATCTATCATACAGCTCTGAGAAACATGACAACACTGACATAAATAGAGTCAAAATGCCAATATATGTCATCCTATCAAACATCTATATGACAGGATAAAACAAATGAAGGTCTTGATACCACTTTTTGGACATGGAAAATAAGGGCTGACATCATCATCTTCAAAAGGTTTTGACAAAACTTAGGCTGCCTGGCCACATGAAAAGGCTGTAACAGTTTTGTCCTACAGAAAAAGGACAGAAGGGCAGAAGGAAGCGAAGGTGAAAGGAAGGGCAGAGAGAAGGAAGGGAAGGGAGAATAAGGGCAGACTGTGCAATTATCATTAGGGGTAATAGACCAATGTGTCAAGTTTCCTAGAGGGCTTCATCACCTGAAATAATATAATTCATCAAGGATGTAAAAATCCTGCATATCAAGTTGCAAGACAGAGGTAAAAAAAGACTTAGGATTGGCATTCAGTTGCCTGAATGCAGACACTATGGGAGATCCTGCCATTTATTGCTTCGGAAAGGTACAGATTTCCAGTAATCTGGTGTCATCTCACATGCCACTAGACACCAGTGTTTATGCAACTGAATCCCCCATTAGATTATTGCATATAGCTGCTCACTATGACACCTTCTTCATTAGGCTATAAGGAAGAAAGGAGAAAGGATTTTTTATTTGCCTTTTGAGAAACTTGCAAAATGAGTTAGGTAACAAAACAATGCTGTTGATGGGAACTGGACTGAGCTTTTAAAGGCAGCACTACCTTTAATATTGCCTTCAAACAACAAAGAACTGAAATCTGAGCCTTACTCTTTCATCTTGTCCTCTAAGAAAACTATGTCCTAAAAGCCTTTACAATAAATTATCAATCTCTAAGCCATTCTCATGACAGAAACAGACTTTTGCAGGACATACCAGCTACCTCCAAATTTCTGTTGCCATCAAATCACAATTCACAGCCACTGGGTGGAGTTAGATTTAATGGATAAAAAATCCGCCTTTAACCATCCATGTCATACAAACATGACAGAATTGTGGTTAAGGTTGTTTTTACTACTGATTTTGTTTTATTATATTGACAAATTTAAGTAACTCTGCTTTTTCTTCACTATTATCCGTGATTCTGAATACTCATGTAGACTCTAATCTAAATTCTTTACTATAAAAGCACAATGTTCAATTACTTCAACTAAAGGAAGATTCTTTGCCTTGTAGACAAGGTCACCTACTAAAGGCAGTTAGTTAGCTCTTGGATTTGCTTCCCTTTGTAGAACAGTGTATTTCAAAACAAAGGGCCGCAAGGTGTCACCATGAAATTTAATCATGAGAGATATTATTATGATCTCAAAAAATAAAGCCAAAAAGGTAAAGCATTTCTACTCCTTTAATAATTACAATTGTCTTTCAAATTTAGTACATATTTTTCATCTTCACTCTCCAGACTTCAGTTTAAACCTATATATAATTTACTAGTTAAGATAATAATATTCTACTATTTCATTGATTTTTGCTAAGCTAAACAAAATATATCACTCTGATTAAATATTTAGTAAAACTATGTGTTCCTTAAAATGTTAAGAAGACATTGGAAACTACAGTCTTTGTCACATTGAGAATCTGTTTTCAAGAGGTGTAGTATATGTAGAGAAGTGGGTAAATACAGTACATTTTTCTTTACAAAGTATTTGAGAAAATGTCCAAGCTGCAGAGTGGGACACTAGCTCCTTATGAGACTAGGCTGCAGTACAGATGTAGTACAAATGGTACTCTCCTCACACACTTAAAGTCTTCCTATTGCACCACTCTGTCTTCCTAACATCTGCCTTCCCCATGCTGCCAGGTTAAGGCTAGTGGAACGAACTCAGTTTCAATCGTCTTAACAGCAACACAACCCTTAACCTTGCTCTCCAACAATATGTATATATAAAAGAACTAGGTTAAAATAAATTATGGTAGGAAAACAGTATAATCCTTTCTATCCTGTCCTTAATTTATAGGTCAGATGTTTCATTGTATAAATCAATGGAGGCCTTGTGTTTTCCATTAGTGGGTAGATCTAATGGTGCAGATTCAGCTTTCTGCATATTAAATTATTCCATACTGAGATCTGTTAGGCCATATCTTAATGATACCAGTAGCCAATTTGGTCAGTTTAAAATTGTTTTGGAAGCTCTAGAAAACATGACAGCAATTCCAACTTAATGAATTTAAGTATCAACATGTTAAAAGTTGGTCCTTTCTAACGTGTTCAGGGAAAACTACTTTTTAGTTCCAAAATGTAAAACAAAACATACTGCTGTAAATGTTAATGTACACCTGTTTCGAGAATTATGTGTTTAATTCTTTCTCTATCTCAAAAAAAACAAACCCAGAAATAGAAAAGAAACACAGAACAAAGATGAAGAGGATTTAGTGCCTAAAGTATAATTTGCTTCCAATTCATCCTATGGCATATGACGAAAGGGATCCATAAATTTGAGAATGTGAATAGGGAATGCCTGTTCTCTGTTCTGTTAGTAAAAATATTGTAGCTGACAAAATTACACTAGTGGATGGCTGGGTCAAAACCAACAAAAGGTGGTAGTGTGCTTATAATGCATAGTTACAGTGGAGACCATTGCCCCAAAGCATCACGTATGACAGAATGCTACAATGATTTAGAAAGCAGCTATGATATCAAACCAAGGAGAAGACTTCTATGAATATAATATAAAGATACCCCCTAAAATAATGTTATACAAGAAAAACCCTTTTCATTACTTACCTGTAATCAATATACAATTTCCCTGCTTTTACCCTGTTTTCTTTTCTTGAGCTCTGTTACTATTGTCTTTACATTTTTATACCTCTTCATCATATTCAGGTGTTGGGTTTTTTTCATCTACTAAACACCCAAGTCCTTCTCCACAGAGCTGCTCTCAATCCACTCATTGCCCAGCCTGTATTTGTGCTTGAGATTATCCCGACACATGTGCAGGACCTTGCACTTGGCCTTGTTGAACTTCATAAAGTTCAGACGGGCTCACCTCACAAGCCTGTCAAGATCCCTCTGTATGGCATCCCTTCCCTCCAATGTGTCAACCACACCACACAGGTTGGTGTTGTTGGCAAACTTGCTGAGGGTACACTCAAACCCACTGTCCATGTTGCTGACAAAGATGTTAAACAGCGCTGGTCCCGATACCAACCCCTGAGGAACACCACCCATCACTGGTCTCCACTTGGACATCGAGCCATTGACCACAAGTCTATGAGTGTGACCATCCAGCCAATTCCTTATCCACTGAGTGGTCTATCCGTCAAATCCATGTGTCTCCAATTTAGAGACAAGGATGTTGTGCAGGATAGTGTCAAATGCTTTGCACAAGTCCAGGTAGATGACGTCCATTGCTCTTCCCTTATCCACCAGCACTGTAACCCTGTTGTAGAACGCCAACAAATTTGTCAGGCATGATTTGGCCTTAGTGAAGCCATGTTGGCTGTCAGCAGTCACCTCCTTATTTTCCATGTGCCTTAGCATCGTTTCCAGGAGGATCTGCTCCATGATCTTGCCAGGCACAGAGGTGAGACTGACTGGGTGGGCTGTAGTTCCCCAGCTCTTCCTTTTTTCCCTTTTTAAGAATGGGAGTCATGTTTCCCTTTCCAGTCAGTGGGAACTTCCTGGGACTGCCATGACTTCTCAAATATGATGGGTAGTGGCTTAGCCTCTTCATCTGCCACTACTTTAACAATGTAACTGGACAGCACTTCAACCTAAACTGATGTCTCATTTGTGTCACCCATTTAGCTTAGCAGATAACTGTGATCTTTATGTAATTCAACCGCATACTACTGGAATGCAGGGAGTATGTGAATGGAATCAGAAGGTAGATGCCAGCAAACCAAGTTCTTCACTGGGGAGAGAAAACATTATGATGCGTGATATGTATGAGTTAACCAATACTGATTTTGAATCCTTGCTGGAGAATGTTTTGTGCTCATACCGTTTCTTGGACTTTCAGTTCAGAAATTTCCCTTAGCAACTGTGTTTCCTACTCTTCTGTCAGCACACATAGAATCTATAACTTGCTCTAACTCTTGAAAATATCCTTTTGGGTGCACTGAATTGTTTATGTGTTGAATTACTATGTAAAACTGTCCTAGTTTCAGCTGGGACAGAGTTAATTGTCTTCCTAGTAGCTGGTACAGTGTTGTTTTTGAGTTAAGTATGAGAAGAATGTTGATAACACTGATGTTTTCAGTTGTTGCTAAGTAGTGTTTAGACTATAGTCAAGGATTTTTCAGCTTCTCGTGCCCAGCCAGCAAGAAGGCTGGAGGGGCACAAGAAGTTGGAAGGGGACATGGCCAGGGCAGCTGACCCAAACTGGCCAATGGGGTATTCCATACCATGTGACGTCACATCTAGTATATAAACTGGGGGGAGTGGGGGCAGGGGGTTCACCACTTGGGGACTAGCTGGGTGTCGATCGGCGGGTGGTGAGCAATTGCACTGTGCATCATTTATACATGCTAATCCTTTTATTATTACTATTGTCATTTTATTAGTGTTATCATTATCATTATTAGTTTCTTCTTTTCTGTTCCATTAAACTGTTCTTATCTCAACCCACGAGTTTTACTTCTTTTCCTGATTTTCTCCCCCATCCCACTGGCGGCGGGGGGGAAGGTGAGTGAGTGGCTGTGTGATGCTTAGTTGCTAGCTGGGGCTAAACCATGACAAAAACCTTCCATTCTGATTGGTTTTGTCATCACACATTTGCCCCCATCGTGATTTGATTCCTCTCAGGTCACAACTGTCTGCTTTTTTTTTTTTTTTCTTCCAATCCCCCCCAACTCCCTGCATAGAGCTCAAATATATACCTAAAATATGCATTGTAACTTCTTATAGTTACTGGTAATTCCTAATTCACTTTTGCATTCCTACCTCTCATGTCCAAATGATCTGCCATTTCACAATTCATTTATAAGATTCAGGGAGCTCACATAACTGCCAAAAATCACAACAGTTCTCAATGAAATGCAGACCATCCCATAACTTCGCAAGCAAGTAGGAAAAGCAGAAGTAATCAACTTCTGACATATTTTCCTCCATCCTCCCTAAAGGACCTTCCACACCAGATGAAATAAGGCAATCCCAGATTTAAGATGATCCCCAATTACCCGGTTCAACCACCTTGAGGAAAAAAACTCATCTTCCTTTCAAGTAGAGTAAATAAATTCTTAAGGAAAACTCCATCCTCGCTCCATTTGGTTTTGTGGTCATGTATCTACATGCAAATGAAAATGCAAAAAAAAAAAAAAAAAAATTGTTTTAGTGGACAAAAAGAACACTAATTTTACTCAGCTCTGCTGTGCATATTACATTATTATTTTGTTAACTGTTGGGAAGTGCAAAACCATGAATAGAAATGAAACCAAAATTACTAATTGCATATGTTTTAGAAGCAGCTTGGCATTATCTGTCATAATTCTATAGCATATTAAAGATTTTTTTTTCTGGATACTGTAGTCATTTTCATCATTAGAGAGTATAAGAAGCTCATTAATTACCTTGAACTGCCAAGTTACTTTCTTCCTAAATTACATGTCTGTTTCCTATTTTAAGTGTAAGACTTTCTTCTTCAAGATAAAATGTAATCTTTTTTTTTTTCTTTAAAAGATTTACTAAAGCAACATGATCAACTTTATAATTAAATGTTTTGACGTAAAAAAGCTTATCTGCTTTCCTGAAGAGACTGGGTGTAGTTCATCCAGTTATACAAGAAGTCTTTATCATCAAGTACAGGAATATGAATGCAGGATAGATTATAAATACTGAAATAGCCTTTTAGCGTAATTAACAATTTAAATGCTTTTATAGAGATTTGAAATAATGATGGACAAGAGAATTTAGTATTTCATTTTTACTTAATCACGAAGCTGAGCTATCTCCCACCAGATAACAATGAGCACTACTACCATTAGTACCTAATTCCTTTCAGCAGGCAAATAGAAAATAACAGCAGGCTAAGCAAAGGGACACCAACAAAAGCATTTCTAGTTTTGAATTAACACTTTTACCTGTTCTAAATCTACATGTATTTTCTGCCTTTTGACTGAATGATAGTAAAACTGTAAACTGAGTAAAATGAACAGTGTTCTCGCAGCTGGGCTTAGTAGAACTTTAACTCCAGACACCCTTCTACTCTTGCTGAATTATGAGTTATCAAGTTATATTTCAGAGATGAGTAGTTTGCAGCTTCATATCATTGGCTCTTTCTGGCCCACACTTCAGCATTCCCAAGCAGGTCACTATACAAGACAGCAGTGCTTTTGGGTTGCTCTAATTTCTACTTGCGGAAATGAACTTTTCTACTGCAGTGATCTTCAGACTATAAAATGTTAGTGAAACCCCTTCTAGCATTAGTCCTATATGAGACATCTGGAATGAAGTGACTGTTTATGCCAAAGTAGCTTTCAGCTGCCAGACTTGGGAACAGTTCTGTTCTCTGCTATTCTGTCTAAAGGATAGGTGTGGGAGAAAATAAATCTGATTTTCTTGTTTCCTTCAGAAAGATCATTTACTTTTATAAAACTTGCATGCAACTGTGCATGATATAAATATTCATAAATTTTAAAGCACTTTCTGTATTTTATATTTTGTGTTTTAAGTGTTATTGTGTGTAGCCATAGCATACTCAGTACCTCTTAATGAGTGTTCAAATGCCATTCTGAAATAACTCAGTGTGCCACAAATTGCATTCTTCAGTAAGGAAGGAGCAGTCTGGAAAGTGTGCAGGTAGACAGTTAAAGCATAGTTTCCCAGAATCATAAAAATAGTTTTTTGTATCTGAGTATTTTTCAACATTATAAGGCGGTCTTGATTACAAGCTTGAAGCTCTGTGGTGGTTCTTTGGCTGACTGTATTCTTAGGTACTTAGGAGAGTCAGCCATATTTTGAAGAAAAGGGATGTCTACTTAGTGTTTCTACATAGAATTTAAAAGAAAAAAAAAAAGAAAAACATGCTTTTCATGATCATACGTGAACTCATACCTTGAGATATTCAACCATAGAATCTATAGATTGACAGACTTGAATTTCTGATAAAAAAAGACTTTGATTACTGTATATACAGAAATTCACAGGAAGTGAATTCTAAAATGCTTTTGACTTTATCAGGGAAAGTAATATTAAGAACAAGCTGACTATAACTAAACTCAAATTCAAAATTTCAGTTTTTATGTGAGTGTCAAGATAGAAAAGGGACATAAAGTGCCAAGGAAAGTGAAGGATTCTTGATTTCTGATTGTTTTAAAAAAACAGTTTGGATACATTTCTAGAGAGATATGCCTTAGGCAAATTTTGAAAGTTAACCCAATATTGTTCTGTGGGTTGGAGATACTCAGGAGAACAGAGAAGATGATCTAATCTCTCCTGGTCTTCAAATATAAAAAACTGTGAAAACTGTAACTGGCTTTTGAACTCAAAATATAAGTTGTGAGATAGCTGTTTATAGAAATGTATTATCAGCTAATAGAAAGCCAGCAGGTTCTGTGAAATTCACATCAAAATTAGCTGAACAGACATAATACTTGCTATCATTAGATGTTCCAAATTAGTCCTAAATACAGATTATTGTAAATAACTTTCAACAAGTCAGCCTGAGAACTTAAAAGAAATTGATGTCTAGAAAGAAGTTCCAGAGAGCATGCAACATATGAGCTATGAGGGATGTGTATCCTTTTGGACTGTCAACGCAGGGTCAGGAATGATATCCAAATGCATCTAAAATGTCTCCAGGAGTCCAAATGGGATCTGAATTCAGCTTTAATATTCAAAACCAACAAAGTATGTAGGCATATTTATTTGCAGTGGATATAACTGGTAGATATTTGAGATTCCTGTATTATTCATGATGGCTAAATTTAATCCCAGTTAAATCACCTTGGCTGAGTTTAATCATACCTTATTTTGACCATCTAAAATTAGTTTTATAATGGCACACAATTCAGTTACCTACAGAGGGACAACTATTGTCAGTGTAGATTCACTAGGGTATCCCAGGCAACTAGCTGTAAAGGGCTGGCAGATATTTTGTAGGAGTTACAGGAAACCTGTGCCCTTCTGGAGCAGGCACTGGAGGCCAGACAGGGTATCCCAGGTCATATAAAATAGCTATAAATGTCTGCTGTTAGGGAACTGAATTACATTTCTAGGTTAGTATTTATGTCCAGATTGTAGACATGTAAATGTAAGGATCTGCATTGTTGGTGTTTACACGTGTATTAAGTGTGAAAGATTCCATGACAGTCAATAGAGATCTAGTAAATCCAGTCATCGCATCTGTAGAGCTACTGAGCTCACAAAATATTCATATCTAGACTAGAATAAACTGTTCAGTTCTGCAGATTGTATGTGAGGCATTTACCATGCATATAGCAGATATGACAAAAGACCAATGTTGAAGACCCAAGACCTGCAGACCAACATTTGGTATCCAGGCAAGATATCCTATGGCATCTCAAATGCCATTAGCTGCTTTGGTATGAAAAATTGTATAGAATGCTAGATTTCCTTTGACTCTCATAGGCACTTAGATACCAGCTTCCAATAACAACCCCTAAACATAGACATCTGACTGTATTAATTTAGATTTACAACATGGCTCTAAATACTTAATATAGTTTAAGTTTCTTATCTATACTTGTATAGTCACTGGAGAAAGAGATTTCTGTCAAGAGAACCATTCATAGTACAGCTGGGATGTGTCATCTCCTCTCTTGATTAAAAGCAAGTAGAAATAACAAGACGTATCAGACATATAACTGTTTTGTTAGAAGGAGGCTTAGTGAATCCTACCCTACTAAAGCAGCAATTAACTGAATTTTAAGAATAATCTGAAATTTGCCAGGAAACACTTGAAATAATTTTCTCTGATTATAGCAGGACTTGTCATCCTTTTACGTAATTATTAGTACTATAGGACCATCCAGAAGCACTAAATGTAGCAAGTATTCTGTAAACATGAATATAAAAACCAGTTCTGCTTATGGAGCCTAAAATCCAATCTACAGCAAACTATCTTCCTGAAACAACAGAGCTGCAACCCACTGATAACCTGAATGGCTAAACTGAAATTTTCCTGAGCTCTTTTTTATGCAGTATTCTGTCCACTACTCAAACACCAGTGGAAAATTTCAGCAGTAAAAGAGAAAGGAATGATTTTAAGAGGTTTCATACTATTTTCACATATCTTTAGTGTGAGTTCTGGCACAAGAACAAGCACGTACACATCTAAGAAAAAAAAAACAAAACCAAAACCAAAACAAACAGGATCTTTTAAAGAAAGAAGTTCAGCTGAAATAGTCGTGCTGTTAAGTACTGAAGCATATTTTATACATAATGATTTAATAGGTTTTCAGTGATGGAATAGTAAAAGCTATTTTGGCACAGCATAGTCATTTGGACTTAAAGTGCTTTGGACTTGAAGGTAGATTGAAAACTGAAGTGCTGGGCTCGGAGGCTTGTGATCAGCATCACAAAATCCGTCTGGATCCCAGACACTAACAATGTACTCCAGGGACTGATGCTGGGCCCAGTACTTTTTAATATCTTCATTAATGACCCAGATGATGGGACAGAGTGCACTCTCAGGAATTTTGCAGATGATGCAAAACTGGGAGGAGTGGCACCACCAGACGAGTGTGCTGCCATTCAGGGTGACCTTGACAAGCTGGAGAAATGGGCTGATAGGAATCTCATGAAGTCCAACAAAGGGAAATACCAAGTCCCACACCTGGCCAAGAGTAATCCATGGCACCAGGACTGGTTGTGAGGCCAACTGACTGGAAAGCAGCTTGACAGAAAGTGGCCTGGTAGTCTTGCTGGACAAAAAAGTTGGCTATGATGCACAAGGCAAAATGAAAAAAACTGGTTAAGATCAAGATGACAACTTGACATCTAGTTAGCCGGTTTATGCATTTTGACTCCCCATGTGCTGTGCTAACAGTGCTTACATCTCATTGTAAACAATAATAACAATATTAACATTTATTATGGAAAAAGCCTTTTGTGCAAAAGTGTAGGCAAAGAATGACATTCAAAGTTACCTTATTTTAATAGAAACAAGATTCTAACATACATATGAAGACCAGAAATGCTTTCTAAATATAAGAAGCCTGTGAAATCCAAAGAAGACAATCTAAACAGTTTTGGTTTAAATCAGAAACAGACTAGCAGAGTCTAGTTTATTGCTAAGGAGCAAAAAAAATAAAAGTCTGTAAGTAGAGTGTGAACAACTTCAGTCACTGCAGTACATAGTTTAACAGCTACATTACAAACACATGAATTCTAGTAATGCTGGTTAGGACAGCATGATAGTTTATTGTGCTCGATGCCAAATGAATTTTATCAGTACTGCTCCTCAGAAATTTGACCTTGTAAAAGAAAATGAAACTTTATCTTTGTAATAGAAATAAGATGTCATATGGCTGAGCAAATGCAGTGTGTTCTGTAACCACTGAAATTAAAAGTCAAGCTATCAAGTGCAAACTATCACACAGCTTAATGTTAATTAAAATTCTCTTTTCCCGTACCTCCAGAAGGGATTTTTTTTTTTTTGACAAGAGAAATGTCTCAAGAGATATTTTCTATTTTACAAGGAAATGCACCTCCTATGCTATGTTGTGTTAAAAATTACATATAAGGGTTTTTTTCATTTTTTTAAGAAGACATATTATTTCAGAATGTACCTCCAAAAATATTTCCTTGTATTTCCAAATTAGTACTAATGAATCTGCCTTTTGAGCTATACAATAATCTGATTTCCTTTTGACATTTGTTTTCTTTTTTTTTTTTTTTTTTTTTCTGGGAGATGTTTAGGAACAATTCAGCTCTCCTAACTTTAGTCATAAACCCCATATATTTTGTCTAGGCTATTTCTTAACATACTGTCTGGAGTAGTGGATGTAAATAGGTATCTCCAGAAGGAAGTAAACTCATTTTACAAAGGCTATACAAGATGAATCTCATCCAGAGCGTTCAAGGTTGGAGCAAAAATTACAAAATAAGAATAACTGTAGAAATTGCAATAATATTGCCAATCTAATCAATAAATTACCTAAGATTTAATAGTCAGGACCATTTTCAATGAAAATATTAAAATGCTTCCAAGTTAGCCATCTTCTTTAATACTAAGTGTGTACATATATCTGTATATATACACACACAAATATATCGCAAAATTGACTAAGACCACTCGTTAAGGACCAAAGAAATCTCATGGAAATTATCACAGAATCACAGAATGGTTGAGGTTGGCAGGGACCTCTGGAGATCATTCAGTCCTACGCCTTTGTTTAAAGCAGGGTCAGCTAGAGCAGGTTGGTCAGGGCTGTGTACGGTCAGGTTTTGAATACCTCCAAGGATGGAGATTCCACAGCCTTTCTGGGCAACCTGCTCCAGTGTTAGAACTCCCTCGCAATAAAAAAAAAAAAAAGTTTTTTCTTATATTTAAGTGGAGTTTCTTGTGTTTCAATCTGTATTTCACTGGCTGGCACTGAGAAGGGTCTGTCTGTCTGAATCCCTCTCCCATCATGTATTTATACACATGGACAAAATGCACCTGAGCCTTCTCTTTTTGGACTTAAAATGTCCCAGCTCTCTCAGCATCTACTTACATATTAGATACTCCAATCCCTTAATAATTTTGCTGACTCTAACTCTAATGCAAAATACAGACACAGTAAAAGGCAGTTACTACCCAAAGCTTCCAGGAGGAATATCTACCAGAAAGATAAAAGGATGGGCAAATAACTGGGTTAGATAAATAGGAAGACATGGGAAAAAAAGACAGAAATTATGTCAGTGAAGTAAATTGTACCACGATATCACCTTACTCAATGCTCAGCCATTGTTTTCAGACATCTAATAAAATACAGTGTAAGGACACTGAAGAAAGTCTTTCTCACTCATAAGAATCTGAATGGTAAGTAAAGCTGTAGGCATTTAAACTGTGAAGACAGAAAACGGGAAAGAATTTGGAAGCTGGATTATAATCTATTTTAGAGTTAGCTGAAACTTGTCAAACTTTTCCTACAGCTACCTGCATGGCTATAAACAGGAAAAGTTTGAGTATTATGAAGTCTTCCTGAAGATCATAGTCTTACATGTTCAGCTAAGCTGAGAACAACTGGCAGTGGTAGGTGTCATGGGTCTTGCCTATTCAGTAATGTATCAACCTGCAGTGTCACAGTTCAGCCCATATGCACACATATCAAGTCTCTGGTAAACAGAGACAAAGGAAAAATGCATTTAAACTTAATTCACTGTAGAGATCTAGCAGTAAGCTACTTCTTGCTCTGAATTAATGCCAGACATCATGTGAGGAGATTTCAGATTTTTCCATTTCGAATTTCATCTTATTACATCAGTTCATCCTTTACCTGCTTGTTTCCTGAAACTGTTTACAGTTAACAGGTCCTGTGGATGAATTCTGTTAGAGATTCTTTAGTAAATCTAATAGTAAAACAGTTAAAAGGGAATCTGTTCCCCAAAATAGTTTGCTTACAGATTGTACTATTCTGGGGATTGCAAAAATAGCTTTCATTGTGTCATATTCAGAAGTCTCATGAGAAAATATATTTTACTGCTTTATTAACATGTTATATAGTATATTCATTTAACTTTCTATTTACTGTAGTAATCAGAAATAGTTTTGAAATTTACCTTATGTAAGAGACTGCATCGGATGTTTGTCTCAACATTGCTGGGACATCAAAGTACCACCTGCCACCACTACCATGGCAACTAGAAACTTTCTGTGAACTCGAAGTTGATTCTGAGAAGCTTAACCTAACCCCTGCACATGCGCCCAGACCCGGGGCCTGGAAGACAGAGGGGCTCGGAGACCCCTGGAGACAACCAAGGACTCTTGGAGACCCCCCAGTGATGGTTTTGGGCATGTGTACCACCGCCGGGTGGTGGGTGTGGTTAAACAAACCAGTTTTTAGTATATGCTAAGTAATTCTTGGAAGGAATATGAATATGCAATGTGACAACCCAATAAAAGAGCTAAGACGACGAATATTGGAAGGAATGTCCTCCCACCAGCCTTGAAGAATCAGACTGTTGGGATGCTGCAGCTCCGTGGTGGTAGCTACTGCAACGAACTCTTTTCCTTCTTTCTTTCTCTTTCTCTTTCTTTTGTATTTGTAAACTTGTGTCTGGCAAATAAAGTTACCTGGTGCTTGACTCTGTTTTGAGTCTTAATTCTGTTCCCGAGAATACGAGCAAGTCGTCTTCCAGCCACTTTTAGAAAAAATCCAAATATCTCTTAAAGACATGAGTATAGAACAACAAGAATCAAATAATTTTATAGTAAAATAAAAATGAGGACTTAACCTTCAAGAGTTTTTAAACTTTGATTAATCTGACTAATATATCATTGGAGTGTTCCTATTGTCTTATGACAGACTTCCAAGGCTTCAGCTCCTCTTCTTCAGATCAGAAGAAAGTACTGATTTTTTTTCAGTCTTAGTTTATCAAGGATATGTTATCAGGTGCTGACTATGTAAACAGTTTTATTGCTGTTTGTGGTCTCTTCTGTTATAACATCTGTATCTCTTGAAACTTAGAGAAAGCAAAGCGATGTATATGGTTTATATTGACTAAATTGAGTAGCATGTTCAACAGTCACTTCATGTAACTTTGCCTATAAATTAAGCATCTAGATTAAGCTAGTTGTCTAGATACTATACATCCATGATAGAAATGCTTTTCTATGTGACAGATGACAGGCTGAGTGACAGCCACTAAGAGGTTTTGCAGAGTTCATCCTTGCAGCTTGGATTTAGCTGGCTAATGTCAGGTTGAGAGAAACCTATTCACTATGCCTAAGTTGGTAACACTTTCTAAATAGAATCTTCCTTTGCACCATTTTAAACACTGCATACATTTTTCCTATATTCCATTAATTCTTGATTTTCTTTATCAGCCATTTTAAACTCATGCCATTTTATTTTGATGTTAAAGTTATACAATTCTCCTAAGTAATCTTTTTAGTGATCACTTTATTGGTTTCATTAATTAAGATTCCTTTCGAAATAATTTATTGTACTTGTGCACTATGGTTTCTCAGCTAAGAATCACAGAATTATAAAATAATTTAGTTTGAAAGGGACTTCTGGATGCTACCTGCTTCAGAGATCTAGATGCAGAGATACAGAGATACATATGAGTGCAAGGGAGAATCTTTTCTCTGAAATCAAATCACACGAAGACCAAACAAAAGTTCAAGAGGTATTTAGCTTTTGCTGCCCAGGTGGCACAAAAAAGGAAAACAGAAAGAATGTTATATCTTTGATTTGCTGATCTAGCCTGTCATAAAGGGTATTATTCATCTTCAGAGAGGTAGGCATAAGAATCTCATGTTCCAGTTCTTCAGTGTTCCCAAATGTGTAGTGAGTATATTGCATTGACCGGTATCAGGATCTATGCCTTCAATGCCTCATAATGTTAATTTATTCTAACATGAACAGAATCATGTCTAAATCATAGCAGGAAAGTGTATTTATTTAAATGAACAGAGTTTTTGTTTTTCAATTTATAAAATCTATAAATATAATACATAAAACAAACTTTGCATGTTTTAGAAACAGACCTTGTCTGCATATCTAAAACACATTTTATTGTTACTAGGAGCCTGACTAGGGAATTTAAACCTTAGAATTTATTATCTGTGGTTAATTTTTTTTTTCTAACAAGTTAGTTGGAAACAGAGTTAAACTAAATAATTTGAAATTGCATTCAGCCTATGCCTCTGCTTTTTTGGCAGATACCCCACAGCTGTGAATGCAGTAATTGGCTGAAGGTGATTTAGTGGTATATATTTCAGTAAGAATCCCAGAAGAGATCACAGTGTATGAAGCAATAAATGTCTTCTATAGCTCTGATAAACATGGCATCTCGCTGAGTGCATCACAAAGTGCTGTGAGATTTCTGCCATTGGAATTATCAGATGAAGCTCTAAAAAAGAAAATAATTTCTTGGCTCAAGAAATGCTTATTTTAAGAGATCCCTGCTTATAAAGACAATAAAATCTGGTCATCTGAGACTGAGAAAAGTTTTCAGCATCTGTAAATCAAAAACTTCACTCTGGCAAGAGCTTTAGCTGCTGTCCAAGATGGATTTTTGGATGTTAGAAGTTCTGAAAGTTCAGGTCTGTATTCTTGTTTGAAAAATGGAAGATTTGTCTGACCTTTAAATTATGCAGTTCAGATAAATGATGTAGTTCAGACTAAAAAGATTAGACAATGTTAATGAGGATTCCATTTCTTAGTATTTGCACCTATAAAACAATTTTCTCCCTCTTCAATACTTGAACTGTGAATTATTGCTTGAAATTGATTAATATGTTCACCACTCCCATTATCTATTTGATTCTTCCCCAGAGTAAAAATTACTTTTATCATAATGTATGCACACCATTGCAGGATCATTTATATGCCTCAGGCAGAATGATTATATAATTTTAGCCAATTCAGATTATTATTCAACTGCCAATTGATACAATTGGGAATGCTACACATTTCATATGTGATCAAGTGGACCAAGAACAGAGCCAACTGTTCCCTTCGTTACACTGATATCATCAAATGGATAGTTCAGTGCCCCCCCACCCCCAAAAAAACCCACACCCAACAACCCCAGACAAATGAACAAACAAAAAATCTGTGCCAAACTGTTATATCTGTTGCTTCAGGAAAAATGAGTTCACAGAACTCATATTTTTGAAAAATGAAAATATACAGAGTTAAATGTCAGATTAGATGGAGATAAGCATTTTTTTCCTTCCCTCTGCCATTTCCTTTTCTGGCAATGGATAATGGAACTTGCCTGCAAGTACACTAACTACCTAACAATATGGGTGCAGAGTATTGAATAGTGGATGAATTCACTGTATCAGTTTGCCACAGCTGAGACTGTGACAAAGTGATTAAGAATTCAGCAACGTATTCCTTGAGGAAGGAATGAACTCTTTCCCTGTGTCTGCAAGATGGTAGATGAAGGTAAATATGTATCTTAATATCATATAGGTTTCACGCCAGTTCTGTGTTGCACAGTTTTTGTCAAGAGAGTGTAGAGATCTTGACATGGGGACTGGCAGAAAATACATATGATACAAATGAGGTCCAGGTATTTAATCATGATTAAGAGAAAGTGCAGTGTTAGTACTGCATGCAGAAGTATGATGAAGCAGAATGTAGCAAAATGGTAATCCTCCAGAGTTGTTCAGCACTCAAATACACTTATAATACACAGATAGATTGAAAAGGTGCATGCTTTGAGATTGTTAGCGCATCTAGTAAAAATGAACAAAAATTAGTCTGCGGTCTAGGAACCTGGGATTTCATAGTTTTCAGGACTTACAGTTTTGCCAAGCACAGCACAAGATGTTTTACTCTGAGTTAATAATCTGCTTTTGTAATTAAACATTTTATTTATTTTAATTGGTTTTCTCTTTATAGAAGTTAAGTCATTTATACCCCTCTCCTTATCAGCTGTCTTTGTAATTGACTTGTTCCAGTTCTATGTTATGATTCTTGAGTTTCATTTTCCTTGTGTTCACTTTTTTTTATGAAATAGCTTTGAAACCATAGTGAATAGTTGTTAATGTAATATATGTATGCTAGTAGGCTATAGACATTAATATAGCTAGTGATAGCAAGGGCAAATATGGCTTCATGACTGATTTAGTAGATGGTAATTCTAGTCATTCCAAGAACTCTTGGGAGCAACAGTATGAATTTACCATTTACTACACATACACAGTTCCCTTTTTGTATCCCACTACACACACAGTTCTCCCTGCCACAATTCCAGCTCACTTTCTTCTTTCTAAACAAGTCATTAACATTTTAGAAGCTACAAGCACATAAGGAAGCTGTAGCTTTCTGTCTGATACCTTCCCTGGAAGCTGCTTATCAGAAAGCAGTACATTTCCTATATTAAATACCTTGCATTTTACTCTAAATGGAACTCTACTTAAATGGTATCTCTAAGACTTCAAATTTCACCTCCTGACTTAAATTTCACACTTTCAGTCAGCCACTCTAAGCCACTTTTGAATTCTGGCTAGTTGCTTCATAAATCTAAGCAATCTTAATTTTGTGCTCCTGGCTTTTAAAATGTATATATTCACCTACAGGGGAATAGAAGTTCCAGATGAGGTAAAGGGAGAGGAATTCAGGCACTTTCTTGTACTAGCAAATACCCCACATCATAAGCCCACCTAATCCTTCTCACTATACTGCAGGTGCCTGACTCCTGACTTCTTTCCTATTATCAATATTCATATTCCTTTAATATCTCCTTTCTTAATACTTTCATCTCTATCAGCTGGCACTGACTTACTCCTTTTAAATAATGTTTGAGAGTCTGTTGAATATCCTGCAATGCTTAGTGGCATACAAGTTGGTTACAGCTAGGATTTAATCTGCACAGTTTCAGTACAAGCCCAATGGGAATTCTTTTCCTCAGTACTTGAGGTCCTTGCTGTTGTGTCTTCTGTGCTATTTTTATTTGAGGTAGCAAGAATAAAGACAGACTTCAATTTTGCCTCTAGTTCCAGCATTCAAAGTTTAGGACATAATATTAGAAAACTAGTTTCAGGATTAAATTGTAGCTTAATTCTGGCTGTGGTTTTCCATTGCTTTGGATCTTTTTTATACCTTCTTTAGATGCTTGGTAATGTCATGAATTTGCCAGCCTGAATTTCAGTACATAACTTTTTGACAGAGTTATCCTCAATAACAAAAGGCAGCACCAAGTAAGACTTTGCAATGTTCCTTTGTAAGATATGGTCATTATACACCTTTTTTTCACATCACATCACCAGATGCAAATAGATTTGTATACTCTCTTGCTTTCTCTGGTAAGCTAAAGTTTCCAAGGCAATTGTATTCTTAGGGTAAGTATAAATGACAGTGAAGTGCTAATAATTTAATAAATTATATTCTGTTTTAACTAATTATGCAAAAATTATTCTACAAGGAACAAATATATTACTCATTCCAGCTCTAGAAAGGCTTAAGGAAATTATGCTATTTCGGTTTGTTCAATTCATGGCACCTTTTCTTTCACATCACCTTCTCTAAACTGCTTTTCACTGGTATTTACCATTTTTACCCAAAATCATGAAAAGTTAGTTTTAAGTCAGCCAATTCAAAACTGAAACCTTAGTATGCCTAAGAAAAATTAGGCTGAAGGCAGCACTTGAACATAGGACTGCATGAGTTGCCATCAAACTTAATAGTTATTTTTACAAATCCATAAAGGTGCCAAATGGACAGGTATAGGTAGAAAATTACCTTTTTCTTTGTAGTTGAAATAGATTGTGGCACAGAAAGAGACAGGAAAAAAAAAGCAAAAAAAACCAAACCCACAACAAGACCTGAGTTTTTGGTCATTAGAATTTAATGTATAAACTTCATTTCAAATTATTTTTATAAATAAAAGAAAGTATGATAAAATCTGTATAAGGTATTTCTGGAAAAAAATCAATGGAAGATTGATTAATCAGGGAACAGGCATTTTTCTCTTAATTAGTTTAGTTATTTATGTTAAAAAGTGCTGTCACTTTTCTGAACTGACTTAGTAATTGAGCAACATCTTCAGAGTATACATTATAAAATATCTAATATTTTCTTAAGTCAGTTAATGTACATCATATTGAGTTAAGCAGTGAATTAGGGCTGAGGATGTGTCTGTGAGGGATGAGTCTCATTGCCAGTACTTGAACTTCTGGTGCAGGTGATTGAAAAATCTGTCCTTTAAACAGTACAAGTGTCTAGTATCTGAAGATGTCTTTTCCAGTACTTTTATGAACATAAAAAGACTAGGTGTAGAACAAAGGTTTCTACACAAAATCTAGGAATCTGTATTGGGTCTGGCTGAGATGGAGTTAATACTCCCCATAGCAGCCCTCATAGCACTGTGCTCTGCATCAGTAGCTAGAAAGGTGTTGATAGCACACCAGTGTTTTGGCTACAGCTGAGCAGTGCTGGCACAGCACCAAGGCTGTCTCTCCAACATTTTTGCCCCCCCCCCAATGGCAGGCTGGGGCAGGGCAAAATCTTGGGAGGGGACATAACCAGGACAGCTGACCTAAACCAACCAAACAGATATTCCATACCATATGACGTCAGCTCAGATATAAAAGCTAAGTTAAGGGAGACGGAAGGGGGGCATTTTGTCTTCCGGAGCAACCACTATGCGTACTGAAGCCCTGCTTCCCGAGAAGTGGCTAGACATCGCCTGCTGATGGGAAGTAGAGAATAACATCATTTGTTTTTTCTTTGCTTTCGCGCGCGCAACCTTTGCTATCACTTTATTAAACTGTCCTTATCTTGACCCACGAGCCTTTTGTTATATTTTCTCCCCCCCATCCAGCTGAGGAGGGGGAGTGATAGAGCGGCTTTGGTGGGCACCTGGCATCCAACCAGGGTCAACCCACTACAGAATCTTAAATCAAGCTATCATCTTCCTTAAGCAATGTTCTTTCTCCAAGAGAGGGAAAGAAGTTAAGAGCTGAGCAATGTTTCAATCTCTTCTTCATCTCAAAAGAAAAGGATGCCTTAGATTCAAGAAAGAAATATATTCTGTCCTAATATTTGTATCAATTCACAAATAGGCCCTTCTTTTCCTTTCACCTAGCTCTGATGACAGGTGAACAACCAATCAGAGAAGCACAGATCTGGAATATGCTGCTGTCTCTTGTGATGATCATGTGATTACACAATATACAAAAATAGGCTTGTAGTAGGGGAAGGACTTTAAATATGTAGGTCAGAAAAAAAAAAAGTTATATGTTAGTATTTTTCTGTTAATGTGCTTTCCTTTCTTCCACCTTGAACCCCAAATTTTCTATCCTGGCAAAAATTTAAGTTCTGAAGGCACCATATTTAACCAATAGAATTTTGGTGGGCAGGAAGGTAGATGCTATATGTATGGTAATTTTGTTGTTGTACTGGGTCTGGCTAGGATGGAGTTAACTTTCTTCATAGCAGCCCATAGGGTGCTATGTTTTGGATTTGTGACTAAAGCAGTGTTGATAACACACCGGTGTTTTGGGTATTGCTGAGCAGTAATTGCACAGTGTTGAGGCTTTTTCTTTTTCCCACTCTGAACGCCCAAAAAGTAGGCTGAGCATGAGCAAGAAGCTGGGAGGGGACACAGCCTGGACAACTGACTCAAATTAATGGAAGGGGTATTCCGTGCTTAGCAGCAAAACAGAGGGCAAGGGAGGCAGGACTGGTCTTGCAGGTAGCCATTGCCTGGAGCCTCACTGGGCATCAGTCTGCTGGTGGGAGGTGGTAAGTGATTTCCTTTGCATCAGTTGTTTTTTCCCCTCTTCCCTTCACTTAATAAACTGCCTTTATTTTGACCCACAAGTTTTCTGTCTTTTTCTTTTCCTATTTTTCCCTCATCCCACTGGGTGGGGGGAGTGAGTAATCAGCTGTATGGGGTTTAGCTGCTGGTCAGGATAAGCCCGCCCCGGTTGCACAGTGAGCGTGTTTATACTGTAACATAGTCAGAGACTGGTAAATGCTAATTGTTTTTCTGAATAATATGTGTAAGAGTATGTGAAAGGAGAGAGCATCTGCTTACTGAAGGTTATCTGATCAAGGACTTTGCCAAACAGAATGATAAGGAAAAGGGGGAGGCACTAACAAAACAGAGACAGGCACAGACCTGACAAACAGCAACCGAGACAACGACAAGAAACGAACCTTGTCAGTCACACTAATGGGTTATCTATCTTCTGTGTGTCAGTGCTGCAAGGACTCAGTGCCAGCTACTGGGGGGGAGGGCCAGGGTGAGTGAGGCAAATGGGAGGTGTGCTCAGTGCCTGTGGCTGGATCGGGACCGCGGGTCACAGCCCGTGTGCCAGGTGCCGGCTGCGGGGAGTGCGTGTCTGTACCTTCCCCAAACCGGGTGGGCGTGGGGGGGGTGTGTGGATTCGCTGGCAAACCCTGAGCTGGACCAGCCAGGGAATTAGGAGGCCACGGGTCCAGGCAGGGGTATCGGGAGGTTGGAGGGTCCGTGCTGGTTTTCGGGGGGACCCACGAGAGCGGGGTGCCCGTGGGATGAGTGTGTGAGTGCTGCGTGGGTGCGGGACTGGGCGGTGAGAGGGTCCGTGCAGGTGCTGGGGGGATCGTCGAAGGTGCCGGTGCAGGTGGAGAGTGCGGTGTGTGTGCTGCAGCAGGGACCTTCTGCCTCTGCCAGCCCCAGAGGAGGGGGGGACGTGGCTGGGCTGAGTCCTGAGGGGGGGCTGCTGGAGGCACCCCCTGCTCCGTCTGACAGGCCGTGGCCGTGTCCTCGGTGCGTGTCCGCGTGTGTCTGTGCCTGTCTCTGGGACACACGCTTAACTTTGCTGCTGGGTGAACCTGCTAATGGGAAAATGGCAGAGTGACCCCTCAGGCCCAGCAGAGACCCCGGGCTCCTGGGAGCACCGTGCTGAGAGCTCCAGCAACTGGGAGAGAGAAATCTCTGGGCTTGGAGCTGCTGGAGGTGGCAGCCACTCATAATATCTTCTAACAGTAAGCATTATAAATAACTATTATTTTGTTACAGAAAAAAATTAACAGATTTCTTAAAGGACTAAGAATTGATAAAACAGTTTTGCATTAGTCAAGCCCACACAATTATATCGCCTTCTTTCTGGAATACTAAGAACAATCTAATAAAAATCACTAGGTATTGTCTAAAATATCTAACTACATCTGATTTTACTACTTACAGGTCTTTTCTGATCATTAACTGCGAAAGCGCTGTGGTTCATTTTACTGAAGTCACAGAGTGGTAGTGTTTCCTAATATGGACAGGTACCAATTTAAGGGCAATTTGGCATATTTCCTTCTCAATACTTTATATAACTGCTTTGTTGTTCCTGCTATTATTCAGTATTCCTTGCCCATTTTTATTCCAGAAATTCTCTATTATGGGACAGACACTTTACCAGAGTATTTGACTAACTCAGAAACTGTTGCTTAGGGTGGGATGGAGAAGGGCAGAATTACATTTTTCACAAAAGAGAATTAAAAAAAAAAATAAAATCCACAAAAAAATCCATAGAAATTCTTTCCCCTTTTAATGCTTCCAAGCCTAAGGTAGGTCAATAACATA
Organism: Haliaeetus albicilla; assembly: GCF_947461875.1. Classification (NCBI taxonomy): domain Eukaryota; kingdom Metazoa; phylum Chordata; class Aves; order Accipitriformes; family Accipitridae; genus Haliaeetus; species Haliaeetus albicilla. The sequence goes on from NC_091497.1 coordinate 22,309,589, forward strand.
GGCTTGACCATTGTTTCATAATTCCAACCTTCTTCCTTAATTGCTTCCCATTTTTAAAAGAGGCAGGAAAGAACAGTTGTGGTCATCAGAAAGGACCACCCGTACCGTCAAGGCTCTAAAAATACATCTGTTTTTTCTTGTATAAGCCTTTTACCTATTTAATGAGACAGAACATATCTTTTAGAAAACGTACTTCAATCTGTAGTGTGGATTGATTATTTTAATTACCCAGACTATTAAGAATGCAGTTCACTATTTTTTGCTAGAGTTTGGCCTCCAGACTAGATTCTACAACAGATGTGTTATTATTGAATTGAATCTAAGTCATGACAGTAAGACAGAACTATTGTTAATATATTTTATTGTTGGGTTTTTTTTACAGACTAAGTTAGAAGTACAATACTTACAAGATCTAGCAAAAAAAGAGAAGCCACAGAAAGAAACAGTGACTCTGTCATTTACACAGTTCATTGTAGGTGATGCAAGCAAGCAAAGCAAGATGATAGTGGATATTATAGTCATTCCAAAATTTGTCAACCTTCCCTTTTTTATGTATAGTTAGTGCTTACCAACCACTTGAAGTGGTTTACCTTTCCAGATTGGTATTAAGCCCATGTGAAGTATACGGTGATGGAAAATACTTTTTTTAGAATATCATTTTTGTCTGTCCTTGCTATCATGGTGTAGACTACTTCTATTTATAGCTCCTCATTTTTCACACATTCATTTGACTTTCTACAAATATCTATTACTTCTATCAGTAGGAATATTAAAACTTCGGAAGGAGGTGACCATCCATTTATGAGACAGATGACTAAATGATCCTCTTACACATTATAGTTAATTTATTTTTAAGTTTTGTTTGACTTACAGCAGAGCAAAGCTATATTCCTGTGGTTAACTGTCAACAGAAGATATACAACTTCTTTGACTTAAAGCCTTCCAACTTTCTGCCATATCACTTGGTAAATAGCTCCACTTGTTACCTCGTACTGACTCTTACAAAAATGTGCCATATTCCTGAATTTGTCAAAAATATCTACTAACTTTTGATAAACTTTATTTGTCTGACAGCAAATAACTAATCATACAGAATTTTAATAAAAATGCTATCAAGAAAAAGTGAGTTATCAATTTCACTGAGAATTTGTCTGTACTTAAACCATAAAGCTTCTTAGACACAACTGATTATTTTTTTTCTTAGGGGAAAAGACTGCTAAATAAAATGCAAAACTGTTTCACTTGTTTGCTATAATGTCTTCCACAACACAGGAAGAAACCAAAGAAGTAATCTAGCCCACCCCCTGCTCTGACACAAGATTGAAAGTACTAAAACAGTCTAGAATATATGTTTCTGATATTTCCTTTAAGAGCCTTTCTTTTTACATACCCGTTCCATTGTTTTGTTGTCCTTATATCTGTTTTTTTTTTCCTAATGCCTATTTTTTGTTTCTCATGGCTACAAATTAAACTGTATCAACCTTATTCAACATGATGAACAATTCATCAGTCTATTTTAAAATATTATTAATGAATTGAGATTCTTTTTTTTAGAATGTATAGAAATCTTTACAGTTCTGCTGATTTCCCTTATAAAATGTCTCTGTGAGTTACCAGTATAAATTCTGAATATAATTATGAACCCAAATATATCTTTTCTTTAATACTGTTGGATCTCACATGAGGAGCTCACCAAGGTTATAAATTGGAAAGTGATACCTACTCTTTGAATAAAGGTTTTCATCCCATAAGTGCTACAGTTATATTCATTTAATGTGCACCATTTCTCTGTAATTTGCTTATGAGATTTCATGTGGGTATAGGCCTTACTAAGGTAAAAAAAAAAAAAAAAAAAAATCTTCATCCCCTCTTCAGCTTCCTTCGTCAGTTCTCTAGAGCAAACAGGAAATTAGATTTGTCTGACAACATTTGATCTTGATAAATCTCTTAGTTTTTTCTTACAATCTTATTATCCTCTTAGTGTTTACAAATGGATTGTTTAATAATCTGTCCTAGTACCTTTTCAGTTGCCAAAAATGGCTGTAATTCTCAGCAGTAAATCCCCCACATACACTTTATCTTTTTAAAACACAGATACTATATTTGCCGTTTTACTGTCTCTTGAGATTTCATTCTTCCTTTGTGAATTTTCCATAATACTTGTCAATGGCTCAGAAATTATTTTCGTTGCCTTCTTTAAATATAGCAAATTTCATCAGAACCTGCTATCTCAAATACCTTTATCTACATAACCTTTAATCTTTCTTCATTCAGGCCCATGTTTTTACAGCAATTTTACTTGTCAAACGTTTCATCACAGTCAAACTCTTTTTTCAAGAATGATGTTAAAAAGAAATTGACCTTTTTGGTCTTTCCTTTTTCATCTGCTACTTGTTTATTTTTTCCATTGAACAGTCATATTATCCTTTCTTGACAACAATTAAAGAGATCCTTTTACTGTTGTATCTGGTACTCACTCACCAGCTTTAAGTCTTCTTTTTTCCTTTGCATATCTGAATTTTTTCCCCTTTAATTCCAGATTCTGTTTTTAATCTTATTCTGATTTATACATCATTGTTTCCATTTTTTATGGTATGATTTCTTTTTAATGTCAGGTCACTGAAGATTTTTCATGCAGCCATGTAGGTATGTACTTCTCCATATATAGTTACCTTTCTTCTACATCCATTCTTGCTATTGTGCACCCTGGAAATTGCCAGCTGCCCTGAAACTCCATTTTTTATTTTTTATTTTTGCTTAAAAATCCTTCCCTTGGGACCATATCAACCTGTTTCCAGAGTTTCCTGAAGTGTTTCTTTTTTTGAAATCCATTGTCACATTTTTGCTGTTGTCACTCCTTTCTTACCTCACGATCATGGACTCTATCATTTCATTTTCACTTTCACCCTAATTGCCTTCCACCTTCAGATTCTGAACCAGTTCCTCCCATTAGTCAGAGTCAAATCTATTGTCAACCCCAAAATGCTAAAAATGCATGAGTCAGGACCTCAAAACTTGTATGATTGTTATGGGAAAGAAAGTTTTAGTTTCTTTACATTTGTGTTCTGTCTTTTCAGCCCCTAGGGTGCTCTTGGGTTAATTTTTCATGCATTTCTCTGCAGTCATGAGGGATAGCAACCGGCTTTTTTAGAAAGTGAAATGAGATTTTCATCTACTCTTATTCTTAAACTGCAGGGCTTTAATACTGATCATCACAAGACTCTTCACAAAATGAGGATTTTCTATATTAGGTCCATTGACCACTTGTGGAAAAGTAGTATTGTATGAGTATTTGCAATCTCCTGCTGCTGTGTTTGCAATATTTGGTTATTGAAAAACTCCCCTTCTTCAGCTCTTTTTCATTTCTTACACTGAAAAAAGTTAAATCTCCTCTTCCCTCACAAGTAGTTTTTACTAAATTATGTGTCCTAAGGCTTTCAATAAACTCAGACAGTGAAGGCAGTAATAGTGGCATTAACCTTTAACATAGCATAAAACTCAATGTAATGAAATGAAAGAAACCACACAGAATAGTGGTAGGGTCTAATTTGCTGCTGTGTATAATTTCATAAAAATCTGTTTTGTGATCTAATGAATAAAAATATCTCTATGTTATAGTATGATGTTATAAAAGTGATTGTCCCTTAATTTTTTTTAGATGAGTTTAGATTTTTAATTGTATGCGGTAGTTGTAATAGTTCGTGAAACAGTGAATTTGTCCTACTCTATATATGTTGAGTTTGATATTCACTTTATGTAATGGATTTTATCTTCATTTTCAATTAGTAGTCAAATATTTGAAGGCTTATATCCAATGAAGGATTTATCGGTTGGAAAAAAATTTGGTCAAAAATGGATTACTTTGTAAAGGTCACAAAAATATGAACAGCCTGCAATTTTTATGTAACAGTTACTACAGTATCAGTTGCAAGTAACACACTAAATGCTAAGCAGCTGGACATCCAGATTCTATCTTTAATTCCTTTCTTCTGAGTAAATATCTGTACTTCCTTTAAGTTTTGTGCTCAGTCGGGGGTTAAAATGTAAGATACAGCCTCACGTCATTCTTCAGTGTAAACCCAAACTGCTGCCTGTGGTTTGATTGATTGTTTTACCGATCTGTTTTACTTTCCCTTTGTCCTGTGTGTTGCATCAATATTATGTCACTTCAACACTACACTACTGGTGCTTCTTAGTACACCTTTTTTATTGGCAAAAGTTACAAAGTTGGATGGGATTTGTATGCAGCCTATGATTAAGAAGCTTGCAGAATGGTGTGGACAACAGCTATCAAACTATCCATATGCTCCGTAGGCCAAGATGGACATTTTCAGCCAGTGAAAGACAGCTGGCTGGAGGCAGAGACCCCTTTCTGGCCCAGAATTTTATGGTCAATATACACGTGATTAACAAAGTTTCACTGGTCTGGTGATGCAGATAATATAATAATGAAAATATATTTATCTAGCCATTTACAAACAGCTTTTTGTAAGGTGCAGTTAAATGTAATTCCATAATCTAAGTCCAATGAATGGCTTAACCGGTTTACATAACTCTATATTACTGTATTCTCTAGATTTTTTAGTTATTTTATTGTTTTTGTGCACAAATTCAGAGAAATTTTCTATGTAAAAATGTAACAAAAAAAGAAAAATTACAAGGAATAAAACAGTTTTTTTCTTAAATCATAGAATGCTATGAGGAGTATTTTGTTCCTTGAGAATTCAAAGTACAAAAGTGTCATTAAGTAATAGGTACAGTACAGTTGCAAGCAGCAGATATAAGAAATATTTAGCTTTATAAGACTATCAAACGGAAGAGTATCCCAGAAACAGATTTATCCTACAGGGATAAAGGTTTGTAAGAAGTGTGAGAGTACAACTCAAGTAGAAAATTTAGAAGGTAAAACTTTCTGTCTCTCTCTTTCTCTCTCTCTTTCCTGTCTTCTCATTCAGGACAAACTTTGAGTTACAGATTCCACTTACAATATCTAACTTCAAGAAGGTTTTTGCTTGCACACAGCAGTAGAGAACAGTGTCCTGATTGACACTTCCTTGGGTCTTGCTTATCTCCTGGCAGCTCTTTCTACAACAGCTGCTTCCCTGCTGAGTCCCTCCTTTGCTAGTGAGAATCAAAGCCCCATCAAGCTGAGTTACGGGATGCCTCCTGTTTTGAAAAGCCAGGCAGGCAAACAAAATCAGAAAGGAACCATGTGATTCATATGACTACTTTGGGGCCTGAATGATACTTCTGGGTACTTTGTATACTACAGAGCAATAATAGCTTATTTGTCTATCAAAATGAACTCATAAAATTAATTAATTTATGTAAACTTAGTTTAGTTTAGTAGAGTCTGTTAAGATTAAAATAAAGGTGTTTTTGAATTCTGCATGTTTTTCTGTCATCTCTGTTAAAGCAATTATTTAACATTGTTACTTCATACCCTGTAAGATTAACTGTGAAGATGTTGAAGAACCTTCAGTTAATGAGGGACAGTTTGGGATTTTTCTCCAGAAACCAAGATAACTTTTAAAAAAATGCTGAATTGGAACAATCTTACTCTTTCACAGTATGGCTGTTATATGAAAATACAGAATCATTGTTTTCACTTGTCCCATTGAAACATTGGAAAGTGTAACTCTCCACTGAATTCTGAATTGTTCTGAACAGTGAGTAAATACAGCTTTGAGTTGTTTTAAAATGGGGGGATGTACCATAAGTTTTCTCCTAGATCCAGAAGTAATTTGAAAAAACTAATATACAGCGATTGTGCACAAGGAGAATAAGTGCAAGATATACCATGGGTTTGTAACTCTTTAAGCAGCCTTGTAATGAAAATATATGAAAAACTTAGTCATGCAACAGATCACCATTAAGTTGGTCACCAAGTGTTAAGGCTGTTTTAGCTTAAATTTTAATGTGCCTAACTGCCCAGTGTTGCACTGAATGTAGACCTGAATTGCTTAAGAGTTTAACAGAAAATCTAAGACTCTCAATGATGGTAAAACTCACATACATAAAGAAGGGGGTGTCAAAGTTTTCATGTACAGCTGGGAATTATTTCTGAAATGGGAACCCAGTATTGTTGAAGGTATGACTATATAGCTGCAGACTTGTGCACAGCTTTAGCCCTCCCATTCAACAACAACAGCAAAAAAATTATTGTAAGCAAGTCCATGATACTGGGTTTGTGTCTTGGAAAATAAAATTGTATGTCTAGTATTCCAGGTATAGGCTCTATAATGGCGCAACAAGGTACTTTACAGAAAGAACTATCTACATGGTTACAGCAGGTGGACCAGTGAAGTGCAAATGGTTGTTTTGTCAGTCTTTACTGATTTGGGATCACAGATCTTCATGTGCAATAATAGTGCCTTTAGATTATCAATATAATATTAGTAACCATACTCACAAGCAAAGACAGCTTGGTGGCTAGTGACAACCCAAAACAGAGTATTTATGGGGACATTTAGATGAGTAGCTTTTCTGGAGTACCTATTTTGTATGCACATGTATGAACTGAAGATGTACTACAAAGTTTTAAAATTTGTCTAGTAGAACAACATTTGGTGCAAATACTTGTGGCCATGTGTTCTTCAGTAATCTGAGGTTTTGAGAATTGACATTAAAAATATGCTGTAGATCCAGACATATATTAAACTCTTAGGAGCATCATTAGTGCTCTTGCAAAAAGCAAGAGCTCTTGCAAATGCTCTTGCAAAAAAGCATCCTGCAAAATTAGAACATGAAGAATAAAATAAATTCTTCCTACAGTGATTGATACAATTGAGAAACCTCTCGATGAGAATAATAATAACGTGAAGGAAAGCTAGAGTGAGAGAATGTTGCAAAACCGAGATTAGTCTGAAACAGATTGCACATGGTATACATTCTATGTGAGAGAAACCATTCAACAAACCCATATTAATGTAGAAGTATGGATACCACCTAAATATTGGGGGGTTTCTTGGATACTTTTGGTCTAGAAGATATGACTTTCAGGTTTTTCTGAAATACAGAAAATACAACAAATGCAGTCCAGCTGCAAGTGCAGGGATTGTTTATAATTATACCAATATGAAGCAGTGTCATTATATCAACTTGAAGAAGTGTCAGTCTCACACTGACACCACACAGGCTCTGTGAGTCAAAAAATGGTAAGGGATAATTCTTTCCAAATGCAGCAAGATCAGTAATAAGATACAATGGACCACGAACTTCCAGTAAACAATGCATCACAGGAGAAGAAACCAGATGAATTCCTGAAAATTCATAATTTAGAGATGCTCTAATATCCTGGCCAGAAACACAAAATATTAGGTGCTCCCCCATGCCAATAGAGAATTATTGCTGCATGGATTATGTAGCATAAGACATAAACTAAAATGTTGTTAATTTTTTTTTTTTACAGTTCTTGTTGCCACTCACAATCCACATGCTCTTTAACAAAGGAAGATTATATGAGTATAGAAATGTATGTGGAGTTAACAGTAAACTTCCAGTTGAAAAATGTCATGCCTGTACCAGCCCCAGCTATGGTGTGAGGAGAGAATCTATTTTGTTCTAAGTAAAGCACTAAAGTTAGAAACCACGGTAACTGGATTCATGACATTCTTTCTGTGTGGTTGATCTACCAATAGCATTCTTCTGCTATGCAAGGTGTCTCTGCTGACATCTGATCAGAGTGCCACATATATTCCTGAGCAGATTTAGTAGTCTGACATTTCTTTTTCTGACTCTTGGTCACAGCCATCTGAACCCCAGAACTGCAGATAGGACAGGAGTTAGAAATAAAAAAAGTCTACAATCCCATAAAAGGTAAAAATAGCTGCAGGTAGCGTTGCTGTTGAAATATGATGCCTGCTGTGTGTGGCAAGAAGAGGACTAAGTGTCATTTTCACCAGGTGTTTTTGATGAGGTGATGAGGTCTTGGTAAAAGGTGGTGCTACATTCTACTTCTTCATGTCAGTCATACTGTCTATAATAGATCTTTCTTCTCTAGTTCAACGGATATTTAAATGTTATCTTTCTATCTTACTCTAACAGTACCTGTCACTGAAGGAGACTAGCCATTCTTGAAAATCTTGGCTGAAACAACTTCTTCTGAAGTTTCATTCTTACAGCTCATAGGATCAGATGTTTCACTCAATTTATAGCAGCACACAACTACAATAGCAGTTATCAATTTGAATTATGAAATTAATATGCCTTTCCACATTAACTTTTATTTTCAACCTTATAATTTTTAAGAATGTAGTTTCATTGTCTACAATGAGCAAAACTTCAGTACATCTGGGCACATTAATATAACTTACTTACTATGATTTTCACACCATTTAACCTTTCTTTTTCCCATGTGATATTTTTGTTGTGGAAAATTCCTAATAACTCTACAATTGCTATGTAAAATGTGCATTACATTATAGGGTTCTAGCTACAGCATGTAGATCTTTTCTTCACAAAAAAAGGAACTCAAAGACTTAATCCATACTGATATGTTTTTAAGTCACAGGGGCAGTATGCCACCTTTGTACAGATAATGGTGCACCACTTCCTTCTTTGCTCTAAAATATGTGCATACTGATTTAAAAAATCCAAGTTATTCTGTCTGAGTTCTTGAAGGAAGTTCAGGTAGTGTCATCATTTATTTTATGGAGCTCCTTGTGAGCTTAGACACAGTATTGAATGGGCAGTCATCTGGCTTCCTAGGAACAGTAAAGTCTGAGGTCACTCATAATTTCTATTGTATTTCTGATTAAAAGCACTGTGAGTTTTAATCCAGTTTCGAGGATGATCAGCATCCACGGTCCTCCCCCACCAATCTCTTTTTCCCTTCTTCCAGCCAGTAGATTCCTTCCAGCCTCTCAACACTTCCTTCAGCAGCTGCTGTAACCTGTTCCCTAGTTGATGCATCAGCAAGTGAGCATATTTGCCTCCTGAGCTGTTTTTCCAGCTTTAGAGTAGTCTGAATATTTCTGTCATTTAGGTGATTGCTACAGAAATTGACTGGATCATCACGGTGTGTGAATTATTTCCTTGCAAGATTGAGGCCTCTATCTCCCTCCTTCAAGAGACCTGAGATTTTATTAATACTGTTAAGTATTGACATGCCTCAGCAGAGGGTGGTCACAAGGCTGTGGCATATCTTAACGCATTATTCCTTTTCCTGTTATCTCACTTGGAAAATAGACTGTAGACATATATTTCAAATATATATGTCAAACAAAGAAAGCAGACAATGGGTAGCAATATTTGGCCTAAAATTTGCGTGTGAAACAGCAAGATTCTGATGCAAAGGACCACCACATAAGAGGAATGATGACTCCTTAAGAATATAAAAGATTTGTCTGAAAACTAGCTTGCTGTCATGAAGAAGAATCCGAGAAAGGCAATGAGGACTCAATAGCTGGTGTCCCTTCTCTTCTGCTACACAAAGAGGTGCTGTCCAGACCATTAGACACATATGCCTTTACACATGTGAGTATGTGGTTACAAGAGACTGAGTGCATGAAATTTATGAGGATAAGCACCAGTAGAAGCAAATTACTTACTTATAGTATTGGTAAATAAATATCACCTTCCCCTTTCATAAGATCTCATATTCGATTTCTTACATTAATTTCCCAAAAGGATCTATAAGGAAAGTGTTCATATGAACTAGGGCTCTAAGCACCTATGACAGTCAGTTCAGATCTGCTCATTATACAGCTAGAGAGGTATCTAGTTCATTCTAAATTAGGAACTTATTATCTGAATAACTCTCTAGACTCCATTCTTTATATTGACTAATACTGCATTGGCTTAATTCAGGTTCCCAAAAGTAAATGTTTACTATGATCTGAGATATCTTAAATTGTCAGAGAAATATGACAGATATGACATTGGAAGATCCACACTGCTGTAAACCGACACCTGGAAACCAAAAGAATATCTAGACCATTCCAAATGGCAGGACATATCTATGTTTATGCAAGTGAGTCAAGTTGATCTCTTTTAACTATAATGGAAATTTATGTAGCTCACTTCTAGATACATACCTATATGTACATGTTTAATTTTTTTACAGGGTTTAATATGATCTCAGATCATTGATCCTAAAGTAAACCAAGAGCACATCTTTCAATAATATGCACTTGAAAACAGTATTAAAAAACAAACAAAAAAATTGATAGGAAATTTTACTAGGATACAGGTTTATTTTGTTTTACATGCATTATCACATTTTCCCAATGGATCCTAGTCAAATGAGAAGACAATTTATCAGTATTACAGAAACAAAAGGATTAAAGATGAGCAAGACACGTCTCTTCCATTCATTTTAAGAGCTCTGAAGAGATAAATTAATGCCTGTATTTTAAAATTTAGACTTGGGGATGTGTGGGGTGTGGAAATACTCTAGAATATACAGAATGACATAAAACCTTATGGTCTTGAAGCAAAAATTAAGCTTAATGGCTATAACTCAAAATCCTTAGATATAAAAGTGCACCAAAACAGGGTTTTCCTTATGTGTCATTTTCTACTTTATCATTTGAATGTAATCCCAGGCAACCATTTTCAATGGATAAAACCACCTTTTGATACAACTCTGCAGTATATAATTTATTTCAATAAGCCAAGTGATTTGATAGGAAGAAGTCACCACAGGCTATATCACATCAGTATGGTCATTCAGAGAAAGAAGGTGTCTTCTGCTCTGATTATGACCCTAGTGACCACGAGTAGACTTTTGGACTAATATTTTGCTGCCACAGGTGGAAGCAGTTAGAATTTCAGAAAGTGAGATGAATATCTTGTCTGTTGGTATCTAAGTAGTTGAACAGACACATAAGTGATTGAAGGAATTTGTTAAAAATAGCAGCATAATTTGCACTTCCTTTTGAACACTTTCACCAACATGTATTAAAAGCTGGAAAATTGAAATTCTGAATGTAATTAATGAATTACAGTAAAGAGGATATTCTCCAGATCAGGTACTGTCTTGGGTCTTCCCAAGTAGAAACTTCCAGACCTGACTGAAAAGAAGGAGAAAAAGCCAGTCAAGTAATATATCCATGGTCAGTGCAGCTCTTCGGTGAAGATCAGTCCATCTTGGAGAGACAAGAGTTAACCCTGAGAAGGAACAGCAGTGCTATAGTAATGTAGTCTTAGTACTGGAGCTGATTCCAGGAGAAGATCACTTACAGGAATTAAATACAGACCTCCTCAGCAATGTAAGTACAATACACCTAAATAGATAAAGCAGAACTTTGTGGCCCAATTAGGATACAAACCAGCAGGGTTCCCTCTCATTATTTCAATCTGGACAGGCTCCATTATTGTGATACTGCTGTTCTTATCTCTGCTATTTTCTGCCCTTCCTGTTCTTTCTCTTTCAGTACAAATTGAAACAGCATTCAGCTGTAGTAACAGTTCTATTAGATTATAAGGCACTAAGACCCTACTGTGACTATCTGCTTTGACACCCTCAGTTAACTCCTGCTTAAATGGGAGAACCTTTTCTTTAAAGAAACACATTGCATAAACACAAAACATTACCTTGGTTCCAACAATTCCCAGAGTGATTTCTCCTTGGAAATTCCCAAGTGATTACAAATGGTTACAGTCATTTATCATTCCTGTTGTCTTATTTTCAAACTTTTTTCCAGTTGAATTTGTCTGCCTTCAAATTCCATCTATCAGACCTTGTTACTTTCTCAGCTTCTCTCCAGATTCTATACCAGTAAGGTAGCTGGCCTACAGCCAGACTGATAGTTTAGGCACAGGTCTCTGCTGTGGAGTGATACCCTTTCCTCTATGGAAGACCTAGATTGTTCATTCCCACTCTGTGGCCTGAACAGTAATGGAGTCTAACAACACATCATAATACAAAGCTTTATTGACACACTAAGAAAGATGAGCAATAACACAGCCATAAGGTGGCTCACACAATCACTGATAGCAAACACAGGATCGTAAGTGATGCCGTGTCTCCAGTGGACGATCAGTGACACTTAGTGTGTGGGTCATCTGGCAGCAACAGCCAATCATGCCAAAGCCTTCTGAATGTGGGTAAGAGTTGTGACACCCCTTGGCTCCACAATGGTAGTGTGATATAGAATCATAGTTTACATGAATAATGTGGGCAGCATCCTGCCCACGCTACTGGTATCAGTCAAGGGACAGGGTGTCAGGAAACAGGGTGATTTGCTAGCAGTATGAACTTAAAAGGATAATCATAATTTTCCCTAGACAGTCCACTTTTTCAAGGTTACAATACTCTAACAAGAAAGTACGGGATTCTTCTTCACATGCTGAAGCTTGATCTTGAAACGTTTCAAGTGGACTAAGACATATTTCTTCCCCGAAAATATTATAAAGATAGCTTCTTGAATGACTTTCATGATAATGACGGTGAGTTGGATATTAATTTTTCACCTTTAAGGATATTTTCAACTTTCTTTAACAAAGAGCAATTTAACTGATTATCTTCAGGGCTTTTAAGTAGTTCTGTTTTTTTTTAATGCAAACTTAAATTACTTACACATTCCAGTCCCATTCTGAATCATCATGAATGCAACTACTGAAGTTCAGAGGAGATTCAAAGACTAAGAAGCTGCAAACCCCTCCAAATATCATAGCCATCAAGAAACAAAGAAACTGTTTTGTGTAGCACTCAGTCTAAAATGTAATTCAGGAAAAAAAAATAAAAACCAAACAAAAATAAAGGCATTTTTCTCTTTTCATGTCCCAAGACTTCATGTCTCATTTGAACTTAATTAAAATTCAAATTTATTTTAGGTTCTGTTGTCTCCATCCCAAAAGTAGGGTTTTTTTTCTCGTGCCATACCAAGTCTCAGGTTTGAATCTGAAGTTCTATCTCTATCAAGGAAAGAGAAGTGATCATTGGCCAAGGCTTATATTTCATAAGAGATACTAAAAAGCAGAAACATCTGTACAAAAGTGTAATATATATTTGATTCTATGCAAGTAAAGAATGATTCCAGTGGCAAAATTGCTCACAAGCTTTCCACACAAAATGGACAACCATTGCAAATTAAAATAGGAAAAGTAAAGTCACAAGCATGTGTCTGCAATTTTCACTGCATGGGCAGCATAAAAGAAAAGGTTTGAAAGTGTAGTGCAAACTGTGTCACCCTTAATCAGTAAGGTCTAAATAATATTTTACAGGTGCAAAGTTCTAAAAGTGATCTCTTATGTCTTTTTGAACCCCATGATGTCAACTATCATGCTTTCAGTAATAAGATCTACCTCAAAGCCTTTTTAGCACCATAGGATTTCTTTCTGCTCTCCTAGGACTTCTCTCTGATCTTGGATAGCCTTTGGATCACAGTAGGGATGAAAGATCTTGAAACAGAATGAATTAATGAACAAGCAAACTTTAAAGAATTCAGGTCTTTGTGTCTTAATATGACACAAACTACTTGTTCTAAAATTGCCCTGACATGAATAACTTTTCTGTCATTTCCCTATGCTACAACCCAAGGATCTATGCAAACTCAAAGCTTTATGCTGATAAATTACTGCATTCAGTTCTCATAAGAAAACATATCTGTCTTCAGAACTTCATAATGCCTCATGAAATCTGCCAAAGCTTAACATTTCTATTGTCTGAAGCCCCAAAGGAATTTGCTGTTATCAATAACTATTTCTCTCCTTTGCTTTTAATATTTCTGACTTAAAAGTACAGACTTGTTTGGCACTTGAACTGCACAGTTTGAAGCTGGCCTGTAAAAACATCATTTATTGTTGTCCAGAAGTCATTGTCAACGAAGTATCCAATACTCATGAAACCACAGCTCCTATAAAATCGCTCTGTAATAGATGGCTTGAGGATTTGTAGCTCTCTTGTAATTGTTGTTTGAGATCCTTTCCTAATAACCACTTATACATAATCAGATGGACTTTATGCAACCTCATCCAGTAAATGGGGCATGTGAACCTTTCTCTATTACTGCCTCCATTGCTCACAGACTACACAACAGTTGATAGTAATTCCGTGAAAAAACAAATTACTGTTCTAACAATAGAAATCTCAATGGCCTTGACATAAGTCATTTCAAAATACAGTGGAGCCCAGATCTACAGGAGTGCTTTAGAGACAGAAAAATTATTTGTTAGACTGGTTTCCCACTAAATTGGTCATTGCGCTTTTTGTTCTGGGGAAAAAAAAAAGAAAAAAAAAGAAAGAAAAAAGAAAGAAAAAAAAAGAAAGGAAATTAGTTTGATAAAATGGTTAGGCTCTTAAATTTATGCTCCTCAAATAAATCCTTTACTATGTTGTTTTCACAGCTGCCCAGAAAGAATAATTTTAATTTGCATCCCAATATCAAGTGAAAAATGTTTTGTCACACTGTTTATAGAGGGCAGCTGAATATATCACACTGCTTTGAATTACTTTAGGGAATTAAAAATGATGTCTTGTACTTATGAGAGTAATATGGATATGTGTAGCCCTAGTGTTAAGTTGTTTTTTTAATTTTGCATTGTGCAAGGTATTTAGTAAAGATTAAGTAGATTTTTTTTTCTTCAAATCTTGTGTCCATCCTACTTAATGGCTGAGATACCAAATAACAACAGCATATAAACCAAACAATATGCAGGAATCAACATAGGTTTTGTAAAAAGACAAAATGAGCTGTCACCCCGTCACACAATTTATTTTATTCATTGCTGTTAAACAGACAAGAGTTGTATACGTGCTTTCTGATTCTGAATTGTCTGTAATTTTAGGGCTGCATTTGTTGTTTATGATTCTGTGCTCAGAAGAAACTGGCTAGTTATATTCACTTTTTTTGCCATTCTGTCTTCCCTCAATTTGGCCTGAACTCAAATTTTTGCTATAATATGATTTTTATCTTTAGAGTTACCGAAGTTTAGAATGTTACTTTGTTTTCATATGGTGACTGAAAAAAGCATACATCATACCATGTGTTTTCAATAGCATGAGGCAGGCTCTTGACAGGAATTATTGTTCAATATTAAACTCTATCCAACTTCAGTGAGACAAGGGAAGGCTTTTTGTCTGCTCACTCAGCTACCAAATTATTGCACTTACGATCCTAAATATTTCCTAAGCTTGTGAAGAACAGCATGGGACCAAGGCCAGCTAACCAATATTAAATTTGAGAAAGATTAGTCAGTGAGATTTGTCCTATTATGTGATTCCTATCTGCTATATGTAATTTTAAATTTTTGTCAGTAGCCAGTTTATTAAATTTGTGTGTACATAATTATTTTTAAGAGATATATATTAATATTGACACACATTTAAATTTTGACAATCGCATTACATGAATTTTCCCAGGTTACACTCAATCACAGAAAAAAAACCCAAAACCCTTAGATGATTTATGATGTTTGGATTTCATAGATTAAATTTCAGTCTGTCTCTTACTATTTACATTATGTAAAATTATATAAACTCATCTAAATTTTATCATATAAGCTTGCCAGAAATGTCAAGAAGCCATGCCATTTTCATAGAAAGGACCATACTTTACTGTCTATTAACCTTGAACTTAACAAAGCACTAAAAATAAAGAACTGCAGAGAAACTAAACTCTACATGTTATAGTAGCACAGATAACACCTATACCAAAATATAGTGTCGTGTTTACACTAAATATTACATGGTAGTTTTGCTTTAATATTATGTTGTTGTTCTGGAAAAGGTAGAAACTGAAGTAAGCTAAGCTGTACTTACCAGTGCTAGAATTGTCACTTGCAGTATTGCAATACTTTACATATTACAAATGAGTAGTACAGCACTGTTAATGCGCTTAGTTCTTGCTCCATAGTTGTGTCATTGTGGGCCTTTCTGTTTTCTTCACTGACCTCTGATAATAGATTTTAGTTCAGTTTTGAAATACAGGTAGCACTTTGGTTCCAGTTGAATAAAACAGATTTGGTCTGATACCTGTATCTCTAACTTACTTGCAACAAGGCATGAAGTCAGGTGTTTTACTCGCTCAGGAGCCTCATGTTCAGGTGTCCGAGCAACTGGTAAAAATTCGGTCACAAAGGGGGAGAAAGAAAGAGAGAAACAGGTTTCCTCTGTTAATTTCACTATCCTACCTAACAATCTTTTGGGAAATCGTGTTTACAGTCACGCTTATCAGGAGAGGGGTACATACTGACAATGCTACTGCTCTGATTAAGGAAATATAAATATGGGTTGCGTAGCATGACATCATTACTTTTTGCTGTGAATGATGAAAGAAACAAATGGAACATTTTATATCCTATGATGTAAAATAGTAAAATTAGTACTTGTAAAAGCAGATTTTAGGATTACAGTCAGTATGTAACAGTTTGCCTCTGCCTTTCCTTCCTCCTCATACCTTTTCTTTGCTCCATCATGGTCTCCTCCATGGGCTGCAGGGGGACAGCCTGCCTCACCATGGTCTTCCCCACGGGCTGCAGGGGAATCTCTGCTCTGGCACCTGGAGCATCTCCCCCCTCCTTGTTCACTGACCTGGGGGTCTGCAGGGTTGTTTCTCTTACATGTTCTCACTCCTCTCTCTGTCTGCCGTTTCTGTGTGCCCCGCAACTTCTTTTTTCCTTCTTAAATATGTTATGCCAGAGGGGCTACCACTGTTTCTGATGGGCTCAGACTTGGCCGGCGGCGGGTCCATCTTAGAACCAGCTGGCATTGGCACTACTGGACACAGGGGAAGCTTCTAACAGCTTCTCACAGAAGCCACCTCTGTAACCCCCCCTGCTACCAAAACCTTGCCACGCAAACCCAATATAGGAACAAAGCAGACTCGTGGCACAATTCAGGCTATCCTCTCAACTTGTATAGTTGTTTACAGCTGTAAGAAACTATAGCAAACCACTGAAGTTACAGAACACCATGTGGTTCCAGCTACATGTTCTTTCTCCCAGGAGGATATTAAGTGCCTGAAGTAACAAGAGTTACTATAACATATCCTGGGTTCCCCGTGAGGCTTTCCTCTGAGTAGTAAATTATAAGGCACCAAGGTTTGCAAAACTGGAGTGTTTTTTTCCTGTTGTTGGCACAATGCAAAGCAGCCAGGAAGAGAAAACAGAACATGGTTGTCTTTATTTTGAAATGGAAGATCAGGCATTTATCATAATCTCAGAGCTGAGTAGATGCATCTTTTAGGATAATTTTGTCTGTCATCTTCCTTTCATTTGTTAAGTATTCATTGTTATGGCCAAAAGCTGATGATACCTTTTCTTGTTCTTGTTCTTCAGTTACTTGGTTTTTTAAGCTTTTCACACATGCAAAATAGAATACAATGATAAAAAGCTGTTAGGTATTTGAGGATAAATTGCATATTTATTATAAGAAAAAAATATCTCTGGTGTGGACTGATTCAAAGAAATGAATTATGGAAGTGTGAAATTAAAATTACATACTGAAATAGTTTTGACTCAGAAGAAGGGGGGTAATATAAACCCAATGGTCAAGGTTGTGTGATAAAGGCACTGTCCATTGTCACTGCTAAGATAATTGTTCATACAAGCTACTTTAATAAGGGCCAACTGAGTAAAATAAAATGTTTCTTCCTTTATGTCAGCAGACACTCGTTCACATCCTATACATGCAATAACTTATAACACTATATTAGACTATATTGTTTATTTTAGTCAATTAAGCTAATAAGAGAATAATCGCATTGATTGGATTTTTTTTTTTTTCATAAACCCATTCGGTATTTATATCACTACAACTGGGATTTAGATCTCAATTGTAAAAGCATCCCAGCAGACATGAGCCCTAATTACCTTAAAGTTTTACACAACATTTTGAAAGATACCCTTGTTTACAGTGAAATTATGCATTAACCACATAAAGAATGTACATAGGTTGGTAATATTTTTTAAAAGTAAGAATTACATATTTCTTCTCCAGACTTTACAAGTCTGCCTATGGCCAACTCATCTGATTTAATACACCATACTCAGGGCCTACTTTGCATTTGAATAGTCTAGTTTGTTGCAAAGGATATGCAAAAGCAAAAGACCTTTTAACAGATTCACCTGCAATTGTGGAAAATTATAAATAATTAATAACTGGTTCTGTAATGCAAAATTTCCAACTGAATTAAACAACATATTTTAAAGATATAAAAGAATATTTACTTTGACATTTCAGTGTTAGTCTATGCACAGACAATGTCAAGAGATTTTCAGGATAAACGAACCATATTTCTTGTGGGTTAGTAGTAGTTTTTTTATCTGAAAGATTGTTTATAGGACTCTGTCCAACACATAAGGAAATGACATGCAAGGAAAAAACATGTCAGAAGTTTTACACTATATTTCTAATAAGTCAAGCAATTTGTTTTTTGTTTGCATATATATACATGTATGTATATATGTATGCATATGTTTATGTATATATGCTTTGTTTTGTTTGTTTTTTGGGTTTTTTTTAGATAATGCCATCTGGACAAATATTTCAAGGTAAAACCAAACTAATTTTGGGGAAAAAAAATTGAGACTTCTCTAACATTTTAGATATTACTCATTTACTTCTTCATCTGATTTTCTTCTCCAAAATAGGAATGAACTAAACATCTTTACAGGTAAAACAGCTGAAGCAAGCAGTTTGTTGAGTTTGATTTATTTATTTCTATTTTAAACAACATCTATACTTTGCTTGGAGTACATTAAAACTCTGATAAAATTTAAAATAAAGATGATTTATCTTTCTAGATTTTTAAAGCTATAACTCACACTTATATGCCACTTGATAAATGCTAGCCAGAAGATGCTCAATATTTTTCTAAACTTAGCTGTCCCAATAGTGTTCATTTTTGAAGAATTTAGTCCAGGATTTGATTTGTTCACTTTATTTTCCTTTCTTATGTGTGATCCATTATTGATTCCTACACTTTAATTGTTTTGAGCGCATGCACACTGTAATTATTTAATAAACTCAGCAAAAATAAATAGGGAAAAATCATTAACAGTTAACCTGGTCAAAGTTCAAGTAAAGTATATTCTTATAAAACCAAATTGTCCATCTTGCTGTCCTTTCTATTAATTCATGCATACAGATCATTAATGGTAGTATCTGACTCTTCAGCATACACCCACTAATGTATTCTTTCTTTTTAAACTTCCTTAAGTTTACGTTCATTATCTTTCCAAAACCTGATTTTAGTAATGAAGAAGTTTTCCTCTATCATAGGCTCTTGCTCAACTAGTTATGCAGTATCGGCATAACTCCTCTCTCAAATATGTATTGAACAACAAACACCACTTTCACTACCATTCATTATCCCTAGATCTGTGAAGAAATATTAGCTGTGACAGAACCTTTCAGTCTGAGAATTCAGTGGAAGAGGAGATTTAGGCTGACAACAGACAAGCGACATGTCTGAAAGGCCAGAGAATGTAATAGCAATTGCATGTGGGGAGAACAAAAAAAAGAAGATGTTGACACAAAGTAGAGTTGAGAAGCAAATTACTGGGAAAGAAAAGATTGACAGTATAGGCACAGCTTGAAATGAGTGTAAGGACTTTTCTAAGGTGGTGTTTTGTAAGAACAGCAATGGACAGCCTGGAGAATTGAAAGTGAAAAAAGAATCATTACGACCTGAAGGCGTGATTAGCTGAACAGACAGAATTAGAAGGGGAGGACTGGGAAGAAATATTGAAATCAGATGACTTTCTAATTTCAAATATAGGAAGACCTGAAGGATGCAGGGAGATGATGCTTTGTAAATGGTTGCCAAGCAAAGCATTCTTAATATTGATGAAAAAAGGATGGGAGAAGAAGTTGCACAATAATATTGTCATTGTGTCAGTTTGTTAGTAAAATAGTCTGAATAAAATGACTGCAACAAAGACAACCCCTCACAGATAACAATTTTTTTTTAAAGAAATTAATGTTTGTTGGTGAAAATGTTATCTACTGGGATATTCCTGCTAAAATATAAAGATCAAGTTTATTAAATAACTAATTAAATCAATTAAATTGATTAAAGTAATGCCTATGTATATGGTATATTAAGTAAGTTTTACAATTCTTATCTGTCATGTTTTATTTCCATTCAGTGCCTATTGATAGACGAGAGTTTCTGCACAGTATAAAATGAGAGATATTGGCTTTATTTCTGAGATGGTAATCCTTGTACTAAAGTTGCCATGGGAGAAAACATAAAGGTCAGAAATTTTTTTTGAAAGACATGAAGAATAGCCACACTATTATAAAAAAGTTTGCATTTTTTTCAAAAGAAAAATATACAAATATTTTGTTTTCACCTTCTAAGATTTTATAATCTTCATGATGCACTTTTTCTTCAGTAATTCAGTTGTACTTGCTATGACGCTGAATAAACTGCAGCTCCTAACTCCTAAATCGCATAAAACTGCTGATAATTCATGTAACCAGTAATGCACCATTTTCTTTAGAGAGAAACAAAGAGTGGCACAAGTTAAGTGATTATTTGTCAGCCTGCCAGAATAACGTGTTATCTGCTTTGGGCATAGCAATAATGTGACTGTATTTCAAATAGATAGATAAATGTGTTTTAATTCACAAGGATTTACCCCTTTTTTCAGGTCCATTTCTTATTCAGCTGCTGATTTATCAGGCACCTCAGAAATGCTTTCTGTGTGCGATTCCTTTGCAGTTATATTTTCTCGTAACTATCTCTTTTTTTTTCCTCAGCTATTTAATGAAAGTGCACATTATACTGAACAGTCTTACTTATAGGCTTGTAATTTTCCCTTCAATTTTTTCATTTTTGTGTCTCTGTCAAAGTTTGTTTTTTCCTTTGAGATGAATACTTTGAAGTAACATTCACGCTGACATTCTGCAGATCGTACTTATGTTAAACAATACCATATTGCTCAAGCAGTGTCATTATACTAAATAGTTTCTAGGGTATTATTTTTCTCAGCATAAGTAGGAAAAGCAGATTCTCGACTTAAATTGAAAATACTAGGCAATGCTGAAAAACACTGAGTTTTTGCAATACTGAGTTCTACTCTGTCTTCTTCAACACTGAAGAACACCAGTTATCAACCTTTCTCATCACCTATGCATTCCTTAAAGATTTTAGAAATCTTTAGTGTACTTTCACATTAGTGAAGTAAATAATGTTCTGAATTTATGTGAAATAACTGACACCTGGAGATGCTAAAGTGGAAGTACGTCTATATGCTTATAAAGATATACAGTATTTATAACATATACTATATATTAAAAATATAAATTTATTTTAAGGTCTAATATTTATTAAAATGTAATGTACTAGTATATATATGCTCATATAAGTCAAAGAGCAATATGACTGAGCTTATATGAAAAATGTGCACAAAAACAGAGTCACAACATTTCTCCTTATGTGAGTTTTTGGAAAGATTTGAAAATGTTAATGTATTTGACTTCCACACAAAAATTAAAGGAAATATTACTCATGGAGCAGGTATTAATACTCCACCCTATACCAAATATATACCCTAAGAAGTAGGGAAGTCCCATAAAATATTTAATGAAAAATAGTGAAATAGATCACCAGTAAATGAAATACCAACTGTTTTGGTTTAACCCCAGTAGGCAACTAAACACCAAACAAACACTTGCTCACTCCCCCCTCGATGGGATGGGGAATTGAATCAGAAGGGCAAAAGTGAGAAAACTCATGGACTGAGATAATGGCAGTTTAATAGGTAAAGAAGAAGCTGCGCATGCAAGCAAAGAAAATAAGAAATTCATTCACTACTTCCTATTGGCAGGCAGGTGTTCAGCCATCTCCAGGAAAGCATGGCTCCATCATGCGTAACAGTCACTTGGGAAGACAAATGCCATCACTCCAAACATCCCCATTTTCTCCTTCTTTCTTCATCTTCTATTGCTGAGCACAACATAATATGGTATGGGATATCCCTTTGGTCAGTTGGGGTGGACTCACCTGGCTGTGTCCCCTCCCAGCTTCTTGTGCACCATCAGTCTACTTGCTGGTGGGGCAGGGTGAGAGACAGAAAAAGCCTTGATGGTGTGCAAGCACTGCTCAGCAATAGCAAAAGCATTGCTGTGTTGCCAACACTGTTTTTGTCACACATTCAAAACAGCACCACAGGAGCTACTATGAAGAAAATTAACTCTATCCAAGGCAAAACCAGTACACAAACACAATCACTAGAGATCAAGATCTATATGTATCCCTTTTCTGAATTTTCTAACCCTTGGACTGTAGAAGCAGGTTCACTCTTGTACCCAGAGACTTGATTGGGGGTATCGTGTATATGCAAGTCAGTGGCTTCCATTTCTTGCTGTGTTGTGAAACCAGAAGGGTGTGGGAGACTGGAGTGGAGCTCCTGCAGAAGCATAAGATTGGTGATCTGTGAGGGAACCATCTCCCAACTCCTACTGAGCTCTTACCAGATGCTTAACTTACTCTTTTGGAATAAAACCAAAGCAAAACCAACAAAGGAAACACATCATCTGACATCCTTACCCTTTTAAAAGTGCTAACGCCTATTATGGAAACTTTGGAAAGCCCAATGAGGTACAATGAAGTAAAAAGAAATCTTGTGGTGGAAAGTCTTAAGATAATAATTGATGTTCTCAACCATATTATTACATTCGTGTTTGTAGACAGGTAGAATATTCCAAATATAAAGAATTTCACATTTAAGAAGCTATTTATCTACTTCCCCTTTTCTCTCTCCCAGCAAATACTAGTGAACCTCTTTGCAAGAATATTGAAGACTCAATGTATTACTGTAAGAGTCCTTGTAGCAAAAGGCTGAGACACTTCAAATCAAACCATAACCACATGGAGGAGTTTCTTAGGTCATAGCATAAAGTTGTTCACTCTCAGAGACTGGTGAGAAATGGAGTTACTGGAAGAAAACAAAGCAAAGCAAAACAAAAAAGTCCCCAAACAAACAGCTATAAACTGACCTCTTTCCTGTATGGAGTGTAATCTCATTGCACAGATAATTCTCTGGTTTTCAATAGCCATAGTACTGAAGAAGATCTGGTAGTTCTCTAGTTTTCAATAGCCATAGTACTGAAGAAGATCTGAAGTGTCACTTAACACCATAAGTGAGAGGGAGAGATCTATTCCTATTTCAATTAGAACTGGATAGACTAATTAACTTTTCAGTTGCCATCAGGTCCTTATTAGAGACCTGTGACTCCATTTTTGTGTACATTTTTCATATAAGCTCAGTCATATTGCTCTTTGACAATTTTCTTTCTGAAGTGACTTACGTATTTAGTTACCAAAGTAGGGCATACATACTCTTCCTCCAGGAAAGTGCGGGAACACCTTTCTGCCTTTCCTGTCTCCAGAGACCTAAAATGAAATGCTAGAGTTCTTTCATTCATTGTACTGTACTTTAAATAGAAATACTGTGTAAGAGTATTGGACTGTAAATAAAATAGCAAAAACCCTTCAACATTTTGCAGGTGTTCCTTCTTGTTTCTTAAAGTGTGAGTGAAGAACACTGAGGACTAGACTGTATCTTTATTTTCCATCATCAGTAAAAGACAGTCTACAACTATGGGTGCAGAATGATGTAAACACTTAATTATAGATGCTATGGTTTGCCTGGCTATAAAATGACTCCAGCTTAAAGGCTGAAGAACAGCACAGACATGGTCTGGTCTGGGAAGTTAACCACACATTGTCAGAGAGAGAATAAGAATTCCCCTAGTCACATAATTTCTTGTCATCAGAAGATAATTATGAAGTTGCTATTCATCCAAAAAAAAAAAAAGAGGTGAGAAGAAGCAAAGTGCCCTTTAACTCTCCCTCCTACAGCTCTAGTGCCCAATATTTCTTATGGATCTTGAAGAACTGTCTTGTGTTTGTCATCTTTAGGACAATAATAACCCATTGCCCAGCAGCACTTCTGAGCACCATTCCAAATGCTCTCACTATTTCTCCCAGAGTAGTATATTCTTTATGGACCTCAACATAAAGGAGCATTCAGTAATCAATAAATAATTTTAATTAAATTGGAATTTATTTTGATACCATATTTCATGCTGCATGGCCTACTACAAATAAAGGTGGCAGGAATCAATCTATCATTGAGTAAGATTCAGTTTTCATATGTATGTTCTGAATTCGGCCCATTATAATTTAAATTTTTAAACTTCATAAAAATGGTAATTTATTTACTTACGTGAATTCATTAGAACAGAAAATCAGCATTTCACTCATTCTGTCCTTTTTCAAGGTTAGTGGAAGCTGGTGATTTCACATACTAATAGATTCCTGCAAGTAATTAAAATACTCTTTTTTTGATGAAGATCAAGATCTAAAAGAAAATTATTTGAGTAATTACTTTTCCTGATGAGTGTGGGCTGTGTTTTTCCTTTATTAGGAATTAATAGATTTGATAACACAGGGGTATACAGGATACCTCATATATTGACAGCTGCTATGTTTTCATTAAACAGAACTTCAAACTTTTAGAGAATATTGTACTTGTTTTCAAATCCCTTCTTTGAAGAATATTAAATAGTGTATAGGTTAACTATGCTTTATTTTAATGAGTTAGCACAGATCTTGATTTTAACTAATGCAGCTGCAGAGAGAAGCAAGTCCCGCATCCTTTTGTCTGCGACTGTCCAGTCTTGCAGCCTGATCCCTTTGGCAAATAACCTTAGATGCTCTGTGCAGACAGGGCAGAATGAAGAGAGTCAAAAATTGTGACTGTGCCCTGGCTGCTTATCCCCTAAGCCCTTAACAATCATGAAGAAGTTGTTAAACACTATCTTTTAAAGAGGAAACTGAATAAAATTTCCCTTCTGCTCCTCTAGGACAGAAAGAGAATTTTACCACTATTTATACTCATGAGAAAGTGAACTCAGCACATAGTGGTCAACGTTGCGTCTGTTTGACAGAAGCAATGAGCTCAGAAAATGTGTAGGGAAAATGGGAAAACACAGAGGTAAAATTGGGAAGCTGTTGGGCTATTAGACTTCTGTGAAATAGCACCCTGTGGAAATAGCATGAAGTAAGGCCAGAACAGCCCTTGGTGTTTGCTACCAATTTAACAACCTTTTTGTTCTAGAGCATGCGAAAAGTATGATTACACCTGATCTGTGTATCTTTGTCATGTCCCTTGTGTCTACTTAACATCCTTCTTAGCACTGAGATTGTGCCAAACCACAGCCGACCCCTTAAAATTTGCAGTCAATATTTTTTTTGTCAAATATTTTCATAAAAATAATGACAAAATGATAATAATAATAATCATAGGTTAAATACTGGTGGCAAGAAAGCAGGATTTTTTTTAGGTATGTGAAATCTACTTCAATTGTTTTCTCGCATGATAAAGTGACACTTGCACATTTCCAACACTTTAAGTTCAGAAAAGCAAACAAATACTACTCTGTTGAGTCATAATCCAGTAAAATACACACTTTCAGAATTTGTTTATGGTAATGTTTAAAAATATATTTAACAAATGACAGTCACTTATTGACTTGGAGTCCCTGAAAAATTCTCATTCTGTGATTTGTGTGTCATAGGAGTAAAGCTCTGAAATACACAAAATGTAAACTCTTCCAGACTAAAGAACACAATATAAAATGTAATATCCTTGAATATTTAGTCTAGGAGGAAAAAGTCTCATTAATTTTCCAATAACCTTTATTTTATCAAAAATGTCTACTATAACTGCCACAAATATCTACTAAAAAAGGATAAATAGGAATAAAAAAAAAAATCTTTTTTTTTGCATATATAAAGTTTTGACAGTGGCTGACACAACTGCTCCTTCTCATCACCTTGTACATGCTTTTGTTCCTCATCCAAATTCAAGACCTAGTTTGTTTTGGGGTTTTTTGTTGGTTTTTTTTTTTTTTCTGTCTGCTGAAAGAGAAATGAAGGGTTTATATGTCTCTTTATGTTTGGGTTGTTTTTTTTTTAGCTTGGAGAAAAGAGTCATTCAGCTTTAATTACGACATTTCATGTTTGGTGGTTGGTTTGTTCTGGATTTTTTTACTTGTTTGGATTTGGGGTTTGGTTTGGTTTGGTTTTTAACAGTTATCTGTGTAATCTTAGTCTTCTCAGACAGGTGAGAGAGAGATAGCAGTTCTATGAGGTAGACTGGTTTTTTTCCAGTTTGATGCACAACATTCAGTGGGCATGTTTATTAAAGCCCTTAAAATGTTTCCATTTTTTTGCTCTGCTGATCAGCAAAAAAAGTGTTAAGGGAATCAAGTGAGGAAATCACTTAATTCTTCACTGACATTTTTAAAGTTCACACCACTCAGGAGAGATTCCTATGGATCAAAAAGCATCAAAGATAACTTCATTATATTCCTTTAAATGGTCATGAGGGAAAACAATGAGTTCATAATTTGCTGGGAGAAAATACAGGAACTCTTATATGAAATGTCCGAAGTGAACCTTCATAGTTTGATTAAGGATAACCAACATGGATCCAGGCAGGAGAGGTCATGCTTAACTAAGCTGTTGGAGTTCTTTGAAGATAGCACTGCAACAATAGATAAGGAAAATTCAGTAGATAGTAATATATTTACATTTTCAAAAGCACTTAACAAGGTTCCACATCAGAGATGAATGACTAAGGCAAAAGAGTCATAAAATGAGAGGTAAAATGGAAGAGTAAAGTAAATATTTCCCTTAATACAAACTGGTTTTCAACTTGGAAGTGGATTAGATTGGGACAGCCCAATAGGTAATTTTTCTGTATTTTTGTTCATAGTTTCTCTTGGTGTGTTAGGTGGTGCAACTGGGAGCAAAATTCGAGTACAGAGGTGATGTTCTGACTGGAGACAGAAGTAATACATAAGGAAAAGTGAAAGATAGTTAAACCAGGTTTGAAAAGGATTTAAGTATTTAAAACAATTAAATTTAGGGTGCTTTTAGCCAGGCAACTATAATACACCTAGCTGTGGAAAAGGTAGATTGTTTCTTTCTTTCATTTATAACTAATCAGATAGTAGCTCAGTTCATAAAAAATATACTCTAAGTACTCAAATTCATCTCCTATACCTAACTGCATACTGTTTGCAATCAAAGATGATATTAGAGTTGCAATAATTTGTTTGCTGTTGTAGTACTACAGAATATCATAAACAGAAAATATTTTTCAGTTTTGCAGTTCTGCCAGTAGGTGGTACTAGCAGTTTCCACATTTGATAATAAATTACTGTAACTTGAGTATTACACATTCCTGTCATAGCAAGTAATGTGTTTCTACTCTACTGAAAATAACATATTTATATTTGATGCACTTGCACTCAAGGGCAGATTTTAATTCAGTTATTATTTCTTTCAATGGTGATGTCTGTAAAGTATCCTTTACAATATACAGTTTAGAATGTGTGACAATTGTTTCCATCTATTACTCAGCTTTCAATCGAAAGATAATATTTAAAATATACTTTATAAGTAGTTTTCCCAGTTTTACAGCAGCTGAACCTTCAAGATACAGCTCAGAATTCAGTTAAAAAATTGTTTTTAGCAATATTCGCTGTCAAGATTCATTGAGGTGAGTCATTCAAGTAGTCTTACTACTTCTGTTTAACTTACTATACAGGCTGTTAGTTGTTGTAAAATTACATGTTGTTTTGCATATGGGTATAACTGAATTAAAACACCTGGGTTTTTTTCCTACCTGAGGGACAGTAGGACTCAAATAACTGCAGAGACACAACAATAGTGCCTACAGAAAATATTCATGCAAGGTGAGAAAATATCTACATAAGGCCAGAACACTTGAAGTTCTAGCCTTGCTAGCAAATGAAAATAGATCCAAGAAAAAAAGGTATTTTGCTGCAGGCTAGTTGCTCTTCATAAACTGAGATAAATACCTCTATGAAACAAAATAAATAAATGCAGAATGTGCAGTTTCTTATGAAAGGTTCTCTGATTTCCAAAAAAATGAGGGGACAATGCTAATTTGGGTATGAGTGAAAGATATTTTCCCTTGGAAATGTCAGATAAAGATTAAAAAACTCCAAAACCCTCAAACACCAGAAATTACACAATGCAAAGGCATATTACAATAACCTCAATGAAGGCATTATCTTCAAAGGGTTGATTTGACTCATAGATTTGTGGCCACCAAGAAAAGCTATTTGTCAGTTTTTTTCTCATTGTCATAGTCATATGTAGAATAATAAGTAAATAAGAGAAAGTGATCTTATTAACATGTACCTGTAGTTGTATGATTAGAATTCACTGCCACATTGTGAGAGGTCATAGATTCATAAATGGAAAGACAAAGAAAAGCTTATGTACTTCTGTCACAATACCTTTAATGTCTTGATCAGGAGATTTACTTCCAGTGTCAGATAGCTTCTCTTAATAGTTGATATCAGTTCTTGCTTGTATACTTTATTGCTTTTTATAGATAAAATCAAACAGATTGTGTTCAAGCTGTCAGTTTCTATAGGTGTTTGACAAAATCTGGAAAGGATATGTAATAAGTTTTGTGTATTCTTATGAATTTCATGTAAAATGACTAATCTGTGAAGGATTACTTACCTGCAAATCATTTTCTGTCTGTAAACTAAGAGGTTTGTTGTTGTTGTTGTTGTTTTTTAATTTCCATCATTGCAGATTAATCAAGGAAAGGAGTGCCCTGTTCTCTCAAAGAACCTCGTGGGACTTTATCTTCTCACCTGTTCACTGACCACCTGTAGGCATTTGACAGGGGTAACCGCAAGGGGGGTGTTCTACATTCATTGACAGTAACTAGCTTTTACTTCTCATCTTGTTCATGTATGGTTCATGGACTGAGTTACAAACTTTGGAGGATCCTGAGGTGTGGATGGACTCTAGCTGGCTGATAAACAAGGTAATCCACGTGAGAGTTGAGATGAGCCTGGCTATTGCAGCCTTTTTCTTGTCAGACTGAATATGCTGCAGAATTTCAGAGTGCGTGGGGATTCTTATGCTCATACTGAAAATATATTTGGTTGTAGCAGATGGGAGAATGTTTCATTATAATGTGCACTTGTATATTATGTATTTGGTTTCCAAACTTCTTGATTGATTGTCATCGAGTAGTATAATAAGTAATCAGACTGTTAGAGTCAGAAGTCTCTCATTGTTAATTTCAGAGGTGTAGCTCCTTGGGTGATTAACTGAGTCAGAACATGAAAGGGCAGTGCTTATGTTGTGACGGTACAAGGATTTAAGCATGACAAGTCACCTTTAAACAATGAATTCTGTCCTTTCTATGACAAGACTTCAAATGGGCAATGCGATATGGAAACATAAAATGGAACATCTGAGGGAATATGGAGACAGATCCTCCCCTAGAAATGTGCCTGTCAGGGGTATTCAGCGAGCAAGGATTAGTAGCCCTCTAAAAGCCTCTGTGCTGCACAGCCAGAAAAAGAACAAGAATGTTGAATATTGTCAGGGCACTGAAGGCACCACCAGCTCTGACTGATGCTGCCCAGCCCCCTGGAACCTCCCCACACCCTGCCTACAGCCCAGGACGCCATTTCAGCCCCCCGGGGCCATCAGCCCCCGCCTCAGCGACACCAAAGCAGGGCCGGTCTTCAGCTCCCCACAGCCCTGCTCTGCCTGGCCATGGGCCGTGCCAAGCTGGGCCCAACCACAGGCGCACATCCCAGCCCAGGCTTGGCCTGTCCCCATCCCCACAGAGGTGCCCGATGCCCGGGGCTGGGGCTGCCCTGGTGCCCCCCGGCTGCCCTGCTCCTGGCTGGAGGGTGGGACAGGCCCCAGCTGCCAGGCCCTGCCCTGACAGACCCTGGGGTGCCCCAAGTTCCCAACCCCCAGGGAGCCCCCGGCCCCTGCAGACCCCCAAGAAGTGCTGAGAGACAGTTGCAGAGTCTCCAGCTTGGGACTGAGCAGAACTGTTCTGAAGATGAAGCTGGATTTATCAGCATATGATTTACTCCAAGTTTTTAATATCCAATACAATACGATTTATAAAAACTGCAATTTGTGGTGGAAAAAACTAACTCATTCATTGCTTTCATGGCTAAATAGCTGAAGATCTCCAGAATGATTTTTTCTGAGGCATTGAGGGTGATATGATCTGGAGCCTATTTCCAAGTCTCATGCTATTCCAAAGTCATGCCAAAGCTGACTAAATGAATCACCACTTAAAGATAGCTGGCAGCAACAGAAACTCAGGAAGCAAGATTCATTTAACACATTGATCCCTAACAGCAATGCAAACTGAGTCATGCTGGCTATTATATTACAGCAGAAAATTCCATTATCCATTTGGTTACTTGCTGTTTTTCCACCAAAATCTGATATATCTATATTTATGTCTATACACA
Source organism: Haliaeetus albicilla (assembly GCF_947461875.1). Taxonomy (NCBI): domain Eukaryota; kingdom Metazoa; phylum Chordata; class Aves; order Accipitriformes; family Accipitridae; genus Haliaeetus; species Haliaeetus albicilla. Next base: position 22,339,836 of record NC_091497.1, read on the forward strand.
CGTATGTATAAATGTATATGCATATAATATATTTATGCATGCACATATAAATACATTTGCATTTATACATGTTTATGGATTGATATATAATAGCCTAATATATGTATTGATACATAGTAACCTATACCTTTAGATTATAACTATAACCTAAATTAGTTGTGTTTTAAATTAGTAGTACATTGCCTCTGTGTTTATGTCTAGATATATAAATCTGCAAACATAAGAGTCATTAAAAATATTGTGCATGGGCTGCTATTAATTTAAGATACTTGGTGCACCTGAACCTGCTGCAAAACGGCTGTGATTCCATGCAGCCTTTAGGGGAGCTTCTAGCATCACTAAATGTTGATGTCTGTTTTAGAAGGGGGTATTGATTTGACTTGGTTTTATTTTGATCAGATATGTTCTTTGGTTAAAAGGTAAGGAAGATTCACAGATTCTAAATTGATTTGATTTTTTTTTTTTTTTTTTTACTTTAGGCAGGGTACTAGAAAATCAGAAGGCTAGCAAATTTATGATAAATGGGAATGCTTTAAAATCTAAAACTATCATTTTCTAGAGACTAGTCATAAGTATGTAAAAATGAACCTGCTATGTTGTAGAAAATCACTCACAGCAATACACAAAACTAAATCTAAGATATCAAGAAAGTCATTGAGAATAAGGTCCCACCCTGAATAATAAGATTCATGCACAGTTCCTCACTTAATCTTTTAGCAATACTTCCACTGGCTCTAAAGTCTAAATTTTCTTCAAAGGTTTGCAAAAATCCAGCCTTAGCATTTAAACAGCATTTTACATGAAGAAACTAAAAGGCATTATACCTAAGACATTTTTAGTAGAAGGAGTTTATGTGTCATTTATACTTTCTATAGTCCTGGCCTATGATTTTGTTCTCTGAGGACTGCTATTCTAAAATTTTATGTTCCCTTATTTTCTTTTATTATCCTGTTTTCTCTTTCCCACCCTCTCTAAAAAAGAAGAAACATCAATCTCTTACCTTGTTTTCTGTTAATGTATTCCTTGTTTGTCCTTTTCACCCCAACGGTAATATTGTTTCAGTTACTTAAGGTTACACTTTAGAAAGATATAGTATATACATTTGAGATAAAATGTAAAATATTCAAAAACTTTAGAAAGATAAAGCCATACTGGTTTTCAGAAGAAAATGAGTGGTGTTTCTCAGGGGTCGGTATTGGGACCAGTGCTGTTTAACGTCTTTGTTGGCGACATGGACACTGGGATTGAGTGCACTCTCAGTAAGTTTGCCGATGACACCAAGTGATGTAGTGCGATTGACATGCTGGAGGGAAGGGATGCCATCCAGAGGGACCTTGACAGGCTTGAGAGGTGGGCCTGAGAACCCCATGAAGTTCAACAATGCCCATTGCAAGGTCCTGCACATGGGTCGGGGCAATCCTAAGCACAAATAAAGGCTGGGCAATGAGTGGATTGAGAGCAGCCCTGAGGAGGACGTGAGGGTGTTGGCTGACAAGAAGCTCAACATGACTCGGCAATGTGCACTTGCATCTCAGAAAGCCAACTGTATCCTGGGCTGCATCAAAAGAAGTGTGACCAGCAGGTCGAGGGAGGTGATTGTCCCCCTCTACTCTACTCTCATGAGACCCCACCTGGAGCACTGCATTCAGCTCTGGTGCCCCCAACATAAGAAGGACAGGGACCTGTTGGAGCAAGTCCAGAGGAGGTCCACAAAGATGATCAGAGGGCTGGAGCACCTCTCCTACGAAGACAGGCTGAGAGAGTTGGGGTTGTTCAGCCTGGAGAAGAGAAGGTTCCACAGAGACCATACATCAGCCTTCCAGTACCTACAGGGGGCCTACAAGAAATCTGGAGAGGGACTTTTTACAAGGGCATGTAGTGATAGGACAAGGGGTAATGGCTTTAAACTGAAAGACGGTAGATTTAGACTAGATGTAAGGAAGAAATTCTTCACTCTGAGGGTGGTGAGGCACTGGCACAGGTTGCCCAGAGAAGTTGTGGATGCCCCATCCCTGGCAGTGTTCAAGGCCAGATTGGATGGGGCTTTGAGCAACCTGGTCTAGTGGAAGGTGTCCCTGCCCATGGCAGGGGGGTTGGAATTAGGTGATCTGTCAGGTCACTTCCAACCCAAACCATTCTATGATTCTATGATTCTAATGGTAAGAATATTTTAGTTGAAAGCTACACAACTAATTTCTTATTCCTCAAAGAGAAAATAAAGAAAAGATAGAATAGCGCAGCCCAACTTTGCAGTAGTTTTTTACATGTTAGACTTATGTAAGTAATATCATTGGTAAAAGATACCTGATTATGAAAAACTGCAACAGCATTTTTATGTCTAAATGTGTGTACAATAATTTAGGTGGTGTTTGTAAAAAAACCTTTAAATGGTATTTGTTATGGTTTAGGGTTTTTTTCAGTGTAGATTGCAATATTTTTTAACGTTTCTCACAATATCATTTAGCACTAAGTATTTTCACTATCCAATAAATGGTTTTCTTATGTTGTAATATCATATTGTAGACTACTTTTAAAGCCACCAAAGCATGTAAGCATGCACTTAATTTTTAAGCAGAGAAGAGGTCTATATGTTTTGGATTAATGAACTCTAGAGGTCTAGTAACATGTTTAAACTCTAAACATGGGCTTAACTGTTGGCTACATTGTGGTAATTTTTATGTAGTACACCTATTATGAGGAGACCAAAATCTCTTTTGATAATTTTTCATAGCATTTCTCGATTACTTTTTACTATATGCAAGTTTATTTTTGTTTTGTTTCTAGAATGATTTATTTACTACTAATTTTAATTGAGGACACTCATTATAAGAAAATCTTACTATATTCAAGAATTACTTAACACTACCTTTTTTCACTTTCTTATATAAATATACTCTTGAAAATCTTGAACATAGTACTAAATTATGAAAAATGGTTTTATTTCAGTTTAAATTTTACTTAACCCACTTAATAATAAACTGGTTGGTACTAAAGTTAATTTTTTTCTACCTAACTGTAGACAGGCCATTAATGTGTGACTGTGAATCACCAAGAGCAAATAGTGAACGTTCACTGTTGATTACAATTATAAATGTTTCCCTTTTGTATTGGTTTTTGGTCAATGACTAGAAAATTCTTTTTGCTAAAAAAAAAAAAAAAGTTTTGCCTTCTGCCTTTGAAAAAAGTAAGAGAGGGCATGGCAAGCAGATCTGACAAACAGCTGTGGCAGCTCTAGGGCTTAGGAAAGCAGTTATATTTAAATCGTCATTATAAATATTTAAACAACATTAGCATCCCTTTACCATTCCTAAAAAGTCACCAAAGATTAATGGACAGAAAGTACAAAAAGCATTCAGCAAAATAAGAGCATACTTTATTTTGGGCCTGTGCTATAGAAATTTTATGAGGTAAATATGTTTCATAATCTTGGCTCTGGCAGCAGACAGTCTATTGTTGTCAATGATTACTAACTTGAACAGGTCAGAATGAAAATCTAATTATATGACATACAGGATTTTTTGACTTTTGCTCTTTGTAACAGCAGAACTGCCAGTTTGGATGGTTTTATCTTACCACCACTTAGATCCCAAAGCCCAAATCCACTTTGAATAGTCAATACTTCTGAAACATCTTATATACTGCTTCTTTGTTTGGCCAAGACAAATCTAGGGGGCTTGGGGGGGGTTGTTTGTTTGTTTGTTTTTTATTATTTTTGCCAGAGCAGGATCACATCCAAATCCAGATATTTTGACATCTGTAATAATTCTTAGATGTTTCTAATGAAATAATTAATTGACATAGGCTTTACTGGAAAACATACATAAGTACAACTGTGATCTTAGTTTAGGAAAGATCCTCTCTACCTGCAGGCTCAATGTGCAGTAATAGAAAGTGTCTTTCAGTAGGTGCCATAAACACTTGGACATTATTTAAAAGTCTGTGAGTGTAGTAGTAGTGGTCCACGTGTAGTCAAAATCATTGTTAAATTTAGGCAGCCACAGAGACAACTTTCTTAAAAACATGAGTAACAAATAAAAATCACATATAAAATAAGAAATTAATGAGGACAGGTAGTCCAATTATTATACATGAAATGTTAAGCTTTTTAAGGTATGCATACTTGTGCTGCTTATGGGGTGGGGGAGGAAGAAAAAGTAAAGAAACCTGCATTTTTCTTCCTGGGAGGTATTACAGAAGAACAAGCGAAGCATAAAGTATTCATGTTGTAGGAGCCACATGCTGTGGCAAGGCACAGAGAATTCTTAATCGACTGAAGTAAGGAGCAGGCTAAAACAGTTAAAAAGCACAGCTCTATCCATTTAGCTCATGTTTTTCTGCTTTTTTCAAGGTATCTGAATTTTCTTTAAGTACATAACAAAAAACTGCCAACACCTCATTTCACGCTGCATTTGTATACAACTCCTTTAAGGCCAGAAGTAAGTAGTTACTTGTTAGCAGAAATCTCATTTAGCTGTCAGTAGAAAGGTATCTTAAGAACATCTAATAAAGTAATAATATTGAATACAGTGTTTAAAGCTTCTTCATGTAAAATAAGATTGAATCAGGCACAATGCTTAGTAATCAAGCACTCAGTACCTATTCAGAAGTTTACAAATGGGTTTAGAAGAAAAAAATCTAAGTACTCTATAAACCAAAGAAAAAATATGTAGGCTATGATGAAATTATAGAGATTAAAGGTTTTCTCATAAGTTATCAGTGTTTTGGCACAGACTTCTTCATATATTTTATTAAAGTATGTCCTTAAAGAGTGAAGGTATCTAATGTAACTATAGTGTTACATGTTTTTCAAAAACACTGTTTCATCTACATTATTTTAGGTATCAGGTTTGTATTATTGTTTATTTATTTTCATTATTATTTTAGGTATCAAAATATGTTTTCTCGGACAAGAATTTTGAAAGAGGTGATGTTACAATTTTTTGGTCCAGCTAGGATTCACCTTATTTAGTGTTAGATTCCTTTAGTGTACAGTTAAGCATCTGTCACCCTCATTTATGGTCAATAAGGGGAATCATCCAAGATTTTCTGGGCAGCTAGTTGAAGAAGAGAAGTATCATGCTTTAAGACTTCTTTTTTCTCTCCATTGACCATAAAGGGATCTCAGAATCACTACCTCATCTTATGCAAATTTCTAAATTTTAGATGTTTGCATCTAGCCAGATGAATCTTGTAGCTAATGTTTTGGGATCCCTTTCTACTGCTTTCTTCTTGCAAAGGTGTTTTAAGTTGATGCTTGCTGGGGAAACTTTCCCATGTGTCTTGGCATGTGATGATAGCGATCCCTGTGTTGACCATTGTAGCACAGTGGAAATTCACTGCAGTCCCCCAGATTCCCAAATCTAATCAAGATGCAGGCCAAATTAGTAATTTGAATTACTTCTTCTGTATTTTTTTTTGTGTGAGGTAAATACGAGTACCTCATGCTTGTCGCATTTACCTCAGATCATTTTGAGCAGCTGGTTACTCTTAAAATGAAAACAAACACACACACATATATATGTATACACATAGAAAGACAATGGCTAAATTATAGATTACAAAATTGGAAACAAAATTACGAAGTAGAAATTAAACAAAATTGCAAATCTCCATAAAGCACAAACTTAGTTTTCTTGACATCAATCTCTTTTCTTGCTATCCCTTGAGATTTTTCTCTGTCATGGAAGGCAAAGAGACAACGCAGTAATGCTGTGTCCCTTGAGCTTTGCTTGAACACCTAAATAATCTCCTTTTGTAGGTTTCTATTACATTTCAAGGAAAGAGGGACTTTTCAGTTGCTGTTAAGTGTGAATAAAAAAAAAATCAAACAACAGTAAGGGAGAGGGAATAAATCATCCAGCCCAGAATACATAATTGTTCTGTTTAAATGGAATGAGAGTATAATGCATCTTTTAAATCCCTATTTACACTAAAAATTTGTAAAAATCTATACTTTTCAAAACAATTAATTTTAATTCAAATGAAACCAACCTAAAACTAAGTTGAAACTTAATAAATCAAAAAATGCCTTTATTTAATTGAATTTGATGACCCCTTTGGTTTAACATTTTTTTATCTGAATATCAGTTGAATTTTAAATGGAAAATGGTGATTTGGGGCAAAATATAAGTCTTGGAATGTAGCATTTCTATATTCAATGTTTGAAATGAAACATATGAACATTTATTTCAGTCCATTTCTACAAAATCATGGATAGTTTAATTCTTCCAAAATAGCAGGGTTCACACTATTTGTTATTCATGAAGGTAATTTTACCCAGCAGTAGGTTTGTGGTTATTCAGGACAGAAGAACATAGTTGAAACTTCAAGCTTTCATGGCACAAGAAGATGATTTTATATCCAGCTCTACCATTTACCTGTGGAGTTAGAGTCTCATCCAATTTCTGATCTTGTGAAACAAACACCTTCTTCTCCAGTCCTGTTCAATACAGATGGACACTATTCATATTTTTTTTAAATATTTTTTCTTAATATTTTTCCTTGAGTATATTATTCCTCTCTGCACCATTTCCCCTTACCCCTTTTGTGACGTAAAATAAAAACATGCTATCAGTTTCATACTTCTTCAAAATTATTCTTATACCACATACTGTCTATTATTGAGATTTCACCTCCTGCTCCCAGGTGGTTGATCACGGCCAGTATCCATCATCTACTAGTCAAATTATAAAATAAGAATCTATTAGATTTCTCTTTTGTTATTTACTTACACTTAGGAGTAATTACTTCATTATCCTTTTCAAATTTCTACCTAAAGACTTTCTTTGCCTTGATGCTTATAATAAACTTGTCAACATTCAGATTTCTAGTAAGCTGATAACATTGACTTTCATAATGTCTTCTTTTACTATTTACTCCCTTCCTGTTTCTGTCTCTAACACAGTCCCAGGTCAGAGAGTTAACAGCTTTTGTTTTGTGCTTATAAAAGATTTTTTGTAAGAGGGTTTTTCTTTCTGTAGAATGATATTTGTTTCAAGGAAAGCAAGTCTAATCCAAAATAAAAGTTTTCATGCCTTCATTCTCTATTCCTTCTCCTCTCTACTCCATTTTTCCCCTTCTCCACTACCCTGCTAAAATGTTATCATTTGAAGATAAGTCATTACATATAAAAGCTTATCTACATAGCAAGTCTGCAATACCAAAAACCTCTTTGAAAAGTATTACTTTTTGTCTAGAAAACATCATGTGTGTCAGTAACTCATTTTATGTAAGAAAGAAACAAAATTGAAAAAGAACGACTTAGCGTTTAATGAACTGTAGGTAAAACACCACTTATATGAGTTGCATTATCATGTGATGTCCTCAGCTGAAAGCTGAGCTGAAGCATTGAATATGTTAATAAACTGCTTGAATAAATGTGGATATGACTGTTTTCACAATATTCTGAGGCCTTTATCTTTCATATTCACAGGAATATCTGTGAATTTCTATAGCATTTTATCATCCCTTTTCCCACTATTTTTTGAAGCTGAAAACCTCCAAACAAATTTTTCATGTAGTTACAGCATGTAAGTATGGGTCTGGATTTCTTTCAGGTTCAGATATGAGATGCCTCACGTTCTTTCTGAGCCTTATTTTTTGTTCTTCTTTGACAGTATTACACAGCAAAAGTGCAGGGGACATGGGAGGAGACAGTGGATCTTATCTGATTCTCTTATCAGACAAATCCTCATACAGAGAAAAACCTAAGCAATCCTGAGAAGTGGGAAAGGAGGAAGATGCCTAGATTCTGCATGGGCAGCTGAACCTTCAAGCTGTTTGGCAGACCACAACTCCACTTGGAACATCAGCTGAGTTTGCTTGTTCAATCTAAAGTGTAAGCTAATCACAGAATCATAGAACAGCCCAGGTTGGAAGGGACCTTGAAAGATCATCTGGTCCAACCTTTCGTGGGAAAGGGAGCTTGGTTGAGATTATCCAGCAACCTGTTCAATCACATCTTGAAAATCTACAGTGATGGGGACTCTACCACGTCCCTGGGGAGGTTGTTCCAGTGAATGGTTGTTCTCACTGTAAAAAAATTCTTTCTTATTTAAAGATAAAATCTCTCCTGGTGCAATTTGTACCTGTCCATCCCCTTTGTAGCCACCTTTTAATTACTGGAATACTGTGATGAGGTCCCTCCTGAGCCTTCTCTTCTCCAGGGAGAAAAGACCTGACTACTTCAGTCTTTCCCCATAGGGCAGGTTCTCCAACCCTTTGATTATCTTAGTGGAAACATATGCAATTATTCATACTACCAAACTATAGACACCTATATACTTGCTGATCTCCCCAGGATTCCCATTTAGTCACCAAAAAAAGAGACGGATATTGCCCCAGAGAGCAGTGCAGAGGCTAATGAGGCTCATATCCTGAACTGCCTTTTGAAACTGCTGCTTTCTTGCTATATGCATGTACAAGGGAGATTCAAGCTAAATTACCACGATCTTGCTCCTTTCCAAGTTCTCCTATTTAAAGCCTGCTAATGTTTTAACTCCTTGCTGTTACACTGAAGACCTATCATAAAACTAATCTATGTCTCAGTTGCCTCAGAAATTGCTGCCTGAGAAGGGAGAAGGAACAGAAAATTCATTTACAAGCAGAAGAGAAAAAAAAGTAAAAACTGAAAAGCATTGTGCTGCCAAAAGGGTCACTGTAGCTGGAGCTCTCTAGAAATGAAAAAGATATTGGCAAGAGATTTAAGAAAAGATATTTCTTTTTGTAAAGGCAACTGAAATTGGTGAATGGGAAGTTGACTGAAAGATAGATATTTCTACACATATATACATAAATGTTTATGTATTTGTGTAAATACATACATACATATATAAACAGTGAAGAGCTATCAGATTGTACTAAAGAGAATTTGAAAGCATTGCATTTGAAGAAATAAATCAATTTCATATATACACTTTTAAAAAGAAAGGGAAAAATGACTGAAGCATTAGAAAACTCTTAATTTGAGCTGACAATTTTGGAGGGCTTGTGGAATTCAGCCCAATTCACCCCAGCACACCTATCTTGAGTGTCTAAATATTGCTTGTCTAGTCTAAAATAGCTGCCTAGGATATTCTTCTAGTAAACGGAGATGGGTACTTTAAGACAGATGGTATGACTCACATTTTAGAAACTCAGATGAATGCCATCCCCAATTCAAAATTTTATTTGCAGAGCACTGTGATTTTAAAAGCATTGCTTCAAGTCCAAGCTACCCATAATCTACATGATATAATAGAAAATACTAAAACTGTTAAATGAAGAGCCCAGTTCGGAACCCAATTCAAATATTTAGTACTACAAACTAGTACTACTAAATTACAGGGTATTGCACATTACAATTAAATTGCTACAGGTTGAAAGCCTGTTCAACACCAAGTCTAGACCCAGACAAATGAACTATGCTAACAATGAAAATGGAACAATTTGTGAGTTCTGAAGAACATAATGAAATAAAAATATGAGCAGATGTTCTGGAGCACTTAATATATGTTACAAACGATTAAAATGGTTAAAGTTTTGTGGGTACAAGAACTTTATTTATGCATAATGGTGAAGTGTGGTTGCAAAAGGCAAACTTCTTTCTTGGAGTTACTCCTACCTATGAGGTGTTTATGGCTCTGAAGAGAAGCAGAAAGTAAGGGATAAATATGGCTTCCTCCCAAAAAAGGAAAAAGAAAGATGGCATAGAAAATAATCCTCTAAATACTTAAACAGAGCAGGCAATGAAAGTTCCAAAGGACAAGACAGTATTCAGGGAAAGACTAAAATTGCGATATTTGGAATATCTGGAATACAAAGACTTAGCTGAGCTATTTCTAATTGCAGGGTAAGAATGCTTGACTAGTGTTGTCCCCAGTTCTGCTTTCATGATTATGTAGACCGTGGGACCTAGTTGAATATACCATAATTTCCTTAATTTTCTGTCTCTTGTTCTTCTGCATGTCAGTTTCCTTCCTACCAGAGTACTGAGACAAGGACAGACAGTACACAACTAAGTCTCCCTTTGACATGTAAAAAGGAAATAACAAATGTCGTGTAGGTGGGACTTGAGAAGTACTCATGTCTTAAAATTTAGATGTAATCTTTGATTTTCCAGGAGCTGATTGACTTCTGCAGACAATAAAACTTGTCACTAATACTTTTCATCTGTTCTTTTCTTAGGGTTTTTCTTTCACAGACAAATAATTCATGGAAACTTGGACAGTTTTTCTAACTTTTGACTAAAATTTAGGAAATTCAGATAAATTTCCTAACTAAAATTAAGCTATTTCAATACACCAAAGGCACCTAAGCTTGGTGTTTAAGCATCATTTCCTGATCTGAGATACCTAACTTCACTCTGATAACAAACTGTGGATATCACAAATACCGAGGCATTCAGTGATTCAGTTTTATATAATCTCAACAAATTGCAGAAATTGATAAAGCTCTATTCCAAGGTTGTTACAGTGAAATTCTACTTAACTCTATATGAGGAAAAAAAAAAATCTTATTTTTTATTAAAAAGTATCAGAGTATCCCATAAGGACATACTCATATGGATTGCATGTTTACTTCTATATTAACATTAACTATATACAAAAAAAAAGAGAAACGAAGCCATAAAACACATCCTGGTGAGTACAGTAACAAAAATGTCCTGCAAATAAATTGAGACACAGCAGGAAGGACTCTGTGTGTAAGCAGCAGGCTCTTAAAATTGATCATCTGTCTTGCTGAAAGTTAATGGAGCTCTCTCAATATAGAAACAATATAGTCAATCATGCTTCGTAGTATAATTAACTACTGACTAAAGTTGGAATGAGTTGAAAATATTTCATGGGTATGGCAGAAAGACTAGAAAAGTTGATGATCTTCCTGGTTTTGTAATATCAGTGGGAGATGCCGAATGTCTGTACAGAGATACTGTGTACCTAAGCAGGATACAGTGTTAAATTATTTTTACACTGTTATGGAATTTGAAAATGTAACTCTGCATTTTACGTATGTTCATACTACTGGGATTTCAAATCATGTATTATATCATGGGGGTTTGTAAAATCCAGATCTGAATTTTAGTTCTGTTACTTAGTCATGATGAGTAAATAAAACCTTCAGAAGTGCCATTCAAATTGCTGACAGTCTACCTCCTGATAATTTAGAAACACAGATGTCAGCATGTCAGCAGAAACTCAAACAACAGGTAATAATCATGAGCTGTACTTGAATGAATATAATTAGAAGTAAATTTAAAAATAATCTAAGACAGTGAATGATAAACTGTTTTGATGTCATATGCAGAGAAATGGGACTTCATCCTGGAAGCATCAAGTGCCACTGAAATAAACATCAAGTCCAGCAGGAGAAAATTGTAAAGTCACTCTTTTCAGCAGGTGTCATGAAGTCATTCCAAACACGTAAAACAGATGTCTCAGTGCTGTTAACTGGATGAAAGCCAGGCTGAAACTGATTACATAAATCATACCTGTATGTTTCTAAGTAAACTATAGTTGAATGGCAAGCACTTTTGAGTCACCTTTGATAATAACAATAGTTTTGGAAATTACATAGCAAGTTTTCAGAGTCATCTCTTGACATTGTTTCCCAAGGATTAGTAGTAAAGGTTTATTTTATAGTATTTTATTCTATTGTATTGTATTTTATTTTATACTATTTTATTTTTTAGTAGCATGGGACAACGTTGTGAAGATTCAGAGTCTTGAAACAGTGGTAAGTGCTATTAAAAGAGCTGAGGATGAGGACAGTCAATAGACCAGAAAGCAGGAGCCTGCATCAGTTTTCTCAGTTTCAGTGATTAACAGAAGGCCTAATAACACAGATATCAGTTAAAAATGCTGAGCATTAAGAATAAATAGAAAGGCCTGCCCAGAGACATTATGGGCAATGCACTGGAACAATGTTAAGCTTTAATCAGGAGCCAGTACCGTGAGGGCAAAGGTGCTTTTGGTTTCATGGCATTAAGGTCTGGCTTATGTTCTTCTGGTAAGAAGAAAACTGAAAGACAGGCTTAGAAAATTCTGCTGTAATATGATGTATCTGAGGCATACCTTCCTTGTAGTGGCACATACACCTAAGCTACGTGTGAGTCATCAACACTACATAGTGTATTGTGAGTGAGCCTGAAGTTTACTGAAGTAATGTATTTTCTAAGATACTGTTTCTTGTTATAGAAATAGTGAGTGATCTGAAATTCTCAGTGCATATGCCTGTGACTGAAGCAGGCAAAGATACTTATTTTGTTACAACTAATTATAGATATGCATCATAGCTTTACAATAAGAAGGAAACAATGACCGGGAAGAAACCTCATCAGGTAGCAGATTGCACTGTAGAAGACTTGAAGCTGCATAAGATATGATACAGAAGTGTGTTTCTGACATACAAAAATTATATAGTATGCAGTTATCTTCATGTTGAGAACCAAATAGCTGCTGAGACAGAATATCCAAGAAAGTAGGGAAAAAAAGCTATTTGAAGGCATGAAAATATCTACAAAGGTGATCACAGCATTACAGATTATTTTGTCTATACTTTTTTCTAACATAGTATTCTTTAAGCTGTTATGGTTATCAAGTCCTACAACACTCCCAATGGAAGAGCAAATTTAAGGCACTAGAAAAAATATATTATTTTTTAGTTATAGACACTTACAGATTCATAAAAGATGGCACAGACCCTCAAAAGGTCACACTTCATACACATGACTACCACTGCATAAAGCATTCTTTTTTGTATGCCTTCAGAAAAAGGGGTATTAGATGAGAAAAAACTAAAGATGTCTAAACCAATTTTGGGAATCTTAGAGAAAGCTTCTAGTGTTCATCATTAAAGTAGATTTTATTATTGGAGTAAAGTTTATTTTATGAATGGTAATAGAAATTTTATTACTGACAAAGAAAGAGTACTTGATAATGTATGTAAACAATTTTTTCAAGACATGGTACGAGTTTTATTCTGTAGTTAAGGAGAAGTAAATATATTCTAGGTTTTGGCAGTTTCCTTGTTCATTCATTCCTCCTGGTGATCTTGGTACACACATTCTTGCAAGGACTTCTTGGATTTTTAATTTCTTTACCAACACGAAACTGTAATTCAGAGCCCTAAGAAGTTTCTAAAGAACATAAGGAAGGCATAGCTCTCTGACAGTGTACGTGGGGCAGACTTCCTAGGTTTTAAATTCCCTTTCCTTGACTTAAAAAAGAAAAGGAAAAGAAAACCCAACAACTTCACCTATCATTGCCACTAATAAATGGCATATTGTAAAATAAAATCTGGAGGGGGCTTTGGCTTTTTAAGACCATCACAAAGAATTTTTAAGTTTCCAATTAAAAAAATGGAATTTAGAAAAACATTTTCTTTCACTTTTCTCTAATTTCCCTCATTTTTAGAGTAAAAATTTTAGATCATGAGCCCGCAAGGTCAAAGCATGCAAACTGAAGAGTTTATTTTTTTCCCTTTAGTGACTAGTGTTTCATGTTTAAATGGCCTTGTGTAGTACTTGCTGAAATCACAGAGATTTTTTTCTTTGACTTCACTGAACAATGTTTGGGCCTTGAATTAGAATAAAAAGTAAAAGTGATAATATATTAGAGGAACAACCATTGTATGGAAAAAAAAAAAAGAAGAAAATACTTTTCTGTCAAGGTAGAGCAGAGAAAATTATAAAGGCCCTTTTAGAAAAAAAAAAATCAGTGCTTTATTTACCTTTCTCTTTCATTTCCTTCTGTTCGTACAAGCGTATTGCATATGTTCTCTAAGTCTGCACAGGCGTACTATGAGAGTAATTATGTCCTTGCATTAAATAACCTAAAAATCAGTATGATGACCTTAAACATATAAGTACCAATACATATCTTATTATGAATGCTGTTTATGTAATAGTTTGCCCTGAAGTGTAGAACTTCAGTTATACAGATTTCTAGGTCACTTAAAATATGCAATTCCATCAATAATTATAAGTTCAGTTTCACCACCCTTGAGGCAGTTATTTCTTTCAATTCAACACCAACTCTTTTTCTGTGTTTTAAGGTACTGAATTTGCATTAGAATTGTTAAAAGGGATTAGAAAACTATTCAGAAGCATATTAAGGACAGTATAAAGTTTTAAAAACCCTTTCATACTAAAGCCAGCTAAAGCATGTAAAGCTTTAAAATTTGAGTGACAGTGCAGTAACAAATGTGGAATAGATATCAAGAGGGCTCTTCCAGAGCTAAGGGAGTGTTATGCTTTAACCCCAGCTGGCAGCTCAGCCCCACACAGCCACTCACTCACTCCCCCGGGTGGGACAGGGGAGAGAATCAGAAGGGTAAAAGTGAGAAAAGTCGTGGGTTGATATTGTCGTGGTTTAACCCCAGCTAGCAACTAAGCACCACGGAGCCACTTGCTCACTCCGCCCACCACAGTGGGATGGGGGAGAGAACTGGAGAAAAAAAAAGTAAAACTTGTGGGTTCAGATAAGAACAGTTTAATAGGACAGAAAAAGAAGGGAAAATGCTACTACTGCTACTACTACTACTACTGCTATTACTAGAATATACAGAACAAGTGATGCACAACACAATTGCTCACCGCCCGCTTACCAATCCCCAGCCAATCCCTGAGCCACAGTGCCCCATGGCCAACTCCACCCATTTTATATACTGGGCATGACAAAATATGGCATGGAATACCCCCTTGGCTTCTTTGGGTCAGCTGTCCTGGCTGTGTCCCCTCCCAGCTTCTTGTGAACTCCCAGCCTCCGCTAACAGGGCAGTGTGAGAAGCTGAAAAGTCTTTGACTTAGCATAAACTGAAAACATCAGTGTGTTATCAACATTCTTTTCATCCTAAATCCAAAACACAACACTATACCAGCTACTAGGAAGAAAATTAACTTTATTCCAGCTAAAACCAGGACAGACATGAAGACAGTTTAATAGGTAAAGGAAAAGCCATGCATGCAAGCAAAGAAAACAAGGAATTAATTCACCACTTCCCATCGGCAGGCAGGTGTTCAGCCATCTTCAGGAAAACAGGGCTCCATCATGCGTAATGGTTACTTGGGAAGACAAAACAACATCACTCCAAATGCCTCCCCTTCCTTATTCTTCCCCCAGATTTTACTGCTGGGTATGTCGTTGTATTGGGTTTGTGTAGCAAGGTATTGTAGCAGGGGGGGAGGGGGGGAGAGGGGCGCGGGTTAGAATGGTGGCTTCTGTGAGAAGCTGCTAGAAGCTTCTCCTATGTCCAACAGAGCCAATGTCAGCTGGCTCTAAGATGGACCTGCAGCTGGCCAAGGCTGAGCCCATCAGCAATGGTGGTAGTACCTCTGGGAGAACAGATTTAAGAAGGGAAAAGTGTTGCAGTGGGCACAGAAACAGCGGCTGGAGAGAGGAGTCAGAATGTGCAAGAGCAACAACCCTGCAGACCCCCAGGTCAGTGCAGAAGGAGGGCAGGAGGTGCTTCAGGTGTTGGAGCAGAGATTCCCCTGCAGCCCGTGGGGAAGACCATGGTGAGACAGGCTGTCCCCTTGCAGCCCAGCGAGGTCCACGGTGGAGCTGATACCCACCCGAAGCCCGGGGAGGACCCCACGCCGGAGCAGGTGGGTGCCCGAAGGAGGCTGTGACCCCATGGGAAGCCCACACTGGAGCAGGCTCCTGGCAGGACCTGCGGATCTGTGGAGAGAGGACCCCAGGCTGCAGCAGGTTTTCTGGCAGGACTTGTGACCCCACAGAGGACCCACGCTGGAGCAGTCTGTGCCTGAAGGTCTGCAGCCCATGGAAGGGACCCATGCTGGAGCAGTTCGTGAAGAACTGCAGCCCGTGGGAAGGACTCATGTTGGAGCAGTTCATGGAGGACTGTCTCCCGTAGCAGGGACCCTATGCTGGAGGTGGGAAAGAGTGTGAGGAGTCCTGCCCCTGAGGAGGTAGGCACAGCAGAGGCAATATGTGATGAACTGACCATAACTCCCATTCCCTGGCCCCCTGCACCACTAGGGGGGGTAGGTAGAGAATCCAGGAGTGAAGCTGTGCCCTGGAAGAAGGGAGGGGTGGAGGGAAGGTGTTTTGAGATTTGGTTTTACTTTTTATTACCGTGCTCTGGTTGATTGGCAATAAATTGAGTTAATTTTCCCCAAATTGAGTCTGCTTTGCCTGTGACGGTAATTGGTTGAGTGATCTCTCCCTGTCCTTACCTCGACCCACGAGCCCTTTGTTATATTTTCTCTCCCCTGTCCAGCTGAGGGGATGAGTAATAGAGCAGCTTTGGTGGGCACCTGGCGTTCAGCCAGGGTCAACCCGCCACAGATGTTATATGGTCTGGAATATCCCTTGGGTCAGTTGGGGTCAGCTGTCCCATCTGTGTCCCCTCCCAACTTCTTGTGCACCCCCAGCCTACTCGCTTGTGGGTCAGTCTGAGGAGCCAAAAAGGCCTTGACTCTGTAAGCACTGCTCAGCAATAATGAAAATATCCCTGTATTACAAACACTGTTTTCAGCGCAAATCCAAAACATAGCCCCATCCCAGCTACTATGAAGGAAATTAACTCTATTCCAGCCAAAACCAGCACGGGGAGTTCCTGGGGAACTTCTTTTTTCATTTTGCAGAAAATGCCTTTGGAGCATAAATGAGCTCCAGAAGAAACTATGGATACTTGTATCCACTTAAGTACAAAGCCACCTTTATGTGTTAACTGTGGATTTACATGATTCATTTGAGGTGTTCAGGCAGCATCTTTTAGAGATTATTATCACAGACAAATTAGTTCTACTCAAAATAGCTGTCATTACATGGTAAATCTGGACACAATAGACTTTGTGAAGTCAAATTAGTTGTTTAATGACTACTCATTTGTAGGTGCATGATTACAGCATACAAAGTGCATGGTTACAGTACGAAAATTCTGTCAAATGCCTTTTAACTATAACTGTCTGTCTTCTTAATCATAAGCACCTATTTATGGAATTATCATAAGTGTCTTCCAAAATGTACACTGGCTGTGCAAACTAGTCACGCATCTTGGCAGGAAGAATGAATTTGGTGTCTGGTCTTCATATTTATTCTTCAGGGTACACCTAAGACAACATAATGAATATATCCCTCAACATGCCCTGCCTTCAAATGTAAAAATCATTAATCTGGAAAAAAAAAGTCAATTAACACAAATGAAATTCAGACAAAACAGACTGTAGCCTCTAGGTGGCAAATCACTGCAACTGTGAGGGAAATGAGAAAAGAAAAGTGATATACAGCTGTTCAAGACAGGTCATTTTGTAAACAGATAAGGCCAGAACTCAGCATCTTCTTTCAATTGCAACAGATGTTCTAATGTTAGAAAAAGGCATTTGAGTGTAACAAGCTGTATTGTCTCACAGCTGACTAGAAGAAGAGAGTTCTAAAGCTTTGGGTTAGTTTTCAGACATGATCCTCTGATGCCAGCTGAGATATCCTACAGTATCCAAGATTTCTGTATGACTAAGTGTGATGACGCAGGGCTGGTTGAAATGTGAGACTTTCCAAAGTAACAGCTAGAGGATATCCTGTAGCATCTACAGTTTCATTAGATGCCTAAGCTTAAGTGACTCAATCACACTGTGGTGTCTAATCATCTCTGTTGCAAGAGATGCAGTTTTTCCTAGTAGAGGATGAGAGGAGAGAAGGTCTTCATGTGGTGTGGAACAGGTTTCATATACCAAGAAAAGAAGAAACTGAACATAGTGTGTGACTATTCACTCCTTGGAACAAACCTTCCTATCTTGTCTGTGCTAAGAATTTGGAAAGCGATAGGTTTTGTCTACATAAGGTGTTACCCAGGGCCTCTGTGGTATTGTGTACTGTGCTGTGGAGGTAAGCGACAGGGCAGGTACATAGGATCTTAACAGAGAGAGGCACCAGAGCCTTGGTGTACTCTCTGGCATAGGCAAGCTATGCTATATACTTCATCACACATAAATTTAGTTGAAAGCTCTTTTATGAGACAGAATATTTCTATGTACTCATACTCTTATTCCTCTGTGGTCAAGAAATCAGTTAAACCAGCCTTGACACCTAGTCATGCTACTTTAACATAAATATATACCAACATGGAAAAGAACAATGTGATTGTGTTTTAGTTCACATATATAATATGTATACATATGAAAATTTGCTTAATTGGAAAGGCCTTTTTTAGGAAATTCTACAATGTAAAATATGAATATTTCAAAAATATTATCCAGGGAGGTAAGAATCTGATGTAAAATGTCTGGCAGTAAAATATTATTGACATCTATAGAAAAATGAAATACCCAAACCTACTATATTTAAGATCATCAGTCTAATATATTTTTTTGCTTCCTCCTATCCTACTTCCAAATTATGTTGTTACTTTTTTGTCATTTTATTCTGTCTTTGTCTGAAATCTCTTCATTTCCATTCTGTGCATTTACCTCATTATTCTCTTTTTGTCACCCATACACAGCCTTTTCATAGAAAACCAGGACAATAGCATGCCTGTACCATGTTGCTGCCAGTTGGCTGGGAAGGTTCAAAAGACATCTTCAAAGGACTAGGGAGGGGGTTTTTTTGTTTTGTTTTGAAGCACCTCCAGATCTTTTTATTGGAACACAGTAGGGTTCCTCTGCTTACAAAACAGCCCAATACTGAATATACAGAATTGTATCTGCAGAGACAGTGGGCCTTATACCATTTTCTTATGTATGCAGCTGTTGACTTCAGCTGATTTTTTCCTGACTTAGCCAAGTGTGGTTGAAAGCATATTCCAGCCCAGTGAGCTTATGAAGCACCTAAGGAAAGAAACGTAGGTGTCTGATATTCCTGCAGCTGATAATTTTTTTCTTCTTTTTCTTCTCTTTTTCCCCTTCATACTCTTCTTTCCCATCTCCATGACCACTGTGATTAAGCAAAACTTTATTTAGGCTTTTCATTGTTGTAGGTTAACAGCAGCATCTCCTTCCAATAAGAAATTTTGTCTGGATTCAGCCTTCAATCTTATAATACTGTGACAATAAGGATTATTAATGACATTTCTTTAGCAAGTCTTGATCTAAGACTGCCATCTTGAACAATCAATTATGAAAGAAATATGTTAGTGGGAAATAAGTTTTGAATATACATTAATTTGAAAAGACTACTTTGATCAAGATTCAATTTAGAAATTTCACACTGAAATTATTTTATGGAGAAACAGATTTTTATATTTTTCTCCCAGAGAACTTTCATAACTCTGATACTTTAATATACCTGGTTCTACAAAACCAAAAGATTAGAACTGATATCTAATCTCTGCTAGTTAGAAGCAGATGCTGAGAAGAGTATTAGAAATAGCACAGAGAACATCCCATTACTTCCAGCCTCCATCAGTCACAGATGGTTTTCCAACCCACAAGTTTCATCTAGACCATTGTACTTAACTGCAATCAATTTGTGTTTCTTACATGAATTTCCTAATCACTTCCTGAACTATTTTATACTTCTCAGTAACCAAAAACCTCCTGTGACAGTGAATTATACAGTTTAATTATGCATTCTGAGAAAGAAATTTTTGTGTTTGTTCACTCCCTTGCTTTAAAATTGCCTGATTGTTTTATTTGATTTCATGTTCTTCTTGTACTATGAAAAATAACATAGTCATGCTTTATTCACCTTTTCCATATAATCTGGATAAATCTGATAAATATGTCTGTAGTACATATGACCACTCGCATTTTTTTTCAGGTAAATATGTTCATAGAAAGCAAAATCCGTCAAAGCAAATCCATCTAATTCAGCACTTCATCTCTGAAAATGACACTACACAGATATCTGCAGTTGATACTTTGTTGCTGAGAGACTGGGTTTGTTCATATTTGGAAAGAAAGATGAGGGTGGATCTTACTGATGCCTTCATGGGACAGTACAAAGGACACAGAGCCATGCTTTTCTGTAAGGCACACAATAATAGAACAAAAAAACAGTGGATGCAATGTGGAACATGGAAAATTCCAATCAGATATAAAGAAAAGGTATGTTTGTTTCTTTGTTTGTTTTTTTTTATCATGAGGATGGTTAGACAATAGGTGACAGCTTGCCCACAGATGTTGTGGAATCTCCATTCTCAGAGGAAATGAAAACCTGAGTAGACAAATTCTTGGGTTATCTGGTCTAATAGGAGATGCTTCAACTGGGGGCTTGGAGGACGTCTGTGGGTGCCTTCAAACCTAAATTATTAGCGGCAAACACATTTTGCAAGGTATAGGTACTACTGTGAGTCCACTCATTGCAATGAAGACATCTCTGCATTGTCCAGTCCTTCAGGGAGAGATAACATACAAGATTTAAACACTTAGAGTGTGCCTTGGGTAAGACGTCCCTCTCCTTTTTTCTCGCTCTCTCTTTTGTTTAGCATCACCCAGTCAACTTATTTTCTTTTTTTTCTTCATTTCCCCAGGATACCATTTTCTTTCCCAAGAATTCAAAACCTATTCATATCCTAGCTGCAGCAAAAAGAGGTCTGGCCAATTCAGTAATTTATTTCCTTACTTATCAATGGATCTAGACAGATATCTTCCTTTCCCATGGAACCTCTGATTATTTGGAGTGTTCAAGTAGAAGTATGCCACTTTACTGAGAGATTTCAGCAGTAAGCTATTCTAGTCATTTTAAGGCTTCAGACCACAGACTAACATTCATTATGTTATCTGATAACTGCATTATCATCAAAGCTCATGCATATGAAAGGCTTACAAAGAGACCTTGCTACTGTCTCTGTTCCACTCAGTTTTTCTTTCTGCTTTTATTTTCTATAATTTTTTCTTTACAATAGTTAAATTGAAAATAATATAAAATGACATATTTTTCCGTGCAATTTCTTATTTTATTTCCGTGCATCATTAATTTTATTCCTATTTAAAGTTATTTCAAATTATTGATACCATTGTTTCATCTACAAAAAAATTTCCCGTGTTAAAGTACTTTTCTTTCCTCTTTCTACAACTTTTAGAACACATTGTGTAAACTCATGTACCCAGAAAAAAATGAGAGTTTTGCTCTTGGCATTCAACCCTGAAAGAAAAAAAAAAAAAGCTTTTCATTCTTTTGCTTGCATGTTATCACCCACACGACATTGTGGTGGCAAATGTTAGGTACATCTTAAGTTCAATCTGTCTCTTTCTTTAACTTACTGTTTAGTGTTTATTTTCAGCAGACTTGTATTATCCTGTCTTGACAGCCAGTTTTTTCTTGAACTTTTCTCTGTTAGTTTCATAAATGAAAATATCACCTTTATCATTTTGGAATGTGGATTATCTACTCACCTTTTATATATCAAGACTTTTTTTCCATTTCCTGAACGTTCTATTATCTTTTAGTTCAAGTCAAGCTCTTTTCCAGGTCTAGTTAGGAGGATGTTTTAACTGTAACCTCATATCTTCCATAGATATCTATATTCTATAGATTAATAAACAAATACTAGAACAATATAAATCTGAAAGGAAAATTCTACCTTTTATATTTTTCCAAGGGGAACCTGGCCTCCAGCAATGTTCCTCCCTCTACTGAAACCCTTGTATGAACTATGAACATGTTTGTGAACTGACATGTATCCAACATCCTCTTTTGTTTAGAATTTATCAGTGACATAGGAACTATGTCCAACACTTTTTCTGTTGTGACCAATAAGTCTAAACCTCATCTTAAATTTTGTCTCTTAGCCATTGGAAGTCTTATGTTGAAAAAAATGAAAATGTAAAATGGGGTTATACTGCCAGTATTCTGCTTATTAACCAGGAATGGCATTTAATTGTTGTTGTCTATGTGTAGTTCTGTTTTTAGCAAAGTGAACAAACAAGGTTAACAACTAGATAAGTAATTAAGAAGACTTACTGTTATGCATTGAATCAAAACCTCTAGTCTTTCACTGTGGAGTTCATAGTATTTTTAATGAAAAAATACCCAGAGGAAAAAATTAAGATCAGGTTCCTTTCGTTTTCTGAATGGAACAAGAATCAGTATTATGTGCAGCTATGTGACAGATACTGAAGGGACAGAAACAGTAAGATCTTTGGATTACACTGAACTGTTAAGGAGTGTGCAGGAATGGAAACACATGACTCTCAGTCAGACAGATTCACCACTTGGCTGAGGGAAATGTAGATCAGTCAAATGATCATGTCATTAATTATGTCAGTTGTTGTCCCTTTTTCATAGTCCCTCTCCCTCTCCCTCTCCCTCTCTTTCTAAATCCACAGTATCTAAGTCAAAAAATATAACTTAAATAAATAAATAAAAAGTAAATCCATAAATATTTCTTCAAAACTTCCTAAAATAACATTACCAAGAGTCAGTTGTTTCACTCTTTCCAAAATGAAACAAAAAAAATGGGGAGTTTTGGTCCTAAAAAAGCCCAAAGCTGTTGTTGATTGTTATGAAGATGACAGAATCATCTATTGTTATGAAGAGTATCAGAGACCAGAATATGCCAGAAGCTGAAGACATTTAGATCAAGGTGAGAATTTAGTTCCCTTTCATTTTAAACCTGAAGAAGAACACTGATGCAAAGCCTGCTACTCCAAAATGTTTCAGTGTAAGTAGACAAAATAGGTCTAATGGAGACAATTCATCAGATTTAATTTTAGTTGTGAACACACTATAGACATCCAATCAGCTGGGAAAAAAATAACACTTCATAATGAACACTTCATAATGAGATGCACCTGAATATTCTGAATATCTTGACTGAGATGTCTATATGAACAAGGTAGCTGTCTGCATTTGCTCAGATGAATTCCACCTAAAATGGTGATTATAATATGACTGGATTTGGAGGCTTCAAAAATGCCAACAAATATTCTTAGTGAACATCCTCCTGATACTGTAAGAGTAAACTATTATATTGTCTATGTTATCTCTGCTTATAGTAAACTATGAAAATATTAAATGTGAGTTGTTGTTTTTTCTGGTCATAGTATCATAAATTGTTCTTATGTAAAACACCTCTCCTCTACAGGAAGCATCTGAATGACACTCTTAGACATATGGTTTAGTTTTAGGTAGCCCTGCAAGGATCAGGGAGTTGGACTCAGTGATCCTTATGGGTCCCTTCCAATTTGAGATATTCTATGATTCCTTTCCTCTAACTTGTGTGCATTATATTTCACCTACTATCATAGAGAAAAATCCCGTGGTAGTCTGTGGGCAGGACAGTAGGGTCTGACTAAAAATTTTCTAAAGAAAGTGACTATATTTTCAACATTTTTTCAGCCAAGGGAGTTCTCCAATTATGCACAGGCTTTTTCTACATAAAAAAAAAAAATCTGTTCTAAGTGGCTACATCAGCAATGATTAATGTTTCACCCTAGGGAGCGATCCCTAGTCCCAGACCAATTTGTGAACTCTAGCACATATTCTACCAAATAACACCTGACCTGTGGGTGCAAGATGGTGCTCAACATATTCATTTTCCAATTCAAAGTTTCTGAAAAACTTGGCAGTTCACCTAAGAGTTTGCTGGTTTTGTTTTGTTGTTATTGTTGTTTGTTTCTGTGTACTATGAAACTAGGACGTATAAAATCTGGCTTAAAGCATAAAGGCATATTTTCAGGTGAAAATACCACTGGGGTGATATTGGAAGATGTTACACAGAAGACAGATACATTCTTGGGTTTATTGCCAGAGATTGTCCCTAGAGCATTGTCTCCATTGAACAGAATGTGGGATATGCTTCGGGAGGAAAAGGCTGATGTGATCCACACAGAAATATAAGGGTGAATTATAGTTAATGAAGCATACCTGATCATAGAACTGAGATCCAAGACTGATGTGGAGAGTTTAATTATATGAGAGTATAAAGATATCCAAGGAGAATTGATACAGTTATAACTAAAATGACAGGGTTGCTTTTTTTCCTTTACCACTGAAGACAATTTAAAAAAAAAAAAGTTAAAAAAACCCACATACTGAAAACTTAAAATACTCAGAGACTATAGAGTTATATTTATAAATATTTTTTATGTTCTCAAGTCTTTGGCATATGTGATTATTTGCTACTATTATTTTTTTTTTAAGATATGCTGCCACTCTTCAAATTTTAGATATATATTTACTCAGACTTGTTGCTTCTTCAATAGATAACTATATTTTCACTGTAGGCATTTTTAGTTTTTCTATCATATCTATATTTGTAGTGAACTGTTGTTTTAAATAAGTTTATAATATTATTTACTTAAAGTTCTGTGGGTTTTTAATGTTCTGTTGTGTTTGAAAGGGAAATTTTGCATTTCCACAAGCCCAATTTTGTGACTTGTAAAAAGTCAAAATTTAGTAGAAATCCTTCTTTTGAAAACAAAATGGAAAACTAAGACACTGTTCTGTACAGGAAACCTCTCACACCAGGAATTTGTTTTCAGATGAGGTAACAAGAAGCTATATAATTCAATCCTGAGATACTAATTAATGGCATAAAACTTTGGTAGAATCATGCTCTGAATACTTATTTGCTAAAAAATTAGACCACAGTCATCAATTTACTACCTTTTAATCTTTTAGTTTAATATCTTCACACTTTGGTGAGTTGCAACAGATATTTGGGATATTTTATATTGAAGTAGAAATTATTAAATTGCTAGATTGTTTGGGTTGGTTTTTTTTCAGTGTCTGGAGTATCATCAGCAGCACTTGTGGTTAGTATAATCTGAATTTAATTTAATGGGAACATTAGGCCTAAACCATCCTTTGACTTGCATAGAAAAATGTTTTAGTTTTATATGCGAAAGCACTGTACTTGATTCTCTCATGGGTAACTTTATACTATCAGCTTGCTTAGCTGAACACCCCCCCCCCATTCTGTCATAGTTTCTTCTCTAAGATTTTACAATCAATCTGCATTCTTTAGTCCTTGTACATCATCACCCATAAATAATGATCCTGCAGACAGGACTACAATTGCATGTTTTCAAATTATATCCTAAGGCTATGTTCCTCTAAAACGACTTTGGTATGATCTGAAGCTGTCTTGCAGGAAGCATGTTGGCTCCTAATAAATTATCTCAGAATCTTAGCCTGCTTTTTGCTTTCCTGACTTTTTTTTTTCAAATGAACTGATTTCTGTATGATTAAATACACACTGAATAATATTTCTGAGTGATCTTCCATACACGGAATAACGGAAAAACCTGACTTTACAATTCACTAGTCAATATTTATGTGTATTTTGCCATTCCCCATGACTAAATGACTGAAAATACTGAAAAGAGAAGAAAAATGTATATTGAGTAGCAAAGATATTTGCATGATTGTCCTTAATCTCCAATAAGAGTAAGATGGGTAACCACCCAGGCAAACATTAAGGAACATAAATATGGGCAAATTGGTAAGGCAGCAGACATGTGATAAAATTTAAACAAATAACAATTTCCCAGGATTTAATTAGTACCATGTGACACTCTATAGATACGACCATTGAAATAGTCCAATATACAAAATTATATAGGTCTAACAGGAGGTAGAATTAGTCCACTAGTGCAGCACCTGGTTGTGTATCTAGCTTAGATTGTTTATCTGTAAAAGTAATCATTCAAAAGAAATGGTCTTTTACAGAAGATTTTCTCAGTGGGGCATGATTTGCAGAATAATCATTCACACAACAGGACATCTGAACAGATGTGGAAAGTCACAAAACCTCTGTAAATCTGGAACTATATATTCTTTGTTCCAAAGTTCATCTACTGTTGAATGAAATACCCGTGAGAACTATATTTTCTTTATTTTTAATCTTTTGGTCTTGTTTCCAGACATAAACGTAATTCCTAACAGTTTAGTGTTTCTATATCTGGAAAATTAAGATAATACACCACCTGGAAAAGTATTGTGATGGTTACCTAGATAATTTTCATACTTTGAAATTGCTATATGCTAATTAAAAATGACCCCAGCTGGTGAAAGGAATATTCCATGCCATGTGACATCATGCTCAGAAAAAAAAGCTGAGGAAAGAAGGAGGAAAGGGAGACATTTGGAGTGATGACGTTTGTCTTCCCAAGTAACCATTACATGTGATGGATCCCTGCTTTCCTGGAGATGTTTGAACACTTGCCCACCAATGGGAAGTGGTGAATGAATTCCTTGGTTTGCTTTGCTTGCACATGTAGCTTTTTCTTTCTCTATTAAATTGTCTTTATCTCAACCCATGAGTTTCCTCACTTTTACCCTTGCAAGTCTCTTCCCCATCCCACTGGAAGGGAGTGTACAAAAGTCTGTGTGGGACTTGGGTGCAGTTAACCCACAACTATAAATATTATTGTTGATACTGTTACTGTTGTTATTTTATTTACAGAGATCCTACAGAGATGCTACAATGAGCAGATGACATTCAAAACAAAACTTAAATGAAAAGAGAGAACATTGTGATTAGGGCTCTCACTTAGTTTTGCTGGATAGGAAATATCCAGAATAATTGGATCTAGTTTAAACACAGGAATTCAGTGTTTAAGATTTGCTATAAACATAAATTTAGTCTAAATTTCTGACATTGTTATCTAAGTTGAAACTTTTTTTTTACTGGTTTATTTCATAAACAACAAAATCCTGTTATAACATCTGTTGAAAAGTCTCCAATTTGTAACTTGACAAAATGAACCCTTTTTTTAATGTCTTGCTGTTCTGAGACAAAACTTAGTAATTCATTGTCATCAGAATTACCTGGAAGTAGGTCTTGGAAGGGAATGGCTACAGAAATTTAATTATTGAAAGTCATAGAGGAAGAGCTGTGGCTTGTGAGGTCAGTGAGCAATGAAGCACAGAAAAGCTAATGTCCTTTCAGGTCTCGCGTCCTCCCCTTTCTTCCTCGTGCTCATTTATTTTTCTCCTTCCCCAGCAATTTGCTTTTGTTCAGTGGTCTGTACTGACTGCATTGAAAATAATTTGATCAAATTTGTGTTAAATTGAATCACAATCCTCCAGACAATATTTTCATAAACCTATCACGTTCTCCATTATTTGGGTGTTCAGATGAAATCCACTGATCTCAGTGAGAGCTGATGACAAGGTGAAATCAAAGAAGCATAAAGTCATCTCCTCTCCAAACAAAAAATACCATCACTGTGAATTAAATGATTGTGTGTGCTCACTCCAATAGGCACTATGCTTACTAAGTTTCATGAAATCATAGCAATCTGTGCGGTAGAAGAACTTGGGAGAAATGATGGAAGTTTTTATTACTGAAGGTGAATTATACAGTCTCTTCTCATTATTCCTTTGGAGAATTTAGCATTTGAGAAAATACAACTCCTTAGTATAGCCTATAGGCTGCCACACAATGAAATTCACAATTTACAACTGGCTGCACTGCTGAGTTTATACTGCTTTGCATCCTATTTGTTTCAACTGTGAGTGCGATTCAGAACTATTGAGGCATCTGTGTACATGTCAGCATCCACATATTTATATTGTGTTCAGTGCAACTCATTTCCACCCTGATGCTCATGCAATGCTCAGTTCAGATTGCCCTTTGCAGTTGACTGAACTTTAACACATTTCATTTCATTTTTTTAGGGAATCCTCAGCCTTAGGATTGAGACATCACTGTAGCCAAATTGATGACAGTTAAAAATATGAGATCAGTTTAGAACTGTCATATTCAACATGTATTTTGAATATGTTTATAATTTATGGAGATGATTCAAAACTTAATTTTACCATTTGAGGTAAAGGAATACCAGAGGGGGAAATTTAATTATAATGTTAGCTATGTTCTTCATAACAGGGAAGGGAAAATTTCAAAATATTTAAATTGGTTTATAAGAGCAACATAAACTGTTGTGCAAAGGTTTATTCCAATAATCTTATTCCAAATGCTTTGTATGCTGGGCTTGGAATTTTAGGAAAAAATGCCTTTTTTTGTAAAATTGTACTGTGGACCCTTTTTAGCTTTATATACCATGAGAATTTGATTGTACTCTTCTGTGCATTTTCATATAATTCTGAAACTATCAAATTAGAGAAAGTTAATAGACGGA
Organism: Haliaeetus albicilla; assembly: GCF_947461875.1. Lineage (NCBI taxonomy): Eukaryota > Metazoa > Chordata > Aves > Accipitriformes > Accipitridae > Haliaeetus > Haliaeetus albicilla. Next base: position 22,367,803 of record NC_091497.1, read on the forward strand.
ACCAAGCAATGTATTAAACAGCTGATAAGTAAAAGATGATAACGACAGCAAGTACTGCAAAAGAAAATAGTTGAGAGAAAGTGTCAGTCTGGGTTTGGTAGAATGTTTTCAGAAGTGTTTTTATTATAACTCATTAGCTCCTTCTAACACCAGTTTCATGTTGTTATTAGGCTTTCATGTGTAAGTCCAAATGCTGAAAATATATGCCTTAATTTTTACATTCAAAATTTAGGAACCAAAGTACACGATGAATTCTATACTAACACATCTATATGCATATCACACAGTTTGTCTGGCAAATTAATCTCTCTGGTACTTCAAAAACATTTTGTAAAGCCTTCAGGTGAGAACTGGTTTTGAATGGGATAATTAACCTTGACTGTAATTTCTTCATATCAGAGCCAAATAGCGGTTGGAAAGATGTATTCACTTTTCACAGAGCGCTAGGTACTTATGGCCTGGAAAGAAGCTATAATGTGTTCAAAGAAGGTGTATTTCAAACAGGCATGGAAAAGTGTTCCAACACAGACTCATCCATCAAAATCCTGGAGAAGGACATGATTCACACAGGAGGTAATAGAGGCCCTGGCTGCATGTTTACAGTAGGTTATTTTCAGTCCTAAACCAGTATAAGCGATTGTTTCCTGAACTAATATGATCAAAGAAAATAATTACATTATCCCAAACACTACTTTTCAGATTATTGGAAAATTAATCTTCACTTTTTTCCTCCTGAAAGAAAATTGTGAATAATTAATTAAAGTTTTATCTGCTCTGTATCAGTAATTGTATAGGTAAATCTGCTTGCAATGCAATCTAACAGATATATTTTTTCAGTTTTAGCAAGTCAAAACTGGTCTAAAAAGCTCTTTCCATGTTTTTCTTTCCTCATTTTTCATACACTAGTATTCTTCACTGCTTATATTAGTATTTTGTTGGTCAGCATATTTGTTGCTTTTGGATTCAGATATAAAGTTCCAGTAATTAAAATATTGGCATATTTCGTCAGAAGAAAAAAAAAAGGGGTCGTGGTGGTATATCTGTTTAAGTTTCTGATATTCAAATTCAAACTGGTTGTGTACTTTGAGCTGAAAACAGCTCTCTCCTAGGAAGTGAACTGAGACTTTTTAAAAATTACTAATACAAATGTCAAAGGACATATTTCATGTTTTCGACAGGGTGGTCCTGCTTAGAAATCTTTTTTTTAAGGCAACATGCAAATATGTACAACAGAATTTGATAGAAGCAGAGCTACATCCAGGGCTAAGTGCTTTGGAAAATCTTACCCATCATTGGAATGAACATTTTTGTTAAAGTTATTCGGTTTTCTCCAAGGTGCTCTACTAACTCGCTTCTCAGGCAAACAATGGGTGAGATTTCTTAAGATTATTAAGAAGGCTGATATAAATCAGTTTTTGATCTACTTACAAATCCTAGCTAAGTAGAAGAGATACACAGAAGGTGTAAATTTCCAGTCTATTTTGAAAAAAAACATATCTTCAGGTTGACCTGACCAGCTTTACCTTTCATGTTTTGCTAGTGGATCCCAGTCACTGAAGTCTTGAAAGCTACATTGCCCGGAAAAGCCTTTGTATTTCATATAAAGCTGAATAGCTCTCTAAATTCTGATGACTGCATTGATTAGTTCTTTATAAAACCATAAGGAGAGTTTAGACATTGATTAGACAGCTGTATTTTAGACTCCTACTTTGTAAGTGATGAATTCCAGCCTAAAAGATTCAGTGTAATATGAGCAATTACCAGTGAGTAAATTGTGCAAATTAACTACAGCAGTAATTCTGGTTGTATTAATGGGAGCTATCCCAAATGAACGAGATCTATTTTAAAATTTCTTAATGGATAAATGTAGTAGTCTTAAATAACTTGCTACAGGTTGTAAACTGACCTACTGATTTATCATAATGCATAAATTGTCCTTGGAAGCTAATGGAAAATTCATGCCAGTCTGTTGCTTGCAGTATGACATTTAATGGAATATACTCTTCCATGTTTCTTTCAACATTTCAGGGACATATCTCACAAATGGACAATTCAGGCACTTGAAAGAACGTGTGTTTATGGGTATGCTTTTGTTGCAGGGAAAGGAACATACTACTGCTCCTCGACTGGCCTGTGATGTACTCTTTTGCTTTTATGTTTCCTTCTGTGTGCCAATATCTAAGGAGGTATGTTATTGTAAAGTGTGTGACTGTAAGGGAATTACATAAACAAGCTTAATTTTCGACTCATTACATTGATTAGATATTGTGAGGGACAGCTTTTTATACTGTGAAGAAGAAACACAATACTAGGGAAAAAAAACAGAAAAATGGTCAGTGATATGTGGAAACTGAATAACAATAACTGATAGTATGATTAGCATGCAAAACAGAGGTTTCTTTCTTGCAGTCTTGGTGGTATCAGTAGAAGAATGCTGAGCACAGCCTCAAGGCACCCCAGAATTCACTCTATGTCTTAAGATGAAACAAAAACAGGATAAGAAAGATAAAGCTTTACTGGACTTATTAAACAGTGCCCTCTTTCTCATAGGATTTGGGTTTTCTGATAGAATGCACATGCCCTTTGTTAAGAAAATAGCAAATGTCCTCAAGGAGTGATCTCACTTAAACTGAGGGGAAGAGAAATATTTAAAAAAAAAAAAGGTAAACAAATTGTGTGTTTAAAATTCCTTCTGCCTATATGTAGATATTCTATCTTGGAAATCACCCGTCCCAGACACTTACAAACTCCTGTGGCTGACATAAAATAATTACAGCTGTAATCTCCAAAGGTAATTCCAGGAAGGTAAATGAAGAATGGGGGACAAAATATGCCATGCGGTTAACGTTTTTATGTTCTTAGCAAATTTTTCACTTTACTTTACCATTCCAGTAATAAATTATATTCTCTATAAATTGAAGCTAGATATTTCAGATTTGTGCCACTCTACCAGGAAATAGATCTAGTCTTATCTATCATTCTGTAGAAGATGATATCATTGCTTGAATGCTGTAATTCTAAATCAAAACTCTGTTTTCTTTACTATATAAATAAATAAATAAACAAACTTGTGAGGAGGGAACTGAGTGGTTGACAATTTTCCTGATGCTACCTTTTCCACTCTCAAACAGGATTAAATTTACTCTCTAGTTCAGGAAAAAGGAAGTATAAGCAATTTCAGGTTTATGCAAGTAAATATAACTGTTATATGTGACCTTGACACATAGCAAAATACTACCTAGGGTTACCTCATAGCTGAACCACTGCAAAGTGACATCTGCTGATGACATTTTTCTTTATTTTAAATTTAGTTTTCACAGTCTATATCTTGAAAACATGCTTTTCTAATTGTATACAAATTAATATTTCAATTAAAAGTGCACACATTTCTTACTACTATGTATCTGGTACGCAAGGCTACAATCAGAAAGCCTTAGTAGAATGTAAGCTTCTGATCTGCTCCGGGAAAGTTCATTATCCTTCTTCATCATGAGTATGTTCTTGATTGTCATGTTCCAAGAAGCAACACATGTAGAGTTGGAGGCAGAACATAGGTAGTCTTCAGGATAACTTATCTATCTTATTGCTGATTGCAGCAAAGGTTCTTAATTGTTCTAGGTTGAAGCCATTTTAAAATCATTACTTACTGACAGTTATCAGTCAGATACAAACAATGGTTTTCTGGAGAATTGCAAGACTGGTTCCAAAGAGACCTGTAGAATTTTAATTATTTCTGAAGCTGATAGACAGTCTTCTACTGAATCAAGATCCAGTCTACTTTCTTTCCACACTTGTTTGCTATGTCATTGTTATTATTATTATTAATAATTATTATTAATATTATTACTGCTACTGTTGTTATAGATTAAAGCATGCACACATTCATGCGACACTCAGAATAATTAGCTGATCTCATTCTATTTCATAAATGCCTCTGCAATTCTCTGGTTTTCATTAATATACTGGTAATGACCAGAAACAACTTTCATTCACCTAGTAAGAAAGCTAAAATTAGCATCATGCTTTAAGAGCAGACTGAAGGACGGTGTATTTTTGAAATAGAAAGCTTTGTATGGCACTCCTACATTTGTTCTTCAGGGCTTCTGAAAAGTGAAGCTGAAACTGACTGTAAAGTGGTGACACAGATCATCTTTCACATTGTAAGAGAATGTTTCATTACTGCATAGAGTACAAATTGTCAGTGCTATTTGATTTTTCTATAAAACCGAAAGATTTCATTTTCTAGCAGTCAGTATAACATCACACAAATTTTCACAGTATCATGGCAGAAGAGTGATAAAATGTTTTGAAATGTTGGATGCTAGGTGTTGTTAGTGGTGGTCTTTTTAAAAAATAAATAGGTAATAAAAGGCAAAATAAACACAGAAGCATTGTTTGCATGCTAGAAAACAGCTATTTCTCTAGTGTTCCTCTTGTGATGCTACTAGAATGAATTCAGTCTTTCACAGAGTGTTCATAGATAGATGAAGAAGGTCTAAATACATAGTGTCCAGTAATATTGTTAAAAAATTATAAGCTGAGACCTAAATGAAAAGATCAATGCAGCAGGGCATAAGCATTCCTGGAGTGCATTGATGATAACTTCCTCCTCCAAGTGATAGAGGAATCAATGAGGAGACAACCTCGTACTCACCAGCAAGGAGGGGTTTGTTGGGAATGTGAAGATCAAAGGCAGCCTTGGTTGCAGTGCCCATGAGATGGTGGAGTTCAGGATTGTGAGGACAGGGAGGAGGGTGAAAAAAAAGCTCACAACCCTGGATTTCAGGAGAGCAGACTCTGGTCTCTTCAAAGATGGAAAAGTCTGCTTGGAAGAGTCCCATGGGATAAGGCCCTGGAGGGAAGAGGGGCCCAAGAAAGCTGGTTAATATTCAAGGATCACCTCCTTCAAGCTCAAGATTGTTCTGTCCCAATGAATATGAAGTCAGGCGAAAATGCCAGGAGGCATGTGTGAATGAATGAGGAGGTCCTGGCCAAACTCAAACAGAAGAGGAATCATATTGAGTGTGGAAGCAAGGATGGATAACCTGACAGGAATACTAAAACATTATCCAAGCGTGCAGGCATGAAGTGAGGAAAGCTAAAGCCCAAATGGAATTGAATGTAGCCAGAGTTGCTAAGTAATGTTGCTAAGTAGTGTTTAGTCTAAAGTCAAGGATTTTTCAGCTTCTCATGCCCAGCCAGCAACAAGGCTGGAGGGGCACAAGAAGTTGGCACAGGACACAGCCAGGACAGCTGACCCAAACTGGCCAACAGGGTATTCCATACTGTGTGATGTCATGCCCAAGATATAAACTGGGTAGAGTTGGTCTGGGGGGAATCACCACTCAGGAACTAACTGGGCGTCGGTTGGCAGGTGGTGAGCAATTGCATTGTGCATCACTTGCATATTCCAATCCTTTTATTATTACTATTGTCATTTTATTAGTGTTACCATTATCATTACTAGTTTCTTCTTTTCTGCTCTATTAAACTGTTCTTATCTCAACCCATGAGCTTTACTTTTTTTTCCAATTCCCTCCCCCATCCCACTGGGTGCGGGGAAAGTGAGTGAGCAGCTGCGTGGTGCTTAGTTGCTGGCTGGGGTTAAACCACAACAACCAGATGACCTCCAGTGGTTTCTTCCAACCTCACCCACTCTGTGAATCTGTGATTCTGTGATCTCTCTTGGTGTGGAGGATTCATCTTCATATTTTAGAAACCTAAATGAATATGCCTAAATATAGGATTTGATTTAATCATCTCATGCATTTGAGGAGTTACTGGGTACCAACTTGACTTCCCAAAGTCACATCATATCTGCCAGGTCTATGCAGATGTCTCAGATGTCACAGAACATGCAAAATGACTTTATTTATATGGGAGCACCTAAGTCAAGAGAGCACCTATATTAAGACTGAGAGGTCTTCACATATGATAGGTATTACATTTTTTATGGAAGTCAATAGAAGAAATAGCAAATCTCTATTGAGATCAAGTTTGAAGAATCATTTTTCACTTCTTCACCCTAACTCTAACCACTGTTGACACTCACTCTGGAAGGGACATTCATTTCATCAATCAAAGTTATTTGTCTACACTTCAGAGGTATTTTTACTTCTGAAAGTCATTACACATTCTGTATGCTATTTGAGAGCTTCCAGAAAGAAATTCACAATTAGGGTGATGATGGCTTGGGTAGAACTTAAAAAAAATCTATGAAGGGTTTTTAACCAGGGTGACCAGAATGGTGTTCAAATGAAACTTCGTATCTTGCCAAACTTACTCTAAATGCTGTGCTAGGCCTTAGTATAAATTAGGTCAAACATGATGTCTTTCAGTCTGAACATATATATGTTTTTCTTCTGTTTCCTATACCTTTATTTCCTGCTGGTTTTTTTTGTTGTTGGTTCCCCCCACCTCCTTTTTTTGCATAGGCTCCAGCCTCGCTTAAACCCATTCCAAATTTCAAGCCATTCTAGTCACATCATTCTCATCTAGCTGTAGACATATAAATGGACACTCCTAACATAATCACACTTAGTATATTTTTTTGGATAGTCAGAAAAATTAAACATAAGATACTCATATCAATTTAATAGAAAAGCCCTCTTGCCTTTTTTATATTGTTCATGACTGCACTATTGAAAAACACAGGTATCTCTTAGAAGAAGTAAACACAGCCAATAAATTAGAGTGTCAAAATGTAGAAATAGTTGCAACAGGATCTAAACTTCCATCATATTTTCTGACATGATGATTTGAAACATAGATAGGATAATCTCCTCTCTCTTTCTACATGCTGGAGTCAATCATACACTTTCACATTCCAGAAGTCAGTATCACTTCATCAAAGTATCATTTTGCCTGAGAGGTCAACTGGACATTTCAGAAGTACCAAGAAATGGTTATGTGGTAACGTAAAGCAATACTGGCCCTTGCAATTTTTATTTTTGACTTAAAAGGCCATGGGCACACAGAACCACTTGTTTGGATCTATTGACTGAAGTAAGTTGCTAATGGAAGAGAACAGAAACTCTGCCCTGTGTAGTAACAGTTCTAAGATACACTAACACTGGCTCTCCCTTGGAATTAAGTGGTTTCACAAAATCATAACTTTTTTTTATCTATAGCAGTAAGGTGAGCATTTAAATATTAATTCTTACTAAAAACTAATAGAAGTGTCTTGCCTATTTTTCAAGGACAAGAAAAAACACCTAAAACTTGATGTCTCTTTTTTTTCTCCCTTTAAATAACTTTATGGACTACATTCCTCAGTGAAATCTTAGTTATGAAAAGGGTAATTTTCGCCATAACCTGACTACTTGAAGAAAGGCATGATAAGAAATGAAATGTTAATATGCAGGTTATGTTAGATGCTGCTTTAGAATATATATAAAAAAAAAAGTAATCAAATGAATGTGTCAAATAATACACAGCATGCAAGAGCCAATTATGGAAATGAGGGCCCAAGGTTAGCTTGCTGCAATATTTTTTAATTCAACAAATATTAAAATCAACTTGTTCCTGCTATAATAGATGGCTATGACAAGAGTTAAAGAGCTCAAAATGTTTTTGTAGTCCCCTGTCTAATTAACATTTCTGTTGTGTGACCTACATTTCCCAGAACTGTAACTGCAAAGACCCCCAAAAGCCTGCTTTTTGTTTGAAAAATTTTTTGTAACATGTTTAAGAGATCAAAGGCAGAGCAATCAGTGTTTATAAGCCTTCTTCAGTTGGAAATAAGTGACAAAATAGAGACATATTGCTACAGCAATTTGCAGAAGAAAACCTTTCCATGATAGTGTATCTCACTTGACTCTAACGGAAGGCTACAGATGCTGTGTTGTAATTACATGTGTTTAGGCTATACAGAAAATATTCTGCATGAGTCACATCCCATTTATATTTTTTTTACTGTCTTTTCCATCTTAACTCTTTTTTATTTTTTTCAGAAAGAAAGAAATATAGGAAGAAAACAGACTGAATGTTTTAATGTTAGTGATGTCAGCTAAGTTTCAGATATCACCAGAATCTAATACATTCTAGGTAAATTTACTGCCCAGAATAAAGGTTATAGAAAATGCATTATTGCAGTTAACAAGAATTTAAATATTTATTTTAAGGACAAATACTAAAGTCTACTTTACTAAATTTTTTTTTAAAATTCCTCCTTATTTTTCATCTATGTTTTGACATTAAACTTTGTAGTGGATGAATTATTTCAAAATGCCCCTTTTGTGTCTTTTTCTCCAAGGTGCTAATGGAGTGAAGCCTGAAAACACTCCAATGACTAGGTCATTCCAGTCTTGTCACTTTCTGCTTAATATAGTAGTTTGTACTGCAAAAATGGTACAAATGTACCATTTTCAAGCAAAGGGGAAAAAAAGGAAAGTGAAGGGGACCTAGTATGGAGATATATGAGATTTATGCTTCATATAAATGTAATGTAATCTGACTCAATCTCAGATGAATTCTGACTTCTTCTTTCTGTTGAGAAGATGAAAAATTATATAACTACAGACCTCAGATAGTGAAAAAAAACCCCTGTCTTTGGATTTGGAAAATACATGAGTCCTGCTCTTGCGAAGAACACTTCTGCACAAGAGTGGACTGATGCCAATGATGTAGTTCAAATAACTGACAAATGGCATAAGTGATTGTCCTAGTTTCAGCTAGGATAGAGTTAACTGTCTTCCTAGTGGCTGGTAGGGTGCTATGTTTTGAGTTGAGTATGAGAAGAATGTTGATAATGCTGATGTTTTCAGTTGTTGTTAAGTAGTGTTTAGACTATAGTCAAGGATTTTTCAGCTTCTCATGCGCAGCCAGCGAGGAAGCTGGAGGGACACAAGAAGTTGGCACAAGACAGAGCCAGGGCACCTGACCCAAACTGGCCAAAGGGGTATTCCACAGCATGGGACGTCACATCTAGTTTAGGAACTGGGAAGTGGGTGCGGGGAATCACCGCTCGGGGACTGGCTGGGTGTCGGTCAGCGGGTGGTGAGCAATTGCACTGCGCATCATTTGTACATTCCAATCCTTTTATTACTACTGTGGTCATTTTATTAGTGTTATCATTATCATTATTAGTTTCTTCTTTTCTGTTCTATTAAACCGTTCTTATCTCAACCCATGGGTTTTGCTTCTTTTTCCTGATTTTCTCCCCCATCCCACTGGGTGGGGGGGAGTGTGTGAGCGGCTGCGTGGTGCTTAGTTGCTGGCTGGGGTTAAACCACAACAGTGATGTACTACATGATTAAGTTTAGGATGAGTAAATAATTTTCTTTGTAATCTTCAGCCAGTTAAAAAAAAAAAAAAAGAAAAGAAAAAAGGAAAACATTGTACCCAAAGTGATTTTGTACCAGGCAAAGTGGGCACCAACAGAAAATGTCATGAGATAGTAAAGATTCTGCATTCTTATTGTCAAAAATACATAAATAAATAAATAAAGCAAAGCTATACTAGCTTTAATGAAATATGTGTCATCAGGAAACAGTGACTAAAACAGATGAGTGTATGAGTGCACGTATCAGATCACACCGTTAGATTTTATTACTTGATTTTCATTGCTGCTGGCTGTTTTGTTCTTTTTCTCCTGAGAGGTGCTAATCCATGTATCACGTGAAGAAAGCACCACAATGGCTCCCTACCAAATTCAAATATGTTGAGAGCAACCGAGTTCTCTTGAGTAAGGAGAGAGTAAAGAGAAGGTCATTATGACATAAAAAAAAAGAAATAAATGACTAAAAGTTAATGAGAAGTATTTAAACTGTAAGTAGATATCTAAAGACTTTTGGGTAAAATAAAAAAGTGGATCATATAAAAAGTAGCCTAGGAGACAATAAGTGTATATGATGATGAAATGGTTCCTTTTGTTTATTTTTATTATTTGAGATGTTTTTGGACTTGAGAGAAGTGTGAGGGAGAGGAGGAGAGAGATGTACTAAAAGAATTCAATTAAATGAAGTGTTGTTTGCAGTTTATAAGAATGTGACCATCTTTGATCCAGGCCATCATAACAATATGTATGAGGGGAGGGGAGTAGAGGGGAGGGAAAGGAAGAGAAAGAAAGGGAAAACTAACTGAAAAGCTACATAAAATACATCATTATATTTCCCTTCTTGGGGAGAAAAAAAAAAGAAACAGAGCACTGATATTGGACATGAATAACCACAGAATTACTTTTACCACTATTATTTTCTGAAATGATTAAAATGTATTGAGCAGATACTACAAGATGAAGATCTGTAACCACAGTTTTAAATACTATGAGGTAGGTAAGCATTTAAATTTCTTGTTTTCTATTCCTTTTTTTACAAAACAAATGTGCAGACATCTGACAACTGAATTTAGAATTTATCAATTTACAACTGTCTTTTAAGTACAGAGTTCAAACAGGAGCAATTTCCATTAACAACAATATCTCAAAGGGAATCATTCATATAGTCATTTGGAAACAAAGTTGAGCTAAAGAAAAGTCTTCTGTGTAGCAGTTGATAGTAAAAATGAAGTCAGAGCAATTGAATTCAGGGAGATTTTGTGTGGAACAGGGATCTTAGCTGATTAACAAAACAAGGATTAACTTCCATTTATACTCAGCATTTCAGATTAAACTGAGCTCAGGTCTATGCAGCCAAACCTTGTAATCTTTACCAATTTAATTACCTTTTACAGTATAATACTGGCCACAACTTAAAACACCTTCTGAAGTTTTATGTTTCTCCAAGGAAGTTTTAAATACGATGTTTCCTTACTTAATCTGAAATTTTGTTGTCTGTAAGGAAAATGACCTTGTATTTGTATTCCAGCATTTAGAAGTAAACCCAAAAAGCATAGGGAATTGACAAGAGAATTGCAGAAAAAGAAAAAAAAAATCCATAAAGCTAAAGGGAGAGAAACTTCTGAATCATTATGACATCAAGAACAATATTTTTGTATAGGTTTGGTGAAAGAAAAAGGGCCTTTGAATTCTCTGAGTCTATGAATAGTCAATGAATATACATGGGCTATACTACATATTAAAAATAAATACACATCATACAAGTCTATTTCTAACCATACAGTAGAATGGTACACACCAGAATAAATCATTTTATTTCATGATAAACTCTTTGTGATTTTAGCATGTTTACTTTTATACCCATGCAAAAAATAATGTCTCTTCATGTATTGTAGAAATGAGTTATGCTTACACATAAAATTTTCCCACATAATGAATTCAAGATAGGAACTTGAGGGACAGAGTTGAATGGAAACAAGTGTCTCCCTGGGGCAGTGGGAGAAGCTTCTCCTTGTCTACCTTGTCTTCCCAGGTGTCCTTACACAACAGATATGAGGGTCTGGAATTGGAAGGACAGGGACATCCATCTATGCTAGAGGAGTCACCAAGGTCAGGTCAGCCTATCCCCTGCATCATGACCACTTCCAACAAAATGGTGAATGGACTAGAGGACGTGACTTACAAGGAGCAGCTGAGGATACAAGGTTTGTTCAGCTTAGAGAAGAACAGACTAGGGGGTGACCTCACTACTGTCTACAACTTTCTCATGAGGGGGAACAGAGACAGAGATGCAGATCTCTGTGGTGTCCAGTGATAGGACGTGAGGGAATGGCTTAAAGCTGTGTCAGGGGAAGTTAAGATTGGATATTAGGAAAAAGTTCTTAAATGAAGGGATTGTCAAGCACTGGAACAAGCTCTCCAGGGAAGTGGTCATGGCTCCAACCCTGTTGGTGTTCAAGAAAAGTTTGGACAATACTCTTAGATATATGGCTTAATGTTTAGTTTGCCCTTTGTGGAGTCAGCAGTTGGACTCAATGGTCCTCCTGGGTCCCTTCCAACTCGGGATATTCTATGATTCTAAAATTCTGAGAAATGGATGATATGGCCAGGCTCACAGGGCTCACATCTCATCTTGTCAACTTTGTAAGCTGGGTAAGTGAACCCATTTTGTCTCTATGCCCTCTTTATTGTGTAGAACCACAACAGGTAATAAGCATATTTCTTTTGCTTCCTTGATTGAAGTCATGGCTGGAAAAGAAAAATGGGTCAGAGTTTAAAATGTGTTAGCTGATATATTGTACTTAACTTTATCTCTGTAAAGGAAAAAGGTTTAATATGGCCTTACAGGTCCACACCACTCAGTTGATAGATAGTGGCAATCTTATTTTAACATCACTGGGAACAGGGATCATTTGCGTCCCAAAATCCCTGTTTTTGAAATAGATGCTATAATTTGAAAAACAAACTAACAACAAAAAAAAAGACAGCCAAGTACTTCTTCAAAAATACAGACATTACCTTGAAATATATACAGAATCAGTTTACATTACATTTTTGTATATCAGTAGAGGGAAAACACTGTTCACTACCGTGTGCAAAATACCTATACTGGTATTCTCCTTAATAGACTTTTCAGACTCTGCTTTTATTTAACCTTTTCAGTAACAGTCCACCATCACTTCTGGTTCCACAGACAAATAATAGACTACAATGAGAGTGATGTTGCTTTTTCTCTTCCATTAACCCAGACAATTTATCTCATCATGTCCATTACAGGAGAAAATGTCTCATACTGCTAATTTAGCTCATATCCAAATTCCTTCTTTCCCACAGCTTTCTGAACAAAATATATACTCATCTTGCATTTTCCTGTTTTCATTTAGTGTTTCTTACAATTGAAAATACATGAAAGGTCCATTAATCCTCATGCTTCATTGGAGAAGCTGAACCAGAGCTAAGGTCAAAAAGATGTTTCCAGAAATGGTCTGACATTAACTTCACTTGAGTTAGTGTCATTTATTTATTAGTCTTGCTCTGAAGCACGTGATATGACACTTTAGGGAAATAAGAAAACTATTCTACCGTGTCTGAGTGATATTATTCTTTTTAATTTATAGACTAAGTTTCTGAATACAAATATTTGATTACTTTGCTATACATGTTGATGGCAAGGACTCTTTATATTGTATTCTTTTAATAAGTCAAGTGTCAATTTTATTATCTTCTTTCATTGCTTCCTAAGTTGGTATAAGTTAACATTTGCTTTAATGAAGACAATCACATTAAAGCAGACAAAGGTCTGGTCTGATGAGTCTAGCTAAGGCCAAAATGCAAAAAGTCTTTCCGCACTAAAGATACTTAGGTGAGATGCCTAGAATCTGATCATAATCTCCTCTCATCCTCTTTCAAACAAAGGAGAAAATCATAATTTTAAAGGGCTATTTATGGTTACAAGGCTTTTGATTTAGACAATTTTAATACTTACCAAAGCACTGAAGTCTAGAGGTATCTTCAGATCTGGGAGGGTTGTAGAGATTACAAAGGCTTTTCAGAGAAGGGCACACCAAAGTCCAGGAGGCAATTAGCAGAATTTATGGCAAACAGGAATCATTGATCATGGAGACTGGTCGAGCTCCTTCATGACAGGAGAAAAAGAAAGTGTTGCATTCATCTTCAAAAAAGTCAAAAAAAAAAAGGTCCAGAGAGCTACAGGCCACTCAGCCTCACTTCACTTCTTGGGAAAATCATCAAGCAAGTCCTCTTGGAATGTATTTCTGGGCACATGAAAGAGGCTGAGTAGTCTTGATCCTTGGAGGTGTTCAAAAGCTTTTTAGAAAACATCCTTGTCAGCCTGGTATGACCTTGTATTCGAGCCTGCTTTCAACGGGAGGTTGACATAAATGATCTACATTCCAGTTTGAATTACCCTAGGATCCTATGATCCTATCTTATGAATTGGATATAAAGAAAAAGAAACAATACAATGATCATGGCCCAGTACTGGAATGGTTTCCAGAGAGTGTGTCAGATCTCTGTCACTGTGTGTATATAGCAGTTTACTGGACAAGGATGTAGGCAACTTGATCTAATTTTGAAGGTAACCTCACTTTGATGAAAGAGTTGGATAAGATGGATTTCCAGAGGTCCCTTCCAACATGAATTGTTCTATGATCCCATGATTAAAAAATAATGAGATACATCTAAACCATTGAAAACCCCACACTTTAAGAAGAAAAACACCCAAGTCTAAAACTAATATTCCAAAAACTCCGGATCAGCAACAACCAAACACTAGAAATGTTGGAAGTCTGAATACACTTCTCAGCACCAAAGTTTCTCAAGTGCCTAAAGTTTCTATGGATGCATAAGTCGTGAAAGGGCAGAACAGTTCAACACTAGTTCATGATTCAGTCCAATCAGACTTAAAATAGGTTTTACCTCAACCATATCACATGAGCAACTCAAATGGACAGGTATTTTTAGGAAATAACCATTGGAATAGGTTATAAACAAAGCTCAGAGGCAAAGCCCACTTTCTTGTAGACCAGACAATGGTCTTTCACTTTCTTTCATCATTTATCTTCCTTGTACTTCTGTCATTAAGAAGGGAGTAAGAGATGTGACTTCCTTCTCAGGATTCAGCTCATCTTCTAGAGAATTGTTATGGGTTTGTGTGGCAGGGTTTCGGTACCAGAGGAGGGGGCTGCAGGGCCGGCTGCTGCTGGAAGCTGCTGGAAGCTTCCCGGGCTGGGAGCCGGACCCGCCTCTGGGAGAACAGATTCCAGAAGGGAAACCTGCCGGGAGTCGGGGGATCGGGATGGGAGAGGAACCCCTGTGCAGATCCCGAGGGCAGGGAGGAAGGAGGGGATGCCCCTGCAGCCCGTGGGGAGACCAGGCGGCAGGCTGTGTCCCCCCAGCCCACGGAGGGGAGCGGGGGAGCAGATGCCCACCTGCAGCCCGGGGAGAGAGGAGCCCACACCGGAGCAGGGGGTGGAGGCCCCCCAAGATGGCCACCGCTCCCTGGGGAAGCCTGCACTGGGGCAGCCGGGGACTGAAGGACCGCGGCCTGCGGGAGGGACCTGCACCGGGGCAGTCCACGGAGGACTGTCTCCCGCGGGAGGGACCCTGCGGCGGAGCAGGGGAGGAGCGTGGAGTCCTCCTCCCCCTGAGGAGGAAGGAGCGGCAGAGACAAGGTGTGACGGACGGACCCCAACCCCCATTCCCCGTCCCCCTGCACTGCCGGAGGAAGGAGGGAGAGAGAACTGGGGTTGGGAGTGAGCAGGGAAGGAGGGAGGCATGGGGGAAGTTGTTCTCTAAGGTTTGGGTTTACTTCCCATTATCCTTGTTTTGATTTGATTGGTAGCAAATTGATTTAGTTTCTTCCCCAAGTTGAGCCTGCCTTTTGCCCGTGACCACAAGTGGTGAGTGATCCCTCCCTGTCCTTGCCTCAGCCCACGAGCTTTCCTTTATGTTTTCTCCTTATTCCACTGAGGCCACTTGGCATAATTATCTGAACTGGTTTCCTGATCAATGAACTGTTCTGGGGTTTTTGGTTGTTTTTTTGGTTTGGGGTTTTATTTTTTGTCATCTTTCCCCCCACCCCCACCCTCATGTGGATGGTTTCCAATAATGTGGATTACATCTTTGCATGAACCACCTAAAAATTGGTGCAGACAAAGTATAATAACAATAACAAAACAACAGTAATAATAGTAGTAAAACTTAACAACACTATGGTGTAATTTGTAACATGCCATACTATACTTGCCAATAAATCTCCATAATCATTGTAATTACCTCAATTTGTAGAACAGATCCATCAGAATCAATAGATACAAAAATAAGTATCCTGGAACATAAAGCTTCATCCAATGTATCAACAACACTTGCTTTCATGCAGTTGAAAGTGAACAGCCACTGCACAGCAGGAGAAACTCAGGAAGACAGTCAGTAGAGTGGGGAAAGGTTTTTCATAGACCAATTGTTCCGTTTCTAATGGAAGATAAGCTTAGAAAGTTAAATTCATAACTCCAGAAGATACTGAAAATAGAGGATTCAATAAAACAAATGGTCATACGGAACACAATAATTTTCTTCACAAGCAATTGTAAGCTTGTTCCTCTGTGTTACAAAGGTGATAATTACTTGGCTTTGCATTACAAGACCTAATGATCTCCTTACCTCCCCTTCTGCAAAAAACATTCCCTTTGTGTTCTACCACCTGTTTCTCTCAAATTGTCTATTTATTTAATATAGTTAAATGAAACTAAGAACAATAATTTTTATCTTGAAATTTACTCTTTATGTTTCCGATCTGAGAAAGGACTTGGATACTGAAAGCTTGTCCATTTTTTTCTAATATCTGTTATTTATTTAACAAAAGACAATATCTTTGCCTACAGATCTTGTCTGATTTGCATCTTCCAGATCATCACTGCGGCAATACCATTGCAGCCACTCTCCATGGAAGAAAGAATGGTGTCCCTAGTGCAGGACTGTAGATTCTCACTCAAGGCCAGGAAATGAAGGGCCAGCTATAACTTTTATGAGCAACACTACAGCTAAGTAGAGAGCTGAGAAGCTACCTATCTCCTAGTTAAACCTTTTTAGTGACCAATAAGTATTTTTCATCAGATGACAGTTTTTGCATTTTAAATCTGACTAGTGTTGCTTTCTGTACATCTTTCTGTGAGCTGACCAATTGTTTGTGATTCTAGTTACTAGTAACTGAGGTTTAGTGATCTTAAATTTTTAGAGTCTGCAAAGCAGAGTAAGGCACTGGTTATATATTTAGCATTGTAGCTTTTGTTATTGCTGTCTGTCTTCTCTTACTTGTAACTCAGGGATAATGGATTTAAAATAGGGTTTAGAGAAATTTTTTAACCTGAGGTTTGTAGCATAACACGCTGCAATGGTTTTATGTTTAATTTCTTTCTTTATTTGAAATTTTTGCTTGTGTCTGTAAGGTATTTAAAATTGGAGGTCTTTTGGCTGGATATGCAAGCTGGATGGATATATGCTTCTGTTCCCTGACTGGAAGTGTGAATACTCGTGGTTACAAAGGTGAAATTAAGCTTCAGAAAACAGTCTACCACCTTCACTGCGCACAAAGTACTTCACCAGCTGTAAACTCTTCTATTAGCACAAAGACTGAAGAAATTCAATTAAAAGAAAAAAAAAGCCTGTTGTGAATATATCTGAGTTTTTTCTAACATTATCTTTTCATTCTCCTTAATATTCATGATGATTAATTCCATTGGTTCTGTTTCTTACTCTGTCAGTAAGATTTCTCTGCTGGCCTTTGACAGGGGTCTGCGGGATTTTCTAAGTTTGATGCCCAAATTCTTCCTACTTAGTAGTAGCTACCTGACCAGGGAACGTGTATTAGGAGCCCTTCTCTCCCCCTATAGTCAAACAGTCTCTTCCAGAGAGCAGCTGAATCCACTTAAATATATAAAATCACCTTCCTGAGTAGCTAAGTACAACTTCTAACCTACTTTTATAAACTATGTGAAGTATCTAATCTTGCCTGCTTCTTTCATATTGTTTTTTTTTCCTAGTGACTATTGCTTAGTATCTAAACATTAAGCAAACAAGGATGTACACATCATTCAAGTCTATGTTATTTTGAATACTTACTATCTATAGAGTCAGATGTAGTATTAGGAATCCAAATTTTATGCTCATACCTACTTGTTTGTGCAGCTTCTCAGTGTAGTTCAGGCTTCCTGGTTCTCAACAGAAAACCTGCATTCAGTATTAAAAAAAAATAATCAGTGTATTACTGGATTCCCATTTTGACTTTTTCTCTTATCACTCGCTGTGAATGGTTGTGGGCTTTTGTTTATTTGTTTGTTTTGGTTTTTAAGATCCTATTTTTTAAATGGTGAATAATAAAACAAGTCAATAATTATCTTTGCATAACCTAAATAAAATTAAGATTGTTGATAGTGCAGTTGTTAAAGAAAAAAAAATGTTATGAATTTTTACAAGATAAGTAGCTACCCTCCCTGGAAAGGAGAATATTTGGATAATATCTGTGTAGTTTGTTCTGATATACATTCAAAAGTCACATCCCATTTTCAGTAGGTATTTTGTTTTTTTTTCCTGGCCATTGAAAATTATAGTCAAGAATGAAAATTGGTCAAGTGTGGAAAAGTTTTGTTAAGCCAAAAAAGATCAAGTAACGAAGATTGTATTTTGCAGCTTGATTAAAAAAAAAAAAAAAAGTCACCTGATAGTGAAGAAGTGGAGTTTTGTACTAAGGCATCAACTAGATGTGGACCAGATCTAAATATGATTACGACAATGTATTAAATTACATTTTATTGTAATTTATTGTGAAATCCAGACTTTCAATATATTCACTTATTGATTATATTGAACTATATTCATAATATCCAGACTAGAGTGTTCATATGGATGGAATGGAACTTTGATATAATCCAATTAGGAACAGCATATGAGTTATTCTGACTTCAGAAAAGTATTATTACCTGGTCTTAGATACCAAGTTATTTAACAGTTTATTAGAAAATATTTTCTCTGAGGACTGATACAGCCCATCTATTTCTGGAGGTTGGTTTTTTGAGGGTTTTTTGTTTGTTTTTTTTTGGGGGGGGGGGGGCGCAAAAGGAATTGTCCTTCATATCCAGGATATAAAAGTTTGACTCAACCAGAAATTAAAGTTTGATTCAACTACAAAAAAAAAAAAAAAAAAAAAGAGAAAAATCCCACTTATAAAGCAACAGTAATAAAACTGATTTAATCTATAAGGTGCTTGTTTATTATCCTAGGTGAAAGATTAACTCCAATTCTTCCACTGTTTCACTGTTTCCCTCTATTATAATAGATCAGATATCCTCCTTACATTTTCAGATGTTTGCTGCTATTTTTATTACAGGACTAGCAATTTACTTTCATTATAAATGTGTTTTGATGTCCTTTCCACAGATAAGCTTTCTCCAGCTTTGAAGAAATATGAATCATCTCATCATGTAATTTAATACACCCAAGATGCATGCTAAAACCTGTGATTGCATATTACCAGGATTATTTTTTACTTAAAACACTCAATCTGCTATACATCATTATTTTTAAACTAGCTATTTTAAAAATATATAAATCTGAGGGCATCTCAAGGTTATATTAAGAGCAAAAAGAATGTAGGATATAAACTATTCTTGCTTATTTGTTTTGCTACTTTATAAATAATTTTTTGTCTTCCCAGGAGTGCCTTAAAGTTCAGAGGGTCAGTACCATTCCTCCTCACTACCCTTTGCCTACCTGGTTCATGGGAAAAAAAACCCTAGATTTTTGTTTATGTTTCAGTATCTCCACTGGTGAATATTAAGGCAACTTGAATTGATTATCTTCTCAGCAATATGCCCTTGCAAAAATAATCTTAAAATTAAAAGGGAAGAAGAACTTGTTAGAAAAAACATCCAATGATGATTTAACTGGACAAAACTCTGAACAGAGAATAAAATTATTCATCCCTAAGAACACATATCAGCAAAGAGTTCAGCTACGCAGTTTAAGAATAATAACCCTGAAGGCAGAGATTGTTCATAACTAGTTAGAAAAATGTAGTCAAAATCTGGTATGTCCTCATTTTGGCTTACAAGTCAATGTGATGCAATGAATATCTGTTTTGTGTCAAAACAATACAGAGCAAAATGACAGATAGCTCTATCAAAAATTTTTCAAATGTGGTAAAATAGATTAAATCAATTAATTGTTATTGTTTTAATTAACTGAAAAACATCCAGGAAAAACAACCACTTGTTTGGAGGAAAAAACATTTAAAAAATCTCCCAGTTTCCTAACTGGGAGCTCAGACCTGTCAACATCAAATTTGTATCAAATACAGATACAAAATTTTCCTAGAAAACAATGTAAGATCTTTTTTTTCCCCTGTTTTCTAAATATTTCCCATTTTCTGCCAATAGTTTTCAATGTATGAGCATGGTTTCATAATTAATGCATGTGGCTGAGAGCCAGGACTTGTTTTCTTGTTTGGGTTTTTTTTGTGGTTTGGTTTTTTGTTTTTTTTTTTTGACCAGAAGCTAATTCCATAGTTGGTTTTTGTTTAGTTAGTTTTTACTCTTGTAATGGATTTTCCAGCATTATTCCCTTAAACATTACTCAAATCTCTCTCTCAAGTGTCATGAACTAAACTTCTGCAGAAATCAGTACCCCACAAACAAAGACCTTCTCTAGATCTTGCAGCACCTTTTAGATCCCTCATTAGAAACAAACTGATTTTGTTTAAGTACTTATTCTGGGGAACCTTCAGCACCTACTGGTAAGTTAATTATACCTCTCCACATCACATAAAAAACAACCTGCATTTATGTTTTGCTTTTTATAAAAGGGCAATAGAGCTGTTCAGAATTTGTGTATTGTCCTGTAAAAAAACAATGATAGCTACATTTTTATTTAAATCAGTTCCTCTTTTCAAATACTTCACAACTCTGTTTACTCACTCGACTCCTTAATTTTAAAAAATCAAGTAAATAGAAACCTATACTGTAAGCATCATTATGCTTTTCAAAATTATTTATGTAAAGAATGGAGCTCTAGAATACAAACCTCATTGAAGAAAAATGAGTTGCATTAATTCTTAGCATTACTAGCATTAGGAATAAGAGTTTAGTGAGCTGCTTTTATGTACATGGATAATAAAACATATCTATTCCTTTTTTCTCACTCTCATTACTTAGTTCAGATTAAAAGTTCTACTAATGAATTAACTTTACACTATGGGTTGATATTAAGTGTTATATGTGGACACTATAAGGAAATAATGTTTCAAAGAGAGGCAAGAAAACTAGAGCTATACTTGAGAAAGCACTGTATATTCAATCCAAAGAATAGGTAGACAGAGGTTTAACTCTGTCTCCCTGAGAATTCAGATGATAACTGTAATGGAAATTTTAGGGTCAGATATACAAGATAAGCATTACCTGCTCCTTACCTGTATGTTTGAGTATAAGGACTTTAGCAATGACATTGTATAAACAATATATACACATGTATAAACATGTATATACATTTGAATAATTGTAATTAAAAAAAACCCAACAAACTAGAGTTCTGCTCTAAAGCTGAGAAAATTAGATTATGCCAACCAACCAACTGCAGACTAAATACACAACTTGAGCTAACTGCTTCTACAATTAATGAAGAGAAGCTACTACTTATTTCAGATGTCTATATCGGTTGTTATGACTCCTGCACTGAAAGTATTCCCAAGAGAGCTTCAGAGAAAAAAATTCAGCTCCACTTATAACATGTTTATAATAATAATAGTAAAGAAAAAAACCCCAACAACCCCACCCCATTGTTTTAAATATTCTGATGACTCTGTGAGCTTAAATGCCATGTGATAGAAGTACAGCTAAGGAAAAAAAAAGACTTGAGCAAGCAAAGACTGAGAGAAAAAGAACCAAGTCTGAAGCAAACAAAAACCCTTAAAGACCGAAAATTTACTTATAATGTTACAGAATCTTATGGAAAAATATATTAAAGGAAGGATTTAACATCTATATGGAAATTCTGGACTTAAGGAGAATGGAAACATGTTAGAGCTTTTCTTTAATGATATAATAACAGAAGCTTCTGCTATAACATCACCTTCTCAAGAAAAGTCAAAGTTCAAAAAATTCAGGTGTAGAAATACTTAAATTAATTTGACACACATGTAGCTAGAGTAGTCTGAAAGATTCCATTATAATAGATTCCATGTGATAGTGATTGGAATCAAAGAACCAAAATCACAGAAAATGTCCCCAGATAAGTTAGCTCTCCAAAAGCTTTTCGATTATGTCAAGCTTTAGAAATTGTTGAGGGTACAATGAAAGGAAAGGAAGGCAAATAAGCAGTCCAACTAGCTGGAAAGGAAGCTGGAAATTGCAAACTGCATCAAATAGTGAGTAAAAATGCACTGAAAAGAGCAAATGTCAAATACTTTCAAGAAAAAAAAAAGTATTAAAGTATCTATATGTCCAAATAGAATCCAACATTTGAAAATAGCAATTAAAAGTGCAAAAGAATAGTACACTTTTGGCAAAAGATGAAACCAAGAGGAGTAGAAACAAGATAAGACATACTTTCTGAACAAAGCACACAGCACTGTACAAGAATTCCATTTAGAGACCAAATTAGCAGGACCTGGAATAAAGGAGTATCTTTCATTAGATACTAATGTAACACTTAAAACCCATAAATTGGTGCACAAATAAAAGTTACACAGGACCATAAACTTAGCCTGTCAGCTGAAACTTACTTAGAGGAGAGTTAAGAACCAAACTGCCTAGTTTAGTCTAACTTATAGCGGAAAGTATATATAATCTGAATGCATAGAAAATGATACAAACACACACATTCATGTGTAACACGGTACAGGATACAGTTCAAAGATACTAAGATATCTGAAGACAGGAAATGCAATTCACACAAATAAAGACAGTCATGGGTTTCATGTACTAGGAAGGTTGCTCCTGATACCTCTGAAAGACAATTTCTGATGGACAGACTAGAGGGTCACAACTGATTATTTCCAGAAAAAAAACGAAAGGAGCACCGAAGAGCTGTGAAAGTAACTGGGATGGAAGGGAGATAGTTCTGCGGACTCACTCAAGGACTAGACAGTAGCAGACAGTGAATTTAGGAGATGAATGTAGTAAGTAGAGCTCCTGAAATAATGATTCATCACTATTAAGACAATTAATATGTAATTTAAAAGTACTACACTATTATAATGTAAGGCATAATAACAAAGTCAGTTTGACTGTAAACAGCCTGTGCGTGGGTATGGAGTTTCCTAAAGCATTTGAATGAAGGAGAGTTGAGGTCTTATGAAAGATCAAGTTTGATCTTGAGCTGTTAGCTAAGAAAGAGGTTTTCATCTGTACTATAGATGTATTCAGAGGGACATATCAATTTTAAAGCATATTATTATTGTTATTGTTATACACTTGTGAGGTCCTGCAATTTTACATCCTAGGCACTGTACAGTTGCATTAGAAAACATAAATGGCACCAAGTCAATTAAATCCTGCTACATCCACCTAAATCCTGTATAGAAACTGAAAATTCTCACTCTGTTGTCATTGCACAGGTTATTCTTTTTAGATACAGTAGAGAAAGAAATCAAAAAGGAATCTGAGTCTGCCCAGATTTCGGCAGACCTGTGGTCATGTGTTGCTATTATTGGCCACAGATACAAGCTTTATAACACTGACTGCAGGACTTGGCAAGCTTTTTTGAAGTGTCTGTTTTTAAGGCAACAAAGTAATTTAATGAGCAGGTGATGAATGCCTATCTTGGTTTTAGCTGTACTTAGCTTTGTGCAATTATCTGTTTTTACTCTAAAAATATGCCATATGTGGTAAAGCTTTAACAAAACAGTAATAATTGTATAATTAAAGTCTTGGACCAACAAGAAAGACATGTCAACAGCAGACTTTGAAATTATGGAAAGTAACTCCTAGAAGACCTAAGACTGATGGGGAAGAAACCCTTACCATCAATGTCCTTCTTCCAGCAAAAAACTTAGGGCACTGATGACAGTGTAACCACCCATCCGAGGAAGACAGACCTTGACCTCAGGCTGCGGGTACTTGAAAGAGTGAGCATAACACCACAGGAAAGGGCAGATATTAAGAGGTTTGTGCATAATAATTGCAACTGTATTACTAATGAGAAATAGTTGCAACAAGCGGATAATTTGGACTACGGGTGTCAGTGTAACTGTAACTGGACCAGTAAGACCTTTCACATTTTATTTTTATTAGACTAATGTTAAATTCTCATCTCCACATATAAAGCGTGTTGCTTTAACTCACATAAAATGCACTTGATGTAGTACAACAGTTTCAGACACATGCAACTTTTGAACTAGGTATGTATTTTCTATAACATCATCATTGAATAGTAAGCAAATACAATTGTAGGCATGGATTCAGAATTTTAAATTTCCCTCTCCTCCTGGTAAATCCTCTGGCACTATTCACCTTTTATTTGTTTCTCTGCTACTAAGTACCTCTGGTCCTATCATCCCAGGGTGCACTATAAACATTTCTACCTATGATATTCATGACCAAATTCAGAAGATACTCACCTGTGGGATAAGAGAGCTAAACTGTCTTTCTTAGTCTCAGAGATTAGAAGCTAGACATTTACTCCATGAATGTATGCTGTCACCCTACAGGTATTATGTAAAAAATAAAAGGAGTTGTGCTTGTCCATTCTATGCCTGTCTCCTAGGAGGGCTGAGATCCCAAATGGATGTATACAACTAACATTTCCTGTGATTCTCTGTACCCTAAGAGAAAGAAGTAGACACCAAACACAAGCAGCATTCTCTGAAGGAATTGAAAGAACAGATCCATTCAGTGGAAAGACAAAGCATCAAAATTATGTGGATTGATTTATTCACCCCTGCATATCCTCAGAGTTGTCTGCCTGTTCATTGACTGCATAGGGAATTTATTCAGTTAGATTCAACTCCCACCTCCTGTGGGACTGAAAGCCTGAAACTCTAGTGGGGCATTCTTCCTCCTCTGAGTGTACACAATGGAAGATATAATGTCCTGTATTACATTTATCAGAAAGAACAGATTTGTATTACAAACACTGCATCTGCAAGGATCCCAAGTTGTTCAAACTTAATATTATTTCTCATTCTCATTGCAATCAGTCATGCAGAACAACAGTGTGCCTCTTTCTCTTAGTTATAATCTTTGTCACACGACTGAGGTAAGATAACTTTATTACCTCATATATTCTGTGAATTATAGCGGTGTAATTCTACATTGACCTTTATAGTATTCTGTTGTTTGACTGGCTGGACTTTCAGCTGATGTTCCTGTTTATAGCCTCACCAAGCTATTCATTAGACTCTGTGCAGGTTCAGATAATAAGGATAGCAGAAACAGGTACTAAGTGGCTGTATCAAAAGTGTCAGAGCAGAAAAAAGTAGAAAGAAAAGCATTTACAGAGATTGTAAATCAGTTTATTCCCCAGTTACCAACTTCCAAATTATTCTCAAACACTTGGGTCCTTCTCTAATGCATTCCTGAAATATGCTTCATCGTATTGTAAAGAGAAGAAATTTGTACGTTGACTGTGAGATTTAATTCATATATTGCTACCTGAAAAATGAACAGAAGTTAAATAGAAAGTCAAAGTAACTATTCTGCTGGATTTTAATATAGTCAAAATGAGAACAAAATATGTGTTTCCATCTAAAGATACTTGATTTTTTATCTGGTTTCAATGCAGGAAGGCATCCCACTTGGCTATGGTAAAATGGCAACTTCTCTTGGCTGAACTTTTTGAAACAATTCCTTACGGCATTTTTTAAATTACTTTACATAACTGCCTAGACCATTTAGTGTTTGCTTATCAATCGCATTCATTTTAAATAAATCCCCAAATGAATCTGCTTTTTAATATAAGAAGTATTCTTGTTATCTGAAGTTGCACAGTGTATTCTTATGTTTATTTTTCTTATCATGAAAGAACCTATTCCTACAATTCATTTAAAAGCTCTAATCTATTTTTCTCCTAGCAGTACTATCACAAAATCATTAACTTTGTTATACATTTTTGGTTCATGTGTTCAATTTGTTCATCTTTTGTTATTTTGTTCTGTGATTCTGTAACCTAAAATTGTGCTCATTTGAAAAATTCTCTTGCTTTTCAAGAACAAATTCTATACTAGATCAGATTTGACTTATCTTTTCATAGACAATTTATGTAAGACTTGTGTTAAAGAGTATGAAGCTAATGGCATGATGTCCATATTTGTCTTTGAAAATATTTCTAGACAGTAGTGTAACAAAGTCTGAGGTTCAGCATAGTCACAGACTCCGCACTACATATTGTTTTTATTTGAGCTGAGAAGAACTGTAATACAAGGCATTTTCCAGAGTTGATTGTAGTTTTAGGTTTTGCAGAAACATCTAGTGAGGGGAACATCAGGAACTCCTTTTTTTCTGAGTGAAGGAGAGACTGAAGACATACACATTTTATTAACAAGAGGGATAGAAGGTCAATCAAAAAAAAAAGCAACAACAAAACCAACCAACCCAACATCCATGCAATTACATGGGAAAACTTGAAATGGATTTTTTAAAACTGTTTGTGAGAGGACTCAAAAATAATCTAGAGATGGTAAAAGAGGATGTGATGCAATTTCTTGTTTGCCTAGTTTCTGGTAGAGTCCACAAATGACAGAGGCAGTGGTGAAGCAAATGAGGGGGATTTGATGCCTGAACCTTACACTTTTATTGTTTAGGTTTTTTGTCAGGAATCTATGTGGGAGGGTAGATGCCCACTCAGGTTATTTTGAGAAATTAAACATATGCAATTTGTAAATTTCAGTTGTTTGGGTTGGGGGGGGGGGGTGTTGTGTAAAATTTCTATATTCTTATGAATATGTGCAAGTTTCTCCATGTTCCTTATGTTACAAAAATCAAAAGGCAATATTAGTATTCACATGTACTATGGTGTGAGTTGTTAAATACTATTAGTACTTTAAAAAATTAGCTGCAACCTAAAAGAAGCCATGCTACTTCAACATCACTATGCAAGAAAGAAGAGGAGGTAGGACTGTGATTTCAAAGAATAAAATATTCCCAGAAAAAAGAAGGAAACAACTGTTGACACAGTCTGAAAGAGAGTCTATAAAAGAGATTACTTTGTTTGCCCAGGAAAGTGACTATGTAGCAAGCTGGAGTGTAAGTTCCCACCAGGTTTTTCCATACTCACAACTTTAAATTAAAGTATGAGAGGAGCAATATTTCTTAAGGCACTTTGCACAAGAGTATGCTTAGTTTACATTCAGTGTTAATATGCTGAAAATTAATGGACATAGTTAATTCATCTTGTGTCACAATGTTCTTGTACTGGCTAGATGAAGGAATCATAAGCAAGAGAGAGGAAGCAAGAATCCAGCTCTCATTCTTTAAGGACTCTTTACAACTAAAGAACCAGATGAAGATGAAGGAGAGAGAAAAAATAATAGAGAGACTTTAAAATTCAGAAATTAAGCCATGTATAGATGAGAGAAAAAAGGTGGTGTAATTCCTGAATTCCTCTCACCTTTGAATAGAGAATGTACAGTGATAAAAGGGAAACTGAGAAGCTGGACTGTGCACACTGGTGTTTTGTTGTTTTGCTATCTTCTCAAGCTACCTAAAGAATTTTAGAAGCAGCTTGGGACCACTTGTAAAAACACAACGTCAATTTTTCTTCAGTTGTTACATATCATTGTAAATTATAGCTCATCATGCCAGCATTATGGGAAAGGATTTTTGGGTAACTTAGTGTCTGTGGAGGGTGTTGTGAAAAAGATCTAAACCAGTTGATTGCACTTTATGGATAGCCTGTGTGAGATTTGTTTCATATAATTTTAGAAGTCTGTAACAGTCACCTGTGTTTCCTCATAGCTCTTTCACAGAAGTATTTCTAGCTTAACATGACCTATTTAATCATGTCCCATTCATCTGTGCCTGGAGGAAGGGACAAAGCTAAGGTAGGCAACACTCTACTGTAGGTCATGCTCTAGCTTGAAGATTTTGGGCCCAGAGGATAGGACTCACATAGAGAGCTTTACTAAGAGTGGCTGACTATAAGGTTTTCTCTGAAAAATTAAAGCGGTCAGCATTACCTGTAGTGCATTTAGTAGAAAGTAGAATGAGGGACTTTTGAGAAAATCACTGAGTCTTGTGCTGTAAACCCTGTAACATCACCTCTATATGAACTAAGCTCTTCTGATACAATGGTTCAGGAACACTCATAGTTATGATGTGGTTGGCATCTTATTTGAAACACAGATTCCAAAAGTATTTTATGTAGACAAAATACTGTACATGATGCATTTGTAAGATTATTCAATTTCATATTTCTCATGATTTTTCTTTGACTATTGAATGATGAGATTAAAGTAAATTAAGCTAAATGTCTGTCTTGGACTGCTGGGATTTTTTTATATTTTTTTACTGTCTTTGTAGTCAATGTCAGTGTTCTAATGCTCAGAATAGTTTCTGAGGATTCATTATCTTTTGAGATAATATAACTCCCTATGGTACTATAAATGTCTCACACACACACAGAAAAATAAACTATTTTGTTCTAATTTTTGTAATGAGAGAGTGACCATTTCTCCAATTTCTTATCCTGTGATTCCTGTGTTCTTTCATTCTTCTTCATTATTTTTTTTGTCTTATAATAAACTAAAAATTTGGGCCAATGTTTTCCATTTCCTCTAAAGATAATTGTATCTGGCTACAGTAAACTTTTTGTGTTAAAGACAAAGTAAGATCAATTTGGGATCTATTTGTACTATGAGGTTCCTGATATGGACTCCTAGATTCTGATCCCCTGATTGTCCAGTTAGGAAGGAGTGTGTCATAGTTCTTTGCCATATCTGTACCTGCAGAAACAGAAAGAGATATAGCTATGGGATACAGGAGGGAGAGAGATAAAGTTGCTGATGAAAGCACTAATGTGCAACTGTTGGAGAATGTGGGGCCAGGACATAGCTGGAGAGGATGATATGAACTCAAAAGTTTTTCCATATGCGGTAATTTGGATATGGTGTACAAGATTCTGGCTACAGATATCTTGAATCTTTAACTACTGACACGGGCAAGATGTTGAGATTTATGGAGGGAAATAAAAGGGTGCAGGATACCCTAGAATATTTTCTTAAGTTTAGGTAATTCTTAGTATCTGAGTAGAGCAGGAAGGTGCACCAGTGTGGTTCTCTGTGAAGACAATGTATGTTGGTGCTTTCATGTTAACATTCTAATAGAAATGTAACAGGTTATTATGGCAGTCCAAAACAGCAAAGAATTTACCCCTTAGAAACAAATAGAGCCTCTGGCTTCCTGTGGTTCACCATCACACAACTTAGGACTTTAGAATCCAAACAAATATTGGTTTTAATATGTGAAACTGGGTGAAATGCATTGTCTAGTGATCAGACTAAATAATTTAGCAGTCCCTCTGGCCTTAGATCCTAAGACCTTCTTAAAGTCATTGTTCCAGCAAGTCCAGTGTGTTGTTTCAAAAATGACAAATTATTAATGTCTTCAGGAAGAGGAATAGTTAACTCAAACCACATCTAACAAATTGTATATTATTCTGTGTATCCAGGAAAAAAATCCTTTTCCAGCTCCAGTAGGAAAGTGAATTTTCTGTTTGTTCAAGAAAATTAGTTAATTTTATTTTAGTAAGTTATGGGATAATATGTGTTTGTTCCAAACCCAGCCAAGATGACCTTTTAAAGAATTCCATTGTATTCCATCAAAATATTGTTTATATTATCTTTATTTATATATTATTTGCTTAATTTACTGGTCCTTTACAGTATGTCATAGTACTTCATTAAAAAGAAACATTTAACATCATATGTCCCACATACTTTGACTATGAAATTTGAACACTGACAAAGCTTAAGGACAAGTTAATGACATCTACTCTTCACTTTTGTAGCATCTCTCATCATTGGAACTCCAAGTGCTGTATAGGACTTGTTTGTTCAGCTTGTGAGAGTGGTAGGTGTTAATAAGTTTCACTTCACCTACCACTGAAATGCAGCAAGTACTCAACAACACACATGACCATTACATAAAAAATTGAAGCAGCAAGCCTAGAAGAATAGCATATCCAATTGAAACCCCAGGAAATTTAGGTAAGCAGAACATAATTACCCAAGCTGGAATGAAGGCATGACAGCAGGAATTAGTCCAATGAAGTGTACTATAGGATCTTTTGTTGCCTGATTCTGTGTGCTCGTACAAACGATGACGCATCAAGTGGCACTAAACACCTTACCAACAAGGGATTAAGGGCAAACTTGTATCTACTACTGAAATTCAGAATCAAGTGTAGGGAAAAGGCCATGAGAATCTTACCTTAAGCAGCCCAGATTTTACTATGACATTCTTGTTAACTGTATCTCAGTAGCTTTGAGTGGTCTACAAACACTAAAAATTTCCTGTGTCAAGCACTGCACTAAACTATTAAGGATGGAATTCAACACATCTAGCTTCAGCCACCTGAAGTATAGTCACCTAGACTTCACTCCCTCTTTATTTTGTAGAGGCATCTCTCTCCCTCTCTCTCATTCCTCATTAAAACTGGGCATCTCATGAAATACCCAGCCTTAGATGGCTAACATTAGAATAAAAGAACTACCTGCTGAGGGACTGACCTCTCCTGAAGGCCTTGCAATCTAAATTTAAAAAAAAGGAAAAAAAAAAAAAAGGGGAAAAAAAAAAGAAAGGGAAAAAAAAAAGAAACCGCAAGTGGCCTAGAGTACCAAATAACTTACTTCGAGTCATCTTTGTGAGCTGTAGAAAAGCTTGGATTACTGTTTACACTGCCAATACAGTGTTTGGTATCTTGAGTGCTTCAGTTTTATTGTGTGGGGATTGAGAGAAAGGTGAGTTTCCATGGTTGATCCTGTTTAAAAGAACAGCTTCTTTGTTTCTAGTAACTTCATTTTTAATAGTTCATCACAGTGGCAATAAAACATGCTCAGTGTGTATGTGTACTGGAAGCCATAGGCTCAGGAACATTAGTCTTGAAATGCAGACACTGTTGCTTAGTACTTTATATTAAAAAAAAAGTTTAATCTAAATTATGTGCTCACTGTACAGAAGTCCATATCAGAAGAAAAAAAAAGCATTATTAAATGTAATGTTCAGCCTTGCAATATACAATATTGTCACAGGCAGAGAGGTTAACAAGTAAATGGGTATAGTACTTACTTGATACCACTTGATACTCATTCCTTGAAATATGATCCAAGAGCAGAATGAACATACATGCACTGCTGTTTCTCAGACTGCATTTGTTGGCAAAGTTGTGTTAGACTTCATAACAAGTGAAATTATTACAACATGTAATGTAAAGAGAAACACATGGGAGGAGGGATTCCCAATTTCATATTTAAACTTCATAGTTCTTTAAAAATTATTAACTCTAAGCTACTGCCCAGTAGCAAGATGTTGAGGTTATTGATAGTTACATGAAAATGCCATCTGGAAATGGTTGGAATCTAAAAGGATACTTATACGGAAGGGTCATATATTGATGCCCTCTTCTTGTACTCAGGTATTTGTGTTTGGCTGCCGTGTCAGACAAAATGCCAGGCTAGATGGACCTTCAGTCTTACCCCTGTGGCTCTTTTTATGTTCTTAAGAACTTAAACTTATTCTGTATCATAATTACTACACACATTCAGTTCTGAAAAATCTCAAAAGTAAATGTAACTATTGTTCTTGCACAAGTTGCTACAAAGAAAGTGAATGTAACTCCAGACATTTCTCATACCTTTGAAATACTTATGTGTGAAGATTAAAAAAGGAATAAATATGACATTGGTAACATTAAAACAAGAACTAAGCTAAACTAGTAGCAGAACTGATGTTAAATAGAACTTAATTTATGCCAAAAATCCTGACTGCAATTCATAGAAGGTAAAAGTCATCCTATTAGTGATAATAGTACATGTACTAACATCTCTAGTTGCAATGTAACTTCCACATTACAAGGGAACTTTACATGTATTTTAAAAAATTTTCTTTTCAGAAAGGCATTTTTGTCTAATTAACTGACAAATATTCTAGAAATGTAGTTGTTCTCCCTCTGTGACCCTGAACATTACACAAGGTGGTGTTAGATAAATAGAGCAAGAATGGATAAACATTTGTTGTAATTATATAACAATAAATGAACTATGGCAATTCAGTGTTATGATATCAGTCTCTGGGGCATTTCTTTATTTGCTTAGTTGTTTAACATAAACATCTACATGATAAATTCCTTGTGCATATGGACAGAATGTGTTCAAGGTGTTTCTATGCTACAGAGTCATTCAATATTTAACATATTTATGAAATAAAAGAGCAGATTTGATATAAATATTTTAATTGTAAAACACATAAAGATGTATAATAAAGTGATATTGCAAACATGGAATTCATCCAAATACCATAAAATTTCATTAGTTTTAGTGTTAATCATCAGTTAAATAGAGTTATGGGAAATATTTCCGATATTTTTTATTTATTTATTGCTATAGCAGTGGCTCTGCAAAAAAGATAAGTCCAAAAGGTTTAACTGTTATGATGGCATTTAGATTCCTCAGTCATAGCTTTGACACCTAAAGTTTCTTAAGTTTTCAAATAAAACACATTAAATGGAAGGCCAGATGTTTTCAATGTCATTTACAATCAATAAAGATTGATAAGCAATCTGGGGGATGACTCAGCCCACTAAATTATCCTTTTTAGGTTTCCACTGGTTTCCACTGATTATTGAAAAAGTCTAAAGTGACCATGCTCCCAGTTTGGGTACTTCAGTAAGGCACATAACGTTCAGTAGGGTACCTCTACATTTTGTGTGTGCTTGTCTTTAAGCATTGATGACGGCACATTTTTAAAAAGCAAGTTACATTTTTCTTGTGTGTTGAAATACCAAAAAACCTCAGAGAGATCAAAGATCCATGTAATATATATGGATTTAGTGTGTGTCAATTTCTAATGCTCTTTGACCTTCTATATTTTTGCAACTTTGTTCCTGATGCAGAGATGATGACTTTTTAGCAAGGACACAGCTACATGATAAGCATTTTATAATGCTGGGTTGCTGAAGGTGGGTGAATTACTTATTGCATTAATAGTGAGTTAAGCAGTTTTCTTCAATTTTTTTTTTTCCCTTTGGAATTTTTGTTTTATTCTTCCCTGGTATTCTCAGGATTCAGTAAAATGGATAAATTCCAATTCTTATGTACTATTTCACCTTCTTAGGTAAGAGAAAAGACCATAATTGCTTTTTTTTTTTTAATATATATATTCTATTATAAAATATTTAGAAAAATAAATGCCAAATCCTCACTGGTGTGAATTGACAGAACTCCAGCTTAAGTTATTACTTAGAATGCAACTTACTGACATCTCATATATTTTTGGTTTTCACCACAACTATTAACAAGACTAATGTAAAAAAAAAAAAATTGTTATAACAGGTAATCACTGTAGTAACAGCACTGTAGAAAAGCAAAACATGGAATATAGAAATATGTTACGAACAGCAGTCACCTATGGGAAAAACATATGCTGTTCCTTTTAAGTTATCTTGTTTGACCTAGAACATAAAAGATGTTCTTGTCTTAGAAGCTAAGTGTAGCAGTAGCAGAAAATTATTTAATTGCTCAGTTAGCTTTTAATTGTGAAAAATAAATACATAAATAACTGCCAGATCATTAAAAAAAAGAAAAGAAAAAAATTATTAACTACTGTGGGTTGAATACAAATAGCTGACAATAAAGCTATGCAAATACAAATGTTTGAACTTTAAATCAATTGGACATCTAAACAGGATCTTTTGTCCTGACATGCATCCAATGGGATAAATCCATGGATTCTAAGGGACTTTGCTAACATCGTTGCAAGACAACTCTCTGTTGTCTTTGAAAGATAAAAGTATCCTAGTGACTTGAAAAATGAAAATATAACACTCATCTCTGAGAGTGTCAAGAAGGAGGATCTAGGTAAGCTGATCAGCCTCATTTCAGTACATAGGCATTCTTTAGGCATTAATATTGGACCTGATGCTGCTTACCATCATCAACAACAACCTGAGCATCAGTAGAGTATCCATCAGCAGATCTGTGGAAAACATTAAAATGGTAGGAGTATAGAGAGAGATATTAAGATCTCTGTTTAAACAATGATGAATTTGGGTTGATGCATGAATATATGCATGAATGTGGAAGACATTTTCATGGGGTAAGAAATAGATAATTCTTTAATGGATGGAGAGAAAGAAGAGGGTTCTCTGAAGAACAAGTTTAAAGAACAGTTAGGCAGTGGAAGAAACACAAACAAAGACAGTAATGGAAACAAAAAAAGGGTTCTATTTCAATAAAAGCACATTTAGCGAGGTTGAAGGCAGCTAGCCAGGAAAGGAAAGGATGGAGTACTTGAAATCAGAAAGTAATCACTAAACAAAAAATTACTTTGGACACAGTAATTTGATTAAAGCATAAGGTATAGAATTTGCTTCTGGGAAGACAGCAGATATAATTGACCAAAAGAAACTCAATATAGACAGTATGACAAAGCATTCAGTAATGATAAAAGGAATTGAAATAGAAAAAGATGTAAAATAAAGTGTGAGTTTTTAAGATTGCAAAGAGTATAATATGTTTTAAGCTTGAGAAGAAAGACTCATTGGAGCCATCAAGTGGTAAAGACAGTGGCAGCTGATTACAATAAGTCCCTGCATCTGAATCAGGGGAGGAAGAAAATTCTAGAAGGCAAATAGAAGACAAGTTAAAGAAGAAAAGATAGTTACAATGTTTGTTGTGCATTTAGAAAGACAAGTATCTGTGGAAAAGGGCAGGCAAAGGAAATCTGAGTCTGAAAAACAAAAAAGGAGGAAAAATGGCTGGAGAAGTTACATGATTTTATTAAGTTAGAGAAGCAGGAATATTGAGAGAAAAAGGTAACAAAGAAGAAGAAAAAAACACAGCTGGGTTTTATTCATTTCTAACAGACATGCTTTTTAGCATATGATTTTATTTAAAAGTGATTGGCATAAATGTTCAAAACTTAAAAGGCTAGCTGGAGAGGTATCTGTTTAGCACAGATGATTTGTGTGGTTCAAGAAACCTTACTGTTCACTGTTGAATCATATCCACATACACGCATAGTATTTTCAGACCTCATAAAAGGAAGATTTCTACTATCTGTGGTCATATTCTATTGACATTACCTCTGCTCATGGTTGCTTGGTTTTTTAGTGTTCTTGATTATACAGGTGTCTAACATTTCTGTGAATGCATTCTGAGTATCATCAAGAGCTTCTGATAAGGAATTAATGTTTCGATATAACATTGTAAATATGTTTCATGGGACGGATAAAAAAAAAAAACAAACCAAAACTAAAGAACTCATAAAATTCATTAAAAAATATTATAAATTTAATCTGTGGATTTTTTCATAAAGTAAATTCAGTCTTTAAACACACCAGAATTCTACACCTCCTGCTTAGTTTAAAATGTTGCCTACCTCAACACAAATTCTACCTAGCAAAAAGAAGGTGTAACAACTCTTATAGAGGAAATGTGACTTAATCCCCTGGTGTTCATACCATCTGCAAGAGCTGAACGACTATGAGTATTACGTGTCTATTGGGACTTTGCTCAAAGACAACAACTAGGCTTGAGTTACCAGGCACATAACTCTGGACTTCCTAGTTTTCAGAGTTTGGTTATTTCTCTAGACACAAGTTTCCCAAAGGATGTACAGTGCCACCTTCATTTTGCACAAACAGTGTTTTGTCAATTAGGTTTTTTTTAATGTGGAGGCTAGATACTGATTAAAATTTTTCATGCACAGAATTAGAAATGTATTGCATTCAAGGCAAGGAATGTCACTATATCTGTGTGGTAGAGTATTAGGTCAACATATGGTGCATGGAAATTAAATGCAATGTTATTATTATTACTGTTTGCTGCTCCTTCTCAAGGACTTTGAGTCCTACAATTAAACTTGACAATATAGATAAAACAATAATCGTTTAAAGATTCATTGATTTGAAACAAACTATCATAATTATATCAGTTGAGAATTTGTTTCCTCTTCTTCCAAGTAACGCTGGTGCTAGATGGCTGTTACAGTCTTCCATCCCTAATTTCTGTTTTCAGAAATACCATCTGTGTTGTCATTGCACACACCACATTTGGCATCTTTCAATGCTTTCTGCTTAGAAGTCAGTGAGCTGAAAGAAACTTGAACAGGCAAAACAAAGAATCCAAGGACAGAGATTAGAAAAGCAAGGAAGACTAAAGGGGTGTTTGTGTGTAAGTGTGGGAGGAAGAGAATCTCCTTAGCATAGAGCTGGAGAGCCTTTTCCCAGTAACACCACAAGTGCTGCACCGATGCCGTTATGCAGCAAGGTGAATACAATAAAGCCAAGTTGCAATGGTAATGGCTACATCACCCTAATAAATCTTAAGACCTTCAGACTCATACTCAGATAATTATGTTACAGCTACAGTTATGGCTTATTTATTTAACCAAGGGCAAAGTTGTTGAGACACAGTTTCATTTTCAAGAAAGGCCTGACAAGGCAGATGGCAGTAATGGCACAGGAGAAATGAACTTCTTCACTAGCCAGACAATACAAAATAAAGCACAGCTCAGGAGGACAGAGTGTGTGCTCTTAAGAGGAAACATAAACCAATGAAATGAAATACCTACTAAGCATTAATAAACCCATTAGCGAACATTAATAAAATAAAAAGGCTCACTCCTTTACAGCCCCAGGAGTCAGCAGCTCCAGTCTCTGTGAACTATTTAGTGGGTCTGGAAGAATGATTTGAGGGGGAGAGCTGGGAAAAGAGTAAATCAGTAGGTACATTTTAGTTAATGGGCAGGGACTGAATATAGCTAAGGGCTGAATCAGCTGAAGTGAAGGTTGGAATGAGTCTATGAGGAAATTAATAATTCTGTATACAGAGAGGGGTTTCAATAGCATGCAGTAAATAACACCTAGGGACACACACTGAACAATGAGGATGAAACAAATCATTGAATAGCTGCAGTATCCTGAGTCACTGTCCTTCCTGCCTGATTGAGGTGGGGGTGAGGTAGAAAAAAATGTCTGTAATTATATACCATATCAGAATGAGACACTATCAAGGTTGTGTGGTTCCTTATTTGGGGTTCCCACACCAGACTATTTGTCTTCCCAATCCTGACTGGATTTCCTCCATGTTAGAGTTATTGATTTCTCTCTCCTTTATTTCTCCTTGCCTATCTCCAGCCTCTTCTCTGTTCTTTTCAACTCTCTTCCCAGAGTTTGTCTCTCCTACCGTCTAACTCAGGTGCATCTTCTCCTTTCCAAATCCAGCTGCATGCAGTGCTAAGGGACTGTACCCATATTTCCCGATTACTCCTCCAACATCCCATCTATTCTATGTTCAAAAGAGGGTCATACAAGAACTGCACAGAACTGACCTCATTCATTCAATGAATGAGTTCTGTTTCCTCCTGCACACCAACCTTTCATGATTCCTGTCACAGAAAATAAAACATTAATGATTTTATAAACAGCACAATTTTTTCTTGTACTCTTGTACAAGTGTTGAGTCAAACATTAAGTTTCTATACATTAAGAACTACATCTTGGCACGGTTGCATTGTTTGCCAATATGCCAGTAATGACTATTCTGCCTCAAAAAAGGGAATGTAAGAGACAAATCCAGGATTAGTCTGGGTACCTAGAGAAGTTTTGAATGACAAAGCCTTGAAAAATAAGTCAGGATAAATCAAGAAAACCTCTGTGTTTGTATGTGTGTGTGTGTGTGTGTTTTATTTTCTTTTTTGACTTTAGATTTTGTATAGAATTTCCAAATTTTTGTGTAACAAGAAAAAAAGTATGACATGAAGATATGTCTTTATTTAAAAAAAAAAAAAAAAGGAAACCAGACCTGGTATTGGTTGTTTTTGGTTTTTTTTTTTTTCCTGAGAGTCAAAATAAATCATAAAAGGGTTCTTAAGATAAGGCTTAAAAAACTTTCAAATTCTCTTTATATATTTTGCAATGCTCTACTTAGTGAATACAATTTATTAGTTTTTTTTTTTTCTGTAGATACTGTTGATTTTTTTAACTTCTAATTCAACATAGTTTCTAAATTGCCAGTGAATTTTTTGAACAGTAAGTAAAAAAAAAACCCACCTATAAATTTTTTAGGAGCAAATAGATATTGTTTCCAACCTATAAAAGTTTTACTCAATGGAATTACTTAAAATACATATCTTATATCCATATTTTTCCATTATGTTCTAAATTAATTTTATTTAAATTTACCAGATGATAGAAACAGTAACATTCTATTACAACTACTAAATCAGGATTGGGTATAATTCATAGCAAAATTATTTTGTAACTTCATTTTTTTAAAAGTCTCATTTATATATGAAGTTGTTTTTATTATAATAACATTAATTTGGTTTTATGTGATTCATAAAAACGCAATGAAGTCTCTTAAGACTGATATAAAAAAAAGAGGGTGGGGGATGAAGAGGAAATGAAACTAGTATTGTGGTAGGGTATTTGAGTGACAGATATCCAGACAGACCAGCATAAACCCGTCAGAAATCTGTTGATCATGTAGAAAGTAACTTCAGGCCTTCTGGCTGAGTGACAGAGGCCCAGAATACAGCTGTGGTAAGCAGAGTTTCATTTTATAAAAGGAATTATCAACATTGCCTGTATTTCTGCTTATAGTAATATAAAATTCAAAGTATGTGTAAAATGACTTTGTTCAACATACTCCATATCAAATTGCTAAAAGCATGCTGCAAAGCTTCTGAGTGTGTAAACATCACTGTTCCTTAGAATAAAAATAGGAAATAAAAATAATTCATTACTGAGAAAGTAGATGTGATTCTCATTTTGCCTACATCAATGTAAATAAAGTAGATACAGTTAGCATAAAAACCCTTATAAGAGAAGAGATATTCTCAGTTATTTCAGTTGGCATATATCAGTGCAACAGAAGCCTTAAAAGAACTAAGTTTATTTATGTATTTTTTCCAAATAGACTCTTGCTATAATTATTTCAATTAAAATTGTTTGTAGAATTACTAGATCTTACAAAGAGTCCATTTTTAGAAGTTAGTATTTCAGCAGTTTCTTCATAGATTTCTATTTTTTGATTGCTTATATAAAACAGGCTTGTGAGTTTGTAACTTTGGCTCAAAATTATCTTGCTTTGTGAATTTAAATATTTTGTCATCCACTTAAGCTGAAAAAATGCTGAAATAAATTCACTATACTAACGTGTTCGTATTCAGCCATTTGTCTAGCAAAAATATAGGAAGGTACATAAAACCAGACATGTATATGAATCTGTGTTAATCTCAGGAAATATTTTTAATAGCACTTGTATTCTTTTCTGGGGCAAACAAAGGTAATTCCAAGGCTCTTTACAGCGTTACCTTATCGGAAGATCTTTATAATAAATCTACAGGCCATTTAGTTAGATTTTGTGAGTTTAAGCTGAAGGAATGATTAAAAAAAATCTCAACATACCCTTGTTTAAATGTACAAGCCATGCAGACACCTAGGGAAAAGGTCAGAGAGTTTTTGCTACTATGAATCATCGGTAGCATACCTAACTATGATAAATTGACCTTTTTGAGACTTACATCCTAATTCAAGCTACAGACATGCCATACAAACTTTCCTGAACAGTTGGCCAGGAACTATGATTTCCTAGCTCATTTTTGTTGGCAGAGTATTTAAAAAACCTTATCCAAAGGAAGACTTCTCTTCACCAGACCATGACATACTCTGAGAGACAGCAGTCTCTCTCTTCTGTTACGTCTAAAACATAATTCTAGAACTTAAAGTCATGAAATCACAGAAATATGACATTTAGCCTAGGTCAGAAGTAATGGCTCCAGAGGAAAAAGGGGCCAAAAAACCCTGATATTGGTTATACAGCTTCTTGGCTAAAACACTCAGCTTGATAAAAACATTAGGTTGGGATTTTTTTGGTTGGTTGGTTGGTTGGTTAGTTTGGGGTATTTTTTTCCCCTGCATTTTCTTTCTCTTATTATGATTTCTTTTTTTTTTTCCCTATGATTGCCTATTGAAAAATAAAAGACATTCTAGGAGCAGAACCTCTCCCAGCTAAGTTGTCAATAATGAGAATTATCACTAAACTCTATATTTATTTTGCAAAATTATTCTTTTTAATTTTTTTTTTTTTTTTAGTTAAAAGACTGTTAGTCCTCCATGCCGTCTTAGTGAGTCTTTTTTTGCAACTGTTTGAATTAATCTATCTTAAGTATGATTATAGGATTTATCTCATTTACATATAGGCAGTGAATGTTAGGTATCTAAGCTAGGCCAGTGGGTTATTTTTTTGACTAAAATTTTATGATTTATTGATCACAGTGATCTACTTCCATGAGCTCCAGGAAGAACCTGGATGATGTTTATACTATTAATATCCTGTTTCTGTAACTAAAACTGCTTAAGATAACAAAACAGTGTAACGAGAATTGACTTGGTGCTCCAGGTGAGAACTCATTACTGTTTCATTTAACATGCTGTTTCTAGTAGAAGTACTTTTTCAGATACATCGTAGGATCATTTGGTTTATGTTCATGTTATATTGACAATTCTCTGTAATCAGATACCCCCTCCAAGTATTTTCTCATTTCCAGCTCTGCTACTACTCTCTAAAGGGATGACCATGCCTCTGCACTGTTGATTTTTCTCTCGAACCATCAGAAACATCTAATTCTTGTACTATGGTATCTTAATGCTCTTCATCAGAGAAAGAACTTTATAACTAGACTGGCTGGTTTTATGTGGTTGTAGTTTTTATTCCAAAAATCACTCCCATTCTCTTATGTGAATTAGGCTTGATCCTTTTCACCACATTAAAGAAGTTACATTTAACTGAAAATGTCATAATCCAGAAGTTTAATCTTTCCTGCCCATCTCAATAAGAAGGAACCTTTAGTTAATGGAATCTTTTTTTAATCTTTATTTATGACATCTAACATATGTTTTCTAACAGACACTTTGAGATATTTTTATTTATTCCCAGGGTTTGCTTTTTCCCAAGTATATCTATCTTATTCCTTCTCTTTTAATTTTTGTACACTTTCACAAAATTTTACATGACTTACTACATAATTCCAGAATTTGACCTTCATCATGCAAACTTTGTGTTGAAATATGATTTTAAATTAATCCAGGAGCTACAGGAATTAAAAGTTTAAATTTTATCAAAGATATGGTGCATAGGCAACATCTAACACCCAAATGCCAGTGGAAATTCCACAATAACTGAGATGGAACTGCATGTTAATAATAAAGTTAACCTATAACTGTTTAAGATTAAGACATTTCTTTTAGTGCATATACTTCAACTCTGGTGAGAGTAATAGAAATAGAGTAATAGAAAGACACTGCTGCTGTTGGCTGTAGTGGTGATTAGTGTCATACTGGTAAATCTGTACATATTTAGTGACATAAAATGAAATCTGACTTCAGTGAGACCTAGATTTGACACACACAAAAATTAATCTTTCCATAGATTCTTGGAAGCAATACTTTTCAGTGTATAATATAGTATACTCAAAACTTCTGGTATTTCCAAAAGAGGACAGGGGGTGGGAAATAACCACAGGAAATGAAATAATATTATCTTTTAAAAGACATATATGTATGCACCCTTTATTCATGAGGAAACAGAACTCTTCTGCTTTTAATAAATTTTTAAATGATTTTTTCATACTGTTACAGTCTTGAAAGTCATTTCAGTACTAACAAAAATTAATACCATTTGCTTTGCTCATCACCTGATTTATTACAATTTCAACTAAATCAGATGACATGATTAAAGAACACGGAGGAGAACTTTTTTAATACATATGTCGGTTTTTTTGCTTTTTGGTTTTTTTGGGTGGTTTAGGGGTCTTTTTCCCTTTTTCACAATGTTTTTGGTCAATCTGTCATAGCATACAGTGCATGAGGCTGCAGTTCAAAGTACTCACATTATTAGTCATTATGTGTTCATTATCTTTTTCTTTAAGGATTTTTTCAGGGACCAGATTTCTTGTAACTCCTATCAAAGTCAACACAAATTTACTCATTAACTTCAATAACTATTAGAAGGGGTATGCAAATCATGCTAAGCGCAATCTGGTTTTTTTTCATCCTTATGGATTTTACTAAGGCTAAGAATCATCTTGTCTACCAGTAGATATTTAAAATGTAGAGATCTAGCCTCTGTATTCAGAGTTATGTATTCTATTATATGCATAGAATATCATTATAGTTTTGTGAAGTTACTGATTCCATTTAATTTATTCCCTCTATATCCTCTATCATCTCCACTGAATTGTAAGATAATATGAATAACTAGCCCACATATAGACATCTACCTTCAAGATGAATTTGGTGAAATGAATCACATTCCTCAATATGTAATTTCTGTCTACAAAATTTCAATAAAGTATATACTATAAAGAGAATTACAGGGTATGATAGAATATTTCATATTCCTTTATTCCTATAGCGGTCAAAAAAGTGGTAGCATATTGCTTATTATTTAATGATAAGAAAATAAACAAAATACTAAATCTAACAAAAAGTAGACAAATAGTTTTCCAATACAGCAATAATTCTTCCTTAGGTAAAAGTCAGTTTTAGACAAAGTGTGGCATATTTAATAAAGCAAATGAGGCAGTTGGAAACATATTTCGGAAATATTTGTTTTTCTCTATTTTATAATGGTATTATAATAATTATGTTGACTTTCTATTAAAATGCATGTAATGCCACAAAATTTAATAATTTGTTTAATACTGTTATGTATCTAATCACTCAAGTAAAATGAAAAAAATTGTTTATAAACATGTATAATATTGAGTGTAAAAAATGAATATAGAATATTGAATTGGCTTTGCGTGGCAAGGTTTTGGTAACAGGGGGTAGTTACAGGGCTGGTTTCTGTAAGAAGCTGCTGGAAGCTTCCCCTGTGTCTGACAGAGCCAATTCCAGCCGGCTCTAAGATGGACCCGCTGCTGGCCAAGGCTGAGCCAATTAGTGATAGTGGTAACGCCTCTGTGATAACATTTTTAAGAAGCAAAAAAAAGTTGCTGGGACAGACAGAAACTGCAGCCAGAGAGAGAGTGAGAAAATGTAAGAGCAACAGCCCTGCAGACCCCCCAGGTCAGTGCAGAAGGAGGGCAGGAGGTGCTCCAGGCGCTGGAGCAGAGATTCCCCTGCAGCCTGTGGGGAAGACCATGGTGAGGCAGGCTGTGTCCCTGCAGCCCAGGGAGGTCCACGGTGGAGCAGATCTCCACCTGCAGCCTGGGGACGACCCCACGCTGGAGCAGGTGCGTTCCCGAAGGAGGCTGTGACCCCATGGGAAGCCTGTGCTGGAGCAGGCTCCTGGCAGGACCTGCAGATCTGTGGAGAGGGGAGCCCACGCTGGAGCAGGTTTTCTGGCAAGACTTGTGATCCCGTGGGAAGCCCATGCTGGAGCAGTGTGCTCCCGAAGGACTGCAGCCCATGGAAGGGACCCACGCTGGAGCAGTTCACGAAGAACTGCAGCCTGTGGGAAGGACTCACGCTGGAGAAGTTCGTGGAGGACTGTCTCCCGTGGGAAGGACCCCAGGCTGGAGCAGGGGAAGAATGTGAGGAGTCCTCCTCCTGAGGTTGATGAAGGGGCAGAAAAAAACGTGTGATGAACTGACCGTAACTCCCATTCCCTGTCCCCCTGCGCTGCTGGCGGGGGGTTGGTAGAGAATCCAGGAGTGAAGTTGTGCCCGGGAAGAAAGGGGGGGTGGAGGGAAGGTGTTCTGAGATTTGATTTTATTTCTCATTACCCTACTCTGGTTGACTGGTAATAAATTGAGTTAATTTTCCCCAAGCTGAGTCTGTTTTGCCTGTGATGGTAACTGGTGAGTGATCTCTCCTGTCCTTATCTCGACCCACAAAGCCCTTTGTTCTATTTTCTCTCCCCTGTCCAGCTTAGGAGGGGGAGTGATAGAACGGCTTTTGTGGGCACCTGGCGTCCAGCACTGGTGGGATGCTCAATTGTTTGACCATGTAAAAACATTAATGCTATTTTAAAATTGAAGTTAGATCAATCCATAAGTCTGCATTTCTTGATCTGAAATCCAGAAATCAGACGAGGGAGAGGACGAATTTAGCAGCTTAAATATAGACTGGGATTTTGAAAGTTTCCCTTGCTAATTTGTCATTTGCCACATATGCAGTATCTTTTTTTGAGAAGGAAAGCAGGCAGA
The DNA here is from genome assembly GCF_947461875.1 of Haliaeetus albicilla. Classification (NCBI taxonomy): domain Eukaryota; kingdom Metazoa; phylum Chordata; class Aves; order Accipitriformes; family Accipitridae; genus Haliaeetus; species Haliaeetus albicilla. The sequence goes on from NC_091497.1 coordinate 22,411,456, forward strand.
CTTTTAATGATGATCCTTATATCATGTCTGAATGTTACCTGGACTGTACAGTTCTAGCTTTTATACTGTTATTTATACCACAGTTTTTCGCTGATTTCTTGAGCCAAAAAATCTTTCAACTACATATAGGTATTTATTACTTCAGTTTTGTACAATGCATTGTGTGACTTCTAGTGTGTGCATAGGTGCGATTTAATTTTTTTCTCTTCAAAAAGTTTTATCTACAGTTTCTAAAAGACAGTGTAATCCTCTGGAAATCCGATGGAAATCATGTGAAGAGAATTGCATGAAAGCTTCAAATCTTCTGAACTCTGAGAAAGTTCAAAATAACTTCATGAATTCCTAAATGCTTTTCATTGATAATCACACAGCATAAAAAATATTTTAACTGTAGAATTATTTTTACACTCTTAACCAATTTAAAGTAAAAACCCCAAACTTTCTTTCTTTAGCAAACAATAATAAAAAGGTACACCTTTGCAATTAAATGTTTGAAGAGACACCTTCAACACTTCAGTGAACAGTTGATACCCTCCTTATTTTTTGTACCTATGATTAACTAACCTCTTTTTCTTTCCCTTTCTTTTCAATTTTTCAATTTAAAAATCAGTCTGTCTTGTTGGTCCTTGATAGCTATGAAAGCTTCAATTAACAAAACCATTTGTGGAGTAAGTAAGATTGATCAAAGTGAGCTTTGACCAATAAGGTCAGGGAAAAGAAAAAAAATTTTAAAAATCCATCTTTAGTTCCATTGTTGTCCTCTGATGAATCACAAACCTTCCAGGGGTTTATATTATCTGGACTTCTATTTAACCTCTTAACTTTCTCAGGCTTTATTCAATTTCCTTGCTGTTTTCTCATGACTTTGTATATTTCTTACTGTAGTATTACATGAAAAATTATTTACACCAGCTATTTTCTGGGTAGACAAGAAGTGAAATGTTAATTAGAACTGAGCATACATTTACAGTTGCACACATAGAAGACAACCATTTCATTTCTGTGTGCTCAGGAGACTAATTCCTACCTTCTTAGATAAATCACATTCTGCTCAGAAGATAAAATCTTTTTAAAAAAAGATATTCAGTACTGATAGCTAAGAGTTGTTCAGTATGTTGTATGTCTGTTTCAAGGTTAACATTCTTGAATTAATGTATATTAGTTATTGTTCATATATTAAAAATATAAATAAATAAACATGTATATATACACATTATATATCTATGTATATTTTAGGAAGGAGGAAATGAATGGAAAAGGTGAATGCCTGGCTAAGTAGCTGGTGCTATTCTCAAGGTTTTGGCTTCTGTGATCATGGATCTACCTTTGAGAAGCCAGGTCTGTTGGGAGCTGATGGGATTCACCTGACAGAGTAGTGACCAGACTTATACAAAGAGCTTTAAACTAGATTTAGTGGGTGAAGGTGATGGAGTTTTGAGCAACAGAGAAAAGCCAGGGGCTGCTGATGTATTAGGACCCAACAGAGAAAAGCCTGTGAAATGCCTCTAAAGAATTAGGGCATGTTCCTCTAAAAAGGTGATACAGTCAGTAGCCCAGCTGAAGTGCCTCTGCATCCATGGATGCAGTAAGGGTAACAAACATGAGAAGCTGGAAGCCACTGTGCAGCTAGAAAGCTATTACCTAATTGCTATCACTGAAAAGTGGTGGGATGAATCACATAACCAGAGCACTGCAATTGATGGTTCTAAACTGTTCAGGAGGGAGAGGCAAGGAAGGAGGGGTAGTGGGGGTAGGATGGTGTCCTTCATATAAAAGAATAGATTAACTGCACAGAACTGTCTTTGAAAACCAGCGATGAACAGGTTGAGAGCTTATGGGTAAGAATTAGGGGCCAAGCCAACAAAGGAATCATCATGGCTGGTGTTTACTCCAGGCCACCTGACCAAGGGAAGCCAGTTGATGAAGCATTCTTACTTCAACTGCAGGAAGCATCACACTCACAGGCTCTGAGCCTGCTGAGGGACTTCAATCGCCCCGACACCTGCTGGAAAAGCTGCACAGCAAGCTGTAAGCAGTCCAGGAGACTCTTGGAGTGCATTGAGGATAATTTCTTGATCCAAGTGATAGACAGCCCAACCAGAGAAGAAACATTACTAGACCTCTTGCTCACCAACATGGACGAACTAGAGAGGACAAGATTGGTGGCAGCCTGGGCTGCAGTGATCATGTTATGGTGGAAGTCAGTCTTGAGGGATATGGACCAGGTGAAGTGTAGAGTCAGGACCCTGAATTTTAAGAGAGCAAACTTTCAGCTGTTTAAGGAATTAGCGGATGGGACCCACTGGGAAACTGCCCTCAGGGAGAAAGGAACTGACCAGAGCTGGCAGCTCTGTAAGGACATTATTAATATTAGAGTGCAAGAGCTCTCAATTCCTACGTGTAAGAAATCAGGCAAGGAAGGCAGGAGACCAGCATGGCTGAGTAAGGACCTCCTGGTTAAACTAAAATGTAAGAAGGAAAGGCACAAAGATGTGTATCCTGGGAAGAGTGTATGGACACTGCCTGGATGTATAGGGGTGGGATTAGGAAAGCTAAGGCACAGCTGGAGATGAATTTGTTGAGGGATGTGAAGAATAATAAGAAAGGCTTCTACAGGTACATTGGCCAGAAAAGGAAGATTACAGAAAATGTACACCCTCTTATTAAATAAGGAAGGAGAACTAATGACAACCAACATGGAGAAGGCTGAGGTATTCAACAAATTGTTTTCCTCAGTTTTCAACAGTGATCTCTCTTCCCACATCTCTCAAAGCCCCTGAACCTCAAAGCAAGGATTGGGTGAATAAGTCCCTCATCGTAAGTGAAAATCAGATTTGAGACACCCTGAGGAAACTGAACATACATAAACCCATGAGACATGACAAGATGCATCTCAGGGTCCTGAGAGAATTGGCTGATGCAGTTGCCAAGCCACTCTCCATCATATTTGAAAAGTTGTGGCAGTCAGGCAAAGTCTTCAGTGACTGGAAAAAGGGGAACAACATTTCTAAAAAGGGTAAAAAGGAAGACCCTGGGAACTAACAACCAGTCAGCTTCACGTCTGTTCCCAGTAGGATCATGGAACAGATCCTCCTGGAAGATATGTCAAAACATATGGAAGACAGGAAAGTAATTAGAGACAGGAAACATGACTCCACCAAGGGCAAAATGGCCTGACTAATCTAGTGGCCTTCTACAATGGAGGGACTGCATCAGTGGACAAGGGAAGAGCCATGGACATCACCTATGTAGACTTCTGTAAGGCCTTTGATACAGTCCACCACAACGTTTTTGCCACTATATTGGAGAGATATGGGTCATGAATGGATTGAGAGCAGCCCTGCAGAGAAGGACTTGGGGATACTGGTGGATGAAAAATTGGACATGAGCTGGCAATGTGAGCTTGCAGCCCAGAAAGCCAATTGTATCCTGAGCTGCATAAGAATAGGTGTGGCCAGCAGGTCGAGGGAGGTGATTCTCCCCCTCTGCTCTGCTCTTGTGGGACCCCACCTGGAGTACTGCATCCAGCTCTGGGGCCCCCAACACAAGACATGGACCTGTTAGAGCAGGTCCAGAGGACAGCCACAAAAATAATCAGAGGACTGGAACACCTCTCCTATGAAGGGAAGCTGAGAGAGTTGGGGATGTTCAGCCTGGAGAAGAGAAGATGCCGGGAAGAGCTTGTTGTGGTGTTTCAATATTTAAAGGGGGCTCATAGCAAAGATGGCGAGAGACTTTTTTACCACAGCCTGTAGTGATATGGCAAGGGGTGATGGATTTAAACTGAAAGAGGGTAGGTTTAGATTAGATTGCCCAGAGGTTTCTCAGAGAAGTTGAGGATGGCCCATCCCTGGAAGTGTTCAAGGTGAGGTTGGATGGGGCTTTGAGCAACCTGGTCTGTTGGAAGATGTCTGTGCCCACTGCAGGCGGTGTGGACTAGATGATCTTTAAAGGTCCCTTCCAACCCAAACCATTCTTTGATTCTATGATTCTATATTTAAGAAACAGAACAAAACCACTATAAAATACCACACTTTCAGCATTGCCTCAATGGTTCCATAATTGCCACTCTAAATGCAATGGATTTATTGCATTCATACAGTTACTTACCATAACTCTTTTTTCTGTCATAATAAAGGTTTAATTTTCCCCAGGTGAGCATTACAGAGATTTTTCTCTGACCCTTTCATCCTTTGATCTTGGCAAAGGTTTCAGAGAAGGTTGCCCTCAGCTTTTCAGTGCTTGGGTTATGACTAAAATGTTTAAGGAAGCCAATTTTTCATTAAAAGAATGTTCTGTGTGGCACAATGAAAAAAAGTGTTATCTAAGTTAACACACTGTGGGAAATGGGACTCTGAAATACACATCTTTCTGTATTCTTCAGCTACAGAGTAAAACCAGGAAAATTTCATGAGAGTACAGTAGAATAGGGTAGATAGGCAAAAATTCTGTGAAAAGGTATGGGTATAGCAAAAATAATTGCATACAGCATCCAAAAGTAGCAAAACATGTATAATCTAAATTGGAGAAATTTAATTTATTTACGTTAGAGAGTACAGTTTCTGGAAAATTATTGAAATATTTCACAATATCAGAACTTAAACAGACCTGCTTAGAAAGCCTACACAGCTACCTTTTTTCCAAAATTGTGGTAGTCTTTTGTCTGAATGAGAAGTTTTATGAGTCAGTCTACTTCTTTCTCTTTCTTCATTCTATCAGATGGCTCTTTCATTATTAATGTAAAGAAAATGGCATGAGGGGTTACTGAAAAACTGAAAGCCACACAATCCTAGGCTCACCTATTCATAATGAAGGTCTTTGCTGGATTACTACTGTCTCTAGCCATCTGTCTACCAGTCAACAGGCTTGTTGCCTGTCCTGTGTCAGTATGTAGTGCAAATTCTCTACAATTTACATCTGCTGTTTTTGCCAGACTTAGTAAGCAGCCCATGACAGATGCTGCAGAAATCAGCATCTGCTTAGTTTCCGAGATCTCTCTTACTGCTCTTTCTCAGCCAAAACAAGGGGGGAGACATGAGGAAACTTGATTTTGTATGCTTATTGCATGTACATGCTTACTAACAGAAAATCCAAAGGAAAATATTGCTGAGCACTTAGTCTTTATTATGCTTGCTGTTAGCCAATTTCTTTGCCTCTTCTCAGTTTTTGTGATATTATTTTAATGCTGTTAGCAGTCTCAGTAAGAAGAAGTCAGGATAGGGGACCTGAACAACATTTCAGGATAGAACTGCAAATATATTTAAATTATGAAATGTGCTATCTATTAAAAATGGCTGTAAAACTTTGAATACACAAGTAGATTTCCATTGTTCTAAGTATTGAAAGACATGAGTTCAAACTTGAAAATTGAACCAGACCCTGTTAATTTTAACAAATCAATATTTCTATTCATTCAATTAAATGTGCTCTCTATGCCTACTTCTGAGCATGAGCAGTTAGTAAATTGTACACAAACAATTTAATAGAATACTTAAAAGGTGGATATCTCTAAACATTTCTAAGATCAGGCTTTTATCTCTGAGAGGAGCTGGGAAGAGAATATTTCTTATGGTTCCTCTGTTTTGCCATCTACCACCTACTGTTCCAGTGTCATTGAAAAACAAACAAACAAACAACGCCCACCACCACTAAAGCAGAGTAGTGGGAGATGAGGCCTTGTGTTTGGGGGATTTTATTAAAGTTTTTCCAGCAATGCTTGTTTATGCAGCTGTTTTGATAGGGTAGCAAGAGTGCATAATGGAAATAGGCATTTTTTCATTATGTCATGTAGTTCTCTGAGTGGGATTATGCAGAGAAACAGTGGTATTTTTTTAAAAAATATATATTTAAGAACCCTCACTGGTAAACTAAAAGCAAGCAAACTCACCAGATTAACTGTTTTCAGATGGACAATGAGATATATCTGGGGTTGCTAAGTCAATAAAAAATTCCTATTGGATATTCTTCTTGCAGTATTTCACCAGAGTTTCTATAGCATTAAAAAGTCACATTTTTTAAAAGAAGTATTTAGAAAACTGGTAAACCACAGAAATTTCAGGTTACACTATCTCTTTGGATAGATGGAGTCACCAGCAAAGCCTGAGGAACAGGGTGCATTAGCCTGATGATCACTGCACAAGGAAGCCTATGGATTTCTCAGTTGGATTAAGTTCCACTAGCAGATAAAGTGTTGTTATTTTAGATGCCCCAGAGTATCCAGCCCGGCCTCTGTCTGCCACTCCAGAAAGTTAAGGGCCTTGCATCACCGTTAGCAACCTGACATGGAAGTCTCAGATAGATAGTCTAAAGCATTTGAAAAGAAACTGTATGGCTAAGTTTGGAGAATTGTATCACTTCCAGAGAGACAGATTTTTCTCTTTGAGTATTATCAAGAGATGTACTTATTGTCTACAGAATGTAGCAGAAAACACTCAAACTCCATAACAATTCTGTTATTAATAGAAAAAGATTGCAGTCCCCAAGGTAACTTTAAAGCATTTTTATAATAATATATACAGTTCTGTAGTAATTCCTATATTATAATGATGTTTAATGGGTTATAGTTATAGAATATCAATCTAATCTAAAATGCATTACGAATGCACCCTAAACAGGCTTTCAGTACCGTTACACTACAGATGTCATGGTCTTTCCTGCCACTAATTGTTTAAAAGGATTAATATTTTCTTGTTTGTTTCCCATGGCCACAGTATATGCAAATTACAACTCTTAACATTTCTTTAATTGAGAAATAGCTACTATTTCCTGAATTATGTATGTATGTTCTTTTTACCTATGGAAATTTTAACACAACATAACAGCCGTACTTCCTAGCACCCATGATAAGACCACATATTTGTTACCCTGGAAGAACTCCTTGGAAATATATTCAGAATTTTACAGCAATAGATTTTGTGAATTACATTAGACTCAGCTCTCAGCCAACACCCCCCAATTACCTCTCATGGACGGTGCTTCACCTTCAAATGAACCCTGTGAAGCTACTAGTAAAAAGGCAGTAGAAACTTAAGGCATCAATTATCCAGCACTACAAAGTGCTTAAATGCAACTTTAATACCTAGATAGATCATTTAGAACTGAAATTTAAAGAACACTGTGCCCAATTCAAGCAAAAGGTACTATAGATTGGGAAGAAAAGGCACTATGGATGGTATTGAATGGTCAGAGATTTAGATTAAAAATAAAAGACATACTTAACAGTAAAGGACACTATGTTTCTGTGAGTAGAAGTGCCTTTTCAAAGACAAATATTCTGGAAGAAATGAAGACACCTAAAAGACCTATATATGGGCACATATATGGCTACATATCACAAGACTTTAGCAGAATAGAGTAATTGAAGAAGCTGGATTATTCCCATCCTCAAATTCATTAGCTCCTCTGGGTACTCAGCAAACACCAAGAAATATGTGGAAAAATCCTCAGAACAATAGTAGAGCTAAGCTAAGCATTATTCTGCAGCCTCAGGGAAGCAGCAGTCTTGCATTCCCTGCTCTTCTGCATTGCTATCATACTCAAGATGGCCACAAGCATTCTCTAACTGAACATTTCCCCTTCCTCACTGCACATGGCTATGCTGACCAGTTTTCATAAGCTTCCCACCTGAAAGGCTGTGCTAGCCCTTTGTTCCAGTGCCACCTTGTTCTCTGTTAACTGTAAAATAACAATTATTCTTGTGGATGTTGAATCATATATTCATGTGACTGAAAGTCTTGTGTGTTTGTATCTTTTTGGAAATACTTGGGAACAAAGTGAGTCAATATGACACAGCAGACACTTGTACTAAGTAAAAGCAGTGAAAGAAGAGGTGAAAAGTAAAGCTATTATCTCCATCTGGAGATAGTCACTTGTGTGTCAAGGAACAGAAAATTCAAATGTTCTTTTCATGAACCTTGGTTAAAAGCGACCACTATTGATTGAACTCTGCCTCTTTTATCAGGATTATATTAAATATAATTGAATGCACAGGGCAGTGTACTAAAAAAAAGCATGTATTTTCTGTCCAGATAGATCTCAGTAGGTCACCATATTATATTTACTCTCTTTTCCTCTGCTGCACAAAATTTACTTTTGGAAAGAGATCTTCTGCATTGCTCAGACAGTAAGCTTTTTTGTATCTTCAAAAATACTTTGGACACTGGCACCATCTAAAAGTAATTTTGGAGAAAATACTTGTGAACACCTCTGAATAGGTGTTGCTTGTGGTCTAATTTTAGCTAATAAAATATTTACTTATGTCTACGCTGCACATCCTTGTTAGTGGAAATGAACCACTAGATGACATGCAGAAAGTACTCCTATACTCATTTTACCTATGCATCTACTTTAACTGTGCCCTACAAAGAAAGTTGTCTCTTCAGAGACTTTTGTAATGTGGCATACATATTATTGAAAAACTTTCCTTGTCAGTTTTGGAAATGTACTAACAAATTCCGTTTTTCATGATGTCCAGAAAATCGCAGGACTGCAGTACCAACCCATGAAAGTGCTGGGTGAAAGCCTTTGAGACATGAAGAAATTAACTGAACATGGTTTGACTTTTATCCCTTTAATGGCACATTTTACAATGTTTTCAGCCCTCATGTTTTCTACTTTCTCACGAGGATAAGATTCTAGGCACCAAGCAATATACTCTCCTCTCAAACCTTCTTTTCTTGGTAGACTTTAATATAGGCAGAGAAAACTCCTAGTGCATTCAGAAAGTCTTAGCAAAATAAAATAGGATTAAGCTTCATTAATGTAAGAATAGTATCTTTTACATGTGAATTCTTAGACTGCATTGTCAAATCCTTGCAGGTACATTCAATTTAGTGAGCTCACTATTTACAAGAGATTTCGCAGGAAACTGTAAAAGAATCACTCACAATAGGACACTTACTGTAATTTGAAAGATAATTTTTGTAAGGTGTCAAAAGAGAAGTATACATTTATTTGTATATGAAAGAATGGAAATTGCAAGTGAATTTGACCCTGAATATAGCACAGATCCAGGTCAGTGTTGCTAACTAGAGATTCAGACAGTGTAAAAGCTAGGTGATAATTCTTTTATCTATCTATCTATCTATCTATCTATCTATCTTTCTATCTATCTATCTATTATTTATTTCTATTTTGGGAATTCCTAAAGAAAAGTGACTTATGGTGTGAAACACAGTATCTTATATGAGTGCTAAGAATTTCACAGCATTATGTTTGTGTGTGTATGTTTGTCGTGGTTTAACCCCAGCCAGCAACTAAGCACCACACAGCCACTCACTCACTCCCCCCCATCCAGTGGGATGGGGGAGAAAATCAGGAAAAGAAGTAAAACTCCTGGGTTGAGATAAGAATGATTTAATAGAACAGAAAAGAAGAAACTAATAATGATAATGATAACACTAATAAAATGCCAACAGTAGTAATAAAAGGATTAGAATGTACAAATGATGCGCAGGGCAATTGCTCACCACCCGCCGACCGACACCCAGCCAGTCCCCAAGCGGTGATTCCCTGCCCCCCACTTCCCAGTTCCTAAACTAGATGGGACGTCACATGGTATGGAATACACCGTTGGCCAGATTGGGTCAGGTGCCCTGGTTGTGTCCTGTGCCAACTTCTTGTGCCCTGGCTGGGCATGAGAAGCTGAAAAATCCTTGACTATAGTCTAAACACTACTGAGCAACAACTGAAAACATCAGTGTTATCAACATTCTTCACATACTGAACTCATAACATAGCACTGTACCAGCTACTAGGAAGACAGTTAACTCTATCCCAGCTGAAACCAGGACAATGTTCTTGTTTGAAATTTCTTTTTTAAAAAAAAGCATATTCTGGAGAAAGTTTTACGTAGAACATTTCAACAGAAGATTGCTATTTGACCAGAAACCTAGCTATGTTTCCAGTGTCCTCCAAATTCTGCTAGTTTATCTTAGATTTATTCAGTGTAAGTGGCTTTGATCAAAATTGTGTTAGTAATGAAAAATAGAAATCAGGATTCATGATTCCATTAGTCAGAGGAAAAGGAACATTACTGACCCTGATGTTGAACTTAGGTTCTCCAGTCAGTTGAGCAATAAATGTTATTTTGCAAGGTGTAGATACTTTGTTTCTCTCATGCTTACTTTTTTTATATTGCCATATTGGTTGTCGCTATTCCGGATATTCTTATAAGTTACTAATGCTATTGCCCTTAATATCACAGAGATTTTTATGAAAGTTAAATAAAGCTGGCGATGAATTGAAAAATACTGGGAAAAATATATTATTATTTCACATTAAAACATATTCAGTTCGTAAAAAAATACATCAGAAATACATTATTTAGTAAATAACATTTTAAATTTAGCAAATCTAAGAAAAGTAAGGATTTTTGTTGTTTAAATTGCTAAATATCATTAAGTCACTGAAGTCTTTGGGGAAAAAGTTATAGAAAAATGAAGATAAAAATAATGGAATAGCACATTAAGAAGCATTAGATCAGAGGACTGATTTTTATAAATGGCTTTTTATCTTTTTTTCCCACAAAAGATGTTAGTAGGGAAGCCATTTATGTAACAAGAAGTAGTGTACAGTTTTAACACAGAAAATGGTCAAGAGATAGGAGACCAAATGGAATAAACAGAGTAACTAGCCAACTGATAAAATTTTAAAGTTGACCACAGTCATATAGATCAGTTAAAACTAAAGAAGACTATAAAAATTTTTTAAATACCTGAAAGGAAATAAAGTTGAATTAAGAACTTGTTATCTAGTTAAATATAATCTATATATGAGGCAAAGTATATTGACAGATATAGTTTTTAACTACTGAGCTTAAATTCATCAGGTTGGCTCAGAAAAAAAAATAAAATTGGTCAACACAGCAGAAATCTGTCTTGGGCATGCAGCAATATTCAAACATTTAAACATGTTTCTAATGGTTAAAAAATAAATAAAGCTTATTGAATAGTGTCCACAATTCTACACTCTGCAATACAGTCTATTAGAGGTTTTAATCATATAGTGATTGTGCATATATTAGAGCATGAACCTGAATATTTAAATTTTAAGAGATAATTCAGAGTGACTAATAAGGTAAACTGTGGAGCTGTGGTGGGGAGAAGCTCGGATAACTAGTTATGGGTCTATGTTCACAGAATCATAGAACAGTTGAGGTTGGACTGGACCTTTGGAGGTCATGTGGTCCAACCCCCCTGCTCAAGCAGGGCCATCTAAAGCCAGTTGTCCAGGACCATGTCCAGATGGCTTTTGAATATCTCCAAGAATAGAGACTCCACAGCCTCCCTGGGCAACATGTTCTTTCAAGGCAACTCTTTGTTCCAGGATTCAGTTAAAGTAATCAGCCTGCACTTGGTCCTGTTTGGCTGCCTCTAACTAAAACAAACTGCGGGTGTTGTTCTGGGGAAAGTTCTTCAGAGGACCAGCTCCCAGAATGCACTGTGAACAAAAACACATGTGGATGATTCTCTCTCTCCTATGAAATCCTCCAGTACTGGTCTCTGACTTTGCATCCTCAAGGACAACTGTGGACCCCCATGCCACACACCAGAGTGTGCAATATATCTCTGAGGTTCACGCTGCAGAAATACTCCTCTGATGGGCTGCAAAAAAGAAGCCATCACAACCTGTTCCACATATTGAACAGGTACAAAAATGGACAAAAATAGTGACGTTGTCCTAGAGATTGGGGTCCATTTGAGACTCAGAGGAAACTGAGGCCCAGGTGCTATACAGTGTGCAAGCTGTCAATTTTAGAAGAAATTACCCCTAAGAAAACTGTCTGTGGGCTAGTCTATACCCTTGGCTTCGAGACTGTATATTGGTCCCCAAGATGTCATTCAGCAGTATAGACAAAACAAGTAATTCCCCATTTTGTAGGACCAATTTGGATCTGGAAATTTTGGAGCTCTACCCAAAGTATTTTATTCTTCATTGAATTGCCTCCTATTCTTGGCTAGGTCATAGGTAGACAGCCTGTTTAATCTACACTGCTGTGAAGACGTACTTATAGGCATAGTGAGTTGGATGATTTACCTAAGACCACACAGGATGACAGAACTGGGAGTCAAATCTGTGTCTCCAAAGCTCCAGTTTTCCCCTATTACCCATTCTTTGTCCCTAAATAAAAAAGAGCTAGAAAAGATTAATTCCTTGAGAGATAAATAAAGAGTACTAAAATATAATTTGAATGTCATGCACAACTTCTGAAATAAAAACTGTGGAATCATAGAAACTTGTGTTCCCAAAATCTCTCCCCAGAAATTCCCCTCTTGTTCTATAAAATCCAGTTTGAACATATTCTTTTTCCAGTGCACTCGAAAGGTCATCATTTACAACCTTTTTTGACTACAAAAGGTATAGGTTGGTTTAGTCACTTGATTTTTTCAGCTTGGGGAAGAGAAGGCTGAGAGGTGACCTCCTTGCAGTCTACAGCTTCCTCAAGAGGGGCAGTGGAGGGGGAGGTCCTGATCTCCTCTCTCTGGTGACCAGTGACAAGACATGAGGAAATGGAATGAAGCTGCATCAGGGGAAGTTCGGGTTGGACATTAAGAAAAGGTTCTTCACTGAGAGGAGGGTGGTCAGTCACTGGAACAGGCTTCCCAGGGAAGTGGTCACAATACCAAGCCTGTCAGACATCAAGGAGAGTCTGGACGATGCTCTTAGTCCTATGGTTTAGTTTTAGGTAGTCCTGCGAGGAGCAGGGAGTTGGACTTGATTATCTTTATGGGTCCTTTCCAACTTGAGATATTCTGTGATTCTATGATTCCAATCCCATAAGCATGGAAATTTTATACGCTGCCAAATGCTTAAAATTTCACACAAGTGTCATTCCAGCTGACTATAAGCACTGAGATAAATAACAGAGAAGATATTTTGTGTGAGATAGCTGAGTCCCAAACATTGAAGACAAAAAGTTCTGCATTTTTAAAAAGGAAATTGGAAAGAAACAGTTTTATCTACAGTAGTCTTAGCATGTTGATTACTCCATGAGAGAAAAAAAAAGAATCCCTTTATTAAATATGTGTACTGAATGTTTTAAAAATGTTTTATTTCATATCCTGAACATGTCATTTTTTAATCTGGATCTACTGAAGGCTAATTTACTATGCATTTGTGTGTCTTGACTGATCAACTTCTTAACTGTATTACATTATCATTTACTGTTAGCCCTGCAGATATATATATAGCCCTCTGTCTGCAGTGTATTCTGTCAGAGATGTGCAGACTGCTGTGTTCAGCTGTGAAACCAGCAAGATCACAAGTTATTAGGGGTTTTTCTCCTTCATCTAGCCATCTGCTATAAAACTTCTAGAAACGTAAATATCTCAAAGACATCAATTGTTCTGCTACATTAGACTGAAATCAGTCAGTGGATCTAAAACCTATGGTTAAAAATGAGATACTTGCATTCACAGAGAGTAAGCAATTACATCAGCCTTGCTTTGCGGGAAAACTGGCTAAAATTGCTATTTTCCTTGTTTTCTTTAATATTTAACTAGATGTAATCATATAGTGCATAGCTGGGATATTGAACAGGACTCTCACCTAGCCAAAATTTATTTTTATGAAATTTGTAGAAATGTAATGATTTTTGAGACTTCTACATCTCTGTCAAATTCAGATGTTATACACAAAGATTAAAAATCACAACTGTACAACATAGCAATATCAGCTGAAATGATCAAAGTTACTCCTGTGCAAAATTTCAAAAATTATTTACTTGGACACTCACTCAAACAAACAAGCAGAGATTAAGTTGCTTCTGAAAGAAACCAAACTAAGAATACACAAATGTATATATATGAGTTATATTGGTGGGCCCCATTAAACTTTCTACTAATCTTCTATTGATTAAGTAAAGTTTAACTGAAAACATAAACAATTATTACATTGAATTAGTTTAAAGACAACATTTTAGCTTACTGCAGAATTAAGTTTCTTTCTCTCTAATACTATATAGTATTTATTAAGACCATCATTTGCCCCCAACAGAGAAAAGCACTGTAGGCAAGAAAAAAACAGGTGAGGTAGGTTACTAGGATAGAAAATGAAGGTCACCCTTCTCTCTATGTAAACAAGTCTTTAAAAACAGCTGCACCTCACATACAGTGATTTATTTCTTTTTTTTTTTTAAGGGAGACTTTTATTAATATTGTTTCTCTGAAGCTTCTGCAATTCTGATTTATGTGAAGCTAGACAGGAAACAATCTTTACAGTGGCATTAGTTTTGACATGTACTTATCTGCTTGCCAAACTTTAATAATTCTTCAGTATCATAAGATATTTGTTGACATCAATGGTGTTTCCAGAAATCAGGTAAATAACGTATATCCTCTCCTAAGTTAGACCATGCACAAGAATCTAACCTTTGAAATACAATAAAGAAAAATGTATGGTTGCTTGGCAAGAAGTCCCAGTAGGGCACAAATGCCAACATTTACAGCTGAATCCAAATGTTCAACAGATCATAAACTGAATAAGGTACACCTGGAACTATAGAGCTATGTAGGGAAAAAAGTACATGACACAGTGTGCAAACACAAATGCAAAAGAGGAATATTAACAAGGTGTCTTGGAACAACAGTGAAACAAGGTCATCCTAAATCATACTATGCAGGTTTCCAGCTGCAGAAAATAAAAGGCCCCCACTGAAATAATTTTATCTAAAATCTATGACATGACCTTGGATACAAAATATGACATTTTACTGCAGGACATTCCTTTGCTATTATTTGGATTTGTTCTGGTGTAAACTGTATCAAAATTATTTTTCCATGAATATTTATTTCACATTCCTTCACTCATAGTGTAAAAATTGCAGGATATGAAAACATAAAATCTTTCCATTCACTTTTTTTTAAGTTGAAGTAAGTAAAACTAGCTTAATCATTAAATATATATGTGATTTACAACAGATTTTAGATTTTATCAACAAAGAAAAACAACCTGAAATAATACACAATACTTAAGCTGCCTTGCCCAAGATTAGTGCTACTAGTCCATGTTTCCCTGTGTTTCCACTTGGTCCTAGAAGTAATTTTACATCTTCAGCTGTAAGCTCTTACATGTACTTGTAGACATCAAATGGATAATTTTCCCAACTTATTCTTGCAAAAAATGAGGAATATCTTAATAATAATAATAATTTTAAAAAAAAGGCAAGAAAAAGAAGTAGGAATATGATTTTTTTTTTTCTACTGGCTCTACTTTTCTTGCTTTTCCAGTAAACCCAGTATCATGTACCAGCTCTAGCAATCATGCTTTGGAGTTAGGAGTGAGAGTGGTTTGTAGGATAGGTTTTAAAGAGTCAAACAGCAGCTCTTCTCTATGCTTCCTCATGAATCAGACTCAAACGAATGAGTCAGGCTCTAAACTTACTTATATAGTTCCCCATTGCTATAATAAACTACTAAATAAGTGCAAGCTCTGTACAGTCAGAATGCAAATAGCAGCAACACATGGGATGTGGTCATCTTACCAATGAGAAGGGGAGCCTTCAAGAAAGCCTCTCATCTTGTGAAACCTCATCTGAGGCAAATGGATTTTAGGACTCGTTCTCTGGATCTTTCCACTGTAGCATGGAATTTGCCTGACTGCAGATGTAATATGACATAAGCACTTAAATAACATATAAATCAGCACAGTGCCCTTGAAACATGGTTATAATTTACACCCACTGTACATCTAGGCAGCTGTCACAGACTTTCACAATTTGTCATTATGGTTGTTTTTATTGTTATCTAAATGCCAAAAATGTGCTTAGTATTTTGCAAAACAAAAGTACACAGGGTTGTATTCAGAGTTGCACTTTCACATATGTAACCAAATAGTTGGCAGTGAAAATACAGATTCATTTCAAAAGTATGGCTTTAAATTTTACCACTGTGGCTTGAATCATTAAGTAGATCTACTTTTCTGAAAAGAACACACTAGATTAGATTAGAGATTTTAAAGGTGATACGAAGAATCATATATTCTGTCACAGGAAACGGGGAAAGCACAGTAGTGTTGCTTCCAATGTTAGCTAATGTTAACAGTAATGTTACCACCCTTTAATTTGTTGCTATATTGTGAGACCCCAGGCAAATCTGAGTATTAAGTCAGGTATCTCACAACTGTACAGCAAATTGGCAGACCCTTCCCTTTTAAAGATAACATCTATGTTAAAGATATGATGGAACAAGTATGTGAACAAAACAAAATCACACAGAATCTCAGAATGGCTGAGGTAGGAAGGCGCTTCTCATGATCACTTAGTCCAAACCCTTGCTCAGAAAAAGTTCAGCTTGAGGAGCTTGCTTAGAGCTGTGTCCAGTCAGGTTTTGAATATCTCCAGGGATGGATACTCTACAACTTCTCTGAGCAAGCTGTTCCAGAATCTGATAGCCTTCAAAGTCAAGTCTTTTTCTTACTTTTCAGTGGATTTTACTTTATTTTAGTTTGTGCCCATTGAGTCTTGTCTTTTCATTGGGCACCACTGAAAAGACTTTAGCTCTGTCTTCTCTACTTGCTCCCATATACACTGAGAAGATCCCTCCCCAGCTTTCCCTTGTTGTCCAATTTCTTTTTCTTCAAGCCCTCAATGTCTTTTCTGCAAAGCTGCTTTCCAGGAGGTTGACATAGCATTATTCCTCCTCAGGGGCAGGACTTGGCATTTCCTTTCGTTGAACTACATTAAATTCCTCTCTACCTATTTCTCCAGCCAGTTGAAGTCCATGTGAATGGCAGCATCTTCCACAACCATATGTTGTACCAATCACTCCTCCCAGCTTTGTATCTCATTTATGTACCTAGTGAGGGTGTAGTTGGTTCCACCATCCAGGTCATTAACAGAGACATTCAAAAGTACTGGCCCCAATATTGTCCCATAGGTACACCATTAGTGACTAGACTTCCTGTGGTCTTCATCTGCTGACTACAGCCCTCTGAAACCTGTCATTTAAGCTCACCATCATATACTGTTATGGTATAACCCCAGCCAGTAACTAAGCACCATGCAGCCTCTCACTCACTTTCCCCCACCTAGTGGGATGGAGGAGAGAATTGGGGAAAAAAAAGTAAAACTCATGGGTTGAAATAAGAACAGAAAGGAAGAAACAATAAAGATAATAATGACAATAATAAAATGGCATAATAATAATATTTAATAATAATAATAATAATAAAAGGATCGCAATATACAAAACAAGTGATGTACAATACAATTACTTACCACTCATGACCAATGCCCAGTTAGCTCCCAAGCAGCGATCCCCCAAGGCCAACTCCCCCCAGTTTATATACTGGGCATGACATCACATGGTATGGAATACCCCATTGGCCAGTTTGGGTCAGCTGTCCTGGCTGTGTCCCCTCCCAACTTCTTGTGCCCCTCCAGCCTTCTTGCTGGCTGGGCATCAGAAGCTGAAAAATCCTTGAATTAGCCTAAAGGCTGCTTAGCAACAACTGAAAACATCAATGTGTTATCAACATTCTTTTCATATTGAACCCAAAACATAACATTATACCAGCTACTAGAAAGAAAATTAACTCCATCCCAGCTGAAACCAGGACACTACCTCACTGTCCACTTATCTAGTTCCTACTTCATCAGTTTGCCTATGAGTCTGTAACTGGGACATATTGACAAAATACTTACTAATGTCAAGATAAGCAATATCTACTGCTGTACCCTCATCCACCAAGCCAGTCAGTTTCTTGTAGAAGACTAACAGGTTGGCCAGAAATTATTTCTACTTTGTAAATCCATGCTGACTCCTCCCAATCAGTTTCTTGTCCTTCATGTGTTTAGAAATGGTTTCAATGATTAGTTGCTCTATCACCTGTCAAGAGAGCAAGCTGAGACCGACTGGCCTGTACCTCCCCGAATCCTCCTTCTTGCCCTCCTTGATGATAGGAGTGATATTTGCTTTCTTTCAGTCCTCAGGATCTTCCTCTGATTGCCATGAATTTCAAAGATAATCGAGAGTGTCCTCACAGTGACATCATCCAGATCCCTCAGCACTTGCAGGTCCCATGGATTTATGTATGTTCAGTTTGTTTAAATATTGCCTAATCTGCTTGTCCTCCACTGAGGGTAAATCTGTCTTGTTCTAGATATTCCCATTGGTGTCAGGGTTTTGGGATTGTCTGATGATACATGGGATACCTGGGTTACATGTCTGGGAGAGGTTAATAATCTTTATTCTGTGCCAGGAGCTACTTAGCCAAGGGCATAAAAGAAATTTACCACTACGTTATTTCAGGGAATAACTGTTTTTAATGCTGTCTAATTGTGTGGGGTACAAAATGTGTAACAAAGGAGTGCTTGAACATCTAGCACTACAAAACAACCCGTAATTTCTTTAAAGTGAAAATAACTGCTTGGGCAGTTATCATAATCCATGAAGTGATCAAGTAGGATTACTTTATGACCTTGTCTTTGTCTTGGCCTAAAAGGGCTTTTCAATGTGTTTACATTAAAATAGTAACTTCCAGTTGTTACTTAGTTGTCACAGTGCACTTAGGCTGAGTAGGTTTCAACAATTTTCATAGGCATCCTTGGTTTGGGAAGTTTATTCAACTGAAACTCCAAATCCATTTAAAGTTTTCCCATCATTAAATGCATTAAGTAGAATTTTATTCAGCTGTAGATATTGATGCGAAATTAAACACGTGCAAAAAATAGATGACTTTTAAAAAAATTATATAGCTATTAAAGAGTGTTTGTTTTACAGAAATAATAAAAAACCATTAAAGTTTAAAGTTTTTTGGGTGGCTTGGGTTAGCATTTCAGTAATGTCAAAGTACACTGTGCTTTACATACAAACACCTGTTTTGACTGAAGTTCCTGGTAAAGTTTAGTAAGTGTCTTCCAGAATTGTTCATCTTTTAAGTTACTCTCAGAAAAGCTATATTAATTCAAATTCTTAACAAAAAAGAAAAAGAATGTATTTGTTGTAGGTGCCCAGGCGCTGGTGGCAGGGGGGCTGTCGGGCGGCCCCTGTGAGGAGCAGCCGGGGCTGCCCCGTGCCAGACACAGCCGGTTCCAGCCGGTTCCAGCCGGCTCCAACCCACCCACCCCACTCAGCCCCACAGACAAGGTGGGGGTGCCTCGGGGAAAACAGGTTTAAAAAACGGCAGAAAAAGGCACACAAACAGAGAGGAGTGAATAAAAAAGTGTGAGAAACAGCCCTGCAGACACCAAGGTGAGAGAAGGAGGAGGTACAGCAGGTGCCGGAGCAGAGTCCCCTGCAGCCCCTGGGGGACCCCATGTCAGAGGAGGTAGATATGCCCTGAAGGAACAGTGGCCTGTGGACAGCCCATGCTGGAGGATATTTTTTTCCTGAAGGAACTGCAGCCTGTGAGAAGGACCATGCTAGATAAGAAAAATGTGAGGAAGAAGGAGCGGCAGAGATGAACTCTTATGGACTGACTACAACCCCCATTCCCCATCCATCCTGCACTGATCAAGGAGAGGGAGACAGAGGAGTCAGGAGGGAAAAGGTGAGGTTGAGTCTGGGAAAAAAAAGGGGTGTGATGGGGGGAGGTGTTTTTTGTTTGGTTGGGTTTTTTTCCTCACCTCTATTTCAATTAGCAATAAATAAAATTAATTTTCTTGAAACTGAGTCTGTTTTCCCAGTGATGGTAATAGGTAAATGATTTCCCTGTTTTTATCTTGGCCTGTGAGCATTTTCATCTTATTTTTTCCCTCTGTCTTGTTGAGGATGAGGACTGAGACAATGGCTGGGTGGTTGTCTAGCAGCTGGCCAAGGTCAACCCTTCACAAAGGGAAAATAAAATTCAATTGCTCATATTGTAAACTCCAGTAATGTTCTTGCACCCTAGAGAGTGCAATATAAGGTTATCTAAACTTGGTAACAAATTGTTTCTTCTACTTTAGTTATAACTGAAGGGAGCTATATGTTAGCATTCACTAAACTTTTTTTATGCATCATAATCAATGTTTAAATGGAAAACATGAAAAGCTGTTAAACTATATGCCCCACACTTGGTTGTTGTATACTGTAGGAGGATTTGGAAAGGAATATTGTGAGAGAGATTGCTAGACAACAATTTCAACAAGTCAGAGACTTGCTTTTACCTCCGAACTCTCTCTGATGACCATAATAGGAATATAAATATGCTTTTTATTTTTTTAATACTAAACTTCTGCATCTAAGTATGAAAAGAACCTTATAGATACTAAATAGAATTATGATAATGATTCCTTATGCACTGTGAACTTCTGATGCTATGACTATTTAATAGGCAGTGAGAATAAAGAGGATCCTTTTTGTCTGTTCTGTCCAGTAGATTCTTCTGGAACAAATTTCCTGTGCTGGAGTCTTTGAAGACTGCTATTCTACAAGCATTTACAAGGATCAATAGCTGACTTCTCCTGCTTATCTAATAGCTATAAACACACTGGAAACAGCAGACAATGAAGACAGACATGATTGTACAGTTTCCTTTAGTCTTCAGATGAGACAGACAGCAAAGAAGGAATTCAAAGAAACAGTTACTGAGTAGAGAACTCCATAAGCAGTTCCACTCCCTTAAGAAAGTGGGAAATGGGAAGAAAGGGAAAATCAAGGTGATACACAAGTTGTAAGTAAACTTTTTGAGACTACTAATCAAAAATATTCTCTTGCACCCAGACACCAAACTTTGGACTATATTTTATCATGAAAAATGTTGCAAAAAAATAGTTTATTGTAGTTAATTAAATACAGAATATAATTGGGAATTAGAAATCTGTCATTTCACTTTCTTATCCCAGTAGATCTGAATACAGATCTGCTATAGGACAACCATCCTAATAGGATTTAAAGTTAATCTTTTTCTCTCTGAACTGCACAATTGGGTGTAATTGATAATCCAATTAACTAATACAAAGAGGACAGATTTATAAGCAGACATTGAAAATACCTTATTGCAGAATACCCACTGACCAAAATCAAGCATGTTCCTCTAGGATAAGACTGACATGCATTACTATACTAAATCACATGGAGGATAGGATATCGTTCAGCTAATTTTGGGTTTATACAGCCTAAAGGTGTGATTCAGCTGCCTGAACATAGGATTCTGAAATAAGCCCAGTCTAAAGTAGATATAATTTTGTAATTTGAACAATTCTTTAGACCCCACTGATTATAACAACTAAAATGTTACTTCAGTTGCCCACAATGGGCACCTAGTATCTTTTGATGCATCGTAGGCTGTCCTGTCCTGCCTCTATCCCCAGCTGTGTGGTAGGTTACCATCCACTTGGTCAGTCCCTTTCCTCACTAGAATGGGGAGAGGGAAAAAAAACTAGGAAGAAGAAGAATGAAAAAGCTCATGAACCAAGATAAAGACAAGGAGATTGCTTACCACTTACCATGGCTCTTAAAAAGGACCACATACTCTTCTGATTGGTTCAGTGGTACCATCTCAGCTGAGGGGCTCAGCCCTGTGGCAGGTCCACTGGCCCGGCTGGAACCAGCTGCGTTTGGCATGGGGCAGCCCTGGCCTCTCCTCACAGAGACCACCCTGGCAGACTTCCTGCTCTCCACTAAAACCTTGCCGTCTATACCCAATGCAAGCTATTACTGCAGAAGGGCAAATTTTGCCCAGACACTCAGAGTTATAAATGCCAGCTCCTTTGGGGTATCTGGGATACTTCAGAACATCTCAATGAGACTAGACACCTATGTAAAGGTAACTGAAATGAGCCCTCGATCTCGAGCAAATTTAACAGCACTGCTTACATGCAGATTTTTACATTATAGATTCCTAAAGTTAAGAGAAACAAATTCCATCCAGAAAGTTGCAGCATTTCTCAGTGCTTAATTAGACCATTACATCAAAAAAGTCAAGGATGCTACCAACTAACCTTGAAAACAAAATATAAACACTGCTAGTCTGCTCATTCACCATTGCCCTGCTTTTCTTTCAGAGAATAGTCATAGTTGTCTACCCAGGGCAGTACGGGGAGTACACAGCTCAGGGACATTAAGTCTTAAGTTGATAAAAGACTTTAAGCTCTGAATAGGCACACCATTTAGAAAATGTTTTGGTCACCTTCTACATATTCTGCTGTTTGAACTATCACCTGGGAAACAGCATCTGCCTTTTTATTGTCTAAATTCTAAGTTCAGGTGATGACAGTGTAGTTAAATTTTAGTTAAATTCACATTATTCACAGAAAATACCAGAGTACTTCAAATGGTTAAAATTTGCTCTTTCAAAAAATAATTGAAGAATTCATTGACCTTATCTTTTCTTTTCAACTCAGTCCTTAAAAATCCCTATCTTCACCTCTGATACTAGCTCACAAATCTCTCTCTTCCTTTACACTGAGTGTTGTCATTTGAATGGCAGACCTTAAGAATAAAAAAAGAGGTGGAACTATGAACTGAAAGCAGTAAGAAATTTCCATCATTTTTGAGGGTGGAGTAGGAAAATAATCTCATCTTAGAAACTACATGCTCTAATTAGCCAAAATTTATGTCACTATTTTTAATTTACTCCCTAAAGAGTCACAGGTTTCTTTGTTTTTTTGGGGGGGGATAGGGTTTTGCTTGTTGGGGTTTTTTCCAGTCCAAATAATTCTACATGTAATAAGGTCTAATAAGCAATTTTAAACCACATACCTATATGTTCTTACATAGCTTGTATGGAATCTAATCACTGTAGATTCCTTCTGTAGGCAGAAACACAAACTTCTAGTGATTCAGTCTACCTACAATGTGAATTATCCTTTGGAGAGGCCTTTCTTACTTGTTTGACAAAAAAGGGATGCCTAGCATAAGTAGGTTCCAAACAAAGTAAATTAGCTAAAGTCTAGATTCATGCCCTTAAGCTGAGACACTAAGAGCTTTATCTTAGGAAAAGTTAAGCTCACTCTTTGTGTCAGGTTGCCTATTTCTCCAGAGATCAAAAACTCTAGGGACACTTAGTTCAAACATTGGATATCAGACAGTATCTATATTTGTTTGGGTTTCCCCCTGCTATCTGAGTGAGACGTACATGCAGTAAAACACATTTCCCAACAAACATATCAATATCTTATTTGTGAAAATGAAGATACAGTAAGGGGATTGTTCGTTAATAGCTTTTAAGAGGCTGGAATCTAGTGAGCAGATTGAACTCCAGAAATCCACAAGGATTCCCATGCTAAGTGCTTAAAATAAGGCAAAATGAACCCAAGGGTTAATATGCAGGCAGTTCAATGTGTGTACTACACCATTGTTTGCACTTATTTTCTTACCCAGTATAACAGCTGCCAAACTTAGCACCGTAGCAGACTAGCTACTTCACTGTGCATCACAGCTCACCTTTCCAGCTCTGCTTAAAATAACTCATTTTCAAACACAAACATTCTACTCTAAATACTGGTGCTTTGACAGTCCATCCAGTGCGTGAAACAACCTAATTGATGGCAAACTAGTAATGCTCAAACTCATTGAACTGTCTCTGCTGCTGTGGCAAGAATACCAATATGGAGTTATATCCTGGTGTACTATGTGAGTACAGACAAGGCACTCCGCTCAGTATGCTGCACTTCAGTATGATGCCAGAATGCTAGCTGTCCTTTATGAAACAGAGCACTTGACAGGAGGAAGTGAGGTGTTCTGCCATAATGAGGTAAACTATACCCTAAATAGAATATACATTAAATTCAACTTTTCCTGGATGAAATGCAGTTTTCTATTTCTTTTTTATTTGATGTCTGTCTTCCAACATTTTATGAAAACTTTCAGATCTATGGCCAAAGCAAGAGAGATTGTCCTCTAAGTCTAAGCTACACTTGCACGAAGCCTCATCCGAGTACTGGAAATGACAGAATGATTCAAACCAACATTAATTCCCAGTTTCTTGGACAAATAAAAGTGCACTGCTCATCGGACAGTGATTTGCTACTGTTCTATCTAACTCCACACTTAGAATTCTTAATTTTCACTTAAAGGTCCCACCAATCCCAACGTCTTTTCTTTCTAACAAACTAAGACAATGCCAAATTCCCCTCAGTCACTTACAGAAAAATAAAATGTGTACATAAAACCTGTCCAAGTATATCTGGTGTGGCTTTCCTACAAGAAAATGTTATTTTTACTGCTCTTTGTGCTAGGGATTTAAATTATATTCTATGCAGTACTGACAGCTGTTTCCATTAGTAAGTATCTGTATGCTTTATCTAGAAAGACAGTAACTCTTCTGTCTTTTAGAGATGGGAAGAGTGAGGCACAAAGAGAAGAATGGCTTGGCCAATGTTACTTAACTTATTCACCACCTCAACCCAGGTGGGGGCAGAACCCAAGTCCAGTATTATACTTCTTACCATAACGGAAGCAGTTGCTTAAGCAAACAACTTAATTTCCTGCAGTCCCATAGTAAAACTGTCAGTAGGGAAAAAAAAAAAAAGGGAAAAGAAAAAAAAAGTAAATATCATGCTTTGGAGTCCTTTTATATATATCAGTATTGGAAGAACTCTATCAACAACAGCTAACTGCTAATCTAAGTTCTCACAGAAAAACAGCTCCTTTTTTTTCAGTCAGTACACTGCATTATAATTAAATAATAATTAGTAATTATATTCACAGTGGCAAAGAAATTATAATAGCCATTAAAGTTTTTGCTCTTTACTGTAATATTTCTACAGTCTTCAGCTCTACAAACCTTTTCGCTGAGCATTTTTTGAAGATTAGTGTAAGCATCTTCATAAAGTGTCATTCAAAAGGAGATGAATATGGATGGCTAGTGAGTAAAGGGGTAGAAGTGGAGTTCTGTTTTCAAAAGATGAAGCTCTTAAATACATTTAAAGACTGTCTGTACTATTTTTCCAAATTAAAAAACAAAACAAAACAAAACAAAACAAACCTGGAAAAGCAGAGCTCAGCTATGTTCAATTTCCCTAGTTTAAAGGGAACTTCAATTTGAATTGGACAGTAGTTCATATTAGCTTA
The DNA here is from genome assembly GCF_947461875.1 of Haliaeetus albicilla. NCBI lineage: Eukaryota > Metazoa > Chordata > Aves > Accipitriformes > Accipitridae > Haliaeetus > Haliaeetus albicilla. The sequence continues at coordinate 22,436,391 of NC_091497.1, forward strand.
CAAGGAACAATTCTTCCAATTGCTGTACTGTAGAAATGACAGTTGGAGATTAAAGGGCCATAGAAGTAAGGCTCTGTAGGTTCTTTGGATTGGTCTTTTGTTATGTATATTCCCATAGCTGTCATACCCTTTGTAGAAGATAGGTCAGAGAAGCTAGATTGGTTTGAAATATATAGAAAGCATTTGGTCAGAGAAGTTAGATGACAATAAGATGTCAGGCCTGCACAGCATCTACCTGAGATATCTGACAACCATCAGATGTGAAACTGCAGAACTGGTGACCAATGTGCATCTAACCTATCATTAAAAAGAGCTACAGTGAAACAACAGTAATTTCAGCATTGCTATCACCACTCTGACTAAAAGAGTGACCAAAGTAATCTCCAGTTCTATGAATGAGTCTAGGCTTTTTCAACTAAACTTCAGCATGAATAAACATAAATCAATGCAATTAGGGAAAACAATAACTAAAATTTGCTGAAAAACACCCATGTGATGATGAAAGCAGATCTGGCAGTTGCAACTGGGGAAAGGGATTTTGGACTCCAACAGAGGCAGTGCTCTGAAATCAGTTTGCAGTGGCAGAAAACAAAGCCGACAAAATCATGGGCATTGTCAGGAAGGGTATAGAGAACAACACAGAGGATAATATTTAGCTTTGGTCTGGCCCAAGGCTTGTGTGGGAAATCTAAGACAGAGAATGGAAACATTTTGACATCTTTGCAGCCTTTAGTTCCTGGAGCAGAAGCTTAACCTCTGTCTCACATTCCTTTTCTTTTTAAAATATGATGCACTGAAAAGGGATAAAATTATAATTATGGTGATTAAAATGAACTGTGGGTTTGGAAAAGTTTTAGTGTAGCATGAAAAAAGTAGGAGAACAAAAGAACATGTGGTAGCTGTGCCAAATGCTTATAGATATTTTGCTAGTTTGAATGCCAATTCGAAACTCAGTTTCTACATAGAGATATGTCAATAAATGTCAATAAACTTGCCTAAAATCTTATGTGACTAATGAGTATTTTGCCAGTAAAAAAAAAAGTATCTGTATAGGAAACATTTTTATTCTCACTCTAAATATTTACAGGACTTTCCCATAGAAACAAGTTGATTTTAGATATTTCCTGATGTCAGGCCATTCTGATATCTTTTGTACAATTCTACATTATTTGTTGTCAATACAAAGCCTCTAAACTAACAAACACCATTCCTGTACATACTAAACAGGGTTTTTTTTAGCTTTTAATACACAGCCTGCAGCTAGAAGATGATGGCAAGCTGCTTTGTCTATGATCTTAAACTGTCCAATCCTAAAATGATGTAAGACTAAGCAGAGGCCTGTAGCTTGTTTCCTTACTTATTTAGAACAAATTACCTAGGTGAAGAACTGTCCTCTGAACCAACAAGAGTTATGCACCTAACTACCTTTACAAATCCAAGGTCTAGTCTTTACCTCTACAAGCCTCAAATGCAGCAGAACATTATGTAACCAAGACGTCAGTTAAATATTTAACAGCTTATAAATGTGGAACATAGAAGACAAAATCAAATATTTCTTTATTCCTTTTCTGCAAGGTTTCTCCTTACTGGCTAAAGAATAATCATGATAATTTTTTGTCTTGTAGTTTCCATTAAAAAAACTGCTTCATTAAACATCCAACAAAGATTTTTCTCTTGTCCTGACATAAAATAGTCAGATGCAAGGGATTGTTCTTGTGACAAATTGGACCTGTAATAAATCACTTGGAAATTCTAACTTTTTCTACAGATTCTGAAACAACTTTTCTAGGAAGCCTTTCTCAGGTTGATCTTTTAAATTTATCTGACTTATATAGCTACAACGCACCTGTGGTTTTCACCTGATAGCAGCCATTTCAGATAAAAAGTGATCTACTTGTACAGCTATCCTACTGGAAACAGAGAAGAGATCTGCTTTTCCACTTTGTTAAAAATGGAAAAAGAAATTAATTAAATAAGGCACAAGGACAATTTTAAGTATGTTAGAGTTTAGTTCCGACTTAAAAGTAGATCAAAGCAAAGTTAGAAGCAGAAAAATTTAAGAATTAAGGAGATGATAAGGACATCAAAAATTACGTGACAGAAGCAGGAAAGAAGTTACTATACTAAAAGATTAAATGAAGCGAAGGATTGTATAGTATACAAGGATTGTATAATTTTTAGAATACTGCTGAATTGCCGTAAGTTGGACTGATAGAGAACTCATCATTGCAACTGCTAGAACAGATTTTTCAACTTCCATTCCTCTGACCTGGAACAGTCAGTCCAACAAAAGGCAAGAATTTCTATCCTAGGATAAGCAGTAAAAAGGTTACAGCCCTTTTTATCTTCCTTGTTCTGAGGTTAAGTTTTAAGATTCGGTACCAGCAATTAAAGGTAGGACAGAGGTGAGTCCCAATGCATAAGGTGGGAGACAAGCAGGAATATCGGTCCCAATGCAAGAAACTAGTTCCTAGAAGAAACTGGTAAACTGCATTGAGTGCACTGAGACTTGTGGTAGCTGAGGTCTTGTACTCAGGGACACCAGTGAAAACACTTAGATATTTTTTCAGTTGTAAGAGAGGTTGAGTATCACTCATTCTAAATTCTTGCAGTGTGATGAAATACTTGTTACTGAACCCTCATACATATTTAGTGTGTTGAACATGAGTGTTAGATAGCCGTCTTACTCATCACTACAGTAACAAAATTGAGGTTTGGCATTTAAATCCTTCCCTGCGTCTTATTTTCTTTGTTTACACTTTTTCTTTAAGTCTCTTAATGGGTGTCGAAACTACGAAACTATACACCTATCTTATGCTGACTATGCTCCCTATATTGATTAGCATTACATGATTATATAATGTATGATCATGTGCATTCTATTGATTATTTTTGTGTGCATTTACATTTTTCAGGGACAATATGTTTCACACAAAAGAAGTAGCTAAAGGAGTCTTTTTTTTTATGAGACATAATTGAAGATTCTGAATAGCCTGTAGTATGAATTAGATTTTTTTTCTTTCTCCCTTTTTGTTACAAGATTGAAACAAAATTTACACCAGTTTTTACAAAATTTACACTAGGGAGTTTACACCAGTTTTGAAGGGTTGCTGTGCCGTAGCATTTTTCCAGTGATAATACTGGAAACTGGAAAAAAATGAAAATTTACATCTGTTAGAATATTTTTAAGGGAAAAAATCATTGTAAATTTGAAACTGAAATAAATTCTGCTTCTTCAAATCTCTTTTAAAATGTTGATTCTAGTGATACTGGAAACATTTATTCCTTTTCTCAAGTAAATCTCAGTTTTCACTCCTAGGTTATTTGGGGATTACTGTTGAAAAGACTTTAGATGTTTATTTATGTCACACTTGTGAACTATATGCAATGCATTTTCTCCTGTATTTGACCACACAATTATCTACCCTTAGAAATCAAATACACTCCAAAAGGTATATTATTCTAGATCATAAATCACCTTTTAGGTTTTTAAGTACATAGCCTTTAAGGCTGTAAGTAATCAGTAGATTATCTCACCTTTTCCTGGTGAAAATAAATTACAATTGAGTATAAAATAAGACTCTCTGGAATGGCATGAGTTAACTCTGTAATTCTTTCTTTCTACTTCTGCTTTATCCATTCTTATGAGGAAGCTCTAAGGACTGCAGTCTATTTTAAAACATTCTTGATTGAATCAGGGCTTGAAGTTATGTGGCTATCTTGTTAAAATGTCTTTAACTGAAATTAATTTTCACTTCTAGTTCCACAATACAGAAAATATGAATCTGTTAATTATAAATTCATAATAACTACATTCCATGTTCTTCATCATGGCTGTAGAAATAAGAAGTACATATATCTGACAGGTTATACTCAATATTTTTATATGAAGTTTTGAGTAATAAATAAGTTACATTAAAGTATTTACTGCTTATTCAGAATTTCCATAATTTGCTGTTATGTATAACTTTTTTTATTAGCATCAAATAACACTATCTACAAATAAGCGCTGTTGTGTTTTGTGCTCAGCAAATGGAAAGCAAGCACCAACAAATAAAAAAAGTATCTAATCCCAGACTATCATGAACTGAAATGTGAGAAGGAGATACAAAAAGGCAAGCAAGAAGTTTGTGAAAACTGGGAAGGAAATTTTGGGATAAAAGTAGACAGTAGACTGTAGTAGACAGTTAACTTAGTACTCAATTGGGTTTTGTGGTTTTGGGTTTCAAAGCAGTGAGATCATTCTAGATGTTTACAAGGGGCTTCCTTCACTGTTAAGAGCAGCATAAAAAGAAAATTGTGGATGCTACTTAAAATCTAAATGAACAGTTGGATATACTGGTATGGAAAAGGTCAGTCAATTTTTTTATGACTTATGAAGGGGAGGATAGGAATAACAGCCTTGTATTCATTTCAATTCTATGTATTACATAAAGAGAAGCCAAAGGAGGGAGGTACTTCCATTGTTAACATTGGTTATTATATTGTCAATCTTCAATTTGTTTCCATAAATTCTGCTAGAAGCAGGAACTTCCATTCAAATGAATGCAATATTTTGTGTAATTGGAAGAAATATCTACTCTACCTTGCCCTACCTCTGTAACAAAGTTAAGGAAAGTGGAATGAAATGGCTGCAGAAGGTTGTATTTTCTTGTTCTCCCACTGCTGGGACTGCTTAGCAAGAAAAAAAAATTAAGGATGTCAGACCCATTTTCTTATTAGCCTACTGAGAAACAGATGTGAAAGGGTTCAGTTGGTTATTTTTTCAGCCAGCAGGCATTGTTACAATTCTACTAGCAGTCATAGAAAATAACAATGAAAAAAATTAATAACTATAGATCAGCTCTGTTGGCTAGAAGGTTATCAGTATGCTGGGGTGATCAGTAATACACTTTCACAGGAAACTGATGGAGTAAGTAATTTGGGCATTTTTTTATTGCAGTAAATTCAACTCAAAATAAGAAGAATCAAATTGAAAAGAATAACTTTTTTCCATCAGATGGCCTTTTTTAAAAAACAAAAAACAAACAAACAAACAAAAAAACCCGAGAGATATTAGATGGTGTCCTATGCTAATTAATGGTGCTACTGAAATGTCTTACTGTCCTGAAAGACAAAAAAACCCAAACCCCACCATATTCACACAAATAAGTCACTTTAATAGGGACCGAAGTATCTTTATACTTATTGATTTGTGAAGACCATGAAGATTTAGAAAACGGTTTCTGATTCTTCTGTTTCAAATGTACACTAATTTCTATTAGAGTCACTTTTAAACATCTAAAACCAGAAACAGGTTTTGGTTTGAAGAGTATAACAATATTCTAAATGTCAAGGTCTGACAGTTGTTTTCTGGAGATATCTGCACATTTGGACATTTTTTACAAGGAAGTCCACACAAAATTTTAGGAAACTGCAGAATATGACTGGACTCTCCAGATAGGGAGATGAACTGGAGCCAGTGGTAGATCCTGTCAGGTTCATAATCTCCAGTTTTCTTTGTGCTCAATACAAGACTTTGGGGGAAAGAGGAAGGAAACTTGATGCATGCCTATGTCTCACCCCGGTAAGGTCAGGGCATGTACTCAGACCAGACCAGAGAGCCTGAAGCTATTCTAAGACAGTAGTAGGGAAGTACCCTGTATTTATCAGTTCCAAAGATCAAGATGACTCTTTGTTCACTTTGAAATTATGATATTTCTTTGCAAAAACCTTAGAGTCACAAATAAATCTGAAAATAGTTTGTTCTTCTATGAAATTAAGTACAGCAATGAGCCTTTTCATAGCTTGAAAATACAGAATGCTGAGAATAATAATGTGCAGCAATTATGTAGGGCAGTACTTCAAAGCATTTTATTAACATTTCATCTACTTCTGGAACTGCTTTTACATCCTTTACCAGCATTAAAAAATAATAATAAAACCTGTACCTATTAAATTACATATTCTCAATTTGCTCATCTATTAAATGGTGCTGAAATAAAAATACCTAATACAAAGGAAAAAATTAAAATGAACCATTCAAAAAAAAAAAGAAATAAAATCCACATCAACAACCTAGCTACACTGAAGATTTGATGAACTATTTTGAAAGTTAACAAACTCAGATTCTAGTAGACCAACTAAGTAAATGCATTGTAAAATTAAGGACCTGTTATTTAGGAAAGGTGAACTGTAAAATATTAAATGCACTAAAGCACACAGCAATATGCTTTGGGTAATTGATCCAGGGCAATTAGGTTGATGTAACCAACTTCAGAACCATAAGACAACCAGATCTAAACTAAGAATAAATCTGGAGAAGCTATATAATGAATAAATAATTTGCCTCTAAATATTACTTGTGGTAGTGTTGTATAATCTTTCAAAAGAAAAAAAAGGAGCTGGAAAATTGAAAGCACAAGTTCCGTGATAGAAAAAAAACAAAGTATGCAGTTAACTTACAGGTAAGTAGAATTTTGGTCAGTGCAACAGAGATAAAAATATGTGATTTTTTTACCAGTTCTAAATTTTCTAATTCGTACCTAAGATAAAAATATTAAACTTAATATTTGCAAATGCATTCCTTTCTGAATATACTTAAGGCTACATCAACAAGTGATATGAAACAATTTGACTACACAGTTCAGTGGGGTAAAACAAGCTTGGTACTCAGCATCTTGCACAAAAATCTGAGTTCAGTGTTGTCTAAATTAAACACAGAGGTTAGTTTTAACCATCTCTTTCACAGATTTCATGAACTATGTTTGGGGGGTTTTTATAGGTTTCTGTTTGCTTCTAATCCTAATTGATTTTCCTGATTGCTTTCTGTAACTGTGGTTGTTCTAATTAAATCCCTAGCCAAGTAATCATGATGATCTAATTAAGATGTTGTAGTTAATCTCTATCTGTAGTAGTTGTTTTCTTTATAAAGGTACTTTATGTAAGAAAGCTTTAATCATTTGTAGGTTCTTGTGGATCCTGATCTCTACTTTGACCCATTTAATCTTCCTCCCAGACTATTTTTCCTTTAGACTTAGGATCTCAAAGGACTAAAGTAATTTATAGTTTCTGTTCCTTGCTCTTCAAAGACCAGCAATTATGTTGCCACAGCAAATGCCCCCTCTGTTATGACAGCAGATTCGTGGGGCTTTGCAAATGGAGTTTTCATGAAAAATTTAGCAAGGATTCAGTGTTTAATTGTATCTTAAGTGTATATTGAGAAAGCTTCAAAATTTCTTAGGTCTGAAATACACTTTGAATTACAGAAGTGGGTTAAAAAAAATTCCTTTTTAAAATGGACATTGATATAATTTAAGGACTTTTTGTTGAGGTATTTGTATAGTACAAGAATGATTGTGACAACTGTGTGAACATTGTGCTTCTCTTTCCACACAGAAAACCCATAGAATAAAAGAAGTGAATAGCGTTCAGTAGAATAATTCTTGGGAATTTCAAGTCTATATCACTGGTTAATTCATAAAATAGAGCACTACGTCTGCCAAACAATCTAACATTACTGCAGTGCGATCAAGTGGGCAACAGGACTGGGACAATCACAGTATTGTGTAAATATTGGCTAGCTCTTGGGTTGCCTTTTGATCTGAACTAGCTAGTCCAACAAGACTCAGTGTAATTCTAGAGACAGATCACTACAAGCATCACTTTCAAAAGGCAACTTTAGTGAAACTACACTTGATGTTGGATTCTCTGCCTTATGAAATCTTTAAAATTGTCTTCCAACACTGTCAGAACAGCTGTTGTGTCCTTAAGATTTCATCCTCCTCCCAAATCAATTTGCCACATACCGGGAAGCAAAGGCATGACGTAAAGCTGTCATTCTTGAGGTTTTCAGCCAAATCAAAATAAATCCACTTGAATTGTTATGTAATAGTTATATTAGGGCCTGGGAGTCACAGTTAAAACTGTTATGTGTTACGAATGTAGCCAACCTGCTTTAAAGTGGATGCCAGGTACTCTACCTTTTAGCCTGAGGACTGGGGATCTTTTCTTGGGACAGAGTCATTTAGCAGTGTGGATCTAGACTCATTTATGCACTCTTCCATAAAAACTACTTCTATACCAATTCTTAACACAACAAAAATGCTTGCATTTTAAGGATAGAAACTTTCTGTCACAGAAATGCTGAAAGCCACAGTGAATTAGGAAGGATAACTGTTACCTGCAGCTAAACGGGTTCACTTAAAATTATCAGAAGTATTGCCACATTATCCTGCAATTTTTTCTGACAGCAGAAGTATCTACCCATACTAAAATAATAATAATAATAATAATAATAATAATAATAATAATAAATCTTTAAAGTTTCCCGTTAGATCAGATACCTCTGTGTGTCATATGCATCTTTATACATGTGTAATTATGGTTTCCTGTGGTAAACTAAGAAAAATTATATGAAAAAAAGTATAATTTCCTTCTGAAATCTATCATTCATTACCTTACTTGTCTTTTTTTCTCCACTGATTATGAAAAATAAACATTAGTATAAGATTCTATTTCCCTTTCTGAGTTACACCTACATGACCCTCTTACTGACATTATTTGATCTTGAAACAATATGGAATGTGTATGTATATGTTATCAAATCTTAAGGCTAGAATTCTCAATTTATTAGTTTACTTCTACACATTCTATGTATCCTTCAGTTTTCTAAGAATTAAAAAATAGGAAATAATTTTGTTCATTTTCATGTTCAGAAAACCATTTTTAAAAAATATAGAGGGAAATTAAACTCCAGACTATATATGCTGAATACAGATGTCTAAATCTGTCTACACAGATCCCCTAGGATACCAACTTAATCCCCTAAAGGTGTTCTAGATGGGGACTGGTCTCTTATAAGTCCTTAGCCATAACTGTCAGCTCTCTTAGGATGTTTCAAATACCAAGAGGCAAATAGAGCGTATAGTCAAGAAGTCATGACTGAGTTGCTGAAACATAAGAGTCCTGAGAAGCCTTAAAATATGCAATCCATGCTCCATGAGTCTGGAAGGTAAGGAACAGGACGTATGTAAAACATGAACCTTTTAAAGAACCACCTGGATTTACGTGGATTACTCCAGTACTTTGAAAATGGCACTAGGTTTCTAAGTTCAGGCAACTGAACAGCACTTTATGATGTTTCAAACAGCACTAAAAAACTAAGTATAGGCAACTGAATCAAGCCTCAAAGAATTTGAAGACCTCATGTTCTGACTAAATGCAGTGACTTGATTCAGCTTCTTAACCTTAGACATATATGAGACTTAAAATATCTTAGGGTGTCTGGACTGTTCTTTAGGTGCCCTTCCAGGGAGATAAGGATCACCTACAGGTCTGACAGCCTTAAGCAGAAGGCTCTGATATCCTATGGCATCCCGGGTATCTTTTGTGTTTAGACCATGAATCAAGTCCTCTTACACAGTAAAGCTGGCAGTAATGACAGCTCAGATATCTAGTTATCATGCAAATCTAGCATCTATACATTTATATTTAGGTAGACACATTCTGGAGTTGAATCCTACCCTTGGTGTTTTCCACATTGAAGCCATGCACTTTTGAGGATATTTAAGTTGCTGTGAGACTGTTTTTAAAGTGTAGTATAAGGTAGCATTCACTATGAGCAACAGAAGCAGAATGTGGTTAATAATTTTTTTAAGAGTAATGTGGGTTTTTTTCAAAACAGAATATACAAAATAATAAAATCCATTAGGTATTCTTCCTTTTTTCCTTATGATACTGCAGTGTATAGTGTTGTATAAGATACTTTATACAAAGCATTAAGGAAAGCTGGTATGCATGACAGACAGTTTCAATATGTCAATTCATAGTAGCAGCACATTCATTGTAAACTTAGAACAAATTACACCACAATGTGCATGTATGTAAAGCCATGAACCTATGACTGCATGTCTACTGAAAACGCTGTACCCAATCTAGAAGTGATATGAAGATGCAAAAAAAATAGGAGGCAGTATTCCTCAGGTCAGAATGGCACAGTATCACATGGTGCTTTCTTTGCTGCGTAGACCAGATTGGCTTCACACTCAAGTAGTGTGATTCTGACCAGACTTCTCTTCTGAAGCCCCATGCAGTGGGGCAAGATCTACTGATCATCTTAATTTCATAGTTTTCAGAATGTTTTATAGACACTTTCTGTATTTCTAAAAAGCGTGGTCTGTTTCGTTAAGCTTTCCTCTAAAAATCTCTCTTTTTAGATATTAACAATTCAATGAGAGCGTGATTTTCATCTGCATAAAATTATTCACAGTATTCATTTTTGCTTCATCTTAAATAGCTGTTATTCAGAAAGGAAATTATCTGAAATTCAGGAAGTATGTCTTGAATTTAATCTTCTAGACTTACAAAGATGAGGTTTAAATATGATTATGAAAAAATGAAACATGGGAGAGCATTAATTTAACATATATGCTATCAGATTGCAAAGGTATTTCCATAAATCTCTTCTGCTTGAGGAAAAAAAAAAAAAAAGAACTTTATGATACATGTTACTACCATTTTAATTATGTTAGTGTCAGCCTTCATATGATGTTAATAAACACTTGTATTTATATAGTACATTTATAGGAATCCATTCATTCACTGAGTTTTAGATCTAAATCCAATGTAAAAAACCTCTCTGTTGTGTAGAATGGATAATATTCAGGGTAACAGAGGAAAAGTACTGGCTGAAATTACTGCAGGAATTTTACATTTGTGTGCAATTTCCTCACCATTTACACAGTAAATTTCCAAAAAGTTCCAGATGGTCTTTAGCTGGGCTTTAACTGATAGGTATATCAGACTGATACACTGAAAGAAACCAGAGCAAAAACATCACAGACATTGTAAGGCATGGAATATCCCTTTGGTCAGTTGCAGTCAGCTGTCCCAGCTGTGTCTCCTCCCAACTTCTTGCTCACCCCCAGCCTACTTGTGGGAGAGTGGGATAAAGAGAAAGCCTGTCCAGCAACAGCCAAAACACTGGTGTGTTATCAACACTGTTTTAGTCACAAATCCAAGACACAGCACCATATATGGTTTTCTGAAGAAAGTGAACTCTATCCCAAACAGACCCAGTACACTCCGTTGAATTAAAATGAGAGGAAATAATAAGCATGAATCACAGAGGACTGAGCTGAAAAGAGTTGGCTATGACAAGAGTGGAACTCATCTCATACAGTTTTAGTTGCATGTTTAAGCTAAGGTAGCTTTCTTGTCTCTTTTTAATCTAGAGAGAGGCAACACCAAGGGAAAAATCATCATAGCCTACATAGAACAAATGTTATGGCTTGTCCTCTTTTTTCATTTATTATACAGGTATTCTCACAGAAGAATTTATCTCATCTAACATAGACAACTAAGCTCCTTATGCTTTCTTTAAAGTCAGTGGAAAGAAAAAATCACTGCCACAGACTGAGAATCCTACTTATCTTAGATAACATTTTAAGAAGAGATGGATCACATCCTGGAAGAATTTATTGAATTGCTATATAAAATTTGACTAGGAGAATTTAGACTTTTATCAAGCCCCAGTGTTCCTGCTTGTTCAGAATAATAGCTTGCTAACCTAGTCTAAATAATTGGTGAATTGATGGAAGAAAAATCCCAGCTCATTAGTATTATATTTGAAATATAATGACTTGACTTTGCAGTAACTGAAGCCCCTATTTAAGTGTGAGGGATCATCCATAAATTACTAAAAAACATGCATGTATTTCTGCAAAATGATCCTGTCATAGCTAACTTTCCTATAGAAAATCAGTGTTGATTTCCATAGGAGGTATTTTTCAACCTTTTTTAGGAACAGATACTCAGATGAAATCTTGACCATGACAGGTGAGTGGGGATTTTGTCTCTGCCTTCTGAAAATCTACATAATCTGTATAAAAATGAGAAAACATCAGTCCAGAAGAGTTCAGGGGCGGGGTGTCCTTTTAAAGTATAAATCATGTCTGATCATCCTGACTGTCCTATGTGATTAAATGACCACGTTCATAGATGACGGGAGAGTAGGCAGTGTCTTTTGCTTCAGTTTTAGCAAGGCTTTTGACACTGTCTCCCACAACATCCTTGTATCAGAGTTAGTACATTATGGACTGGGCAGGCGAACAAGCAGATAAACAATAAACGGGTTGGATGATCAAGTCAGAAGGTTGTAGTTAACAGATCATTCTCTGTACTTGGAGTCAACCAAGTCAACAAAGGAGTACTGGGTCTGCACACATGGGTCTGTACTGACAGGCTGAAGGAATGAGCTGATGCTAAACTAATGAAACTCAGCAAGGACAAATGCCAAGTCCTGCCCTTGGGAAGGAAAGCTGTGGCATTTTTACAGGCTGGGGGACTGAGGGACTGGGATGCAGCTCTGAGGAAAACTACTGGGGCCTTGGAGGACAGCAAGCTGAAAATAAGAAAGCAGTTCATCCTGTCAGCAGAGATGGCCAACAGTATCTCGGAGTGTTAACAGGATTATAGCCAGCAGATCAAGGGAAGTGATGATCAACCTCTACTCAGAACTCATTAGACCACATCTGTAATAAATCATACAACTCAGCATGCTGAGTACATAAAAGTCATAAATAAACTGGAACAGATTCAGCAGAGGGCTACCAGGATGGTCTGGGCTGGAGCACTTGTCCGGAGGTTGACAGACAGGGGCTCATTCAGCCTGGAGAACAGACAGCTTCAAGGGGACCTAAAAAAAGCTCCCCTGTAACTGCAGGGAGGTGATAGAGGAGACAGATCCAGGCTCTTCACAGCCATACATGGTGGGAGGATTAGAGGCAACAGGCATAAGTTGAAACAAGATACAGTTAGACTAAGTATAAGAAGAAACTTTTTTCCTAAGAGGAGAGTCAGGCAGTGGATCATGGAGCCCACAGAGATTGTGCAGTCTTCAACTTTGGAGGCTTTCTCAACCTGACTGGATAAAGCCCTGACTAAGTCAGCTTGGCCTCACATATTAACATGCTTTGAGCAGGGGGTTGGCCTAGATCTCTCCCAACCCAAATTATCTTATTATCCTATGAAATACTTTTATTTTCTTCCTTAGGCACAGCTCTTAATAGAGTTTCTCTGGAGATTTTTAGTAACATCCAGAGGAAATGTTTATATGTGCGTAATTACTAGTAATTTTCTGTCTCTCCTTAGAGAGAAAGACTATAAAATACTATTGAGAGACAGAAGCTGTTATATCTTTCTATTGAGTAAAAGTTATTACAATGAATATCATTATTCCTCTTCAACTGAATTACTTGCTAAATAGGTTACCCTTGAGAATATCTGAGGTCTTTTTACAATATTTGATTAAGTGTTTGTATATTTTTATTTATATTAGTCCAAAACCAAGCAAAGCTACCAATGAAGTCATAATTTTCCCAGACTATGATTTTACACCATTACTTTTCTGTAAATTTCAGTGCTATGTTTTGAGTCATTGTACAACAATTTGGGGGATAACTGAAGTGAGCTCGAGGATTAAAGTCTTTTCAATGTAAAGTAGATGACTACTTAGTACCTATGTTTGAGGTAACTCACCTTAACAGTTACCAGCCTAGTATGGGTAGCTGTAAGAGTAATCTAGCTACAAGAATAGATATTGCAGATGCCTAAAATCAGCTGAGATGATTACAATCTGAATGCTATTCTGTTCTTGAAATTTTAGTAGCATTGGAGAGCACACAACTTGGTGCCAAAATTAGGAAAGACTTTAGGATGAATTTCAGAGAGTTTCTAGTTCCGTTAAAAGGTGGCATATTTTTAGTTATGATCTGATCTTGGGAAAGAAAGGGATTGAGCAGTTTGAGTAAGCTTACAAAGTACTGTAGGTAGAAATATTTGAAAAGGTAACCTAAAAGATAACCTTTACTCAAGAATGCCCTATCACAAATTATCTTCTGATTTTCCTCATGAGAAATAGTTTGTGTGCCATTTGCAGCACTCCTGAAATTAAAACTAAGCAAGGACAATCTTTTCCCATAATGTGTGGTATCCAGTACAATGATGCTCTGATTGAGAGTTTGTCCTGTTTGTGGCATGTGCCGAATAATAACATATGTAGCTACTAATAATATTTAGAATAATAATTTATTGACACTTTATTATAGATATTCTACAAGCTGTTTTCTTGTTGTTGTTGTCTCAATAAAATACACAATTAAAATAACTTTCTTAAGACTAGAAACTTACAAAGTTAGAATGTTTGAGGGAAATTTTAACAAATTTTACTAATATTAAACCGGTATCTAATTAAAATTAAGAAACAAGAAGTCAACAATAGCACAAGTTTACAAAGTCTATCCACTTTCTAAAAACATAAGTACATGAATGCATCTTGCAGTCTTTCACACTAATTTTGGAACTTCTTTTTTTTCTAAATTAAAGTCTTGCAAACAATTAGTCTACATAGTACACTAAATATATCATATATATAAGTCAAATGAAAATTAAAAAGCTAAAAATACATTTTGTCTTCACTTTCACTATTTATATTCACAATATAGTTATTAAGGCATAAGAGCCAGACTTAGATTTTATTGCTTTTGCTAGTATGTGTTAAAATTTTAAAGTGTTAGCACTACAGAAATGTGTTTTTGCCAATCCTAATATGCAATCCACACCATAGTAATGTAATATCTGTACTTCTTGAGCTTAACATCTTTAATGAGGGTAATAAAAACATTTCATGCATATCTTTTGATTTTAATGACACAAACCCAACCAATCAGCATTGTGAAAACATCAGCATTAAATATCATGTAATTAGATAAACTATTTATCTTTCCTTACAGCTTTGAACTGCTGTCAGGCAGTTAAAATAGATTTGCATGTAAATTTATACAGCTTCAATAATTTTAGTATGTTAATGTGTTAAAAGCCTGTGAAAGAAAATAATGAAGACTAGGAAATTGGACATTATTAAATCTGGCTGATTTGTTTGTTTCAATAATATTAATGATTAAAAATAGCTTTGAGAGGAGTTGAGGTATGACAGCTTCCTGTTTATTTATATCAGCTGTCATGTAGCTATATCATATACCAACCTTTAGAAAAACTGTGAGTTAATTGCTAAGGTATCTTAAACAAAGCATATATTACATTTTTGCTCAAAAAGTATTACTGAAGGATATTCTACCCACCAGTCCTTTTACATAAAACATTTGAAAAACACAAGTAATACACAGTTCTTTTTAAATTAGCTACAGCTAGAAGATGGTTAAACATTCTTACATGGCTTCTATAGATCACTATTAGGTTTATTCTGATTCTGAGACTAATTTCCCTAAGACATGTAGAAATAATGAAATAAGGTTTCTCATTTGTGCAACTCCTCAATATATTACTCTACTATTTAAAAGATAATTAATTTTAAAAATAAATCCATCACTGTACAAAAAAGAGCTTTAAAGGAGAAGTATCTGCCAAATGAATCCCACTAAAAATGTTTAAGAAAGTTATTATGAAATCACTTGAAATCACAGTTGACAGAATTGACAACTATGGAAAGCTGGATAAGTTTTAAACCTCATAAATCTGAGTAAGAAATAATGAGAAGTGGTTCGTGTAACATGGAATAAAAGGAATTTAACTGAAAATATATTTAAATTGTACTTTGATCACCTAATTCCCTAGTTGGATTTGGCCCTTAAATGCTGAGTCAATTTGATTGTTTGTCATGCCACTATATACGAATAATTTTTAGTATATTCTTTCCTTCTGTGTGTCTAAGATCCTTGTTCTTTGCGGATTTTTTTTTTCCTAAGGTGAAAAGTCATTATTATGTGCATATAGACAGAGCTGCATATAAGTTATTATTGCTTCTAATATAAATATCAGAACTTTTATCCCTAGCTACAGACCGAAAATTTGAATACAAGGTTAGTGCATGTTGTAAAGGTAAAACAAGACAAACTTGCAACCAAGGACTGTCCTCTTATATAGGGTTTGGGTGAGGTTTTCTTGGCTAGCCTTTTTTTTTTTTTTTTTCCTGTTTGTCTTTCTCCTATGAGGAAAGTCCCTTTCCTTACACTGTATCTGTCAGTGTAGTTAGCCTTTTGTATCTCTTAAGGAATTTAGCAAAAATGAAGCTAGTATTTTGAAAAAATATTGTTAAAGAAACGGGGGGGGGGATTTTGTTTGTTTCCTTTTTGAGGTGTTTGTTTGTTTGTTTTTCCCAAATAATTGTCAGGTCAGAGTCTTGAGACCTTTTCACAACCATTACCATACCCTTCATATTAATGAATCGACCTGACACTTGTAACCGTTTATGCTACAAAATACTCTTTTATTTGAGACACTGGTGTTGCAGTGAGTGTTGATAATTAAATGAACAAGTGATTCTTTTGCCCAGATGGTTATTTATATGCACAGTGTTCTCATTGAATAATTTATAATAGCTCATTTTGTTAAAACAAAAGTATTAATGATACTTTCATACACTGAAAAAGACAAAACTATTTAATAAATGATGTACTCTCAAATAACTTGCTCAGTCCTAATTACAGTTGTAAGGCTACATCTAATAAAGTGCAAAGGTCCCAAGAGAAGGACTGAAGCAAAGCTGAGGTGTCCAAAACTGTAATTCAAAAATATCCTATATGAAAATCTGAAAAATTTTATAAGGTGCCTTAATCTGTTGGGGCATAATTCACAAAATCTTCTTTAATGTCAGAATTTGACAAAGAGAGTTCTAGCTATGTCTAGATCTTCTAGGGGTCTTTGCAAGTCATTGCTCGTATTATTCCAGAGCCCAGTAGGAATATAGGAACTAAGAAACCCTCTAACAAATACCCTTAGATGGACATAGTTAGTGTTAGTTACTGTTAGTTAGTGGCCTCTGTTAGTAACTATCAGTTTAATGGTAGTTGCTGTTATATTGTGTTACAGCTCAAGGAGCTACAGAAGTGGCCAGTAAGTGCAAAATCAAACTCCAGAGCTCTTCAGACTGAAGCATTTGCATATACATCTCCACCCTAAGAGCTTCCTAATCACAAGAAAAACTTGAAAATTCCCAACTCGTCTTGAATTCTGTATCATTAAAGATTCACTGAACTAGAAATAGAAAACAAGTAACTTACTGATTAGGGTCTTCAAGTGGAAAAAGTACATCTAGTGTTCTGGTCTTTGTTTCTAATGTTATTGCTATTTTCTCATATTTAACTACTGCGTAATGTAAAATACAAAAATAAGGTTTGGAATAGGTAACAAATTGCATGCCTGATACTCTTCAGGTGAATGGCATGAACACAGGAATACTCAGTCTTACAACTTTTTTTGTTCTCTTTTTTTTTTCATTAGCAAAAAAGAGACCTTGTGAATTGACGGGTCAAAATTAAAAAGAAAATTCAAAACAGAACTTATGAAAGTGACCAAATCAATAATAAAAAAATAAAGTAAAGCAAAATATCAAATAAGTTCAATGGATGACATCACATAAGAAGTTCAGCCAATGTCAAAGATATAAAAGAGATACTCGTAGATTAGAAGACTACAGCATATGAATTCTCCATGGCTTCTATGCTCCCAGTGAATTCTGAATTAGGGATATTCTGACAGATTTTGGATCCCTTCCAGAAGATAACCCAAAGGAAGTAGAGAAAAATACATTAAAAAAAAGGAAAAAATGCAGGAAATATTAGACTAAATAGAGAAGTTAGAAGCTAGTAAATCATCGGGGTTGAGCAGTACTCACCTAGGAGATCTGACAGATTTTGAACATTAAATTCTACTACAGATCATAGAATCATAGAATAGTTTGGGTTGGAAGGGACCTTTTAAGGGTCATCTAGTCCAACCTCCCTGCCATAAGCAGGGACATCTTCAACTAGATCAGGTTGCTCAGAGCCTTGTCCAAAATGACCTTGAATGTTTCCAGGGATGGGGCATCTGCCACCTCTCGGGGCAACCTGTCCCAGTGTTTCACCACCCTCATCATGAAAAATTTCTTCCTTACATCTAGTCTGAATCTACCTTCTTTTAGTTTAAAACCATTACCCCTTGTCCTACCACAACAGGCCCTATTAAAATGTTTGTCCCCATCTTTCTTATAAGCCCCCTTCTAAATACTGAAAGGTCACAATAACGTGTCCCTGGAGCCTTCTCTTCTCCAGGCTGAACAACCCCAACTGTCTCAGCCTTTTTTCATAGGAGAGATATTCCATCCCTCTGATCATTTTTGTGGCCCTCATCTGGACTCGCTCCAACAGGTCCATGTCTCTCCTGTACTGAGGACCTGTCGTGGTTTAACCCCAACCAGCAACTAAGCACCACGCAGCTGCTCACTCGCTTCCCCCCCTCCCCCAGTGGGATGGGGGAGAAAATCGGGAAAAGAAGTAAAACTCATGAGTTGAGATAAGAATGGTTTAATGGACCAGAAAAGAAGAAACTAATAATAATATTGATAACACTAATAAAGTGACAACAGCAATAATAAAAGGTTTGGAATCCCAATCCCACTTAGCCCCACCTAATAAAGTAAATGCCCACTTACTTCATGTGATACAGCCCACCTTCATTGCCTTTGCTCCTTCACCAGTTTGGGCCTGAATCCACCTGTTCTATTGTATGTGTGTTTTTCTTAACCATTTCTACCAGTATAAGTTTGGATAAACTTATATAACCAATAGTTTGAATATTCATTGAAGGCAAACACCAGAAGTGTTCTAATATAATCAAAGTAGTGTATTTGAGGGAAAACTCCGGAACTAATTTTTTTGCTTTACATTTTCATTACTTGCTTTAAATTTATCTTGGTACAGAGCTGCATCTAAATTACAGCCAAGGCTGCTCATAGTCTCCCCTAGTTGTGACATCCAGTGTGTCTGGCAAGTCTGAGGGAGTAAGAAACCAAGATCCATCAACAAATCCTTCAACAAGATACAAACAATTCCCTTACCTGACAATATGACAATACCAAGGCTAGTAACAGAATGATGCGGGATATCAAGTTGATCAATTATGCATAACAGTTCTGAAGAAAAGGGGGGCTTGTACAACTCGGTGGTGTTTGCTTCAGTCTTATAAAGCCAATCTAAGTAGGATTCCATTTATGCTATTATTTATAGGTAACTTTGATCATTCTCCAAATAGTTTAAGGTTGTGTTCTCTGTATAAATTTAATTGGTTTTCCCATGGGGGAGTTCTCTTTTCTTTAATTTGATCCATCAAGTTATATTTTTTTTTGGTGATCTAGTCACCAGTGAACCATTAATCAGGGTTTATTTTTCTTCAGCTGCATATTAATACTTTTAGGATATGGTTCTTTCTGAGTGATAAAGTATGGTTCTCAAATTTTCCTTGTAACAGCCTTGATCATGCATACATTCTTATTTGACTGTTCCCAGATTTCAGAAATTCAAGTTAATTAGCAAAATCAAAAGCACACACGCCCCCCTACAGCCACAGCCACACCCAGAGACAAATATAGAATTACCCTCCAACTTCTGGTTAGTGACTTCTTAACATCTATCTAACTTTTACATAACTGATAACAACTATCAAAGTTCATTACTTAAATTTGTTGCACATCTGTATTTTCCCTTGTCCAATAATAATATGATATTGGAAATGCAGGTGATCATTCCCACAAGATAAAAAAAAACATATAAAAAATTAAATAATGTATGTACAATTTGATTACTATTGCCTTTCATCATGACACATAACATGTTAAATCAGGCTTGAATTTCTAATGGTAATCAGCAGCTGATTTGATAGGAACATAAAAAAGAAAACAACACTGACTTTGTATCCCTTATTAGCACTACCACCCACTTAATTGTTAGAAATGACACAGTACTTTCTTGTTAAACTGAATTGAGTAAAAAAGTTTAGGACTTTGTTTTAGTTTTTCCTTATATATAAAATTATTACTACCAAAACAGAATAGTAGTGTATTTTAAACACTTTGCACAGCCATAGTATTTCCTTAGCCCTGGAGCACCACAAGTATGATATCTGTAAGTAACTCTAAGGCAGGTGCAATGATAGTTGTGATTATAAAAGTAAATGGATCTAACCTTATAAATGATTTCACGGAATTGATGACAGTGATGGTCACTGAATATAAATGCTGCTGACACAACTACCATATTTTAAAAGACTGAGGTCAGAATGCACAAAAAGAAGTCACAGCATGTGACTATTTCTTTACAAATGATGAAACTCATCCAAGCAAGCTGCATTAGTTATGAAGAGTAGTTTTACAAATGACTGTGCCATGTTATTGCAAATCTACTCCCTGGGGTGACAACCAACATGACTTGTAGTTTAAATAGACACAAGTAAAGACTGAGGCTAAGTGAGTCCGATTTAATCATACTTATTTTTGAAAAATAATAAAATTGGATTAAATGTACCCTTCTTTTCCCTTGTGTTTGTACATTGGGTCATCTGAATATTTCAGAATGGAAAGAAGTCATGCAAAGGACAGTAATATACCATTTTTAGCCCATGTTTCAAGGAATAAAAGAAATGAAAGGCTGTCACTTGCCATCAAGACCTGTACTTTTCTCCATTCATGTTCCTTACCAAAGTCAAAGGCCAAAGAGTGAAAATACATTTTTAATTGAATTTTAAAACTATACAGCCTAATAAAGTCAGTGAAGTGCATACAAATCATATTATCCAATGCTTCTAGAAGCTTTAACTCATTTTGCCTTACAGCTAAAGAAAAATGTGTGCTCATCGTAGGAGTAATAAACATGGTTAATTATGCATAATTATAGAGATTAAGTTCCAATTAAGGTTCAATTTCTCTAATAATCCTATCCAAAAGTCTTTTAAGGTTCTTGGTGGCACTAATGAACACCAAGGTAACTCAAGGTAGTAAGATTCTTATGATTATAGGCAAGAAATGATTGTAGAACTGGGTGGTTTGAATGCATTGACGTGCTTTAACAGCATTAAGTTTTAAAGTGCATATTTCCTTTTGCTTCAGAACTTTGGATGTTTCCCTATAGCATCATCATAGATCAGAAGAATATTTTTTTATATCATACAGAAATGCTCTGCTAGCCATATTGAAAGAGGCTGCGTGGTTTTTGCATTTGATAGAAGAAAATGATGCATGTTTGCATCTGTCATTTGTATATTTACCAGGTCTTCTAGGCTAAAAACAAAATTCCAAATCTTGTTCCACCTAAATCCCTTTATGTTATTGCATATTCATTACTTTAATGAGCTTGAAATATTTCACATCTTATTTTATTAATAGGGAAAATAAGCTTAAATTACAAAAATACATATTAATACAATTAAAATTTCCACATGATATTCTGTAGAAATTGTTCCATAGTAATAAGAATATATGGGCAATTGTGTTGGGTTTGCATGGCAACGTTTTGGCAGCAGGGGGGGCTACCGGGGTGGCTTCCGTGAGAAGCTGCTAGAAGCTTCTCCTGCATCCAATAGAGCCAATGCTAGCTGGCTCTAAGACAGATCTGCTGCTGACCAAAGCCAAGCCCATCAGTGATGGTGGTAGCACCTCTGGGAGAACAGATTTAAGGAGGGAAAAAAGTTACTGCACAACAGCAACTGCAGCCGGAGAGAGGAGTGAGAATATGTCAGAGAAACAGCCCTGCAGACCCCCAGGTCAGTGCAGAAGGAGGGGGAGGAGGTGCTCCAGGCACCAGAGCAGAGATTCCCCTGCAGCCTGTGGGGAAGACCATGGTGAGGCAGGCTGTGTCCCTGCAGCCCAGGGAGGTCCACGGGGGAGCAGATCTCCACCTGCAGCCCGGGGAGGACCCCACGCTGGAGCAGGGGAATGCCCAGAGGAGTTTGTGACCCCCTGGGAAGCCCACGCTGGAGCAGGCTCCTGGCAGGACCTGTGGCCCCGTGGAGACAGGAGCCCACGCTGGAGCAGGTTTTCTGGCAGGGGACCCATGCTGGAGCAGTGTGCTCCTGAAGGACTGCAGCCTGTGGAAGGGACCCATGCTGGAGCAGTTTGTGAAGAACTGCAGCCTGTGGGAAGGACTCACGTTGGAGAAGTTTGTGGAGGACTGTTTCCCGTGGGAGGAACTGCATGCTGGAGCAGGGGAAGAGCGTCAGGAGGAAGTAGCAGCAGAGGCAAAGTGTGATGAACTGACCCCAACCCCCATTGCCCGGCCCCCTGTGCTGCTCTGAGGAAGGAGGTAGAGGACTCAGGAGTGAAGTTGAACCTGGGAAGAAAGGAGGGGTGGGGGGAAGGTGTTTTAAGGCTTGGTTCTATTTCTCATTAGCCTACTCTGATTTGATCAGTAAAAAATTAAACTAATTTCCCCAAGCTGAGTCTATTTTGCCCATGATGGTAATTGGTGAGTGATCTCTCCCTGTCCTTATCTCGACGCATGAGCCTTTCATTATATTTTCTCTCCCCTGTCTAGCTGAGGTGGGGAGTGATAGAGCAACTTTGGTGGGCACCTGGCATCCGGCCAGGGTCAACCCACCACAAGAATATAAATATCAATCAACTTTTCATTATATAATTTCACATACATTCAAGTTTTTCTAATTTTATTTGATAAACAAGAAGCCTATTATAATAAAATATGCAATGCTTTAAATTCATAGTCTTGTGCAAGAATAAGTAACTGTACAACTCCAAGTGAAATCTTATCCTAACTTTTACTTTCTGAATTCCTGAAGACAGTATTTCAACTACAGAAGACTCATGCTTCAAGGATAGCTTGGGAGGTAGGCAGGGCTAGATGAAGTGATATAACTACAAATGATGTGGGCAATAAATGTGCATTCAGAGCAGCTGGAGGCAGTATTTTGCAGTTTATTAAAAATAAAGAACAGGAATTAACATGCATTAACATAAAATACTTTTATATATTAAAATTAGATAAGTTCAGAAATAACCAGGAAAAAATTATACATTGTGGCTCTTTACAGGAAGAAGTTTTGGTATTTATGTAAGTATGACTCACTTGGTAGACTGTGCTCCTTAAGGTTGTATACCTATAAATCAAAAGGAAATCTGCAGCTGTGCTAAAGCAGAATTCACTCAACAACAACAACAACAAAAAAGAGAAGGGAACCCAATACTCACAAAGACCAAACAGTTATTTGCTAATCTCTTCAGAACTGTATTCTATGGCTACAGATTTAGAATCCAAATGGCTTGATCCATCTACATTTTTCATAAAGCAGTTCAAATGACAGTCCATAGGTAGTTTTGATATTCTACTTGACTGAAAGTTTGAGCTCTTGCAATCACAAGGTCTTACAACTTTTTCAGTAAAGAGAAGATTATTCTATTGCTTTACAACTACAGAAGCTATAGCACTAGGCATGAGCCTATTCCTTCCTTTACTTAGTCAAACTCTGGAGATCTCAAAATGGACGTAGGGAAATTTGCTTTGTTATCTAACTGATTGGAACCTAAAGTGTTGGTATTTATCAGATATTAAGGAAAAAAGAAGAAGAAAAAAAGGTTGTGTCAGTGTTTTCAATTACTTATATGCATAATTATTTCCATTTTGAGTTAAAAATAAAACATGAATTTTCATATATAATGGAAATTTCAGGGAAAAAAGATTGTTCAGCATAAATCAAAATATGTTTAAGTTTAGGTGATTTAATGTATATAATTTTATATCTATGCATACAAAATTTTTGTGTGTGTGTGTGTATATGTGCATACAAGTAACTTGATACCTGTATCTTATAATTGTGTGTGTGTATATATATATATATATCAGGGGTCTTTGTTTAATTATAACAGTTTTTAATAACATAAACCCTAATATTTTCTTAAGGAATATTTAGAATGGACCATGATAAAAATAATTATTGTAAAGTTTTTATTTATCTGTCTTTTCCATATTAAATTTGTCTAGCAGTGTTAGTAGAGTTTCTTATGGATATATGACACAGATACAGTCAATATCACACAGTGTCATGATACAGACAAGATTAAAATGTTTTATACATATAGCTAGAGCTATAGGAAGGTATTCTGGTTTTGCATCTCTGGGTATTATCTATAGCAGTAAGACATGACATTGCCCTGTTGTGTTTGAAGCTAAATCCAAAAGGAACTCCAGACATGAACACTTTTGCCACTACAGAACATCAGGGCAATAATATATGTGATAATGTTAAGTAAAGCCATTATTGATACCAATATTCACAATGGGACATAATTACAGGAGTCATAGAATCAATATATTCACATCTGAATTTACCTAATCTAGGTCACTTTTAATTGTGCCCAAGGAAAACTATCTTGCTTGTGCTATTAGACACTACCAAATAGCTTTTTCTATATATATTGTACACAATTTTGAAAAGTAGATATAAAATATTGTGTGTAGAGGGAGAGACAGACTGATAAATATTGCATGAATAAATCCAGCATGGATATTGTTTCCTGCAGTATCTTTTGCAAGAAGGATAGTCTCTGAGATCTGAAAGATTTCCGAGCATATTAATCTTTCAAATTTGATGATGTTGGAGCCAGTACTTGGAAATTATCAGACTGCAAATTCTCATGCTCTGAAAGTGATGCAAATATAATTATTGTCCTTGAATAGAAAATGCACTGAAAAACAGGCTTAGATCTCTTTCATATTTGATTACTAAATAGAAATAATCCTGCTGTATAGCATATAGTAGAGGTGCCGTTCTGATATTCTGAGCAGAACTGTGCATTATACTGCAGTCTTTTATTCCCATAGAGGAAACCTTGTGTTAACAACTTTGGAGATATTCCTCCCTTATACATTTATCTCACAGTTATGCCCTCAATTCACTTCTAACAAACTTAATAGCTATCTACTTTTAGTTTTCAGAAGGACTTGAGTATCTCCAGGCTGGGTAAGACTGGACAGACAAATTCATCTTCTTCTTTTTGCCACATGTCCCTGCTTGCTTGATCTCTGTGGGTCATGGAGCAAGCTCGAGCATTATAATGTTGATGATCACTACAGCTTAATTGATATCTTATTTATCTGGCTCTGTTTTGGACCACTTCAACTTGCTGTCTTGAAGAGAAATGTGTTCTAGAAGATTAACTGTAATCAATGTGAATGCGCCAGTTGGTATAAAGTGGTCTCAAGGCCAGGGTTTGGTCCAAGGTAATACTTTATTTAAAAGTATACAAGTAGCCTATATATTCCAGTGAAGAATATTTATGCAGGGAGACTGTCATGACCTAAAGGGTTACCTGGCCTGCACGTATATAAAGATTGGAACTGTGGGCTCTGAGGATTCTCTAATACACAAGAACATGGAGGCTTCATCCTCTAAAGTTCTCTGTTTTATTACAGATTACCACAAACAGAACACAAATCACCACTAGCAAATATAATACCACAAAAATCACCACTAGCAAGTATGACTAATAAAGCATATATATATAACAAGCTATTGCAAATTACTATCAGCAATCAATAATACAGCATCAATCATTATTATAGCAACGACCAATAGGATAGCAACAACAAAGTAAGTATATGCTTTTACAAGCTACTACAAATTTATCATTAGTCAAGCAAATTTAACCATATAACAGCAGATATATATTTGTGACAGATTACTTATATGGGTATATCTTACCAGTGTTAAGCGAATTAGATTTCAGAAGGCACTAAACCATCCCAGTAGGGAGGACAAACCAATCCCAGTGGGGGACTAAACCATCCCAAAGGTGGGAGGACAAACCAGACCAACCCCAGAAGTGGTCCCAGAGGGGGACCAATAAAGTAACAGACAGAGTCTCACTTAAAAAATCTTCTGTGTCACAGAGTTTGGAGTCAGCCCAGCATCCCCGGTGAGAGTCTAAGATTGCATAGAAAGTTCATATAGAGAATTCAACCTGTTTAGGAAAAGGAAAAGTGCATGCAGCACAATAAGATCTCAGAGAGAGAGGCTAGTGATAGTGCTACCTGTGATGCCCTTATGGGAGTGGACTATATGGTCTTAATGAGGTATGTTGCTTTCTGGCATGTTAACTGGAAGGAAAGTGGAATACCCTGTGAAGCCTAAAATTATATAAGATGCCTATGTTTAAGAACTGAATCTTGCTGTAGTAACTTAGCAAAATGATTGTGTTATATTTTTAGATTAAGAACCTTGAGGTAATATCTACAAGGAGGTGTATACATGTGAGCTAGATTTCTAAGCCTCCGTTACATTCAAATGAGCTCTAGGATTTCATTTGGTTATACACTAATAGTTACTCAGTGTAATTTCATGTGCCATAGTGTAATCAGGGCATATGTGAAAGGTTGATACGCATGACTCTGGACTTAAAGCTCTGAGAACAAAATCCTTCTAGAATAGGTGTTAGTGGCTTCACAGTGACTAATATGATAGTAAACACAAATAGTTAGGCAACAGAATCTTGCCTTTTATGTCTATTTTAGGCTGAGCTGAATAGCTTTTCAGGCTTTTCAGGCTACTCCTCTGTTCTAGGTCCTTCCATCCATCCTTCAGTCTACTTTCTATGCATCTGAAAAGATAGCTAGAAAGACCAAGTAGGAGTTAAGCTGTCAAAGAGAGGGTTTCGTTCCTCTAAAAAGCTGAAATCACTTGTAGTAAAAGTTAATGCTATTTATAATAAAAAAAATTGTTTTCACCAAAATACACTCAAAATGTAGCTCTAGTATATTGAATGAAGACATTTCCTCTGTTAAGTAAATTTCTCTTCTTTTGAAAAAGCAATGAGCCCTCAGAACATTCTTCAAATAATCTTCACATTCTATAAAAGTAAAATAACAGTAATATTTTTTCTGTGGCTTGCTTAATATATTCTATGTTCACAGTGTTTATTGTATTTTTTTCAAGGGAGAGACCTGTGGCCAGCAGGCAAATTATTCTGAGTAGTTCACATACACAATGTTCTGTCATTGTACCTTCTAAAGCAGATTGACTAGATTTTCTCCCCACTTCACCTAGCCCTGGATCTCCCCTTGAGTCAACAAAATATTGTTATTTTTCTGTATTTTTTGTGTATTTCCTTCAATGAAAAGGATCTGATATTATGTGAAAGCTTTGTTACAGGTTTTCAGAATTGTGTTTTAAAACATGGAAATTACGTTTGGGGTTACAAAGCAAAAGTGTGCAAAAGCTTCTGGAACAGTGTTGAAGAGCTGAACAGACCAGAATGAGTCAAAATGCTTGCAGTCTCATCTATACTACCTAGTGTCAACGGTACTGGAAAACTACACTTCCCAGGAGGTGCACCATATACCAGGAAGTATGGGTTTATATCAACAGATTTTTATCAGTCTGGAAATAGGAATTTTATAGAAATAACATCACAAGATTGGGAAAAAAACAGTGGGTGACAATTCTTCAGTGACCTAACAGTTTCATTCTGAAAAGCAGAAAAATAATAGACTTTAAAACAACATCTAAATAGAGTTTTCATAACCCCTAGAAAACATAATACAGTAAGAGGAACTGAAAAACAGAAACATCAAAGAAAAACATGCAAATTTCAGTGATTTTTTTATACAGAAGTGATATTATTCTGTACTAAACTTTTACAGAGACATGTCAATGAAAATAGAGCTTTGTCTTAGAGCTAAGTCAACAAGTTCCTTTAAAAGTATACAAATCAAATGGTTATTTTTAGATCAAAAAATCCCATTTATAGCTTTACAAAGAAATCTATTCAGAGTGCTTGAAATACAATTGGAATTTTAAATACTTGTAATATTTTAGAAAGAAGCAGACTTGTTACACATGTAAAGCTTTCCTAATAATTGTTATTTATGTTTTACCTTCAGCTCTCTATTTTGGGGTTGGTTGAATACTTCTCATTCGATGTAAGACCATTTTAATAGATAAAAATGATTAAAAAAATCTACTGTGACTAACAGGGCACTATTATCTATAGGTAAGCATCTAGAAGTCTTGAAAAAAGTTATAAAGATGACTGTAATTTCCTTTATGTGTGGGGTTTTTTTTCCTTTTAATATTTAATGCAAGTCATCAGGGATTAAAAGTTATACAATACTGGCTAAATGACTAGCCAACACACTCATAAAACTCTTGAGGTTTTCAGTGTCAGAGAACCAAGTTTCCTCAGTTCCTCTGTGGTGTTCTCTGCAAGGGATAACAATTATTGGTTACATTCAAAGTTCCATAAAATGTCTTAGGATGAAAAACTTAGACAAGTTTTTAAAATATTGCATTCCTCTACCAAGTGCAGTGATACTAGGCAAATATACAAAACCAAACTATGTTTAGTTTACTTATTAAATCTGTGCCAAAGATGCTTCAGACTTAAAACCAAACCAAAACCAGACCAAACCAAGCCAAAACTGCTGAATTGCACCAAACTCTATTTTGGTGTCTACTTGTCCTGAATGAAATTTCAGGAGAGCCAGACCAAATTAAACCATAATTACAGATATGCTATGAAATGGACAGCTTCAAATCCTAATCAAAAGCTATTGCATGTGAATTTCCTTATGTATAATTACATCTGTGAACTATGAATTATTATCAAGCTAAGTGTACTACAAAAAACCATAATGATTCCTATAATGAGTTACACATTCAGCCATCTAGTTCTAGGTCCTTCCAACCATCCTTCAGCATTAAGCTATCAGTAATCTGCCACTGAATATTTGCTATGAACATTAGATAATAAATTATTATTTAATTTCTATTAAAGGAAACATCCTGGGACAAATAATTGAAAATACATTTTTAACTCCTAGAAGGCTCTACAGACATAAAAAGTAGACTGAAAAAGACATTAATAGGAATTGACAATTTCTTATTAAGATTAAATTACAGTAAAACTGTTTGTCTCCTTTACTCTGTCTTCTTGTTCTTTGGTTTCACTTACGAAGTCCCAAATATTGATGAATCTGCCTGAGAAAAGGAGATTACAGTTACTATTCTTGCATCATGCAAATTAATGCACTTGAAAATCTTGATGAAATGAAGATCTAGTCACATTAATTCTGTGTGTAAATGATACTGCTATGACTAGGATTATAATGAGCCTAGGCAAAGACAGTACTAAGTTCCACTTTCTTTCATATTAAGTGTTATTTTAATTAAAAAAAAATAAATCAGTACAACTACATAGAATATACCCTCAAAAACATATAAAATAAAATTAATGTTTACATATTCTTTTCCATCAAAAAAGCCATTCAAACATTCTGAAACTAGTCCAAATATAAATCACTATTTCTATTAATGGAGTTAAAAAGTGCACAGGCATGAATTCCTGAAAACCTTAACAACTTTTTAAAGTAGATCTTGTTCTAAAGGTATTTTCTGGACATGTATATGTAATATGTTTTATTTTGTCATATAACTTCTGTAAGAAGAGCAAGACACTCATGCCTATATTTGCACTGTATATTCATAAAAGCACTACTTATACTAGTAATGCTATTCTGATTTATATATGTTAAGAATATACTCTTTGAGTTTCAATTTCTATTCTAGCTCATAATGGGCAAAAAATCAATAGCTTATACTTAATATGGAATGTATTTGAAAGTATTTATATTATTCGTCATTAACTTCTTATAACCAGGGAGAATGGACATTGCCAGCAAAGAGTGTGAACAACATGAAGTGTGAAGTTGCTGATACCAAAATTGGAAAGTCCACAGTACACAAATACTAGGGATCCTTTTGGAAAGATTAAAAAAAAAAAAAAAAGAGAGAAAGATAAAAAAAAAAGAGGAAAAGTGAGAAGGGAAAAGGGTAACAGGAAAAAAAGAAGGAAGAGAACTGAAGGTATCATCCAAGCAGTTCATGCATTAACAGTTATGCAGCATTAACCTAGATCTATTACTTCCAATTTCTGCACATGCTAGCACGTACTACTCCCTAACTGGTCTGGATAATTTGGCCTGTGCTTGTTCTGCTTCCTTTCACAGAACTTGGGCTCTGGTGGCTAATTTATAAACTGCTTCAGGTGCTGCTTTTACAAATACAAGAATTTAACTAGGTTTTAAGTTTCTTCAAGGAAAATATGAGAGTTTCTAATTTTGTATGTTTATATTTTGTCATCACTTCAATAGCTAAAAACTGAAAGGAGTAGATGGGATCCCAGTAAGCAACAGAAGCCCACACTTGTATAAATGTACAGTTCTTGTTCTAGTAATCAAATATTTTCTCTACTGTACTTTAGTAGAGCAGCATTGTAGTTCTCCATAGATATAAGTGTTCCAGCTAATTTTAGACAATTAAAATGTCAGGAGATTTAGCAGAAATCATTCTTCCTCCCCCCTCCAAAAAAACCACCCTACAAACCCATCAAAAACAAAACAAGAAACTTACAAGTAGCAAAGATTTCAATAGTTACAGTGATTTGCCAACTTTTTTCAGTGCATCAGTGAATTATAGGTATCACATGATGATTTGTATTATTATCTTGCACTCTGATGCAAACTTGTCTGCAAGATCTCTTTGATCCCAGACTTTTTTATAATCATCCCTAATTCTGTTCTGATTTTCCTAAAAACTTTTCTTCACTCAACCTTTTTCTCCTTTCTGATTTTATTTCTGTTGACATTGCATTACCGAGCCTGGAAGGTTTTTCTGGGTTAATTGGTCCAGGTGGATTAATTTGGCATCTAATTACACAACTGTTTTTTGATACTGCTGTGAGTTTTTCAGGGTCACACTAAGTGAACTGCTTTCAGATACTTTTTTAAAAAATCAGGAATACTTTTTAATTATTTATTTTCTTTAATATGATGCTGAACTTAGTCCAAATCCCTTTGAAATTACTGGCTAAATTCTCATTGACTTGACTGGGTGCAGAATCAGGCCTGAACCAGGTATATAGATGTATGTTAACTGGCACATTTGAGAGAGTGCATTAAAAAGCATATGCTGTCTTTGGGCTGTTTGAAATACTCACAGAGCAGTCACACTCCTTAGTCTCCCTCTTTTTTAAAGCATGCATAGGCAGATACCAACACATATACACACATAATAATATATACACATTTAGTTTCTACAATTTCAGTGGGGCACTACTCTTCAAATACATAAAAGTCACTTTTTCTAATCGTTATGACCAATATGTATGGCCCTACACATGATATTCCCAGATTTTGTGAACCAATAAAAGACAGTTTTTGTCCTTAACCTATATGCATAAAGGTTAAGTATATGCACTGGCTGAATGTGTTTCATCAGTGATGGGTGTCAAGTGTTTTATCTGCTATTCTGTCATCCTTGATTTTGTGGCATTATTATAGACAATGCAACACTCAGAAAGGTAGGAATGAAATGCACAATTCATTCTTAAATCTGCATATCATGCTACAAAACATATTTAAGAAATCTAAACCACCACCATGAGAAATCAGGTCAGGATAACAGGCAGTCACAGTTTATTATTATTCTTATCACTTTCCTCTCATAACCACATTATTTTGTACATGCTTTTGACAGCTAGAAATGATAGGAACAAGCTATATATTGTAATATTGGTATTACAGTATTGGTATTGTAAAATACTAATTCTCTAACTAGAGAGGTAATAAATGCCTTAAATAGAACCATACAAGTCAAAGCAGGGTGAACAAATATTGTGACAGAAGAATGAGAAAAAATAGGAGGAGAAATTATATTAGTGCTAGAGGAAGAGGACAGAGAAAGAAATGGGCAAACAAGAAAGGACTAAAGGGAAAAAAAGGACTACTTCTGGGCTACCATTAAGCCAGATGAACATTTTATCTGCAACCATTCTAAAATGACCAATAAAATCTAAGTGCTAGTCATATAGATGAATATATACAAGACTCAGAGAAGGTTTAGATCTTCTGAATAAAGTGGTTTAAATGCTTGGGGTTTGTTTCTTGGGCTGTTGTTCTTTCATATTTGGAAATTTCTTAATGATGCAAAAGCCTTTGAATCAGAACCATTTCTGTAGATTTTATTTTTGCCTGTACATCCACTATTCAAAAGAAAAAGAAAAAAAAAATCAACCCACTTGTAAGCTAACATTAAAAATAGCTTTGGCTACAAATGCCAGAATTCTCAGAGCTGAGAATTTTATGAATGTCTGAAAAAAGCCAATATTTCTACAAGATGTATCACAATAGTTCATGTGAGATACATTGACTATTTTTAGAGAAGTCTGATCCTTGGGCGTCGAAATTGGTACTTTGTATACTGTGTAAATAACAGTTCAATTGCAGTATGATGTTTTTCCTCACTGACTTGATCATGCTTAACACATGCTGTCTTCTACGTTATTGAATAGAGAAATTAGAAGCATTTTTGTTCACAACAGCTCTTGAGCAAAACAGTCAATCACGAAAACATGCTCATGACAGCATGAGAGACCACTTCCTTGTCTAGAATGTCCAGACTTTAGTCTGTATGTAGACAGCTGTGGTTAATATACTTAATGTATCTATAGATTTTAAAGCATTTGTAAAGCTCTTAACATTACACTGAAGTAATAATTTAATGTAGGATTCCTGTCAACTATCATGGCTTCTAAGGTGAAAACCACAATGTCTCCATCTATAGAGACACTCTGTTTTTTATTGCCTGCATGGTGAAATTAGGTTTTCTTTTAAGAGGACTGGCTCAGTAGGCATCTTTAGAACAGGATAGGAATTAGGCAACTATATTAAGATGGGCAGGAGTCATCCTTAATAAACAATGTGCAAAATGGCACTGAAGAAAGTTTGATATACATGTAGAGAATATGCTTTCTAGAATAACTATGTAACTGTGTAAATACAGCTGTATATATAACTGTGTAAATATACATATAAATATATGTATATGTACATACATATGTGTGTGTGTGTGTGTATGTATATAAAACACCTATTTTGCTGTAGCTATGTAAC
Organism: Haliaeetus albicilla; assembly: GCF_947461875.1. NCBI lineage: Eukaryota > Metazoa > Chordata > Aves > Accipitriformes > Accipitridae > Haliaeetus > Haliaeetus albicilla. The sequence goes on from NC_091497.1 coordinate 22,469,156, forward strand.
TCCTATAACTATCTAAAAAGCAGCTTTGCAGTAAAGGAGGTGGGGTTCTGGTGGACCGCAAGTTGAACAGGAGCCAGCAACGGGCATTTGCTGCAAAGTATAATGGTATCCAGAGCTGCACTAGGACTGTTGCCAGCAGGTCAAGGGAGGTGATCCTTCCTCTCTACTCAGCACTAATAAGGCCACATCTAGACTACTGTGTCCAGTTCTGGGGTCCTCAACACAAGAAAAGTATAGACTTACTGTAGCTAGTCCAACACAAGGCCACTATGATGATTAAGGGGATGGAGCATCTGACATATGAGGAGAGGCTGAGAGACCTGGGACTGTTCAGCCTGGAGAAGAGAAGGCTCAAGGGGGATCTCATCAATGTGTGTAAATACCTGGTGCGAGGGAATGAAGACATGGCAGCCAGACTCATCTCAGTAGTACTCACTGACAGGACAAGAGGCAATAGGCACACATTAAAAAGCATGAAATTCTATCTGAACGTAGGAGAAATCTTTTTTACTGTGAAGGTGGTCAACTGTAATAGGTTGCCCAGAAAGGCTGGGAGTCTCCATCTGTAAAGATATTTAAAATGCAACAGGACACAGTCCTGAGCAACCTGGTCCAGTTGACCCTTCTTGAACTTCGAAGGTCAAGCATTCTATAATTCTCTGATTTTCTGATTCTGTTTTCCTTTGACTGCACACCCAGATTTAAATTACCTGAGGCAGAAAACAGGGGCGAGGGGGAAAATATGTTTCATGCATCCTGAAAAAATGCTTTGATCACTGATGTGTTCAGATCATCTCTTGCTCTTGCTGTGGCTATAACTACATAATAAGAAAAGCCCTATCTCTACTAGCATATACTTTGCAGATGATTTAGCAATGATTCCAAAATGACTGACTATTGGATCTTGGCTGGGTGACTGTAAGATAAACTTCAACTGTCTCAAAAGACTTAAATTTAAGATATATTGGGCTATGAACTTCACATGTCAGGGTAACTGAAAATACTAAATTGATATACCAATACAGCTGGTATCAAAAATCTGATTACCAAAATAACCACGTTAAGCAGAAACTGCATAAGTCTTTTCAGAATATCAGTTTGGATTTAGATTCCTAAATTGCACCTGTGAACTTTGTGGGATCAGTGTTAGTGCAGTATGTTTATTTATTTTTCATTTTATGCACCAAATTTCCTTCATTATCAGTAACTACAGTCCACGTCTTCTAAATATTTGAGCTATATGAGTCTTGTGCAGTACAGGTCTGAGCGAGTATAAAGGTTAATATGAGTATCTGACCCAACTCTAGAGGCATCCCAAGACACTTTATTTATCACATTACATTTTTGATTCCTTGCAAGGTTTTTTCAGGTTAATAACTAATTGATTTTGTTCTTGGTGTATAGCACTTCTCACTGACAAAACACAGAAGTTAGTTATATTGAGTTATTTGTACTTTTATAATACATTTGCAATAAAAAAGTTATAATAATAAAAATGAAAACAGAAGGGGCATCCAGATCTAATTCACCTCATTCCCCCAGGTTGGAACATTTACCTATAACCCTTCCCAGCAAATGGCTGTTTAACCTTTTCTTAAAGTCCTCCAAAGGTGAAAAGTTAATACACTACCTTAGCAAATTAAATGAATTTGAAAATTTTCTGATGGCTGATCTAAGTATTCTCTGTCATAATAGTGGACATGGACAATATACTGTCTTCATCTCTGGTGTTGTATTTTATGTATTTAAATCTGCAGTCTTGTCAACAGTACAATTTTACATCTTTTCACCTTGCCTTGGAAGTCATGTTTTCTGAAGATATAACCATTTTTGTATACTTCCTCTGTATTTTACCCAATTAATCCATGTTTTTTCCCATAAATATGGTAACAATCTTGACATAGTTTCCCTATTAAGGCCTTATTGAGGCTATACAAAACATAAAAATTAATTACTGTTTTAAAGACAATGGTCCTATACATAGGGGGTTTTGGTATTATTAATATAAATTTATGTTAATTGTATTTATATATTTATCTACAATGCATATATTTGCTCTTGATACTCTTTGATAACAGATTTTCCTAGACAGGCAAGTAAATAATTTTAGTCCCATTTTGAAGACTGTTATTCACTGTAAAATTAAATTACCCTTAAAATACAAAATCAGACAAAGACTGAGGTAGAATAGGTTAGGACCCCATTTTCATAACTGTTTCAACTTTTTTTTCAAAGTACTGTTCTCCTTGAACTTAGCAGAATGATACATAACACAACATTTTCTACTTGATTTTTTTTTTTAATTTTTGAAGTACATCACCCTAATACATTGCCCTTACAAAAAATATAGTACATCTTTCACTTTTCTTTAAGAGTGTGAAGGTAATAGTGTATAATCTATATCACTTAAGTTAAGTGCAGAGAAGATTCAAGGATAGACGAGGTATAAACTTTCTATTGGGACTAAATTTTGCCTTCTGTTTGACCAGGGCATATTCTAGTAAAATCGTTCAAAGGAAACATTTTTATCTTTATTACTGATATTATTATTATTATTATTGTTGTTGTTGTTGTTAATTTCAGTCAGAAAGAACTAGAAATACATTAAAATATGCCCTGAAGCTCAAGAATATACATATTATTGTGAGAGACTGAAAGAGTTAATGTCTCGAACATTGTGGTGGAGCAAGTTCTGCCTAACGACAAACCTAACAAGGAACACTACATAGAAAGGCACCCCAGGTGAAAAGAAGCCTATCAGCACCGATCAGCACTCAGCACAGGACATGGAGGCCGTGCTGGGCAGTGTTCTGACATGCTGAGCAAGGCAGCTCATCATGTATGGGCAAAGATCAAACAATGGTCATGCCTGCAGGGAGGGAGAAGTTACTCACCAAACGACCCCCAAGCCCACCAACATGTTTACCAAATGTTCTGAAAGCACAAACCCTGCATGAGACCTCTTGCGTTAAAGGGTAAAGGAATTTGGTAGAAAATAAACCCCCTTGCATTCCAGTTTATCCTCAGATGTCAGAGGGGCTGGTGGCAGCTAGGTTTAGTTTCTGAGTAATGTCCAATTCAGCACTATAAGTCCGGCCACATAACTATCACGATGACGGATGCACTTATAGCACACTGCACTCTCGGCTTAGCTGTGTTCAACACACAACAATTACCAGACTTAGGAAGTTTGGTTGTGTTAACGAACTATCACGACTAGATTAATGAGCAACACAGTTTATTAAAGCAACAGTACAGGTTCTTTTGGATTGCCAGTGACAAATACACTGTCTGCAAAGCACATCCAAATGATAATACAGTTGACTACAAGCACATAAAATTATGAAAGAAAAGAGCTCTAAAGAATTCTAAGTTTCCTGCAGAAGCACTTGGTACAGCCAAGTGTTTGCATCTCACCCAATAGGCATCCCTATGGGGGGGAAGAAAGGCTCAGCCCGTCAACTGATCCCAGAATTCAATGATGTCCTCCTGACTTGTTTATGATGGTATCTTCCCTAATAGTGTTCCTCTTTTGGGATCTTTTTATACTATTCTTCTTTTAGGTGGAGCTTGAGTGACTCTAGTCATACATACCTTTACTTTGATTGGTATAAAGTTCTCTTGCTTTGCTTTTAAAGGAATATGCTAGAAAAAAATTCAGAGAGCATGGTCTGGGTGGGGGGGTGGTTGGACCTTGGAGTTGGGTGTTATGGGTTTGTGTGGCACAGGTTTTTTTTGGTAGTGGGGGAGGCGCCGCAGGACTGGCTCCTGTGAGAAGCTGCTGGAAGCTTCCCCAGCTCCAAGCCAGACCCGCCTCTGGCCCAGGCTGAGCCCATCAGCGACGGCAGTAGTGCCTCTGGGAGAGCAGATTCCAGAGGGGAAACCTGCTGGGAGTCGGGGGATCAGGATGGGAGAGGAACCCCTGTGCAGATCCTGAGGGCAGGGAGGAAGGAGGAGCGGGGTAGGAGGCTGATGCCCCCGCAGCCCGTGGTGAGGCGGCAGGCTGTCCCCCCCAGCCCATGGAGGGGAGCGGGGGAGCGGAGGCCCCCCAAGATGGCCGCCGCTTCCTGGGGAAGCCCACGCTGGGGCAGCCTGGGACTGAAGGACTGTGGCACACAGAAAAGACCCACACCAGGGAAGTCCAGGAAGAGCTGAAGCCCACAGAAAGGACCTTTGCCAGGGAAGTTTGTGAGGAACTGCAGCCTGCAGAAAGGACTCACATTGGAGAAGTTCGTGAAGGACTGTCTCCTGTGGGAGGGACCCCGCGGCGGAGCAGGGGAGGAGCGCGGAGTCCTCCTCCCCCTGAGGAGGAAGGAGCGGCAGAGACAAGGTGTGACGGGCTGACCCCAACCCCCATTCCCCGTCCCCCTGCGCCGCTCGGAGGCGGGAGGGGGAGAGAACCGGGATGGGGGTGGGCCGGGGGGAGGGAGCGCTGCGGGAAGGTGTTCTCTAAGGTTTGGGTTTACTTCTCGGTGTCCTTGTTTTGATTTGATTGGTAGCAAATTAAATTGATTTTGTTTCTTCCCCAAGTTGAGCCTGTCTTTTGCCCAAGACCATAAGTGGTGAGTGATCCCTCCCAGTCCTTATCTCGACCCACAAGTTTTTCTTTGCATTTTCTCCTCATCCCACCATGGCCGGGGGGAGGGGAGGGTGAGCAAGCAGCTGCATGGTGCTTTGTTACCGGCTGGGCTGAAACCACGACAGTGTGTCACTTTTGGGATGGAGGTGTGTTTTGATATTATAATGATATTATAATGAGCAAAGTTCACCCAAAGGACATTGTGTTACATATCAGTACCCCAGAACTGGGTATACGTGTGATATAAATCAGAAGTAGGGCATTAGTTCGACAGAAACCCCATTATTTTACCTCCTTGCTTCAGTGGATTCAATGCAGGGACCAACCTTTCTTGTTCCTATCATTCCAGTTCCCTACCCCTGTGATCACAGAGTTTGGCTGTGACGTCTCCGCTTCGCTCCACCCTCTGTGTTACTTTTCAGAGTCAGCACACCAAGCTCCCCTGGTATTGCTAACATCTCAAAGTTGCAGGTTATGTTGCTTGGGGAACTACCATTGAACCGATTCTTTATGTGTCCACTGTATTCTACTCTGGAAGTTCACCTTCACTTGGGGGGCGGGGGCGTCATATCAATAAGTCACTTCCAACAATCATCCCACATCACCAATTAACCTAATGAGTTTGAGTGCCCACCTGAAGGAGGGGCAAGGAGATTATAAAAGGACACAGACTGAAGCCCCACATGTGCGCACCCTCCAGAACTGGACCTTTAGACTGACTGGACCAACACTGGACCCCGGACTGGTGAAATCTTTCTCTTTTCTTTTCCTCTGTCTCTCTCTCCCTCTCTCTCCTTTTCATAACCCCTACACCTCATCCCTTTGAGACATAAAACCACTGACCAAGTCTGGGACTAGGAGCGGATCCAGCCGCCCCGGGACTCCTCTCTGAGAAGGAGTCTAGAAAGCAAGGGGGTCCGCTCTCAACCTCCTGGTCCAACAGGAGGGCTCGCCTTACTCCCTGAATTGATGTATAGGGTTACCACGGGTTACAGGGTTTACTGAGGTAATTTCATGCCAATTCCTGTTGAGAGAAACCCCACCACCTACTGTTATGCCTCCCAAGTTCAGCTTGCTTCTGCCATGAATAAAATGTTTAACTGATCGTTTGGTGTCGTTTCACCTTAATTTAGCCTGAGGGAATTCCGAATTCACCACAGCCCCTCCCTGGTCTGTTCAGCCCAGGTTGTGACAATTATGTAGACTAAACCACCTTCAAAATAGTACAGAATCTGCAAACCATGTCACAGGATACAGCATGAGCACTCCTCTGTAAAAAGAAGTCTGATATCAATCTCTCCTTCACTGTCCTACACTTTTTTCTTATCTGTTTCCTGTCAACAATAGCAGTCTCTTGTTTTCAAACAATATCTCTTCCCGCCAAGGTATAGAGACTCATACAGAGCTTACATCTGGTTAATTCAAATTCTATAATGATTAATTCATTATGCTTTCCTGTAGTTTCACTTTGATTCTAAATTTATCAGAAAACAGTGGGTTTAGTTTTAGTTTAAAATGCTTAGTCATAAAATGAGACACATTTTCCTTCTGCATTCCATTTTATGAGTATGTATATTAGAATTTCTTCCACATTTCTCATCATCATAAATGCTAAGCTTAGTATCCCTCTAGCAAACAGAATATATCAATTTCTCAATTGTATTGAAATCCAGAATGTTTTCATGGCAAAATTTTATTACTGAAAAAACTTACAAAATAAAAGCTTCACACTCATAGTCTCCAATAAGTGAATTTCTGTTTAGTGTTGCTAGTTGTCTTAATAATATTAAAGCCCAAATTAAACTTCCTTTCATACTTTTAACCAGTTAACCTTCAAAGATGTCTGCTTAGAAATAATTCTAAATAATAGTGGTGCCTTTAATTAAGAAAGTACAACTTGCAGTTTCAAAGTAAATTATGCCAAAATGTTAGAAGTGGTCTTCTCAAATCTTCTGTAACAATATACATGGATTACAATCCTTCATCCTGCTGCAGGAATACTATCTCTGAATTCAAAATATAACTGACCTGTGTTGAAGAGAGGTGAACATCTCCCCTCCTGCCCCCCCCCCAACTCCAGGCTTTCTTCTCTTAAATTACTCTTTAAATACCATTTATTTTACCAAACTTTGTACTTGTTTTCTTCTTTTTGCCACTGATGGCATCCCCACATTATTACATCGTCAAACTGCAAAACCAAGTTTCAGGACTACAGGAGGTAAATCACAAGATTTTTGAACTGTGAACTATTGTTTCTGTCTGTGCATGTATAGTGCTGTGTAAAGAAGGTATAATTACTCTTGTGAGAAGGAATAATGTTTGGGGAAATAAGCTTATATAAAGAATACTGTCAAACAATGCCAAAGGCTTAGAAGAGAAACAAGTAAAAGAAATACTTCATTAATTAGCCAGGATACTGTAGGGATTGAAGGCAGTTCCTACTTTATCTCCATCTGAATTACAAATTGCTTAAAATTGCTTTAGTTCTTCGCGGTTGGGGTTGTGTCTTTGGAAAAGCTTAATTTTCACAAAATAAAAAATTCATTGAAAAATATTCTTTAGCAATCATGCAGCTGGGTTTGGTTTTGCAGAAAGCATGGAAGGAGTTCAGCCCCTTTGAGATCCACCATTTTTAACTGCTGGAATCAAGCTGAAGTTGGCTTTGGTTTACTTCACAGTCTTTTAGGATTCTCAGAACTACTGGTAGTTTCTTGATACAAAGTTCCCTGAAGCACTTTTTCAGTTTCTGACTTCAAACTCAAGTCCTATGATTTTTTCCTACCATTTCTACCACTATGTCTTTCAGTTATGTGTCTCGTGCTAGTCTGAGGTATGTATCATGGTTTGAAACAGGGCCTGAAAGTGAATTAACTGTGTTTAAAACGTTTGTACTAATTCAAATGCATACATCTTTCATGGCTGATCTACATGTGTGGAAGAAAGTCTGGTATGATAGACTTAATACACATACATGAAGGACTTTACATTGCATGCAATATAAAGTGCCTGGTCCATGAGCCCAGGAAGTTTCCAGTACCTTCCTGGATCTTAAAATCACCTTGTCTGGTTTTTTTTTTTCCTCAACCCATTGTTTCTCAAGGCTGATAAACTGACTTAATAAGCTCAGTTATCTAAAATTATCTCTTGTTATCAGCCCATGGGACTAAATGTTAGGGATGAACAAGTCTGACCTTTTCCAAGAAAAAAAGTTAATTTATTATTCATAATTAAATGGACCATTTGTAGCAATACTTTTTAGGAGTTAGTCTTCCATCTTTTGATTTTCTCCTTTTTTAAGGCAAGGACATCATGGTGTTTTCCCTCAATTTCATTTGCTCAAAATTACTCTAAAGTGATCATTGCTTCATTCCCCACCAACTATTCTTTGTAATTTATTATTTAAACTCCTTTTTCTAGCTAGGTGGTTTTAGATCTGGTTGTTCAAAGAAGTTGTACACTGTAGTTTGTATTCTCTGACTGAACCAAAATACAAGTATTTCCACTGATATTACTTGCATATGGGGCCGAATTTAGTTTCTCTGATAATTTGTATATGTAAAACATCCTATAATTATCTATGGAAAAGAAAGACAGGAGAGGCATGAAGCTAGCCAAGGCAAATGCATTTTTAAAAGAGTCAACAAGTATTCACATTTTTTTCAGCATCATCCTCTCACTGTAGCTTTCCAAGAATCCAATATCCTACTGGTCCCTCCACTGATTCCAAATAACACTCTTCAAAGTCATTTCTTACTTTGATATTCAACCCAGTTCAGTCTATTGAGCCAATAAAAATAATGTTTTAGTATGAATAAGAATAAAGCCATTTTCTCATTTTGTGACTGTAACTAAAACTTCAGCAAAAAGACACAAAAAGACACAAACTCACGTCTGTCAGCAAATCCTTTCTTATTTATTTTTGGAACCATCATTCTTTTGAATATTTCTTTTAAAGTGCCAATTTGGAAAAGAAGTAGTAGATTCTTTGTAATTTAAATTTAATGGTCTTTAGAATTCTGTGTATTTGAGATTTTTTGTTGTTGTTATCTTTTCTGGGTGTGAATTAAGCAGCTGGGTGGGGTTGTTTCTGTTTTTCTAACAGAGACATTGTTCAATTAAGTTTGGAACTGTGATTATAATGATCACTTGTTTATCAGTGTGTAGGAAGAGCTGATGGTAACATGTTTTATTATTTGTTACTTTTTGTGAACATTTATTCTAACAGCAAAAGCTAATTTCAATGGAGATTTGCACAATGTAGAGTCTAAAGAAGGATGATTGTGACAAAAATGTGTTTCTTAAAAGATGAATGCTGTATGTTGGGGAAAAAAGTCTTGTAATAAAGAATCTACTAAGTCTGAGGTAAGGGGATAATAACATTTACTACCTGGAGCCTTATTTTTTCTCTATTAACAGTGAACGTATGAGCTTAGATAATTACTTAATGTCTAACTTTTACTCTGTTACCTAGTCTAAGTGAATGTCATCCTTCATTCTGCCCAGTTCTTTATCAGCTGAATCTGCAATAATGCAGTCACAGGGACACAATAAATTAACCTCAAAATGGATAGCCTGGATATCAGCAGCTTTCTAGCAGTGACTTCTTAGAAAGGACTTCAAAATCAGACCAGAAATCAAAGTATATTTGGCATTGTTAATCTAAGAGGTGTTATGTTACTCACTATTGTTATCCTAAAAGCTACATTAAAGGTAACCCAGTTCCATCTGTATTCTTGTAAGCATAGTGTAGAAATTTATGTAAATTACAATATTCTGAAAAAAAAAACCAAAAAAAACCAAACCACAATAATGTTATAATTTTCTACAGATAGTAAAATTTCTGTAATGTTTCCCCAGTAAAACTGTAAGTTCCCAATATCCTTAGGTTCTTGGCCATATCACTTTGTTCATCTTTATTACTACACTGGATCACTGAATTGGGGGAGCATTCTCAATGGCTAAAGAACATTCTAAATGTTACATTATTTCATAATGTCAGATTATTTCATGTGAAACATGCTGAAACTGCTGTCAAACTGACTTTATCTTCTAGGAAATTAAGCTGCATTATCTCACACAATGCAGACTTCTTATAAAAGCAGCAAGGCAAATCTAGTGGGTAGTTGTCAGGAGATAATCACCCCCCTTGGGAATTATAGATACTCAGCTAAATCTCGTATCTTTTACAGCCTTAGGGATATGATTATATTATGACAAAAATACCCCTGTTGCATTAGTTACATTTTTCAGTCAAGGACTACCTGCAATCATCTAGTTGAAACACCTCAAGAGAGCATTTCTTTATGCTATTAAATCTCAAGTTTTAAGTAACCACATGAGAGAATATCCACCATTCAGCTACATAATTCTAAAACTTTGTTAAACTTTGTTACCAGAAAGTATCAAAGTAAGAGGTTTCTGTAAGAATATTTAATTTATGTTAATATTATACAAAGAAATTAAATAAGACATATGCATGGCAATAATTGTAATCATAAACCCAATATAAACAGTACTGATAACAACAATAATATCTAAAATAATAAATTAGAAATAGTATTAGTAACAGAAATAGCACTATTTGTTTTATGTTTTCAAAGCCCTAAGCATACAGCAACTAATTCTAAGATCAATGCTAGCCTTGCCTCTGAGCTGAGTAGAACACAATGACAGGAAAAACGAATTGTGGCGTTCTGTTATATTTTTGACCATGACTATGTAAACAATACCCTTCATCATAGAGTGATTTTATTTAAATTTAACATTAAAAAGTACCCATCTATGCATTTGGTTCAACATTGATGGATATATTTATGAAAATCCTAGGATCATTTAGTGATTGCTCACTTCAGCAGCAGAAGAGCACCGGGGGGAGGAAAGAAGGAGGCTTTTCCCCCTCTTTGTGGAAATGAAACCCTGGGTTTTTCATTTTGCTTAATTGCAACACTATTTGAAGCTTAAAGAGAATGTTTCTTTGGGGCATCTGTGAAACAACACATGAAAGAAGGTGTTCAAAATGAAAGTTACCAGTGGAGGAATAGACATCATCATTTATTCAATAGCCTATGGGGCAGAGCAGCTCGCCTTCAGGGCCTGAACCTACATTCTCTTTTTCTAAGGGTCAGGCTTGAGCCTTGAGACTGCGCATTATTGTGGCCTTATTACACAGTGGCTGTATGTCTAACTGTGATAATTGAGTTACTAAAAATGTCCAAACTAGCTTTTAACAAACCACTTTTTGTATTAGAAGTACGTAGTAGTGTAGTGCTGCAGCCAAGGCAATTTGCTTATTGAAACCTTTAAGATAAATTAGGGGTACAGACAGAATATTAAGCCAAAAAAATTAAGCTAAACCTTGTTAGTCCAGGTATCTCATTGTAGTGTTGAATTCTGATTGTTATAGACAAGCCTTTAATACCAGTTAAAAGTGTACTTGTATTTATACATAGTGGACACAGTCCAGCAGAAAGAAAATATGTTTACCCTATAGCTTTGAGATTAGAACAGTCTTTCTGAGTTGAAAGTCCAGGTTAAATTTAGGTGAGAGTGAGATAAACATTATAGACATTTAGACAAATTTGTCTAAAAATAAATGCACCATCACGCAAACTAGATTTCTAGATCCCATTATATTTACTAGAAAGCCAGTGGACGACTAAAGCTTCATTTAGTTTCCTTATGACTTACTCGAGATTTGGGAGCTTGATTTTCAGAGGAGGTACCAAGGAGGTCAATCTGTGCCCTTCACGTCACAGAAGAATATCTCACAAGTACCTGAAGGGGTCCTGAGTGCACTAATGGGCTTTAATGGCCTGGGGCCTCCTCCTACCCTGGCTGTGGCGCAGGACATTTTAGTGCCCTGCGGTGGCCAGTCCCTGCCCCGGAGTCACCACAGCAGGGCTGGTCTCCAGCTCCCTACAGGTCTCTCTGGCCATGGGCCTTGCCAAGCCAGGCCCACCCATGTGCCCACATCCCAGACCGGCCTCTGCTTGTCCCCAGAGCCCTGCCTGGCCATCCCAGGGATGTGTCTGACCCTGCTTTCCCTCACCAGGCCTGACCCTTATCCTCGCCCATGGGCTGATGTCTTGACCTGGCCTTGGCCTGGTCAGGTCCCCACATAGGTGCCTGATGCCCTGGGGTGGGGGATGTCTAGTCCAATGCCCCAGCTCAGAGCAGGGACAGCTATAGCAGGTTGCTCAGGACCATATCCAGACAAGTTTTGAATATCTCCTAGTATGGAGACTTCACAACCGCTTTGGGCAACTGTTCCAGTGTTTGAAAACCTTCACAGTGAAAAAGTTTTTTTATTGTTTCAGTGGAATTTTGGGGTTTTAGTGTGCACCAATTGCCTCTTGTTCTGTCAGTGGGCACCAGTAAGAAGTATCTGGCTGGGTCTTTTTTAACCGCCCCCATCAGATTTTTGCACTCATGGATAAGATCGCCTGGAGCTTTCTCTTCTCTAGTCTGAATAATCACATCTCCTTCAGCCTCTCCCCTTCTGTCAGATACTCCTGTTATTTAATCATCTTAATGACAATGAAGTCTGGTCTTAAAGAAAGTGTTTATGTGGTTGTAACAGGTTTCCAAATATTTTCTGAAGTTTTAAGTCAAAATTCTACCATGAAGATTACAAGTTTCTGGATCGCCTCCATTTTGACTGCAAGTTTAATTCAGCATTAAGATGCAAAACTGCTTAAAAAACAAGTCCAAATGGTGCAACACCTTTTCCCAGTAAATTTTCTTACACTATTATAAGCAGGATCCAAACTTCTTAAGGCACCTACAAAGTGAATTACCGTTAAAGCTTACAAATTGATCAGAATCTTGCCACTTCCATTTTTGTTCTTGTTCTCCATATATCTGATAAAGTGCTAGATACTAGATTAGCAGTGTTACCTGGTGAAAGATGATCTTGAGTATTAATAACAAGAGATGGGGAGCAGGAAAATGAAGCAGCATCAGAAGAAACAATGAGACATTAACAATTCAGTAACACAACTCAAACAATAACATGAAAAACAAAAAAATGTAATAAAGAACTGGAAACTGTACCAGACAGGTTATGTAAAGTTAGCCTCTTCAGAAGTTTTTTATGCTAAATTGAAATTTGGCAAGAGATGGAAAAAATGCTGATGTTGTCAGCACTGAAGATATTTTAGTACAATTTTATTAATACAGACTGGGGAAGTGAATTGAGTTCCAAATGACAGATACTTACTTTTAGTTATCTGAATGTACCATCTAAATGAATGCCAGCTGCCTAATAGTCAAAAGAAATCCAGTCAAAAGTCTAGAAAGCTATTCAGCTAACTAATTATAAAGGTCTAAATTGTTATCTCAGCTTGTCTACCTACACCTTTTTTGGAAATATTGAATGTTTAATAACTTTCTTTAAGGACTGCTAAAGCCTAAATGAAGTCAGTGAAAAATCACAGTAACAGTGGTAGAGATAAGGTGTGTACATGAGTTAATGTAATATAGGCATTGTAGGACATTTTACCTGAAATTCAAGAAAAAAAAATGGGTTTGAAACTGCAAAATTTATGTGCACAAATTGATTGTCAGGACTACAAACTGTGGAAGGGAAGTGGATAAAAAAACCCCAGATCTCTTATCTGTTGTACTGGCTAGGATAGAGATAATCTTCTTCATAGCAGCTCATATGGTGCTGTGTTTTAGGTTTTGACGAAAACAATACTTGCAAGACACTAGTGTTCTAGCTTTCACTGAACAGTGTTTGCACAGCATGAAGGCCTTCTGTTTCTCACTCTGCCCTGTCAGTGAATAAACCAGGTGGGGAGCAATAGGTTGGGAGGAGACACAACTGGGCAGATGACCTGAACTAACCAAAGAAATATTCCATGCGTATAATGTCATGCTTAGCAAAAAAAGGGAATAGAAGGCATTTTAGGAGGGTTTGCCATCTTTTGCTTGGGAACTGGCAGGGCATCCATCAGTCTACCCATGGGAAGTGGTGAGTGATTACTTTTGCATCACCTGTTTTCTTCTATCTTCTTCCACTTTCCCTCACTTATTAAACTTTTTTTTTTTTTAATCTTGACCCACAGATTTTCTTGCTTTTATTCTTTCTTTCCTCTTCCCCAATCCTACTTGGGGTGATGGGGAGAAGCGAACAAGCGGCTGTGTGGTGCCTGGCCCACGACAACTGTCAACCTGGATGAGATTCATCTATTGCACAAGGCCTGAGTCATCATTTCTTTCTTGAAAACTGTGGGAGTGGCAAGAAATTCAACTTTAAAGTTTGTAATCAGGATTCTATCATGGTCTTTCTCCACCAGTGCTGTTCTAGTCTATGGTTTGGCGTCCTGTTGTAATAAACGGATCCACAGATTATAAAACCTTAAGGAGCCACTGATTATCTAGCCTGACTTCAGCATAACACAAGTCACAGGAATTCTTTGAATTAATCTGATTCTGAACTAGAGCAGCTTTTTTCAGGAAAGCACACATTTTTAGTGATGGATTCTCTAACACAGCTTGCAAGTAGAGCAGATTATTACCATCATAATTACAATGATATTCCTTATTTCTAATCTAAATGAGTCTATTGTCAGCTTCCAGGCACTGGACCTTATTATACCTCAGTCTGTTAGTCTGAAATGACAGGATACTTGTTACAGAATGTTTTATTCCAGATCACTGTGGGTCAAGCAGAGTTTCAGGTTTAAAAATGACCATTCCATCAGTTATCATTATAACTTCTTTACTCTTACTTGCTATTCTCTATTTCTGAATTTTAGAAATACGTTAGACCATTTGCCACAGCATTTATCAGACTATATTCTCAGTCTGAATGCATGATTAACGTTTGGCCTCATTAATTTGTATTGGTTATTGGTTTAACAATTGGTCACCCTAGTATTAACAAACAGTCCCATCACTTATTTGCCACTCTTTCTTTGTTCTTTTCGATTTTGATTGTTAAAAATTTTATGCTTTCTTGCATATCACCAATACTAGCACAAGACCAGAATCAAGCCCTGTCGTGCACATGCAGTCATTTTTATGGATGATACGAATTTTGACACCAATGGTCAGTCGTTTTTTACTCCATTTAATATTTACCACACTCATATCATTCTAGTCTCTTTATCCAAATGTTCCAAAACACTAAATCACATACATACCTTACAGTATCTACTTAAACTTCTTTCATGGTTTAAACCCAGCCAGCAACTAAGCACCGTGCAGCCACTCACTCATTTCTTCCCCACCCCGTGGGATGGGAGAGAGAATCAGAGAAAAAAAAAAGTAAAACTTGTGGGTTGAGATAAGAAGAGTTTAATAGGACAGAAAGGAAGAAAATAATAATAAGAATAATAAAATGACAGTAACAATAATAAAAGAAATGGAATACAAAAAACAAGTGATGCACAATGCAATTGCTTACTACTCACTGACTAATGTCCAGTTAGTTCCCAGGCAGTGATTCCCACCCCCAGGCCAGCTCCCCCAGTTTATATACTAGGCATGATGTCATATGGTATGCAATACCCCTTTGGCCAGTTTGGGTCAGCTGCCCTGGCTGTGTCCACTCCCAGTTTCTTGTGCCCCTCCAGCCTTCTTGCTGGCTGGGCATGAGAAGCTGAAAAATCCTTGACTTAATATAGATACTACTCAGCAACAACTAAAAACATCAGTTTCTTATCAACAGTCTTCTCATCCTAAATCTAAAAAAACCCACTATCCAGCTACTAGAAAGAAAATTAACTCTATCCCAACCAAAACCAGGACAACTGCATCTCCATTATTATTTATATGAAATTCTCATAATATATAATTTAAAAAGTTAATAGATAAATCTGTTTTCCATACACCCATCTCAGCTGTCATTTTTTTTAAGTCATCCTTATTTAATATTTTAAATTATTGTTATTAAAGTCCTCTCTAAAGTTTTGCTATAGGAAACTGATTTGCTCTGATTGTGAACAGGGAGGAATCCCAATTTCTTACATTTAACTGTTCATATTAAACTGTTTTTAGTTTCTCACAAACAGAATTTTAGGCCTATAAGCAACTTCAGGATGAAAGGGAAGGTACTTTAGCTGTCACCCTTTTATTATGAGGTACTTCAATGAGAACCTTGAGTTTTGAAGATTTATTCTTAAGAAACTAAAATAGAAGTTACTCATCTGAGTCCTTTGTATGTCCCTTCGCAACACCAGCTATTACGGCAGTCATATCACGAGTACATCATGATACCCATGCCTACAGGTTAAATGGGAGGCATAGCTCTAAAAGAGTTAGAGTAGGCATGTCACCTCTGATTTTTATCATTCTACTGAGATTTACATGGTACACTTAAACTCTCATAGGACACGGGTCAGACTGTAATGAATAGCTTTTTTGCTTCATAGCCAACTTTCAGTCATGTATATATACAGTGGAATTTCCATAGCAGAAGCCACATGATTGGAAACAAGCTCAGGCTTAATTATATTTGCAGAATTCAATGTGTTATATTTTAAAAGAACAGTACAATCCTTTGCAGAGAAGATCAGGACAATGGTAAAAGTGCTTATGTAGCTTTCTATTCAGAATTAGTTTGGAAAACAAATGCAGTAGCCAAGTTTCGTGTGCTTTAAATTTATACTGTCTATGTATCTTTACTACTTTTATTTCAACATTCTCTGTGTATTGAGGAAGGCTGTTCTATCTCCAGACAAACCATAGTCCAATTTTGCAGCATTATTAATTTATAAAAGTCTGTAGCTATTAACACCACATATAATTTAATTCAGTTTCTATAGTGATCTCTACCAGGACACAAAAAATAAAAAGAGGTAAAATTAATCTGCCTTATAGCCTAGTTGCCTACAGTGCACCCCCTATAGGGAAAGTGCAATAATTAAGTCTTGTTTACTGTGGGTTCCATTAAGCCTTTGTTTTTACTGATTGTATCATTGTTTGATTGATTTGTCAGGTGTGGAAAACAACAAAAAATTAATTGCCTTAATCTTCATGAACAAATGACATGTGCATTGTGAGCTGCAACACAGAATTCTTCTTGAACAGCTGGAGCTTTTTTACTTGCTCTTCATTTTATTTCCCATTGTATCAGTGAACTCATTTTGAGGTAGGGGAAATTGCTTCTATCCACAGATCTGGATTTTGTATGTGATCAATGTAATAGAGAGAATGAAAGGATTTGTTCTTAAATTAAAATAATACTTCCCTGTTACAGAATAACAGCAGGAAAGAAAATGTTTTTCATCACCAGGAAATGTGTTTAAGGAAAATGGTGGGACAGATTTTATACTGTATTAAATTCCAACTGGTGGTAATAAATGAATCAAGCAAGATAACAGATGAATTTCACAATCTATTTTATTGCTTCATTAGAAGTATTTTACTTACATATTTACTGGAAGAAAGGGCATAGATTCTGTACCTCAGTTTTTTGGGTTTTTTCTCATTCTCGACTGTTATTTGCAATATGAACTTTATTACCATATAAATATTTGATTCAGACACTAAGGGTGGATATATTGTTAGTTTATTTAAGGACAAGGCATACATATTTTTAGGGGATTTGTACAAGATATGAATATTGAAAGTACCTGAAATGCAGATTAAACAGAAACACAATACTATTTTCTGAAGTGTAATTATAGTTGGGTTACTGGAAAGCAACAAAGGACAATGTTTTATTTAACCAAGTAAAGTCTGATATGTTGTGTACTATGTATTCTGTAGGTAATACTTTGAGTTTTCTGCTCTTCAGAAAACATAGTTAAGCCATTCCACTACCTACTAGTCAGGAAAAACAGTACATATGTGGTTGTGGGAGAATCAGTTTATCAGACTTTGCTCACCTTGACATGCTTGATCACAAACACGTTCGTATACTGTATTGTCTGCTGTTACTGCAGCTGCACTTTAGGGTCAAGGATATGTTCTGGATTTTCACAACAAGATCTTCAAAGGGACAAAAATCAATTCTAGCATTTATAAAGGCAAAATTGCTGCTGGTCACTTGATCACAGCAAACACACCTACAAGCAGTGGCAACTAAAAGGAAAATTACATAATAAGGTACATCTGTTAGAATACTTGAAAAGCCAGAATTGTGAATTCAAACATGAGTAGAGGTTATCCTTTTGTTACACAGGACCTCAATTTAGCAAATCCAGTATGCTACACTAATATTCATACAAAGAACACTGTTTCATAAGTAGGGACAGTTTAGAAATATCGCTTTTCTTTTTCAAGAGTATGCACTTTATATTTGAAGCCTTATAACTTTAATACTAGATAGTTATGAAGAAGTCATTGGTGTTGATATTTCTTCAGGATCAAAAATAAATTGAGCTCCTAACTTTTCATGGCAAATGTATTGGTTTATTTGCATTTTATTTTCAGGGTTGTTGTATTAAAGTTTGGCTAAATGTCATGACTAGATGTTGTGGTTTAACCCCCAAACACAGCCCCCCAGAGCTGCTTGCTCACTCCCACCCAGTGGGATGGGGGAGGGAATCAGAAGCATAAAGGTGCAGAAACTTGCGGGTTAATATAAAGACAGTTTAATAGGTAAAGAAAAAGCTGCATGTGCAAGCAAAGCAAAACAAGGAATTCATTCACCACTTCCCATGGGCAGGCAGGTGTTCAGCCATCTCCAGGAAAGCAGGGATCCATCACATGTAATGGTTACTTGGGAAGACAAACTCCATCACTCCAAACGTCCCCCTTTCCTCCTTCCTTCTTCAGCTTTTATTGCTGAGCATGATGTCATATGGTCTGGAATATCCCTTTGGTCAGCCGGGGTCAGCTGTCCTGGCTGTATCCCCTCCAAACTTCTTGTGCCCCCCCAGCCTACTCACTGGTGGGGTAGTGTGAGAAACAGAAAAGGCCTTGACTCTCTGTAAGTACTGCTCAGCATCAACTAAAACATCCCTGTGTTATGAACACTGTTTTCATTAGAAATTCAAAAAATAACACCGTACAAGCTACCTTGAAGAAAATTAACTCTATCCCAGCCAAACCCAGTACACTTAGAAAACCAGAAAAAGATTGATTTTAACATATAATTTTAAATTTGTTAGCTGCTGTGATATCTCAACAAAACTGTGTCGTTGTCCCCCGTCCCCCCCGATAAAGTACAAAAGAAGACAAGTGGAAGATACGTCACATTTTGTACTGTGTAACAGTTAGCTTAAGTAAAATGAGTTTCGCAGTGGATATTTGGCTTTGCTAAAAAGAGAGGAAAGTAAGATTTCTGACCTGGAGTTTCCAAATAGTAACTTCACTGGTTACTTCAGGCTCTTTTATGTTGTATTTCTGTGTCCTTTTAATACAAAACTACAACACAGATCTAATCAGATCAGTATGAGTAATACAGAGTATAGTGAAACTGGACTGAAACAGTAGCTAGACCTAGTAGTAGGAAATCTTAGAGTCCAGAAGAATGGACAAAGTTTGCTTTTCATTAGAATGACAAAGTTAAAGTTTTCCCAGGATCAGTAACTGTTAACATTACATCACTTTCTATGGAATATTCCAGTAAAAGATTATGCTTATGCCAGTGATAGAACTAATAGATGTGTTTTTCCTTATTTTTAAGGGTTAGAAAATTAATTTTAAAATTATGTTTAGGCCAATCCAAGAGAATCTATATTGTATCTGCCAAAAGTTTCAGCTGAAAAAAAAGAGTGGGTAAGGCAGAATGTTCAGCTTACTGTTGCCTTTTACATATTATGGGACCACTAGTTCTTTCATTCAGGAGACCAAGTTTTAAATAATCTGTTACTTGAAGGAATCTAAATCCATACTCACCACAAGAATCTCCTGTACACAAAGTTCCAGGATATCTTGTGTTTGGTATTTCCTGTTAACTATTCTACTATTTATAATATTAAATTGTCCTTTGTAAGAAGAGCTATGGAACAAAAAAATCAATAGTCTAGATCGGATTCACAGGAAGGACTCATGGCCATCCATTGCATGTCTACTGTAAGGGAAATTGTCACTTTAAGAAGAATGGGCTAAAAAAATTACACTTCTGGACCATTTTCATATAGATCAGATGTTGTTTGTTAGGCTATGTTCAGGTCTGACTGAAAAAGATATGCCTCTTTCTTTCACAAGCTTTTTCTTCTTCTTTATCTGCCAGAATCAGATGTTGTGCATTTAAATATGCTCCAAGACCCTCAAGCTTCCATAGAACACAGTTGTCATAGTCTTACTTGAGTATGGAGGAAATAAGTGTTTATCAACAGTTTATCAATACATATGAATTAAGCAGCTCCAGGTAAAATTCTCAAGCACTGGGGACATGTTTGTTTATACTTGTACCATGAATGCTCCCTCGACAGTTTAGCCTATAGCAACCACCACACTCCCAAATAACTTTGAGGCACAGTTGATAATGTAACAGAGGTCAGAGACCATGTGAACAACACAGTATGGACAAGGAAATATCTATACAAATAGTAGATGATATGTAAGTTTCCTCAAGTGAATTCTACATCATTAAGATCCAAAACAGAACAGGTCATGGAGTATTCAGTAGGTCAGGCATCAAGGTATTTTGCAGAAATATGTAGAGACTGAGTAGAACAATACAGATTCTAAAGATCATGTGTTACTTCACAAATCCACAAGGCCAAGCTAGTTCAGAGACCTCTGCATATATTGTTTTATCAACATTTTGTTTAATTTTGGGGAGCAGGGGTGTTTGTCTGCAATAACTGTCTGAGAGAATAAACTATATCTCAAGCTTCATATGGCAAGCCACTTAGAGTAAGGTTTCAGTCCAGCTGAGATAGTCTGACTGAAGCTCTTTTGTCTGCTTTTTGTTATCTCCTTTTGTGCAAAGAAATAGGCATCACAGCTCCAACTTGGTCTGGGATGATTTATCACTTAAGAACTTTAAATTGAGTTAAATCCCCATTGTTCTGATGCTTTCCACATCTCATGTTTGCACTCTAAATCCTGAGTTTTTCAACAAAGAGAAAAGATGCCTCCTCCATGGAAGCCAGTAGTTAATTTCATTTGCTTTCCTTACATATATAGTTAATTTTACATTTTTATGAGAAAAATTGAAGAATTTGTAAAATTCATTAATTAAAATGTATTTTTGTACTTCATTTGAGCCATAAAACTCCCATGCAATTTCACAGCCATAAATACTAAATTGACTCTTGAGCTAAGCAGTAATCAGTTATAGACTGGATAGTGACTATGACTCAGTTGCAATACATCACTTGGAAACAACTAACAACAACTAATTTCAGACATAATGTGTAGCATCTAGTTTTCAATCTCTGGACTAGAAGCAACAAACTCTATACTCCTTTTCCTGTCCCCAAGCCTAAAGGATGGTAAAATTACGGTTGCCAGGTATACTTTTTGGAAGGATGACAATTCTGCTAAGTACTTCTGGAGTACTTCTGAGGACATTTCAGAAAATCCTTGCATGAGTACCATGCTTCTTAGTGAACAGGTTTCAAGACTCACTTGTATCTTAAAGCTCTGCATGAATGCTTAGTGGAGAAAAAAACATTCTTCCTATTATAAAAAGACAATTGTTCTACACAAAAATTGCTCAGACACTCATTCAGAAAGCAAAATGAAGAAAAGACACCACAATATACTTGCCAAATGTTTAGAGACAGAGGCTAAGTGATGTGTTAAAGAATTCAGCACTTGCTAAGTGACAAAAAACAAATTAGTATCTGGGCGGGGAGTGGGAGTGGGGTGTATGAATTTTTCTAACTTTTCAGCAGCAGTGAGTGGCTATCCTTCATGTTGTGAAATAGTATTTTAATACCTACACATCATACGTAAAATGATGCAAATTGTCGTCTTCATCTGTTTTTTTTTGGTTGGTTGCTTGCCTTTTTTTTTTTGTGAAAACCATGTCAGATGGGATTCTTCTCATCTAAATGCACAATTAGTTTGGATGTCTGTAACTGAACTAGGCCTTGTTCTGTCTCCTCAATTCTATTATACTTAGGAGTTAGATGTTTCAAGGTAAGTGTGGGTTTAGTTACCAATTTTAAAACTTTATACAACTAATTAAATTTTCTTTTGATTTCTTGATTTTTCTTTTGTACAGAAAATTGATTTTTTCTTTTTTTTTATGTTGTACAAAAACAAATTTGACATAAGGAATGACACTTTGTGCACAGACTACATACCATACTGAATAATAAGAATGATAATAATAATAACAGTAATGGCTAAAAGCAAAGTCTTTCAAAGTGAACCTGACAGAACTCAGTATAATTTCATTTGTAACTGTAACTTATTACACAAAATAAAATGCACATACCTTGTTAGCAATAATATATGAAGATGTTTTTCCTTAAAAGCTGTTTTGTTTTGCATTATTTTCTGCTCTGCAAACACTGTTTTTTTGCATAATGTAAGTTCTATCCTTGAAACTTCTATTGCTTCAGAGTTTAGCTGTGTGATGAATGATCAGCATGCCTCCACTGTTCTTACCAAGCCTTAAGTATTTTGTTATACTGCCACTGTTCTGATTTTGCAGTGTCCTCCAGTTGTGTGCCAAGTTTACCAAATTGCATTTTGTTGAAATGACTTACTGGTTTTGAAAGTTATAATTTCAAATATGAATCCCACAACATAGCTAAAACATTGACATTAGACTTCTATTACACATTTCATGTGAGCCAACTTATAGCACAACAGACTAGAGTATTAATTCTGTTTTTAACTCTCTAAAAATATATCCCACAAAAGGCACTAGAATAAATTACACACGAACTTTTTACTGTTTGCTCAGACTGATTTTAAAAACATAAGGAAATATGAAAATGCTAATGAAATAAGCTGCTGGGCTCTGATAAGTGACTCAGAGCAACTTCAAATATTTCTATTAAAGTAAATCACTGTACTTCTCACTGTTGACATGTGTTATCTACTCAGCCACTGCAACATGGTGCCCTTTTTATTCCATGGCATGTAGTACCAGCCTGTAGAACTTTTTCTGGTAGTAACAATAGAAACCAGGAGCTAAAAGTTGCACTAGCAAGCAACTGTGTTATCTTCTGACGATACAGAAGTGCTACACGTACTCATTGTGGCAATGAGTATTTGGTGTCTAAAAGCAATTAAAACTGTTATTTGCATCATATTATTTTATAATTACTAATTAGAAATTAGTGTCTAAAAATGACCAACACAAACCTAGAGGGACAAAAACAACAGAAAGAAGTGGTAAATTAATGGTATAAACGAAACAGCCAACTCTAAAAACAAATGATGAAAATTTAAACACTTTTCAGTGAATTCAGCTAAAATGAAACAAACAAATAAATAAAATTTGCCCTACATTTCCTTTGTAAAAAATCATTGTATTATACTGAATGCTGGAATAACAGCTCTTCTGCTGTATAATCCAAATCCAATGGCAGACAAGAGAAATGAGCATTATGAATATGGAAGTCCTGCAGAAGCTTTATGCATTATTACTGGAAAGTCAGCTTATTGAAGGTCTCTTTCTGCATAGCTCAGCTCTTACATTCACGGGGGTTCGTCTGTCTGGTTTCCTGCAAGTTTGCTGTCACTTACTTGACAGTTACAGTGTCCACCACATGATTGTTGTGATGTTGAGTGTTATCAAATATAGATAATATATAAACACTTAATGAGCTACTGGTTCCATGCTTCACTAGCCTTGTGGTTACAAAAATGTAAATTTAATGCCTATTTATTTTAAAAGTTTCCTGATTTATATGGAAATGTATTAATCAGCTTCCAAGCTCAACTACTTGCATTATACACTGAAGACTGGAATGATAATTCGACTATTTAAGACAGCAATACCATTACAGGAAACAGCACTAGGTTTGTTAGGTAGAATAAACAAAGTGATATAAATTACAGGAACGAAAACCAGTAAAGGCTGAACAGGAATATTCACGTGGAGGGGTCTGTTTGGTCTTTGTTAAATGACTAGTGGTGAGTTTATTCACTCCTTTGCACAGGAGTAGTTAATGCCAGAGTCTTTGAATGGAGAATCACAATCAATCCCACTCTTCTAAAGTAAAATTAACTCTCATGTAGAAATACCATTTTGTATTGTGACTACAGTGGCTATAATTATTTTCAACCTGAGTTACTTTTACTTGCAGTTTTCATAGGTACAAAGCAAGCCATCTAGTTATTCTGATATAGCCTTGATTATTTTAGCAGTAAACTGAAGTTGGAGGGTAATTGTCAGGTTTCTTTTCATTTTTATGACATGTAACTACTCATCCCTCTCCCACACTGTATTTTCTTGGTTAATCATAGATTTTCCCTCAAATGGTACACCTTAATTTCCAGGAGGTCTGTGGTTGCATTAGTTAATCGCACTTAAACTCCATCTAGACTTGTTAATTTTGTGTTTAAACTCACTTCCCTTTCTCAACTTCCTTTTATATCAGCAGCAAGCTGACAAGATCTTACTTTGATCTCAATAACCTGCATCCTTTTTTTCTTAATTTTCTTTTAAGAGACAAGTTTTTTGAAATTTGTTCAAGAGGTGACTCATCCTAATTTCCTGGTTGATGTTATAACCCTCATTAAATGACTCCATCATATTTGAAAAGTCACAGCAGTGAGGAGAACTCCCCAGCAATTGGAAAAAGGGAAACATCACACCCATTTTTAAAAAGGGTAAAAAGGAGGACCCTTGGAACTACCAACCAGTCAACCTTACCTTGTGCCCAGAAAGATCATGGAACAGATTGTCCTGGAAGATATGACAAAACATATGAAAGGCAGGGAGGTGATTAGAGACACTCAACATGGTTTCACCAAAATCAAATCGTGCCTGACTAATCTAGTGGCCTTCTGTGATGGAGTGGACATGAGTGGACAAGGGAAGATCTACTGATATCATTTATCTGGACTTCTGTAGGTCCCTCAATACTGTCTTCCACAATATTCCCTCTTAATTGGAGAGATACAAGTGATGAATTGTGCTGGTTTTGGCTGGGATAGAGTTAATTTTCTTCATAATACCTTATATGGGGCAAAGTTTTGGAATTGTGCTGGAAACAGTGTTGGTAATTCAGGGATGCTTTTGTTATTGCTGAGCACTGCTTACACAGAATCAAGGACTTTTCTGCTTCTGATCCCACCCCACCAACAAGTAGGCTGGGGGGGGGCACAAGAAGCTGGGAGGCGACACGGCTGGGACAGCTGACCCCAACTGACCCAAGGGATATTCCAGACCATATGATATCATGCTCAGCAACAAAAGCTGGGGGAAGAAGGAAGGGGCGACATTTGGACTGATGGCGTTTGTCTTCCCAAGTAACCATTAGGCGTGATGGAGCCCTGCTTTCCTGGAGATGGCTGAACGTCTGCCTGCCCATGGGAAGTGGTGAATGAATTCCTTGTTTTGCTTTGCTTGTGTGCACAGCTTTTGCTTTACCTATTAAACTGTCTTTGTCTCAACCCATGAGTTTTCTTGGTTTTACTCTTCCAATCCTCTCCCCAGTCCCACCTGGCAGGGGAGTGAGTAAGCAGCTGTGTGGGGCTTAGTTGCTGGCTGGGTTTAAACCACGATATGGATGGACTGTTAGATGGATAAGGAATTGGCTCAATGGCTGTGTCCAAAAAGTTACAGTCAATGCTCAACATCCAAGGGGAAACCAGTAACAAGTGGTGTCCCTCAAGGGTCTGTACTGGGACCGATATTATTTAGTATTTTAGATTTTAGAATTTTAGAATCTTAGAATCATAGAATCTTAGAATCATAGAATGGTTTGGTTTTGGAAGGGACCGTAAAGATCATCTAGTTCACCCTCCCTGCCATGGGCAGGGACACCTTCCACTAGATCATGTTGCTCAAAGCCCCATCCAACCTGACCTTGAAGACTTCCATTAATGGGGAATTCTATGATTCTATGATTAATTAAACACAAGTTTCTGTCCAGTACCCTGAAGGTTATTTAGCCAGTGTGAAAAGTAAATGTTAAATCACTCAGAAGTAAACATGAAGTCATTCACAACAATATTTGCAGTATTTCTTATTGTAAGTATTGTAAATAAAATGATGTATACTAATGTGATAAACACAGGTATTTTAACTGATTTCGGGGCTTCTTTTTTTGTCTTGATTTATACTTTATTTTCTTTTTATATTTTTTCAACTTCCATTAACTGTCATTAATTTATTCTCCTCTGAGGAAATATTTTGGGTCACATTCAGTTGTAAGTAATAGAGACAGAAATATCAGAGATGGGATAAGATGTGAAATCATTGAAGAAATCAAGATCATATTCAGATCTAGAGCCACATCTGAATCTTTGAAAAATCAAAGTAGGTATTAAACTGATAATGGTGCCCAAGTGTATGAGAAGTTTTTGAAGGATGGACTTCCTCAGAAACACAAAGGAGCAGAGGGAAAGAGAAGACTCCCCTGATAAAGCATAATCAATCACAGTGGCAGAAGAGACAGCAGAGAGAGAAGACCTGAAGTTCTAAGGAAAAGGTTTGAAGAAAGATTAACTATCTAAATAATGCATGAGTTTAAGGAAGAGTTAGATTAGTGAAGAAAAAATTGTTAGAAAAACTTATTAACCATGATCAATCAAGAGAGGAGAAAACAAATGAAAAAAGTATTAAGGAGTTGGAGAAGAGGAAGTAATTTCAGGTAATAAATAAAAGGCACATATAAGTGAACAAGATTGCAAAGTATTTTCTAAGGACTGAAAAGACTTATCTATACAAGACATCCACAGCTTACTGTTTGCTATTTTGCTTCTTAATAGGTTTAGAATGACAAAGACAAGACAAATGATAGATAAGTTTGTACAGCAAATGATTTTTGAATAGTTTACTTCTGAAAAAAGAAAACTATACAATTTGTTAAAAATTTATAGTTAATATATCAATTTTTAAACAGTTCAATAGTAAGCAATAAGCAATAAACATTCTTATTCATAGTAAAACAAACATCTTTTGTAATACGAATAATGATACTTTAAAAAAAATCTAGAACCAACAAATTGTGGTAAAATAGAAACAGTAGATGTTAAACAAAAATTCCACCAAAGATAACATGATGTTTGTCTAGGCACAGTTACTTACTTTCAGAATAAGAAATAGTGCCACTAGAATTTATGTTAAATATTAAATGTTAAATTATCTCAAAATACACATATTTAGAAATTACTATTGCTGCTATTAAAAAAAAAAATAACATCAGCAAACACATTGGATAACCTTTTTTTCTGATCAAGTGGTCAGTCCCAGTTTAGAATTACTTTTTGCCAGCCATGATCCTACTGGGGTGAGAAATCTTCAACTTTTCAGAGATTATAAATATTCCTTTAATTTCTATTATAATATCACAGATGAACAAATTATAAACCAAACTCTCTTAGTCAATTTAAAACTCCATGTCCCTGATAATTTTTGCTGTCCTTCCCTTCACATATTCCACATATTTCTTGGCTGTGGATGCACAGGATTTTAAATGAAATTTCATCTTTCTTGTATACCGGCACTAACATTTCTCTAGCCCTACCAAAATAGGTCATTTGATGTAATCCTAAACGTATGTTTCCCTCTGGTCATTTCCCTTATGTTTCTTTGGTGCTTTATCATCATCTGTGGTTGCCTGATACACCCAGAAGAGAAATCATTACTTCAATAATATTGTGGGTATGATTCATCTAACCATCATCAGATGTTCACATCTGAGAGAATAATTCAAGGTTCCTAGTAAGATTTAGTTAATATTGTCAGTTGGGTCCAAAGCATGGTTCATCTCATTCTGAACTGACATGAATTTGTCCCTGAAAATGTCTATTTCTTGAGTATAGAAAGAGTCTAATCTACAGTGTAGACTGCTGTAGCTGTCTACATTGCAGGTGTCTGAAAGAAGATGAGCTGAATCTCACCTTCTGATGCAACATATTCTGTTGCTTAATTAAATGGCTTGACACTTCTAAATATTATACCTTTCATTTAGTGAAAATCTTTTCTTACAGTTCTACTGCAAAAGGAAAGAAATAGAAGTTTGCAATATGCCCTTTTTATTGTCAGTCGTTTTTCTGCAGCACATCACAGCTGGAGCTGGACAAATTATTTGATCTTTCTTTGCAATAAGCATATGAATATAGGAGATAAAAAATTAATTAAAACAAATTAAACTAATACGACTAAATCTACTCCACTTTCATTCCATCCAATTAAGATCCAGGAAGTGTCAAAGCCTAACTTTTCTGATGGAACTTTAACACCTTTGTCGTGGTTTAACACCAGCCAGCAACTAAGCATGACACAGCCACTCACTCACTTTCCCCACCCAGTGGGATGGGGGAGAGAATCAGAAGGAAAAAGGTAAAACTAGTGGGCTGAGATGAGAACAGTTTAAAAGAACAGAAAGGAATAAACTAATAATGATAATAATAACCATAATAAAATGACAATAATAATAATAATAATAATAAAAGTAGTGGAATATACAAGTGATGCACAGTGCAATTGCTCACCACTCGCCAACCGATGCCCAGTTAGTTCCCAGGCAGTGATCCCTCCCCTGGGCCAACTGCCGCCAGTTTATATAATAGACATGACGTCACATGGTCTAGAATACCCCTTTGGCCAGTTTAGGTCGGCTGCCCTGGCCGTGTCCCCTCCCAACTTCTTGTGCCCCTCCAGCCTTCTTGCTGGCTGGGCATGAGAAGCTGAAAAATCCTTGCCTTAGTCCAAGCACTACTTAGCAACAACTGAAAACATCAGTGTGTTTTCAACATTCTTCTCCTACTGAATCCAAGACATAACACTATACCAGCTACTAGAAAGAAAATTAATTCTATCCCAGCCAAAACCAGGACAGTCTTCTACTAATATTCCAAAAGCACTGACTCACTAGATTGGTCTTTTTATACTCTGTCCCAGTTTCATGACTTCTCACCATCAGTGAGGCATAGACAACTGCAGTTATTTCATTGTTGGTATTCAATGTTTTCTTGATGAACTAAATCACATATTATACATAGGGGTCTACTTTGAAATTATAGACAATTGGACATATTTCTCAATAGACATTATTCATATACTAAGACTGGGATACCATTGCAGAGAATACCATGGAAGATTTTTAGATCGTTTCCTAGGAAGACAGTAATGATCCCCAAAATAACAGAAAGATACAAAACATACAGAAAAGACCTAAGGCAAAACAGCTTTCTCTTGTTCTCAGAATCTGACTTGTAAGTATGGATAGAACTGAGATTTCATGTCATATGGGAGAACATATCTGCTGATAAGGTCTTATTCTGTATGACCACTGGTACTTTCTTTATGAAAAAAGCAAAATCAAATTTGCATTAATAAAATCATGCATACCAAAAAAAAAAAAAGATTCAGAATGATTATCTGATGTGCTAAACAAATCATCTTGTTACAGAAATCTGCTGTGGACCAATTCATACCAAGGGTATAAAATATATTCAACACATTACACCTGAAAACATAACATAGCTATTAAATGTGTAAATACATACAGCGATAAGTTTAGAGAACCTTAAAGTTAGTAATTTAAAAAATCCTCATTGTTAAACTTGTTTTAGGTAGAAGTCTGCATATCACTGTTTATGGTGGAAAATGCAATTACTTGTTCTATAAAATGAAAGCAGGACCAACAATGTTAACGTTTTCTTGAGCTACGAGTCATATGTTTCTTTCATTTTCTAGTTGAATTGAAAATGCATAGTCAAAACAGCCGCTGTTGACATTCATTGTCTTGTTCAAAACAGCCAGTACTGCACAGTTTGTTATCTATTTGCACAGGATTCACATTTGATCTTGGCTAAGTACTAATGTAAAGAATATACACTGTTAATTAGTACAAGGCTGTCCTGGTTTTGGCTGGGATAGAGTTAATTTTCTTTCTAGTAGCTGGTATAGTGTTATGTCTTGGATTCAGTAGGAGAAGAATGTTGAAAACACACTGATGTTTTCAGTTGTTGCTAAGTAGTGCTTGGACTAAGGCAAGGATTTTTCAGCTTCTCATGCCCAGCCAGCAAGAAGGCTGGAGGGGCACAAGAAGTTGGGAGGGGACACGGCCAGGGCAGCCGACCTAAACTGGCCAAAGGGGTATTCTAGACCATGTGACGTCATGTCTATTATATAAACTGGCGGCAGTTGGCCCAGGGGAGGGATCACTGCCTGGGAACTAACTGGGCATCGGTTGGCGAGTGGTGAGCAATTGCACTGTGCATCACTTGTATATTCCACTACTTTTATTATTATTATTATTATTATTGTCATTTTATTATGGTTATTATTATCATTATTAGTTTATTCCTTTCTGTTCTTTTAAACTGTTCTCATCTCAGCCCACTAGTTTTACCTTTTTCCTTCTGATTCTCTCCCCCATCCCACTGGGTGGGGAAAGTGAGTGAGTGGCTGTGTCATGCTTAGTTGCTGGCTATTGTTAAACCACAACAAAGACTCAAATAGGTATAGAATGACCACTGCTTTTTTAAGCAGTCAATTTATTACATTGCATTTCATGTTTCAGTTTTTGCACTGAAGCATATTTCTTGGGTGCTGACAGTATTAACAGTAGATTTGTGAACTCTTGAAAAGTATAGGAAACTAAAATATATGATGTAGATCCTGACCTTATAATATTGGGACCTCAAAAGTAATTGGTGCTTTGTCACAAACACCTTCCTACTGTGACATGCTTGTAGCAAACAGCAAATAGACCTTTTCTGGTTGTTTTTTTTTTCCTAGTTATAGTCAATTCTTTTTTTTCTTTTTTTTTTTTTAAAGCTGCCTAAATTTGCATTGTTATATATATTTTTCAAATTAAATACTTAAATATGTAAAGCCCATACTCCACTAGTAAAGGACTTACTGTTGTGGTTTAACCCATGTAGGCAGCACAGTCCCACACAGTCACTTGCTCATGCCCTGACAGTGGAGTAGGGGAGAGAACCAGAAGGGTAAAAGTGCAGAAACTTGTGGGCTGATATAAAGACAGTTTAATAGGTACAGAAAAAGCTATGCATGCAGAAAAGCACAATAAAGAATTCATTCACTACTTCCCATCAGCAGGCAGATGTTTAGCCATTTCCAGAAAAGCAGGGCTTCATCAGAGTTACTTGGGAAAACAAATGCCCTTCCCCCCTTCTTCCTTCTTGCCTGTAGCTTTTATTGCTGAGCATGACATCACATGGTATGGGGTATCCCTTTGGTCAGTTGGGGTCAGCCGTCCCAGATGTGTCCCCTTCCAACTTCTTGCGCACCCCCAACCTACTTGCTGATGGGGCAGTGTGAGAAAGAAAAGGCCTTCACGCTGTGTAAGCACAGCTCAGTAATAACTAAAACATGGGTGTGTTATCAACACGGTTTTCAGCACAAATCCAAAACATAACACCATACAAGATACCATGAAGAAATTTTACTCTACCCCAGCCAAAACCAGTACACTTAGGCACAAAAAAGGAACTTCAAGTCAGTAATTTGAGAATGGAATACTAAATCCTGGATTATATACCTTCCCTGTATATACAGGGTTAGAAATCAACCAGGTGGTTTGAAAAAGGTTCCAAAATAGTCAATAAATGGAATCACTAAATTCATCTAGCTTACTGAATGACTTCACCAAGAGGTGATTGTGCACCACTTGGCACCACACTACACACAACATCCTTTTATTAGAAAAAGCCAGTCAAGCCTACCCTGGCAGTACTCGGCCCTTATCTTCTCATGGACCGTGAGACTCTCATAACATTGAGACATCGTTATTATCTTTTGAGTGTTTGTTTTCTTTTTTTTTTTTCAGTTCAAAGTGTTTGAAATAATGTGAAAGCATAAAATGTGTTGTATGCTGTGGGATATCTCATGAATGTTGGTGGAGGTGTTTCAGGATGACAAGCTCATTGGGTTTGTGATGACTTTGAAAGACTGCATAGGGTGAAAGAAATTAAACCTCTTGTTCTTTTATTAATGATGCTTAATGGAGGAGGTTTCAAAACTTTTCTCATTCTGGTCAAGAGTTCTAAATAGTAGTTACAATATAAATCTTGCCATCAGCTTTTCCCTTGGTAGATTTTAAAGGATAATAATGAGCCCTGCTCTTCAGAAGACATACTGGATCTCTGGATCTAAGTGTTCATGTGAATACTTTCCTTTGATCTTGAGTTCCACTCTTAAAGCACTGTTACAAGGAGGAGTCCAGACAACTTTCTCTATTTAGCTGTTGAACATTTCTTACTGGCTAACTCTAGGAGCTTTCCTGTTGCCAGTTGTCCACAGTTGTGACTAACAAAGTTTTCTCCACGGATGCATTGGCATTTAACTGTGAAATTTATCTCTAGACAGACAAGACATTTAAAAAGTAGTTGGTTTTCCCCCAATAGGTAAATGGTTACATCCTGGTTTGAATTTATTCTTTAGGTTTTTGTTCAACTTCAACCAAAGTCTTCTCTTCCCTGGGTGAAAAACTGGCTGGACGGACAAGCCCAGAGGGTTGTGGTGAATGGGGTGAAATCCAGCTGGCGGCGGGTCACAAGTGGTGTTCCCCAGGGCTTGGTGTTGGGCCCTGTTCTGTTTAATAACTTTATCAATGATTTGGATGAGGGGATTGAGTGCACCCTCAGCAAGTTTGCAGATGACACCAAGTTGGGAGGCAGGGTTGATCTGCTTGAGGGTAGGGAGGCTCTACAAATTGATCTGGACAGGCTGGATTGATGGGCTGAGGCCAATCGTATGAAGTTCAACAAGGCCAAGTGCCGGGTCCTGCACCTCGGTCACAGCAACCCCATGCAGGCGCTACAGGCTTGGGGAAGAGTGGCTGGAAAGCTGTCCGGCATGCTGGTTGACAGCCGGCTGAATATGAGCCAGCAGTGTGCCCAGGTAGCCAAGAAGGCCAACAGCATCCTGGCCTGCATCAGAAATGGTGTGGCCAGCAGGAGCAGGGAGGTGATTGTTCCTTTGTACTCGGAACTGGTGAGGCCGCACCTCGAGTACTGTGTTCAGTTTTTGGCCCCTCCCTACAGGAAGGACATTGAGTTGCTGGAGCATGTCCAGAGAAGGGCAACCAAGCTGGTGAGGGGCCTGGAGCATAAGTCTTATGAGGAGCGGCCGAGGGAGCTGGGGCTGTTTAGTTTGGAGAAGAGGAGGCTGAGGGGAGACCTTATCGCTCTCCACAACTACCTGAAGGGGGGTTGTAGTGAGGTGGGTGCTGGTCTCTTCTGTCAGGTGGCTGGAGATCGGACAAGAGGAAATGGCCTGAAGTTGAGGCAAGGGAGATTCAGCTTAGATAGTAGGAAAATTTTTTTTACTGAGAGGGTTGTCAGACATTGGAATAGGCTGCCCAGGGAAGTGCTTAAGTCACCATCTGTGAAGGTATTAAAAAAGTGAGTAGACGAGGTACTTCAGGACATGGTTTAGTGGGCATGGTTGATGGTTGGACTTGATGATCTTGAAGGTCTTTTCCAACCTAAATGATTCTATGATTCTATGATTCTATAAAATAAAGCAGGAAGTTCAAGGTGAGATAACTTAGTCCTAAAACTCTTTTTCTCACTCTTTCACCATCTAAATTGAGCTGGATTCCGTGACTTAAATCATTTTCACAGCTAACCGGGAGATAAGTTTATTCTCTATCTGTTTACTAGACCTAGAATGTCTTGAAAACAAAAAAGATTGTTATTACATTCCCAAATGAGATTTGCTCATTTTGCAGCAGTGTCACACTGCTGGTACCTATTTTGTGTGTGATACATGGTTATTCCAAGAATTGTGCTCTGCTATACTGATGCCTACCCAGATATTCCCTATTAGTATTTGTCCTCCTTCGGAAATACAGCATTTTGCTTTTGTCTCAGTTGAATTTCATCTTCCTGATTCCAGGTCCTGCAGTAATTTGTCAAGACCATTTTGAAGTCTGAGCCTCTTTGTCAAACTGCACCTCCTTTCTGTTGGATGTCATCTGCAAATTTTAGAAGTTACACTCTGTTTTCTATCATAACATTAATGAAAATCTGACCTTAAGAAAGACCCTTTTTGAGTTTAAGATGCTTCACAATTGTACACTAAACCATTTATAACTATTCTTTGAGAATAATTTTCCAGCCACCTTGAATGACTATAACAACTAGACTTTAGTTTATTTATGAGATGTTTTGTGGGACAGAGTCAATCATTCTGCTGTAGTTTTGATATGTCACATCTACTCCTACAGTCCATAAGAAAAAGAATAAATCTCTATCCCCCTGCCAAATATCATAGACACATATATTCAGTTCCCCAGCCCTCTGTGACCCTATCTATTCTCTCAAGTTCTTAGAGATACTAGAGTGATTCTAAGTGACTTCCCTTAAGTCCTTTGGCATGCTCCGGTGAATTATTTCATCGAGCCCTGAGGAACAGAACACAGATGCCATACCAAGACATCCTTTAATCTGATTTTGATGTGTGCATTTTTTCCCCCCTGAATGCCAGCTTGAATCCCTATCTGCTTGCTAAGCTTAATTATGTTATGTACCTTGCCACAGATTACCTTTTCATATACACCTAAGCTAAGAATGCAATGCAATAATCCCATGACTTTTCTAATTTGAAGTAGGTCTGTTTTCTTGTGCATTAAGCACTCTCTTCTTGCTGCTTTTTCTGTCTCTTGCTACTTAAAACTGATTTTTTTCTTTCTTTCCTGATTTTCCCTGTATGCATTATTGGTGTGAAGCTAGGGGAAAAATAGACCTAAACTAAAAATACATCTCCCACTTAATCTTACTTTGCAGCCTGAGGTAAAAAGTAAAACAAAATTGTTGCTATGTCATTAAGGGTATGTCCCTTGGGGTAAAAAGTTGGCTTTGCTTGCTAAGGAGTAGTACACCAGAATGTAAAGTAAATGATGGAACAAATTTTGTGCTTCTCTAAGCTTAAAGAAATCAAAGGAGTTTCATCAAAAGTGATTTTTCACAATCAGTTTAGTTTTCCTTAGTATTTAACTAATTAATTCTTGCTAGTTAATTAGAAAGTGTGTACAATACTTTGAAGATTAATATCACTACAGATGTTCACAGCTCAAGCAATCATTTGGTTGGTTTCAGATTTTTTCTTGTCTTTTATTCTGTTAAACACACACAAAACCCACTACCACTGAATGCCTCTCCATGTATTTTATTACAGGATAATTAGCTGGAACACTGGAACATCATAATCCTTATTTTTAGAGGCCTGACTTGGTTAAACTAATGATTTTTTTTAGTAGTTTAACGTAATTTTTTATATAAATCTCTGTTCTACATTATGAGAAACAGGGCTGATGTAGATTTTACATGGAAATTTTGCAATGTTTTGTGTATATTTTGGGGGGTTTTGTGGTAATTTGATGCATTTTTTAAATATTCAGCATGAAATATAAATAAAAGCAAGTTTTAAATTGTGAAATAAATTCTGAGTGAAAAAATAAAGTATATTTTGCTTAGTACATTTGTAAAATAAATTTATTTTATTCTGCTGAAGTGACTCAATCTTGTATAAGAACACTAGAAAAATGTATTTGAGAAGAAATAAACAAATTTTATAATTACTTAGGGCATTCTCTAAGTCCCAGTACAGAAACTTAATAGATATTCATCTGAAGCTCAGATACGAACAAGATGTTCATGGCACGACAGACGAACTTTCCCTCTAAAGCACTTAGAATATGACTGTGGTTAATTCACAATAACAATGTGCAATGCTTAATAAGGACAGAATGTCAGTAAGTATCTCTTATTTGGAGATTCTCAACTGAGATTGACTGAGTGAATCTGAGTGTGTAATTAAATTTATTCAGGCAAAACCCAAGGAATTTCTATATCCATGTACATTGGTTGAAAGTCAGCAGGAGAGCATCATTGGTTAAGGTCATTCTTTAGTGCATAAAAATTCCAACCATTCCAATTCTGAAAAACAAATTCTCTCAAAACTGCAGGAACCTTTCATTTCCACAAGATTTTTAAAGGAATATAGACCAAAAAAAAAAAACCCCAGAAAAAAACCCAAAGATAATGAGCCGTGGGGGAAGGAATCAAAGGAAACTCAACTATAAAAATGTAAGAACTGATTTCTCTGTCAAGGAATTAAAGTCAGAGAAAGTAACCCATTGTCAAGAGAGGTGTTGAGAGGAGAATAAGCCCCACCATTATTGAGTTAGAAAAAGGGGAAAGAAGAAAACAATGGGAAGTACTGCAAAGATTTACTTTCTAATACCACTCAGTTTAAGATATTAAGGTTTAACACCTAAAATTTCTACTAGAATTGCAACTTTCGTTCACAATTGATTGTGTGCAACAATCTTTCTTTATACCACTCAAATAATCAACATTGTTCATGTTATTGAAGAACTTTCCAGTCTGTAACTTTAAAAGCATAATACATTGTTCTCTGCCAGGTTTCCTGTGTCTGAGTCAATTTCCTCAGTATTTCTGCCCTCATTTATTTGTATCTGATTTAAAAGTATATTAGATTTTATACTAAAACATCTAATAGTAAAAAAACTTTGAGAAATTTCATAAATGCATCTCAGGGGAATTCATATTCACATTGATTGAGATTCTCAGAAGCATCTGCTGAAAAAAAACCCAGGAATTAGATACATACATGAAAAATAAACACATAAAATACCTTCAGTGACCTAGGCTGTTGTGACTGTTTAGCTCAAACTTTCATGAAACTTTAAAGTTTCTGTTGCTTGGCATCAAACTGCCTATATATAGATTAGTAACTCAGTTTTCGTAAGAGTGTTTGATCATTTAGCTTAACAAGGGTAGAACAAAAAGAGTTAAAAAATGTATACTTCTGTTGCTTGATCTAGAAATATCTCATTACCTGTGATCGTGTGCTATTTAAAATTACAGAACCAAGAAAGAAATACCACTAATATCTTTAAAAGCAAAGGAGACAATTAAAAAAAAAAACAAGTAAAAACAATTTTGATCCAAAATCTATTATCTTTTTAGAGAAAAAGATTTTTTAAAAAGTCTGAATTTGACCCTGTCAGAAAATGTTATACAGATATAAATGCAAGCATTTTTAGATGTCAATATCTTAACAGTTGATAGATATTATGGCTATAGTGTCCTTTCAATTGTTGTTCAATAGGTGACCTATCTGGAAAAAAAAAAAAAAAAAAAAAGCAATAGCTATTAACTGCACAGTAGTGTTCTACAAAGAAAGAACATCCTTCCCTTTGTATGGTTTAGCAACAGATACAATTCAAACAAAATTTTTATAAATGACTGCATTATTTTGTAACATTTTTCTGAGAAAAAAAATCTGTTTCATTTCGTGATATACAAAAACAACTTTATGAAGTTGTCTGTGAGAAATTCAAGTTCTATTTCTGACACATGAAAATACGGATAAATTTATGTAGAAATTAAGATATATGTAGAAATTCCTGTAGAAATAGGATTTTATTACTATATTGCTATTGTATTTTTTCCTTAAAAATAATAATACTTCCAATTATAATTCTGCTGCAACACACTTAGAAAAGTCTTCTATCTTTCTAGTGGTTATTCCTCATTAAAATAACATCCTTTTCTTACTCCATTGGGTGGGTTCACTTTATGTAGATCAAATATATGAGATGTAGACTGCCATCCTCACTGACATGAAACTGCTTTGGAGTGTAACGAATTTTTTTAAATAAGGAATATATGCTGGATCTTTCCACTACTACTTTCTCTGCTTAAATGATTTGAGTAATTCAAATTTATACTGAAATAGTCAAGAAAAGAATAAAAACTTAGAGAAATATTTTCCCATTTATAGAAAAAGAAGAGCATAGTTTGAAGTTCTTACTACCAAGTTCTTGACCGCTTAAACTAGCTAATATGACTAACTTTATATTGACTACAACAGTCAGATTACACAACTAAATCTTCATAAAACTAAATCTCTATGAACTGCCAATAACCTTTACTGAGTTCACAGTATCTTCATTGTCACCTCTGTTTTACACTAATGTAGGTACAGCATTTATTCACACTTACGTCTATCGCAAACACACACATAGGAGAAAATTAAGTATTTCCATCTTTCTCTATGCAGAAAAAGCATCTTAAAAATGACATTTCAGAAATATAAACATGCTAAACAATACTAATAATGCTGTATCAATTTGACTAATTCAAATTGGTTACTCTTCAGTATTTGGATATTCCCTGAATATTATAAATGCCTTTTAGTAGTTATCTTCAGTTAGTGACTGTTATCATAAAACTCATGACTATTAAACTCATAAGATAATATGCAGTCATTAAAGTTTGTAAAGGGAACTGTATTTGGTTTATATGGCAAGGTTTTGGTAGCAGGGTGGGTTACAGGGGTGGCTTCTGTGAGAAGCTGCTGGAAGCTTCCCCCATGTCCGACAGAGCCAATGCCAGCTGGCTCTAAGACGGATCTGCCGCTGGCCAAGGCTAAGCCCATCAGTGACAGTGGTAGTGCCTCTGGGACAACAAATTTCAGAAGGGGGAAAAAAATCCTGTGCAACAGCAACTGCAGCCAGAGAGAGGAGTGAGAACATGTGAGAGAAACAACCCTGCAGACCCCCAGGTCAGTGAAGAAGGAGCGGGAGGAGATGCTCCAGGCACCGGAGCAGAAATTCCCCTGTAGCCCGTGGGGAAGACCATGGTGAGGCAGGCTGTCCCCCTGCAGCCCAGGGAGGTCCACGGGGGAGCAGATCTCCACCTGCAGCCCGGGGAGGACTCCACGCCGGAGCAGGGGGATGCCCAAAGGAGTCTGTGACCCCCTGGGAAGCCCATGCTGGAGCAGGTTTTCTAGCAGGACTTGTGACCCCATGGGGGACCCACGCTGGAACAGTCTGTGCCTGAAGGACCGCAGCCCGTGGAAGGGAGCCATGCTGGAGCCATTTGTGAAGAACTGCAGCCCGTGGGAAGGAGTCATGTTGGAGAAGTTCATGGACGACTGTCTCCCGTGGGAGGGACTGCATGCTGGAGCAGGGGAAGAGTGTGATGAGTCCTGTCCCTGAATATGATGAAGTGGCAGAGACAACATGTGATGAACTGACCGTAAACCCTATTCCCTGTCCCTCTGTACCGCTAGGGGGGGGGTGGAGGGGGTAGGTAGAGAATCCGGGAGTGAAGCTTCTTCCTGGGAAGAAGGCAGAGGTGGCAGGAAGGTGTTTTGAGATTCGGTTTTATTTCTCATTACCCTACTCTGCTATGATGGGCAATAAATTGAGTTAATTTTCCCCAAGCTGAGTCTGTTTTGCCAGTCATGGTAATTGGTTGAGTGATCTCTCCCTGTCCTTATCTCGACCCATGAGCCCTTTGTTATATTTTCTCTACCCTGTCCAGCTGAGGGCGGGAGTGATAGAACGGCTTTGGTGGGCACCTGGCGTCCAGCCAGGGTCAACCTACCACAGAACATAACAACAGGAAACATAACAGCGTTTAAATGGTTTCAGCTTTGCACATAAAGGAGGATACATGGCTTTTTTCTACTTAGACAATGAGTTATATTTTCTGATTCAACAGTATTTACTTCCAGAGTTCAACATAAAATATCTGATCATTTTCATGCAAAAGTGTTGATTGTTTGAGTGAGATAACTGCATTTTCATTTGTGGTGGGATTCTTACCAAACTTCAGATAGCTTCAGTAAGGAGATCTATGGTTAAGACTTAAACTCTAGAGATGCCCCTTTCTCTCTCCTGATTCCAATGTCTCTATTTTCACCTAAAAGAAGATTATTTCTGCTTCAGGTAGAGATAGTTTTATTGCAGGTTTCCAGAGACAAGTAAGAAGAGTCTATCCACTTTTTCCTCAGTTTACATGAGTAATAGAACAAGTGAAACTTTACATTAAAATATGTTTGATTTTTTCATGTCTCTTGTCTAATTCTACTGATTATATTGGCTAGTGAAAAGGTTAAAGCAACCGTAAGGTTACTGCCTAAACAGACTTCTTAAATCAACAAGTTATCTCAAACTTGCAAGTTTATTTAGCAAGAAATAGTTCTATTCTCTGAGATGAAATGTTTTGGGGGTAGGGTTACCCACTGGTTTGACTGTTTCTGTCTTTTAAAATCTCAATGATTGAACACTGTCTAGACATTAGTTTTGCAACATTTGTTAGGGAATATTTGCAATCCATTACAATGGAACTATGACTGGGGACACAGACTAAGAGAAGTAGGAAGTTCCATGTAGACCTATTGGGCAGATTCAAAGGATCAAATATCAGAGATAGATATCTGAGCCTTCTTTAAAAGAGAAACATATTTAAATATTGAATATTTTAATTGCCTATTTCTCACCATAACCAACAGAGACTTTGTTTTCATTGGTTTTGTTTTAATATAAACTTAATTCTAAAGTTGGTGGGCATACAAAAGTTAGTTTATGGACAATTAACAACTTTGTGATATTTTTATGCTTAAATTGCAAACAACTTAGTCACTATGTAACTCCTTTAACATCCTGGGAATAAAAATAATACCAGTTGTCGTCATTCCTCTTTGGCACAGCCTAATCTGTTCATTATATGTAAAAGAGAGGTTGCAAGGAACTGCTGTCTACACAGTAGTTTTCCATGGATTGGGTAGATGTTCCTCTGCAGGTCCTGTGTTTCGTACAAGAGTAGGAAGTAGAATGAGAGGGAAAGTATGAGAATTCAATGGCAAACAAGAGAAGTCCAACAGCACGCACAGTAGAGGAGAGCTTCTTTGCTACTTCTGCATTGGAAATGCTTATTAAAGAGAAAAAATGAAGTTACTATAGTGTAAAACAGAAGAAAGCTGAAACCTGATGGTTTTTATAATAATATTTCACATTTTATTCATATTAGCATGTACTGTGTCCTATGCATAGACACAAATCATAGATCTCCTGGGATTTTGTTCATTGTGCTTGTGCTATTAATTTTTGCTCAGCCTAACTGTTGTACAATCAAAGCTGACTTACAAGCTGATGAGAAGAAAAAAAACCCCAACAACTATGAATGCAGTAAATTCTCTTGTTTAATCCCTCTTGACTACATAGTCAAGGGACAGCAGGATTTTACCATTCTCATTACTTCTTTGCATTTAATACATGGTTTTATAATTAGAAGAAAACTCCCAGGGAAACATGAGAGTCCTATCCTGTATATTTAATGCAGTTTAGTCTTTCTATGAACATCTGATAGAAGAAGCAAAGTGGCATCAATAGCAGTGACACACTGGTTAGTAATAGACAAGACAAGAAAAAAGAAACATCACCAAATTAAGAATTAAGAATAGATTCTGGATGTTAGGATCTGGCCTAGGAAGACATCTACTAAATTTTATGAATTCCTTTCAATGCTGCTTTTTATGTGGAGGAATAAGCAGCTGCTGAAACCTTTTCCAAAGCCAGGCCTCCATAAGAAATCCAGCTTTATCATCACTGGAATAATTTTAGAAAGTAAGTGGAAGTTATAAAAGAGTATTTTAAATAAACAAGAGTCAGCAATCCCTCATGAGATAATGGAGTAAAAGGTGGAGTTTTTTGATGTTAAGGGGAATTTCTGAAAAAGGATGTAAGAAGGAGGAGGTTAGT
The DNA here is from genome assembly GCF_947461875.1 of Haliaeetus albicilla. Lineage (NCBI taxonomy): Eukaryota > Metazoa > Chordata > Aves > Accipitriformes > Accipitridae > Haliaeetus > Haliaeetus albicilla. The sequence continues at coordinate 22,510,277 of NC_091497.1, forward strand.
TTATTTATTCTCAGATTTACTGGCTTAAAAAAAAAGTGTTTTGGTTTTTGATTGCTACAAACCCAAAACTTCTTCCGTGAACAGCAGCTATTATTTCCAAAGACATATCATCCTTCCCTCTGATAAAATACTGAGTGGACAAAATCTTTGTTTCTATGTCCTCTTGACTAACTTTTTGTCCTAATTTTCCAATGTTTCCTCCATCAGTCCTTACTTACAGAAGTTGAATTTTGAACTCTAATATAGGCTCCCTTTAGGTAAGAAATCTACTCCAAGAGGTTGATTTACATAGCTGTCTCAGGAGAAAATGACCTCTGGAGATGTCTGTTTCTGTCCATATAGTAGAAGATTATGGTGAACATCTCCAAGTTATATAAGCATATATAGATGTGTGTCGTGGTTTAACCCAGCTGGCAATTAAGCACCATGAAGCCATTCATTCACTCTGCCCCTGCCCAGTGGGATGGGGAGAGAACCACAAAAAAAAGTTAAACTCATGGCTTAAGATAAAAACAGTTTAATAGGACAGAAAAGGAAGGGATACTACTACTACTACTACTACTACTACTACTACTACTACCACCACTATATATACAAAACGAATGATGCACAATAAATTGCTTACCACCTGCTGACCGATGACCAGCCAATCCCCAAGCCATGGTGCCCCCCAGCCAACTCACCCAGTTTATATATTGGGCATCACACAATATGGTATGGAATACCCCTTTGGCCAGTTTGGGTCAGCTGCCCTGGCTGTGTCCCCTCCCAACTTGTGCCCCTCCAGCCTTCTTGCTGGCTGGGCATCAGAAGCTGAAAAATCCTTGACTTGGTCTAAACACTACTCAGCAACGACTGAAAACATCAGTGTTTTATCAACGTTCTTCTCATACCGAATCCAAAACAGAGCACTATACCAGCTTCTAGGAAAAAAATTAACTTTCTTCTATTTGAAACCAGGACAATGTGTATATGTCTATAAACACATTTATATTATTCCATGTCTAAAGTTGGATAGCAAGAACACCATTTTAGGAGATTAATTTCCTAATTAATATCATCCTGGAAAAAATTGTTTTTCTTATATGGAGCTAAATATTTTCTTTTGTAAAATTCTTAACGTGAAATGCTCAATTATTTTATTGACTCAGTTGAGTACATTCCTGTTAGTAAGTCAATGCTTTTACATTTTCTTCAAATCACAGGATATCAAAATACATGACAAAACACAAGTTTTCAAAGTATAACATATATATTAGCATCAATATCCTATATAAAGCACAAATTTTTATATCCTTGACACACCAGCTACAGGAAATGATGTTCTAATAATATTCTGAGTTTCTCTGGTATGTAGTTCATATTAAAATTATTAATGAGGGAGACAGCATAAATGATACATAGAAAATAAAGGATAATTATGAAACAATTGCATGAAACATTATAATTGGTCCAATTATTTTATTTTTCCTTAATTTATTTAAACTCAAAATCAAAATAAAACCAAGTGTTTACTAATCTGATGAGGAGTCTTAGGCTGTTAGGAAAAGTGTGAGTGATTGAAACTGGAAATATATTCATATTTAATATCTGGTGTGGTCCCCGACTGACTTATCTTAGCAGCATACTTTGCTCTCCTGTCCTATTAATGTTGTTTCACAGAATCACAGAGTGACTGAAGTTGGAAGGGACCTCTGGAGGTCATCTGGTCCAATCCCTTTGCTCAAAAAGGGCCACCTAGAGCTGGTTGCCTAGGACCATGTCCAGATGGCTTTTGAATATCTCCAAAGATGGAGACTACACAACCTCTCTGGGCAACCTGTGCCAGTGCTTAGTCACCCCCACAGTGAAAAAGTCTTTCCTGGTGTTCAGAAGGAACCTTCTGTTTCAGATCGTGTCCATTGCTCCTTGCCCTGTCACTGTCCACCACTGAAAAAAGCCTGGCTCCATTCTCTTTATATCCTTCCTTCAGGTATTTACACACATTGATAAGGTCCCCCCTGAGTCTCCTCTTCTCTAGGATAAGCAGTCCCAGCTTTTTCAGCCTTTCCTCATAGGACAGATGTTCCAGGCCCTTCATCATCTTCGTAGCTCTTCATTGGACACCCTACCTTGTGCTCAGCATAGGGGAAGGACCACCTCCCTTGACCTGCTGGCAACAATCTGCCTGATGCAGCTGAGGGTGTCATTAGTCTTCTTTGTCCCAAGGGCACGTTGCTTGTTCATATTCAACATAGTGTCCATCAGGACCCCCATGTCCTTTTCTGCAAAGCTGCTTTCCAGCTGGGCAGCCCCAAGCATACACTGGTGCCTGGGGTTGTTTTTTCCCAGGTGCAGGACTTTGTACTTCCCCTTGTTGAACTTCATAAGGTTCCTGTCAGCCCATTTCTCCAGCCTGTCAGGTTCCTCTGCATGGCAGCATGACCCGCTGGTGTATCAGCCATTCTTCCCAGCTTTGTGTCATCTGCAAACCTGTTGATTGTACACACTGCCCTATCATCCAGATCTTTAATGAAAATGTTAAACAGGACTGGACCCAGTATGGACCCACTGGGTACACCAATAGTCACTGGCCTCCAACTAGACTTTGTTCCAGTGATATTCACTCTCTCGGCCCAGGCTTTCAGACAGTTTTCAAACCACCTCACTGTCTGCTCATCAAGACAACTTCAACATCTGTTCCTTCTCTTTGTATTCACTTTTCATTTCAAATTCTGAAGACTTTCTTTCAGTAGGGCCTGTGGATTAGTCAACAGCCCAAAGATAAATCTGTCCTACTGATAAATGTAGTACAACTTCAGGAGAATTTATAGTTAGTGCCCTGTGTCTATGAACACAGAATTCCTCTGCCATGGTTTCTAAACTGTCCTATGACTTTCAATGTCTGGCAATTCCTATTCATAAAAGTATATAATAGAACAGTCTCTGTAACAGAGAATCAGCTTTTGTAGGCCCTCAGAAACAAACATTCTGGTATTGCAAAATCTAAACATACTCCTTTTTTAAAAATAAAGAATATAAGTTATTGTACTGCTCCTAAATTTTTTAGGATTTTTTTTGTGGTATTTTGTTTGTTTTGGTTGGGGTGTGTGCGTTGGTTTATTTTCAAAATACAGCATGTATATACATATACACAGCAAAGAAACTCCCCAAATATATATTATGATGGAAGGACGTTCACAAAAACTAAAATTACTTGAGCAGTATTTGAGTGTTAACAATAAGATAAAAACCAGTAATCTATCAGTTGCAATTAGAAAACAGGTATTGAAGAACAGACAGGTTTTCAGGAAAATGGAAATAAATGGAGATAAATAGAAAAGTGTGGAGCTGCATGCAAATGGAAGCATGAAACGTACAGAAATAAGTGAATATATATAGAGTACAAAAGATTTTAAAATACAGGAGAAGATTGACTGGGATAATTCTAGAACCACAATGTTAGACCAGATTTAGATATTGATGGATTTTCCTTTTTATTACTGGAAACAGACATAGTACTAAAAATGTAATTTTTATAAATACAGATTAAGTAAGAAATAGTATTAATAATTTTGAAAAGCAGTTTATCCTATAGGTAAGGGAATTCTCCAAATACTGTATTTAATTTGGTTTTAGTAAAAAAAGAGGATATTGTAAAATTGCTCATAGAAGACAAAATATCCTAGAGGTCTGTGAGTTGATTTATATAAAAGGGCAGACATAGCAGGTGTAAGGATGCAGCTACAGTTCTTTATTTTAAAAGGGTAAATTTTCATAAATTATATGTTTTAATAAATAGCATGTGCATAATGAAGACTGACCTATCATAGCTAGCCTATTGTCTTTCTTTGATAACAAACTGGTGGGTTTGGGGGGTTTGGGTTAGTTTTTTTTTGGGGGGGGGGTCCTGTGGTTAAACAAAATTCAGTGGGTTTAATCTATTTGAACTTATGCATGTGATATATACCTGCACTACGAATTACATACAGTAGAAATAATAGGGATGAGTATCATAATTGTAGGTAGGAAAAGAGTTGGTTAGAAGAGAAGTGATAATTTTTACTGTAAGACAAGCAAATATAGGGATAGAGAAATATTAACAGTGAAATTCATCAAGGATAGGTTTAAAATAATTTTTACAATCTTTATTAGTATTTCTGTTAATTAACCTTGCAAAGAAAAGCAGGGATATACTAACAAATTTTTCTGATGACACAAGATCGAAGCAATTTAAAATACAAAGGAGAATAAGAGTATTATGGAGAAAGAATTGCTTTACTTTGTAGTAAATTAAGTTATATAAATGGGATCTAAGACAGTACTAAAAAGATCAAGATCTTGTGTCAATGAGTTAATCAATACATTTTTTTCCTGTTTATTGAGGAGGACAAGGAGATATCTGAAAATATGGAAAGACAAGATTATGCATTATCATAATGTTTGATCTTTTGCATGTGGCATGAGGAAACTTTGCACGTACTTCAGTCACATCCAAGTACAGACTTCTAGTAATTCCTAATACGAGCCACTAGTAATCAGCAGCCATTTTTCTTTCTCAGCCCAGACTGACGTATGGAATAATGTGTTTCTCCTCACAGCAAGGATTATTAGCTCAGGAAGTATGCCCCACTAGGCATAGACATACTTTTCTTGTTGTTGCTGTTTAAAGCTAGCTTGTATCTAGTAGGGCACAATGATACACAGTGGGTTTTTTTACATCTGCCTTCAAAAGATTGTGGGTTTTGGGTCATTTATGGCATAACTAAAAATCATCAATTTAATGTGGTCATAAAAAGATATATGTAGTTCATGGTGCATCAGTCAGCATTTTCAATAGAAGTGAGAAAATGTGAATGGCATTACAAAAGGCATTCAATAAAATTTTACATAAAATTTTGCATCAACCACATTAAAGGTAGAGGAAGTCAAAGTGGAACAAGGCTTAGATGATTATCATGGAAATGGGGAAGCTGTACTGAAACCTATAGCAGATTTGGGGGCTTCTCACTTCTCGCTATGGCTTATACCATACTAAAGACATAGGAGTGAGTGATTTCAGGTACTGTAAGTTTTGTACTTCCTATTTAAAACTGACCCTCATAGAGAGATGCAAAGACTTCTCATATCAACAATGCTCAATATTCATAAATTATGAAAATGATGGGGGTTTAAAGGCCAAGTTAACATATTCAAATAAATAGAAATGGATGTTGAAAAGTGACGGTTATTTTCCAGGGGAAAATTTCAAAGGATGTTATAAATTAAAAAAAAAATTGTGAAAAATGTTTTTTAAACAAAAAGATGGTTTCCTTTTTCAGTTAACATGTTTTACTTTAGTTGCAGAAGTTTAATCAAATAAAACTTTTGAGATTTGAAATGAATAGTAATTTCTCCTCTGTAAGCATCTACAACAAGCAAAAATGTATCCTGTCTCTTGCAGACCAAGAAAATCAGGGAACTGGCTTTGCAATGGAAGATAAAGCTGAAGCACAGCATCAATTGATTCAAAAAGCGGAAAATTCAGTGTCTCTTTTAGAAGGGAAGAGGTGCAGTAGCAAAGGATGCTAAGACTGGTGTTTGTGCTTGCCTGTAGATACAGACAGCAGGAGAGTTCTCTCTGCTGAGGTGATGAATAATTAAAACATGCTTAGAACCTAGCATATAGAGTGGTAGGAGGCTATCAGACTAGCTGTTGGAGGCAACAAAAATGGCATCCTCTTGGCTATTAATGTGGAGGCATGAGTAATGTTGGCTTTTAGTACAAGAGAGCTGAGAGCACCTAAGCTGAGGATTTTATTTTCTGACAGTTATTACAATAGGCAAAGCTATGCAGGTAGAGTGACATTATGGTAGTTAGCAAGTTGTTTCCTTCCCATCATCACAGTGATTCAGAATAACTGATGCTAGCTTGAGACAGAGAGAGAGAATAGATTATATCTTGCTGTTTCTTTCAGCCCCCTTTTTATTATAATCTTATCATCTGAGATTTTTCCAGTGAGAATTAAGAAGATAAGATGATAGAAGATAATTTTTTCTATGTTTATATCCATTCTGATGCATGAGGCACATTAAATCTTGGTTAAATGTATTTATTTATTTTTCAGTTAACACACAGGGAGTTGTAACTATTAAGCAGAATCAATAGGCAAATGTGAGATAGGTGCATATAGTTGGCTTAATCCTCTGATGAACCAGCAACATAATGTCCTGCTGAGCTCTGAAGAATAAAACTGACAGTGTTCAGCTAACATTATATGAAACACAAGTAAGGAAGACATTGAACTATCATTTAACTTTGTCAGTTAACAAATTAGAGAAGTATAAAATTATATTAAACAGGACATTGGAGCATAAAACAAGATATGTAAGTGCTTCCAGGAAACCTTTAAAATTCAGTCCTATTAAAACTGAATGTAGCTTGTGTAGATATTCTGGAGAACTCCTTTTTCTCAGTTTTCTGGCTGCAAAGTGGTCAGATCATGGTTAAACAGATGGACTTTAAAGCTGAGAGAGATTATGACAATCATTTAGCCTGTAGTCATTCCATTATTGTATTACTGGAAGAATGGTAGTTCCCTGACCTTTATATAGTTTTCAAGGATTTTCACAACATAAAGGTGTAATTTTACAAATATGGGTGTTATTTAACAGCTTCCAGGTGGAAATATAAATCTGCACTGTTTATGAATAAGAAGCCAAAGAGAGCCTCAGTAACATGGAAATGAATACTGATAAAGAAATGTGAACTTTTGAGAAACAATTCCTACCAAATTCAGTTGAGTCTGACTCATTGAAACTGCCTCATTAACATCCCTTCAGTATTATGTTTTATTTCTTGTTCTCTCCTAATAAAAACTAAAAGGATATTCTTCCTTTCCAATGCAATGGAAAATGACATTTCTGAGAGCTTTGCTAGGGAAATTGCAACAAATAGAATTAAAAAATGCAATTATTTCCACAATGCAAAACTATGTGATATGTGTTATTTCAGTCATTGCTTTAGCAATAACTTTATAAGTTATATCTCATTTTGTTTATGTTGTTTCTTATTAAAAAGTGTCTGAAACTGTGAGGAAGAGTGGGATTCATCTCACTTAACTTTTGCCATGCATAAGTGTAATCTAATTAACTACAGCTTCATTTAGTTGTATACACATAGGAATCTATCTGATTCCCCATTGCCTATCTGGAAATACCTGTCTTCTATTTTGTAACTTATAGTCCCATGAAGACATCACAGTTGAGCCAAATTTCAGCTCCTATAGCTATCTGTTTATCTCAGCTTCTACATGAGACTGATGTAGGAAACAGTCTCAAAAGCCTTCCTGAAGTTAAGATAGGCCTTCTGCTGTCTCTTTCTTCTTGTATTCCATCATTTAATAGTAGAAGGTACTCAGTCCGGTCAAGCAAAATTGGCCTTGGTAAATTTTATTACCTACCTGTCCATCATGTATTTGGGAATGGATTCTAAGAGGACATGCTTCATGATCTTTCTAAGGACTGCGGTGAGGTTGAACAGGTCTTAGGTTCTTGGGTCCTCCTTCTTTAAAATAAATACAGTACAATTAATTTTCTGAGTTGTTGGCAACAACTCCTGAATAGTGCGATTTTAATAAAGGAATGACAGCAGTAGACCAGTTTCATCAGCTAGTTCTTTCAACACCCTCAGGTGAATTAAATGATCAAACACTCACAAAAAATAAAATCTTTAGAGGTGATGTACAGACCTTTTAAATTCCACATCTGCTTTCTGTTCCTTTCTTGTATGCTTCTTCTGGGTTTGGTTGGGATAGAGTTAATTTTCACAGGAAACTCGGAGGGGACACAGACAGGACAGCTGACCTGAACTAGCCAAGGTGATATTCCATACCATGTGACATCATGCTCAGTACATAACTGGGGAGCAGGCTGAGGGGTGGAGGTGGTATGACAGCAGGGGAGGTGGTGGAGCATCAGGTTCCAGGTGGTGAGCAATTGCATTGTGCATCACTCATTTTGTATATTCTTTCATTAGTACTATTGTTATTATTGTAACTTCTATCCTTCCAGTACCAGTAAACTGTCCTTATCTCAGCCCATGAGGTTCTACCTTCTTTTTTTCTTATTTCTGATTCTCCTCCCCATCCCACCAGAGGGGGCAGGAAGCAGGGGAGGACAGAGTGAACACCATCCTGGTGCTTTGGTGCTGGCTGGACTTAAAGCACAACAATGCTTCCTTTTTATATTTGAGTTCCCTAAAAAGTTTTTTGCTTAGTCAAATAGGATTTCTGCCAAAATTTCCAGACTTCTTGAGTCCAAACTCTTTGTCAGGTGATCAAAACCTGCCTTCTGACCACAGAATCTTCTGATCATCATCTAGGGATACAGAAAATATGTCTCTGGCTTCATGCTGGAGCTCTTCATAGCCAGGGAGCTGTTTTACACAGAATGCAACTCTCTACTCTTGTCTTCTTATCCTTCTTAAGAATCTACACTCATTCATGTGTTCCTGTTTTGCTATCACACCATCTCTGTGATTCTGATCATCACATAACCTTGTCTCAGTACAAGAATTTCCAACTCTTCCTGTTTATTTCACTAAATACTATGTGTTAATGTACAGACACTTGAGAAAATCTTCCGAATGTCTTCTCTTCTGAGAGGGAATGTGAGTCTCGCTTATTCCATGAGAACCTCCTCTTCTGTGGCTTTTCTTTAATTACTTCTGGACCTAGGTGCCCATCATCCCGCCAACTCATGTTAAAGCCCTTCTTACTAGGTTAATAAGTTTGCTATTCCCTGTCATTATCAGGTGTATTTTCATTTCTTGCCAGTAGTCTTCCTCCTTCATCAAATTATGCACCATTATTGAATAGGCCAAATTGTGTTCACTGACACCAGATATGCAGCCAGATGTTGGTTTACTGCATATGAATGCTCTTACCATAGCCTTCTCCCTTGACTGAAAATACTGTAGAAAAAAAACCAACCTGTCCCTTGAGTGTTCCTCCTTCTCAGTTTCAAGAGTCCTGAATCTGTTTTCTCATCAGTTACAAGTCAAGAGCAAGCTTTTCTCTTGCTCTCAAAGTAACAGTCTTCCAGCTGCCACCCACCTAAGAGCTTTTGTTATCTTCCTGGTTTTGGGTTGTCTTAGCCATACCTTCCTTCCCACTATTACAGGGCTCAGGCCATAGCCTCTGCTAAGTCTTTTGGGGGATGCTGTTTATCTTCTGTTCACATCCTGGGCTCAACAAAGCTTGCTCACCTCTTCTTGTGCCTCTTCCATCTGGCACTGCGTCATCTGTATCAGAGCACACATTCTAGATGGGAGACCCCCTGTGCTGTTCCTTGCCCCACCCCAGGGAGAAACACCAGGCACACTCTGTATCTGAAGACATGGTCAAAGACACTCAGACTCAGGAGGAGGACTTTGTCCTCCTTTTTTTCTACACTTTTTCTCATGTATTGAAGTGATATGCACTGAGCCAAGAAAACCAAAAAACTCTGGTTTGACCTGACAATACCTTGAAAATGATATTAAAATTATATTAAATTCTCTTGCAAACTCATACCAGCCAATGTAAAATCTCTCTTAGTATCCTGCATGTTAAAATTAAAAGTGAAATGAGCTTATTTTACTTTGGTTCTTTAAATAACAAGAAAAAAAGGTATTTTAATTGTATATATGGTATTTTATTTCTCTTTCATATAATCAAATTTCTATTACTCTACTGTCTGCAACAACTGTGAATTAAAACTATGCAAAAATCAAAACAGAAACTATACTTTTATACACTTACATATACTTTGAATAGCCTGTGCTGGAATCATGAACAACACTTCAAAAGCTTTTTACAATTTTGAGAAGCAGAGAATTTTTTCTAAATAAAAAAAAGGATTTTGTAATGCGTTTGAAAAACTAACTGAGAATTGATCACTGAAGCATGTAAAGCTGCCAGCATTCCCCAACAGATCTTTATTTAAAAAGAAAAGTCTCTGTAGCTCTGAGAAAACCCTTACCTTTGTGAAAGATCCATGTAATACACACAAAAAAATCCCACTGTACTAGACATGCTTCTCCCTTATGTGCACTGTGTGCCTCTCAGTTGTAAACCTACAGGCTCTACGTCCTTAGCAGAAAGAAAAAAAAAACTCATTTGGAAATAATTATAATGGAGTATACTTGTTTGCAGAAAAGTGAAGGAATAGGCTAGATAGTTTTAAGGAAGGACACTGGCAAAATGAGGGGAAAAACTGGAAAAATAGGATGATCATCAGCTTGTACTAAAAGACAAATGCCTTTTTTATTTCCCTCTTCTCCTCCAATTAAGTGTGACTCAGAAGTCAATATGTGACCCTTAATCATGGCATTAGTGTCATTTCATCATTCAGTTCATTCTCAGCATAGTCCACAACCATCTTATAACTGAAAAATTACTGATTAGGTATGGGAGAAATCATTTGCTGGATATGAGGGAATACATGCAGCAATTCGGATATCTTATATACTTTCAGTTCAATGAGAGAAAAGCATCTCAGCTACCACTGCAGATAGATTATTCTCCCACTTTCTCACCTTTGTTCTTTCCTTCTATCTATTCTTTTTTTTTCAAACTTCATTTTTTTAAAATTTTGTTTGCATATTTGCAATGCACAAATTTATCAAACTTTTATAAAGGCTTCAGTCAAAATATTCTCATAGATATTTCAACATTGGCCACGGGCTAATGCATGTTCTACTCATGAACACCGTGTGTTTTCTCTGCTTGTAAAGATTTTAAATATCTCCAGTCTTCTCCACCTTCATTTTTCTCAATAATTAACAATAAAATAATGTATCTAAACATGTGACAACCTTTTGCTTTATTTATTTTATTTTTATTTATTTTATTTTACCTTTTTTTTTTTACACTGGTGATATTTACCACCTTTCTTGAAAAGTAGACCTGATTTGAATTTCAATTCCTACTTACTTATTCTGGTTTCCACTGGATTCCCATTAAAACTTGCCACAAAGAAATAATGTCAATCAGCAATACTGAAGGTAGATTTACAAAATTCTCAAAATGGCATACAGTTAATTTATGCTAAACAGAAATGAATACTGACTACCTAGATGTAATGGCAAAAGGAGGAACAGATTTAACTGCCTGATTTATTTTCACGATCAGCCTGATTTGACTATATTAAGTTAAGCCAAGGGTCAGATTAATTCTAACTTACAATTTGAGGTCATTTGCTTTTAATGTTGAGAAGGATAGATCTGATTTCCTAACTTTGAATGTGTTGGAAGCCTAGGAACTAAAAGTGCTTTCCAAATTCCTCTTGGGGTGACAGGCAACCCCCCCCCCCCCCAAAAAAAAATTAGTTACTTTTTAAATGCCTGATAATTGGGACATACATAAAATTGCAATTGTTCTAACACAGCCAAAGGCCAAATTTGTTCCCGAGCTTTAGCCTAAGGCTTTATTTTCATCAGTCTAATTTAAATATTTTAATTAATATTTTAATTGTTAGCAGTTTGCTTATTTGCATGGGGTCATGGAGAGAACATATATCTGATTTATAAATTATAGTGCACTACAGAAACCAATCCTTCCAATACTGAAGGACTGAAATTAATATTGTAACTGTGGTGAGATTCTAATAAAATCACTTCTGCAAGGACAGTTTCCATTGTACCAGGACTTTCCCTAATTTTTATGTGTATACCTATATGTAGATATATATATAAATGTCCACACACACATACAGTGAAATGATAAATACATTTTCATTAGCTATCCAGACAAATAACCATTTAGTTTTTCCTCTAGTTTTCATCAAATTATTATACTTCATACTGACATTATATTTTTTTTAAGCAATCAAAATGTGAAGATGCTGTCTAGCCAAAAACATATAACAAGGATTAAACAAGAATCAAGAACAAATGGTTATTCTGTCCTCTTTTCTTCAGTTTTATTATGGAGCCTGATCAGCACAATCAGAAAGTAGTTATTTATTTGTAACCATTTAGTATACCAGTGCAGCTGATTAACTTTGCAGTCTTTGCTAACTATTCACAGGTTTACATAACAATTAGGAACAATAAGAAGGTGTATTATATCTATGAAAATAATCACTGGCTGGATATTTTAAAAATATTTATACTGTAAATATGCAAAACTCCTTATTCTGATTATCTGTAACACCTTCTCTTACAAGTTCTTCTACTGAAATTTTCCAAGCTGTTTGTTAATAAAAAAAGATACCAGCTTTGTTTTTCAGTCTCTTAAGCTCAAAATAAAAAATTGTGAAGCCCTAAAGAGAATTAGAAAAACATGGCACAGGGGAAATAAAATTGTGAAATTGTGGAAAAAACAATATAAAAACCATGGAAAACCCTTTCTCCTCATTCCTTTTCTTCATCCAAATCTGTTACCTCTGTTAGACCAGACATGAATATTTTCCTTACTTGCTACCACTTCTAACGAGAAAGGATACATGGAGTAATTCTGATAAGAGTAACTTTGCTCGATGTCTTAGATGGAAGGGGTTGAAGTAAGAGAGAGAACAAAGAATGGAAAGAAACACAACACAAAGGATGTAAGGAGAAAAGAGGAAAGGAAAAGTTTACTAAAGGTGCAATCATTTAACTTTAATCATGTCAGCTAGGTCAGATCCTGTGCCTGATAATTGGGGATAAAAAATTTAATTGACTTAATTGTGAAGGAGTAGAGCCATAAATGTTAAAGTCAGAAGGAATTCACCTAGTATATCACATAGCAAGCCCACAAATTCTGTGGTGTGAGACCATTCCTTGAGAAACAAACAACACAGAGGAATGAAGAAAGATAGTGTGTGGGGTTGACCTTGGCTGGCTGCCAGGTGCCCACCAAGCAGGTCTATCACTCCCCCTCCTCACCGTGATGGGGGAGAACAGGTTAAAAACTTGTGGGTTAGGGTAAAGACAGTTTAATGAACAAAAGAAAAGACCTTGTGGAAGTAAAGCAAAGCAAAAAGATTTATTCTCTACATCCCATCAGCAGGCGATGTCCAGACACTTCCTAGGAAGTAGAGCCTCAATACATGTAGCTTTTGCTTCGGAAGTCAAACGCCTTAATAATGAATGTCACCCCTCCTTCTCCTTTCTCTTATCTTTTATTTCTGAGCACAATGTCATAAGATAGTGGTGGACTTGGTAGTGTCAGGTTTATGGTTAGACTCAATGTTCTTAAGGGTCTTTTCCAACCTAAATGATTCTATGATATGGAATATCCCTTTGGTCAGTTTGGGTCAGCTGTCCCAGCTACGTCCTGTCCTAACCTTTTGCCCACTCCCAGCCTACTTGCTTTGGGGGTGGGTGGGGAGGAGGTGGGTTGGAGAGACAGCCTTGATGCTGTGCAGGCACTGCTCAGCAATAGCCACAACATTGGTGTGTTATCAACATTGTTCTAGCTACGAGTACGAAACACAGCGCTGCAAGGGCTGCTATGGGGAAAGTTAACTCCATCACAGCCAGACCCAGTACAGATAGTTTGGTACTTTCAGCAGGCTAGAAGGATTCCTGATAATATAAAAGCACATTCCTTAATTTGGCCATAACAGCTGCTTCTGGGTACTTTAAGGAATAGTATCTTTCACTCTGCTTTAAATTGTGCCATCTGTGTGCTACATATTTGCTCCTCACATGTTGTTCCATACTAAGCATATATCGTATGGAAAGTCTGAGAATGTATCTCATAGGCAGAATGGATTTTTGTACAGCAGGGTACAGGATGATTATATAACTCCAACCATTTCTTCTCCAAGATGAAGTTATTGAAGCAGGATAAGAAGTCAAGCTGTTTAAAAGCTCAATTTTAAATTAATTTCTTTTAACTTTGGTTTTAATTCTGGGTCAGATAAAACCAAACTTTAAAAAAAAAAAAAAAAGAGTACATTTTATTTTAGAAAAACAAGCCTGCAGTGGTTTCTCCAATATGAAAGCAGTCCTAAGGACTTTCAGCCACTTCATGATATTGATGCCATTAACAATTTCATTCAGCAAATAATCTATAGCATCAGTGAAACCAAAAAGTATACCAATTTTTTTCAACAGCTTCTTGCATCCATATCTGCTGCTTCTCATTAGACCCTTGGTCACACGACTCCAAGCCTTGTTAGATTCAGAGCTTTCAAATATTTAGCTCTATAGACATCCCAGGGTTGTTGGCTCTGAAATCATCTCTTTAGTGGTAATAGAGTCTGAGGTAATCTGCTGAGATACATCTGGAAAGTCTGGACAGTACAAGTATGAACTTTCAGATTCAGGTGAGAAATATGTTATTCCTAAAGTCTGAGCCAGGTCAGCATTAGTTCAAGGAAGGCTTCATGGAGAATCTTCACAGGAATTGGTGAAAATTTTTTAGGGAAAAAAAAATTATAGTTTCAACAAATGGTTGCAAGATTGTGTAGGAAATTTCTGAGCTGTTTCAGTACAGGGACAGTTCCTAGTCTTAAAAGATTTAGCACAGAATCCAGTATATCTCTTGGTGGCAGGTTCCACTGGTTGATTGCTTTCATTGTCATGGGTGGATTTTTACAGTGTTATATCTTTTGTATATTATTTGAAAGTGTGCCTCAAAATATAGAATTTGTAAATTCTGTCTGTGAATTAGCTAATGAGTGTTTCTCTGCCAATAAAATCTTCTTGAGTGTTTATTTTCCATTAATATTTTGGCCTTATTGGTTATCAGTTTTGAGGTATGAGAGGAAAAGAGTTCAAGTCATCATATTCCAAGCAACCTCAAATTTAAAAGTTTTGCATACTGTAGTCTAGAGGAATAAGAAATTCTATAGGTAAATCTTTTAGTGCTAATCCAGAGAAGTGACTTCTCTTTTGAAATCATTTTTCAAAAGAGGTATCTCTGGGGATGTGGAAACAAAAAAACCCAATTACTATTATTAACCAGGACTATTTTGCAGCTAAATAAGTAGGGGGAGGGAGATGTTCAAAAAGGGAAGCTATACATATTAACAAAGAATTAAGTTTCAATCTCTTTGAATACTTTCCTGTGGACAGCTCTTGAAAGATTGTAATTATGACATTGGATTTAATTTTGAAAAGTACAAAGTGTCTTACTATTCTTATGAGTTGTGATTCCTGCCTCATATTACCATCAATAATGTATTTCAGTATTTCTCTTTCATAATCAGAACATCTTTATCTATTACAGACGTGTTCATGTAAGATAAGTATCTTGAAAGTTTGTATCCTTGAAATAAATCAGTGTCAGGCACACTGTCTTGTTCTTTGGGGAGACATGTCTGTTCATTGTCTAACTCCTGATCAAATTGTCCTATCTTTGCAAACTGTCATTCGCAGTAGATTTACAACTTGCAGCTAAAGACTTCTGTTAGATGTTTTCTACAAAGTAAACAGAAAATCTCATATGCATTCTCTGAACTTTATCTTAGCAGGAAAAAAATACCAGAAGATAAAGCTGGATAGGGAGTGATTACAGCTAAACCTGTAAAAGTGCATGCAGACATGTCAAAGTCTAAACTTGCCTTAATGTGATAGAAATCAGCAACTGCTGGAACAATCACCCGAACATTAATTTATCAGACTTAATCATTTCCAGGAGGAAATATAAACAAGTGTTATTTATATAACTTAAGTTTATAACAACTTACATTATGAAAATGAATTATACTTTCTTAAAAATAACTGTTTTTCCCATGGATAATAAAGTCCCCACCTTGTATGTTTTACCTTCTGGGTTCTTACAATAATCGAGAAAAAGACCAAACCAAGTCAATGGAGTCTTGCGAATAAAGAACAACTTTCCTTCTGGATCGGGTCACTACTGTGTTCTGTATATTATTCTCACTGGTGAATTAATAAACTTAATTAAAATAAAAAATCACAAAAGTAGTTGCATAGATGTGTTCTGAATAATATTTTACCCTGAAAAATCTAAAGCTGAAAAATTTTTCTAGGCACATCTACCTCTGCCTTATGCTTTTAGAAGTGTTATTATAAATGTATGTTTTATATTAACTGGGGGCAAGGGGAAGTCAAAACACTAAACTCCTGAAGAGCACAGACAATTTAGAAGACAGCTTGATTTAAAACATATAAATCTCTGTTCCAAAGTGAAAATGAAAGCTCATAGACTTTTTCTCTCTCTAAGTGATAATTAGCACTTGCAAGCCTTACCATTTAAAGCAAATTGTAAATTTAAATTGTACATGTACTGAACTGAATCCTTCTGGAAATACTGTAGATGACAGGAAATAACTTGACTGTGTCTTGTTTATGAGTTTTTCACCAAGAAAAAAAAAAAGGAAGAATAGCTCCAAAAAAAAATAGAGGCAGTTTCCAGATATTATCAGATACATAAAATATTTCTCTTTATTAAATGGATCTGTCTTGATTTGTGAGAATATTTCAGAAAAAAAGTTTTGAATTGCAGCTCTGATTTCGTGTAGTTAGTAAACCTGAGTGCTGTAAGGTCATTTCTGAAACATTAATTGTACTACACTTAAATTTCCATTGATGAATTTGTTATTATGGATTAAGAATACAGGCATGAATTCCTTCCTTTCTGTTTGATTTATACACATGCATAGGGATAACTTAATTCACAAGAGATGTACGAGTAATTTATTTCCAAATACTGAACTAAAACTGGCCAGTAATTTCTTTGACTTTTGATGTGATGCTCTTGCTAAGGCATGAATGACATTGAGCGATAGTGGAGAGTTATCATTTTGGTGTTTATCTTTGGCTCAGAGCACTTAGATATTTATTTTCTTTGCAAGGCCAAACTGCTTCTCCTTTTACACATATGCAGAAGCAGATCAGGTATTAAATAGAAACCAAATGAGCAATAGTCATTGTTGACTTCTTTTACTTAAATTGGATAGTTATTGTGCTGCAATCAAAAAAGAGGACTAAAAATATTGTAGTGTTATGAGGTACTTTGAACAACTTAATGTTCTTCTTACCCTTTCCACTTTATATAATCAACGTGTTTCAATCTGTGCAGAATTCAATTTTCTTTTCTTTCTTGTTTAGAAACAAAGGACTGCAAACTGAACACTTTCTGATTGTATTCAATATATTGAAATAAAATAAGTGATACTACTTGTGTTTCATGTACTGTGAAAAAAAAAAGTTTCTATGTTCCTTGCTCAGCCAAAACCCAGTGATTTATGAGAGGCTTTGTGAACATTCAAAAAGATGTCTTAAAAAGGAGCAGATAATCCATATCTGGATAAAGAATTCAGTGATTCAAAGTCAACCAGAATAAAAATGTCTGAACATTCTTTGATCGGACTCCCAACCCTGAACTGAATCCAAACTTGGTATTAACTGAAAAATCTGGCCAAGGAAATTTGACTGAAGTGAACAAGAAATATTCTTACATATTACTTAAGGAGTTGTATTTAACAGGGATCATAATTATAGAATCATAGAACCATAGAACTGTAGAATCATAGAGTGATAGCTTCATAGAATCATGGAACAGTTTGTGTTGGAAGGAAATTTTGAAGATCACCTAGTCTACCCGCTCCCCCGCCTTAGACAGGGAAAGATTGCAATACATCAGGTTGCTCAAAACCCCGTCCAGCCTGACCTTGAACACTTCCAGAGATGGGGCATTCACAACTTCTCTGGGAAACTTGGTCCAGTGTCTCACCACCATCATTGTAAAAAAATTTCTTCTTATGTCCAATCTAAATCTACTCTTTTTCAGGTTAAACCCGTTATCCCTGTGACTACAGCCCTTGTTAAAAAGTCTTTTTCCATCTTTCTTAAAAGCCCCCTTTCAAAAATGAATGGTGTCATGGTTTAAACCAAGCCAGCAACTAAGCCCCACAGAGCCACTCGCTCACTCCCCCTCCAGGTGGGATGGGGGAGAGGGTAAAAGTGAAAAAACTCATGGGCTGAGATAAAGACAGTTTAATAGGTAAAGCAAAAGCCATGCACACAAACAAAGCAAAACAGGGAATTCATTCACCACGTCCCATGGGCAGGCAGGTGTTCAGCCATCTCCAGGAAAGCAGGGCTCCAGCCCGCCTAACAGTTACTTGGGAAGACAAATGCCATCACTCCAAATGTGTCCCCCCCTTCCTCCTTCTTCCCCCAGTTTTATATACTGAGCATGATGTCATATGGTCTGGGATATCCCTTGGGTCAGTTGGGGTCAGCTGTCCCAGCTGTGTCCCCTCCCAACTACTTGTGCCCCCCCATCCTGCTCGCTGGTGGAGTGGGGGGAGAAGCAGAGAAGGTCTTGGCTCTGGGTAAGCACTGCTCAGCAGTAACGAAAACATCCCTGTGTTATCAACACTGTTTTCAGCAAAAATCCAAAACATAGCCCCATATAAGGTACTATGAAGAAAATTCACTCTATCCCAGCCAAAACCAGAACATCCAAGACAGCTAATACTAGGCGAGTTTAATTCAATGCAGAGAAATGTTCCAAGGGCCCTGCACCAGGAAGCAGGAAACTTAAAAGCCCTGAAACAACCACTGTCAAGATTCCCAGAATTACAAGTGTATCAGAAATCTTCAAAACTTTGAACTAGGTTTCTCATGAGCTAAATCTCTCAGAACTCTCACTATGGCAAAACTAGAGACAAAATTCAGGAATTCAGAAGGTTTAAAAAGACCCTTTTTGTAGTTCAGCAGTTGTTCATGTTTTAACCAAAAATGCTAAAACTGTCATTGGAAACCCTTATTCTGTAGTTTCCTAACTTCCTCCTTTCCCTTGTGTTATTTTTTGGTTTTTTTTTTTTTTTTTGGTAGTATTATGCTTTGGTCACTGACTAAACTTGAACTATTTTAATATTATTTAGAAGTGTGGATGGCTAGCAATCCTGAAAACCATGAATATGTTTTCTGTGGTCCACACCACAGAATCATATAATTGCAGACTGGCTAAGGTTGGAAGGGACCTCTGGAAATCTAGTCCAATCCACTGCTCAGAGTGGAATCAGGGTAGGTTGCCCATGACCATGTGCAGTCAGATTTTAAATATCTACAAGGATGAAGACTCCACAACTTCTCTGGGAAACCTGCTCCAGCGTTTGACCACCCACATCATAAAACCCAAACTGAAACCAAACCCAAAACCAACCACATTTTTTTGTGCTGTGTTAGGTGTAGGTGGCAAGGTTTTGGTCCTTATGGAGGCCGCAGGGTGGCCCCTGTGAGGAGCGGCCGGGGCTGCCCCGTGCCAGACACAGCCGGTTCCAGCCGGCTCCAACCCGCCCACCCCAGGGCACCGCTCAGCCCCACAGACAAGGCTGGGTTGCCTCGGGGAAAACAGGTTTAAAAAAGGGCAAAATGCTGCACAGGCAATGGAGAGTGAGGGGAAAATGTGAGAGAAACAGCCCTGCAGACCCCCAGGTCAGTGCAGAAGGAGGAGGAGGAGGTGCTCCAGGCGCCGGAGTAGAGATTCCCCTGCAACCCATAGAGAGGACCACACTGAAGCAGATATCCACAGTTCAGCCTGTGGAGGACCCCACAGCATAGTGGATATTTCCACTAGGTATTGCAGCCCATGGAGAGTTCACGCTGGAGCAGGTTCTCCACACTGGGTAGAGGAGTTGGAAATGAAGGATTAAAGTTGAACCTGGGAGAAAAGTGGTGGGAAGGTGTTATTTTAATTTTGTCTTTGTTTCTTACTATCTGAATCTATTTTAACTGTCAAAAAAAGAAATTAATTTTCCCCAAGGCAAGTCTGTTTTACCTGTGATGGTACTTGATAAGTGATCTTCCTGTCTCCATCACCACCCACAAGGTTTTTTTCATCTTATTTACTTCTCCTGTCCTTCTGAGGATGAGGAATGACTGAGTGGTTGGTTGGGCTCCTGGTTAGTTGGCCAAGGTCAAACCACCACATCCGTTTAAATGAATTTTCTTGGTTTTCAGTTTGTGCTCATTGCCTTTTACTCTCTCACTGAGTGCCACTGATAAGACCCTGATAAGACCTGATAAGATCAGGTATAACTGTACATCTGAGCCCTCTCTTCCTCAGCCTGAATAGTC
The DNA here is from genome assembly GCF_947461875.1 of Haliaeetus albicilla. Classification (NCBI taxonomy): domain Eukaryota; kingdom Metazoa; phylum Chordata; class Aves; order Accipitriformes; family Accipitridae; genus Haliaeetus; species Haliaeetus albicilla. Next base: position 22,530,264 of record NC_091497.1, read on the forward strand.
CCAGCTCACTCATATGTGAGATGCTCCAGTCCCTTAATCATGACCCTTCCTCAGTGTGTCCATATCTCTCTTGTATGAGGGAGCCCGGAACTGGACCCAGCACTCCAAATGTGGCCTCACCAGTTGCTGCAGGGCACATTGCTGTCTTAAAGTGGTTCAGCTGTTTCTGCAAACTACTTTCCAGCCTGTTGGCTTGCAGGCTATACTGGTGGCTGGGTTATTCCTCCCCAGGAGCAGGACTTCACATTTCCCTTTGTTGAACTTGCTGATATTCCTGTCAGGCCATGTCTCCAGCCTGTCAAGGTAACACCACAATCTGGTTTATTATCAGTTTCTCCCTATCTTTCATCATCTACAAACTTGCTAAGGGTGCATTGTCTTCCATTATGTAGGTCAGATTGTTCCATCCCATGTTAGAAAGTAAAGGCAAGCCAAATCTGGTGGAGCTCTTCTTATTGATAGGTCCAGATAGGAGCAAGGCTTAGGATTATTGTTGTTCTGAAGACAGAAATACAAACAGGACCAATCATGTTCCTCCTCTCCAGCTGACCTTACTGGAATTCACTAGTGCACATGCACTTATCCTCATGCTTGTGATCCACAAATTCATGCGCATCCATGAGTCCCAGACCAAACTTGTCCAGCGCACCACCAGATCCTGGGCTCCGTTATTTAGTCTTCAGCTTCAGCCTTGGATCTTTCCAGATTCTGGTCTCCTCCTACTGGCTAATCCATCTTGCGTTTGCTAATGAATCAGGTTCCTCCCTCTGCCTGCCCTCCACCTCCATAACAGAAAGTAAGGTCACACAGAACAGAATTTAGTAAGATACAACATGCTGTGGTAATCAGTCATGGGGATAGCCAGATTAGTGTCCTGACCATCAGCTTGTTTGTACATGACCAACCTCTTATCTCCTTTCTTCTTCACTTTCTGACTTGTTATTCCCCAATCCACTTTGATCCCTCATTTTCCCACCTTTTGTTCTTCCCCTAAACATTCCATAGTAGGTTTTTCACATGCCAATCTCCCCTTAAAACATCCCATTATACATTTTACATGATCCCAAAAGTTCTCTCAAATATCTCATAAGTCTGCTCCCTCTCTTGAGATCCATGATAATCTGGTCTGCCTTCTTCTTACTAGTTACAAAGGAGTTCCTTCAGTGGCTCATCAGTCAGTGGCCTGAGACTTGTGGTCCTTGTTATTGTCTCTATCGCCTCCTGTTCTTTTCACTTTGTGTAGTAAGGTGTTTAATTTATCACTTTTACTACCTTGTAATTAGTTGTTATGTTTAACAACCTTTAATTAGTTTTCCTCCCAAACCAGGTATGATTTGCATTCCAGATATCCACATATTCTTTACATTCCACGTATTCCTACATATGCAGTGAGGTCAAGGGAAATAAAGCACCATCTTGAGTTAAAAGTGCTGAAATTCTCAATATATTAGATGGTCTAATAAAGACTGAAGGGCAGCCAGCATATCAGCACCTTTGGTTTGTGTAAATACTGAAAACACTTTTCAGATTAATTTCACATTTCATACTCTCCAACACAATCTTTTTTGAGTGAAGACTTACTTTTAACTTTGATGGTAGGTTTTGTTTCTTTATTATTATTTTTTTCCCTAGAAAATAGAACCCTATAGATCAGCTTAGTAGAGGACCAAAAGACATATCCATCAGACACACCCCACCCTCTTCCTGCCGTCTGGAAAAAATGATTAAAAATTCTTCCTCTTCAAACAGCATCTGTGTCTTCCTCATTCTTTTATTGCCATACTCAAAAATATAAATTTGTTTCCATGCTTATCCTCCCATGACATCTCAAGATACAATAGGAAAACGTAATAGAAAGTAATCAGGACTGACAGGATGATCTCTTTTCATATAAAGTCATATCTGTATTGATCGTTTGCTAACAGGAATCTGTCCCCACTGACTTAATTGCTGTTTTGTAGATTGTTGTATCAATAAAGGGAAAAAGAAAATGTAAAGAAAGAATATAAGGGAATTACAGAAAGTTGTGGAAAATTAGAATTAAACAAAAATCATTATAATAAGATTTAGTTGAATTATAACTGAACAGGCATGAGCTCTGGGTCAATTGACACTTTAAGTGATAGAACTGGTGACTGCAAATAGTAAAAAAGAGATCTCCTGTTTCTGAAGTGTCATGATCAGGCTTTTTGAACTGATGACAAACTTAAATCTATGTCAGAATAAAGCTTACAGTTGAACAATAGTCCCTGACAGATCTTGTCTAAGATAGCAAAAATCTTTCCTGTACTCATTACTTTTTTACTTCTATCCATATTGTTTTCTATTAATTTATTTTATCTTTTTTCCTCCCATTTGGCAAGGTATGAATGACATCCAGATTTCTTCCAGGCAGCACATAAATAAGCCCACAATGTGTTAAAGTTTATAAACTCTATATATTTCTGTCTCTATTATCTGTAGTATAAGCATAAGTCTTAGGACAATAGTTTCTGAGCTAGAGTGAAATAAATTATTTATTTAAAAATATAAAATTGTGATACAATCTGAGTTTTAAAATAACAGAAATATATATCTAACATTCCTCTTTTTAATTTATGACAGTGAAAAGCAGTGATGAAAGTAAAGTACAAGTTCAAAAATGTGCTTTCAACATGTTTCTCTTCCAAATGTATAAACAAAAATAAGGAAAGTGCCAAAAACTGTCAGACAAAAAAAAAGAAAACACAGCGCTTAGGGAAATTCATTTTTGATTGAATGGGTATCAAGTTTTTAGAAAAAAATTATTTTTAAAAGTTTATTATTTCTTTATGATTTAAAAAAGATGCTAATATGATGTCTATTAAAGCATATAATTCTGCCAGCAATGACTTGTATAATTCCCATTACTACTAATAGTAGTTATGCACATAAATCTTTTCTGATCTGAAGGGAGAAAAGATCTCTAGTTTTTGAAAATGCATATTACTTAACCATTAGACTATAGCAAGTCTTCAGGAGTCATAACAGTTCATTGAGTAAATTCCTATTTAAGTATTTCATGGTGGTGAATTTTTAACTTATCAAGCAAAAAACTTCTTCTTAGTTTATACTTTTGATTTCCATTTCTCTTCTGAGCCATTACAATCATTACTAATCTGGTTCAGGTACATGATTACATAGTCATCAAGCTAAAACTTTGAATGTCATTTTTTCTAAAGCAAACGTTAAAGTTCTATTATTTCTCTGTTTAGTGAAATTCGCCAAAGTAAAAATATGCTAGGCACAAGACTAATATCTTTTAATCATTTACACCTGGCAGAAAACCTCATATAACATTGAAGTGTACTGTGAAACATCTACAGTATTTCTTCAATTTTTCCCTTGGTGTCTGATTTTGCATCTCAGTGGGGTAAAAAAAGAGGAGAAACACTTTGTACTAAGAAAATACATTGTTGGCTATGTTTTTTATTTTCTTTTTTTCATTTTACTAACCAGGTTACAGGTCAAGTATATTTTTTATTTCAAGTAACATCTTTCTAGAAATGTCAGAAAGCTTAAAGAAACTAATATCCAACATAAAAATTCAGTTCCTTTTCCTTCCTATTTTCCCTCTGTATTGGGTTTCGTGGCAAAGTTTTGGTAGCAGGGGGGCTACAGGAGTGGCTTCTGTGAGAAGCTGCTAGAAGCTTCCCCTATGTCCGACAGAACCAATACAGCCGGCTCCAAGACAGACCCGCCACTGGCCAAGGCTGAGCCCATCAGCAACAGTGGTAGCGCCTCTGGGAGAACAGAGTTAAGAAGGGAAAAAAAAGTTGCTGGGACAGAGAAACTGCAGCCGGAGAGAAGAGTGAGAACATGTGAGAGAAACAACCCTGCAGACCCCCAGGTCAGTGCAGAAGGAGGGCAGGAGGTGCTCCAGGCACCAGAGCAGAGATTCCTCTGCAGCCCGTGGGGAAGACCATGGTGAGGTAGGCTGTGTCCCTGCAGCCCAGGGAGGTCCACGGGGGAGCAGATCTGCACCTGCAAACCGGGGAGGACCCCACACTGGAGCAGGGGGATGCCCGAAGGAGGCTGTGACCCCACGGGAAGCCTGTGCTGCAGCAGGCTCCTGGCAGGACTTGTGACCCCGTGAGGGACCCACACTGGAGCAGTCTGTGCCTGAAGGACTGCAGCCCATGGAAGGGACCCACACGGGAGCCATTTGTGAAGAACTGCAGCCCGTGGGAAGGACCCACATTGGAGAAGTTCATGGAGGACTGTCTCCCGTGGGAAGGACCCCACACTGGAGCAGGGGAAGTGTGATGAGTCCTCCTCCTGAGGAAGAAAGAGCAGCAGAGACAACGTGTGATGAACTGACACCAAGCCCCATTCCCCATCTCTCTGTGCCACTTGGGGCAGGGCAGAGGTAGAGAATTAGGGAGTGAAGTTAAAGTCAGGGAGAAAGCAGGGGTGGGGGGAAGGTGTTTTAAGATTTGGTTCTATTTCTTATTAGCCTACTCTGATCTGATTGCTAATAAATTAAATAAATTTTCCGAAGTCATGTCTGTCTTGCTTGTAATTGGTGAGTGATCTCTCCTGTCCTTATCTTGACCCACAAGCCTTTCATTATATTTTCTCTCCCCTGTCCAGTTGAAGAGGGGGAGTGATAGAGCAGCTTGGTGAGCACCTGGCATCCAGCCAAGGTCAACCCACGACATCCTCTGTTCCAGAATTACAGCATTAGCTGCCACTGGAATTATTTATATGACTGCAGTTATACAAAAACTGCAAACTCAAACCTTACTACCTTTGTAAAACATACCTGTCCTATATAGATGCTTCCTGCTCAAGCAAGAATTTCTGTTTCTTAATCTTTTTACATTAGCATGTTCCTGATGCATGCTAAGAGACTTCAAAAGCTCCTTCTGTTTTGTCCTCCAGGAAATAATTGCATGAAAACAACATTAAGAGGCAAACCCTCAGATTCATCTTTTTAGCTGGTACAAACTGACATAATCTAAATGCAGAGCACTGATTTGGAAATACAGTATCTGATAATATTTTGATCCCAATTTCTGTGTCTATTTTTCTATTACAAAAACCTCCTATGTGGAGCAGACACAATAGGGATTTACAATCCTTTCTTCATAGAATCATAGAATAGTTTGGGTTGGAAGGGACTTTTAAGGGTCCTCTAGCCCAACCTCTCTGCCATGATCAGGGACATCTTCAACTAGATCAGGTTGCTCAGAGCCTTGTCCAAAATGACCTTGAATGTTTCCAGGGATGGGGCATCTACCACCTCTCGGGGCAACCTGTCCCAGTGTTTCACCACCCTCATCATGAAAAATTTCTTCCTTACATCTAGTCTGAATCTACCTTCTTTTAGTTTAAAACCATTACCTCCTGTCCTACTGCAACAGGCCCTATTAAAATGTTTGTCCCCATCTTTCTTATAAGCCCCCTTCTAAATACTGAAAGGTCACAATAACATGTCCCTGGAGCCTTCTCTTCTCCAGGCTGAACAACCCCAACTGTCTCAGCCTTTTTTCATAGGAGAGATGTTCCATCCCTCTGATCATTTTTGTGGCCCTCATCTGGACTCGCTCCAACAGGTCCATGTCTCTCCTGTACTGAGGACCTGTCGTGGTTTAACCCCAGCCAGCAACTAAGCACCACACAGCTGCTCACTCGCTTCCTCCCCTCCCCCAGTGGGATGGGGGAGAAAATCGGGAAAAGAAGTAAAACTCATGAGTTGAGATAAGAATGGTTTAATAGACCAGAAAAGAAGAAACTAATAATGATAATGATAACACTAATAAAGTGACAACAGTAATAATAAAAGGATTGGAATGTAAAAATGATGTACAGTGCAATTGCTCACCACCCGCCAATCGACACCCAGTTAGTCCCTGAGCGGCAATCCCCCACCCCCACTCCCCCCAGTTCCTATACTAGATGTGTTGTCACACAGTATGGAATACCCCATTGGCCAGTTTGGGTCAGCTGTCCTGGCTGTGTCCTGTGCCAACTTCTTGTGCCCCTCCAGCTTTCTCGCCGGCTGGGCATGAGAAGCTGAAAAATCCTTGACTTTAGACTAAACACTACTTAGCAACAACTGAAAACATCAGTGTTATCAACATTCTTCTCGTACCTAACTAAAAAACACAGCGCCGTACCAGCTACTAGGAAGAAAATTAACTCTATCGCAGCTGAAACCAGGACAGGACCCCAGAGCTGGATGCAGTACTGCAGGTGGGGTCTCACCAGAGCAGAGTAGAGGGGTAGAATCACCTCCCTTGACCTGCTGGTTATGCTTCTTTTGATGCAGCTCAGGATACGGTTGGCCTTCTGGGCTGCAAGCACACATTGCTGGCTCACGTCCGACTTTTCCGCCACCAGTACGCCCAAGTCCTTCTCTGCAGGGCTGCTCTCAATCCCTTCATCCCCCAGCCTGTATTGATACTGGGGGTTGTCTGGTATCAATGAGTGATATTCCACTGATACATGATCTCTTCCAGTAAGCAGCAGAAAAGGCTTACAAAGAGAGCAGCTGAGGAGTTTCTGAGCTAGGTTTGTTCTCCCATAGAAAAAGGCCATAGCTTTGGCTGCCTGAAAATTTAAGTCTCATTCCTAAGTTTGTTATTTCCAGGTGTTTCAAAGATTTCAAGAACCCATTAGAACCTAAGGAAATACATAAGCTGTTCAAAGCACAGGGCCTTGAGTCGCAGTTCTCCTGAGACTGAGTTGATCCATCTGAAGACAGACTGTAATAATTGACATGTTTGGGGCTATCACATCTCTTCTCCTCCAGAGAGCTCAGAATATCCATCTCACACTAAATGGAGTAAGGGGACATTTTAGTGGTGGAAAGTATAGTGGTGCCGTCACAGCTGCATTCAGAATTAACAGCCACTTCTCAATGGCAGATAACCAGACTAATGAAACACAACCAATGAAACATTAGATCAAATGCAAAGAAACAATTCCCTTTAATGATAATAAGATAATATTTTTGTGTAGTGTTATACACACTTTAAAGACAGCTCCACTACTCTATCAGTTAAGTTAACTTCATTAGGCTTTTTACACATTTATAACACCAAATATTGTTGATCAATCTAGCTCTGTGTTCTCTGGTATTACCTTGTTCCTGTACTTTCAAGGCTCCTACTATCTTGCATTCCTGGGGACACAAGCTACAGTCTTGTGCCTGTTCACTTATACGTTCTTATTCTAACGTCATTGGTAGTTTGGTATACAAAACAAAAGTATTTTAAAGCAGAGAGATAAAGTGAGCCCACAAACAATAATTTCTCAGCAACTTGTTAATATCTAATTACAGCAATGTTATTAGTATGGGTTAGACTTCTTTTTCTTTATTCAGATTATAACACTACTTTTTGTAAAGGTCTAAAGATTTGACATAAAGTGCTGGGTTTTAATGATGTATCTGATAGTGACTTGCATTACAATGACTTAACCTAATTATGAGATTAAGAGGAATTATTTGCAAACAACTACTATTAGTATGTGAGCATTTACCAGGTAAATCTTCTATTGTAAATCAGTGTGACATAATAGTTAAGACATTCTAACTTTTGCATTTATTTACCCCCTTAGGAAAGATCTCAGAGCAAAAATGAAAACTTTGAAGATAATTTTTATGGAGCTGACACAAACACTGATTATATCAAATAAGACAAAGCTTAATTGAATTAATTTACTGAAGGTATTTAACAATGACAGAACTTAAAATCATGCACTCCAAAGAATCCTCAAATCTGACTTCATGAGATAGTCTTTCCACAAGTGTATGTAAAACTCTAAGCCACATTGTACTTCCATTAAAAAAGAAAACATACCCCCCAAACCTCCTCCCTGGTGAAAACCTAAACTTTTGAAAGCCTTAGCCCAGTCTTTCCTGACAACTCATTCTTTAGTTCTTTTTAATTGTTATCTGAGCAGCAGGAATAAAACTTGATTTGTCATTTATACCATGCTGTTGATCAACACTTGATAGTGATCATTTTGGTTACTTATGTGTTAACAGACAGAAGATAGTTATGGATGTTAATTAACAATTTTCTAAATTGTTCCTTTACATGATTTGATTTTTTTGATTCTTTACTGTGGTTAGCTCTGTTCCACTTTCTTCTTGCTCTAGGCATTGCTCTATTCTTTATAGTTATATTAATAACAGTAGCCTAAACAGAACTTCACCAAATCAGAGATACTCATCCTGATCTGAACGGAGGTGATCCCTGCAGCCATCTGGCCGTGATCTCATATGATCTCAAACAAGTGATGTCTAAATCATGACACTGCAGTTAAAGCTTGCTTTTCATTTTTTTCTATCCCCTATTCAACCAAATCTACCAGTAGTCTGCCCATTAGCAGAAAAATATTGGCATTGCTATGACACACCAACATTTAGTATCACAGATTTTTGTGGAATTGCATTATGTTTGAAAAAAGAGAATGTATAATGAAGTTTTTATCTTGAATCAGTTGCTGGAAGACAGATGTTTTTTACTATAAAACCACCATCACCACCAGCTTTAATTGTCAGTTATTGGCAGTTCGAGCAGAAAAGCTAACAAGTGAAAGAATGTAGGATTCCAGTTATTTGAAGCAAGGCTTTCAGAAGAAAAAAAATGAAGCATCTTGGAAAAATAATGTAAAATAAAATCGTATATCTTCTCTATCAGCTGAATTTATTACTTCACTTCAAACCACTGGCTTTTAATAAGCAGGATGTTAACTCATTTCTATATTTCTAGTGCCTGACTAAAGGTCTTTTATCTAGTATTTAAAAGAATAGAATTACATTATTTTGAATCCCAATTCTAATGTAAAAACAACATATTCCATCAATAGAAATCAAAAGCAGGTTGTCATGGTGTTATCTTTGTATTTGTTCTATCAAAAATGGTGGTTTTCACAGCGTTAAATGAATAGTTGTGAATCTTGGAACGTCGTCAAAATCTGATACACTTTTATGTGCTTCCAAGGTTCACATCTGCATTCTGATCCAAGTGGAGAACTGCAGATTCTTTTCAAATGCATATTTGCAATTATAGAACACTACTATGAAAGTCCAGACACTGTGAAGTCTTTCTTGACATACAATATTCACTAAGACTGAAAGCATTTGAAATGTCTCTGTTAATGGATAAACACTGGGTCTGAAGATTGAAAGTGTGCTTCCTGTGGAAAGTGATGTACACAAAAATAAGCACAAGATGTAGCTATGAAAATAATCCACTTTCAAAGCAATCAAGAGAAAAAAGGCTCAGTATATATGACCCTCCACTGAAAACAAAGTATTAGTTTTATTCAGTATTTGCCAGCCTTTCCAGAGATGCACCAGTTTCAATCAATGAGGGATAACACCAATAAAAACACACCTCTAGGGTTATTAAGAACATACTCAGAAAGGCTCAGTATATATGACTCTCCACTGAAAACAAAGTATTAGATTTATTCAGTATTTCTCAGCCTTTCCAGAGATGTACCAGTTTCAATCAATGAAGGATAACACCTATAAAAAAAGCACATCTAAGGTTATTAAGAACATACTTAGAATGGAGAGTTAAAATCCAGTATTGAAAAATACCAAATTCCAGTTTAGGACAGAGCTAGATACAGTTCTGATGTGGATGGGGATCCATCCTTGTTAGTAATAAAACACATGGAGGTTGTAGGCAAGCAAAACAGCATACATGCCATTGCTTTTATAATGGTTTATAGTGGTTATATTGTGTTTATAATTACTTGAAATCTATTGGTTATGAAGACTGGTTTCAAAAATTTTATTTACTGATCTGTGATGTACATGCTGGCTTCATGTATCCATTTTTCATTTGAATGGGGAAATAGACGCTTACACTGTAACTTCAGCTTGTCCTGTCCATTATGTATTTGCTCTTTAAACATTCTGTTCAGCAACATTTCCTTTATTTCAGAATTCAGGCAAAATGAAGTTTGCCCTATGAAGTGACAGTCATTGTGGTCACAAACGTCTCCGTAGAGAGACAATAACATATACAGCATATCTCTAATGATAACATATCTAACTTGTCACTAGCGTATCTAACACTGTAGATTCAATAATTGGAGAATTCTATTCTTTAGGCACACATCATGTGCCAGATATCCAAGTCAAGAGAGGGCTTTCTTACCAAAACAGAGAAAGAGAGCCATTTGATTTAAAACTTCATATGTCTTGGACAGTTATTATGACAATCTTAATATACCCTTGCCATCTACATCTGTAGACAAGCACCAATGATCACAGTGAATGGTAAGCAGATTACAAAGACCTGAAGAGAAGGAAAAACAGTGAAATATTTGTATTTGTGCTATACAAGAAAAATACATGTTAGGAGTTATTTAACATTCTGTAAGATACTACTTGACAACGAGGCAACACCACGAATACCTTTTATTCCATTTCCTTTTCACTTTCCTCTGTTAACACAAGGCAAAACCATTTCCAGGGCTGAAGAAAAGTTGAAACGTTAGAATATGTCACAATATAACAACATCTATCTTCAACCTCTCAGAATAGAATATCTGCATATCTGCACTGGTTGGTCCGCTTCCTACCCTTTCTGGATTGTCTCACATACCAGAACTCTTTGTATTTATTTATTATTTTTAATAGTAGTGTAACAAAGAAATCTGTATTTCCTTGAATAAGCTAATCATACCTGAGAACTTCCCTTTCCAGTTCTTCCATTTCTACAAAAAGAAATTGCACACAGATCTTTTCAATGTTGCGATACATTTTGCATTCCTTAAGTTAAACACACATTTAAAAAACTATTTTGAGCTTTTATTTACAAGCTATATAATTTATTGGAAAATATTTAATCATGGTTTTGTGTAACAGGCTTTTTTCAAAGGATTTCTGACCAACCTATTCATGTAGCACTCTAAAATATGTTCTTTTTAATGCAAAACTAATGACGTACTATTTACAGCAGCTCTAGTATTCTATTTTGTCAGGATAAATAGAAACAACTAACGTACATTATCCTTTTCATTGGTAGCTACACAACTACTGTGATAGCAAGAGCATTCTATCTGAGTTTCTAGGCTTGAAAATTAAATAGAAATAGCTTTGGCAAGGAGCTTGCCGAGTACTGTGAAGACATTATTTCCATAAGGCTTTCTGCTTCATTACTTTGGAACATAGCACATAATTCAGGCTTCACAGCATTATTTTCTGTATAGATAGTTAATGCTTTAATGTTGAGGGAAAGCTACTTTCCTGCTCTAACTCCTTCCAATTCAGTCAAATCTGAGCATCTAGAGAGAGTTATCTGTCTGGCAAACTTCACCTTCCTTTTTTCTTTTGGAGATTTTTCAAGTGGCTGTTTGACAGATCAAGAGTAATGCATGGCTTAAGGAGAAGATTGGCTGAAAGCTGAACTTCACGGGACTGGAAATTCTGAAAATACATGCAAGAGATCTCTGAAAAAAAAAAATGTTTCCATGCACTATTTTGTTCAGTTGGACAGGAGTAGTAAAGCCCATTTCTCTGTGTGTTCAGATATTTAGAATAGAAACAACTTTTATTTTTGTATATAAAGACAGCAGTGTCCCAAGCAAGATTTACTGTGATAAATTTATCTTCAAAGCAAGAAATCTAAACTATTCTTGGTATTTTCTTTCTTTCATATTTTGTTTGTAATCAAGATTCATCACCATCATTGATACTCTGACAGGGAAGGGGAATGGAACATGATTTACTTTGAACTGCATTCAAAATATTTGTTCATCAGAAATAACAGGGTTACTGTTGAAATACATGATAATGTCAAACTATTTCTACACTTCTATACATTTACACAGTCTTTATACAAATCAGAAAACACAATTTCTCTAAAACCCAAAAAATATATTTCTCCACTGTGTCCAGATTGTTTAGATTTGGACCACTGAAAAATGCTCACAGTAAGATGCTTGCTTTAGCTTTTATTACTGGTATGAACTCTATAAAACCAGTTACTGGTGAACTTCACCTGCCTTTTTTACTCATTTTACTCATCTGGAGATTCCATGCTGCAAAACAGACTTATGCATGGATTCATCCTGCTAACATTAAGCACATATTTAAGAGCACCCTTTACTGATTGTATTATTTGTAAAAACAAGTATGAATCGAGGTAGATGCAGATTACCTAAGACGTGTGGCCACCTGAGGAAGCCTAGGATGCCTGGTCTCTTAAATGAGGTGTCATAATAGATGTTCAGAATCATACTGAATGAGTCTGAGCCATACCTTGCAGTGACAGCTGGACTTGATAAATTTCACTAACATCAGAGACGCTGCATAGGAGTATAGAGTATTTATTTCTGCAGGTACAACCAAGGCCTGAATATATGTCCTGAGGCATTCCTACCTCCATATAGATGAATGCCTTTAACACTGCAAAGAATTGGACAAAACATAGATGGGAAGATGAAGCTAAGGGTGCATCAGAAAGTAATAAGTGCTAAGGGTGGCAGAATGCAGTCACATGAGAACAGAAATTACTTTCAAAGGGAGATGTCAGAATATTAACGGTAAATAACAAATGACATTGGCAAGTTATTTGAAATGTTGGAGACTTACCACAACATTAAATTAAGCCAATGAAAGAGTATTTGTAAAATCAGGACTTCACAGAAAGTCTATCTAATATTAACATGTCCTTACAACAACAGAAAATAAAATGTTAGTGGGACAATTTGGGGAAAAAGAATTAAATTATTTTTCAGTGAGCTACAGCTCCTGATTTATCAGTGTGCAACATTACACAAATTCTAGAACTATGATAAATAAGGTGGCGCTGACAAAAGCTTTTAAACAGTTAAACACTGAAAAGTATTTTATAGATTAGCAGTAGTTGTCATCAAATAAGACACTGTGTTTTCAATCTCACTCTCCTAATCTAGTTTAAAGAGTTTGCAATATTATGTTGGTGACCTAATATTTTCTTTCTGTAGAGAAAATTTTAATGAGATAAGCAAATGATGTGTGTTGCATGGTACAACTGAAGCATTACAAAAAATCAGTAATAAATGATTACATGTACTATACATTTTGAAAAATGAGCTTGAACAAGTCTTTAATAAAGTCATTATTTCTCTTATCATAAATCACTAAGGCTTATTTTTGCCCAGTAGATATAAGGCAGTCAAGGACAACTGTTTTAAATTTGTCCTTGCTTGTAATTTACTGCACAGGATATTTCTCATAATTTTTCCTTGACTAATACAGAACTGTACTACTCTATGTGTTATTATAATGTGCAAAATATTTAGTAAGATGAATAGAACTTCTGCTCTAAAAAGTGCTTGCAAATTACTAGCAATCTCACCATCATATATTAGTAGGGATGGGTTTGAACAACCACTATGGGGAGGAACAACCAAACATTTCCGATTCTTAGAAATACTTCATTAAAAAAATGTGTAGTATATTTATCTACCTGAGCCAATGAGCAAACTTTCACTGTACTGCAAGAGTTTCATATTGTTGGAGGGTGCATCAATGCCTTCTCTAGAGATTGTTATTGAAACTTTTGTGTCAGCTGATGTTGTCTGAGCCATTAAGTCTTCTTCAGCCTCTTCCGGATCTTAGAGATTAAGAATCTTGGTCTTTACCTTGTTCCACAAAAAAGAAATAAAAAAGGTCAAATGTCTCCTATTTTTCTGTAGTTCTACTCTGGAGACTAATTTAGCACTCTGAAGCCAAGAGGAACAAATTCTACACTTATATCCATGTTTTGCCATAAATACATAGCATCTATGTACAGCACACAAGCATATACATACACACACACTCATTATCAGGTATACAGCAAGTATAATTTTTGTCTCTTCATCATGATACACTTGATTTTTGTCAGTTTGTACGAATTTAAAATGCTCCTATTTTTAAAGTCCAGGGATAAATAGTTTAGTTTTAAGCTTCTTGATGAATAACACTGTAGTAAGTTAAACTCCCAAAGAAAAAGCAGTTGCCCTGTAATTATGAGGACTTAAACTAGACTTTGTAGCTTTTTCAAGCATCTTTGTAACAGTTTAATACGATTTTTCTACAAGACTTCAGGTCCATTTCAAAAAAGTCTGTAGTATTGAAATACGTAACCATTACGGTAACCGTTATGTGTCATTACCACTGGTTTTCAGAATATATGCATGAGGGTAATACTTCACAGTTTTCTGAATAATTCTCATAATTCCATTTCTGAAAGGTGAGAATCTAAAAATAATCCATGCAGTTTTCCAGGGAGGTAAACAAATCTATATTAATAACAAAAAATGAATCTAATTTTTCTCAGATTATGTAAATGAGCTTTTTTGGTGAAGATGCTTTTTTTCTCTATTCTTTTTCCTTTTTCTTTGTCATTCCTCATCTCCTTGCCCCCTGTAACCCCTCACCCCATATTAAGGAGGCCTGGAGTGCTTCTTTCTGCTTTAAGATGCAATAAGAAATATTTTTTATATGGGCAGGGCTTGATGGGTATGTGCAGATCAGCAAGAATTAATAGTTCCCCAACCCCGCAATTTCACCTTCTATTGAAGTTTCTGCTATTACAGGGTCTCTATTTAAAACTGAGGTAGTTGAAATGAGTTTAGTAGTATTCTATTTTTTTCTGACTGCAATCTGATGTTTTATTTCATTTTCCTCATGTAACTATTGCACATTAATCTTCATCTCTGACTTCAGTATTCAGAAGAATAACTACTTTCAATTTTTGCATTTTAGAAGTTCTCCTTTTTTCTTGAGGGAATAAAATTCCTGTTTGAACAACTTGTGTTTGTTTCTGCCTCTTCCAAAACACTGCATGTTTGCCAGAGGACTTGCTATATTTTCTTACTAGATGCTTTTTTTTCCATTTCAGTTTTTAAATTAAACCTTCAATTTCTGTATCTTTCTCCTCATGCTATGTTATGTTTTCTGGTGATTATTAATGAGAAGTTTGAATAACAGCATGGATTTGTCATTAATTTTTAATTTAAAAAAAATGTGTTAGGTTAACATTTAGTAGGAAAAGACCTTATAAAATAGCTGTATTTGTATCATTAATGCTTACTAGTGCTAATAAGTCCTTTATAGTTACAGTAACTAGCAGGTTATAGAAACTTCAGGAGCTATTATATTTTTGCCTAACTGCATTGAGGCACATACTGACTTGATGGTGACATCATCATTATAACCAAACTTCTCCGTTAGTTTATCAGTTTTATCCTGAAGTAGATGTTTAAACTTGAGCAGGCAGGTTCTATTTTCACCTTTTTGCTATTATTCTTTTTCCAAAGGTCTGTGTGATTTCCCCCAACACTGGCTTTTCTTTGAAAATCCCATTGAAAATAATTTTTATAGAAATTCTTTGACCACCTCTGTTGGAGGACCTTAAATAAACAAATCAGGCTTAAGCACACTTTTTAAAAAAAACCCAAACCTTCCACACTTTCTTGGTAGAACTGTCACTAAGGTACTGGACATCACCACTATGTCCTATTATAATACAGGAAGCAAATATTGAAAATACATTAAAAAATTACATGATGAAAAAAAAGACATACATTTAAAAGTTAACAGTATTTATTTAGCAACTACTGTTCATATATTTTAATTAATAGTGAAAGATTTCAGAGCACTTTGCAGCAGATTAAATATATTAAACAAAACCCAATTCTTTATAGAGATTAATCTACAGGCATGAATGGTTAGAGTGAATGAATGTAGAAGACTGTGTCACATGATGTCATGGCAACAATGAACTGCAAAACAAATTATTACTAGTTACTAGAAGGGAGAGAGGGAAAGTGCTTTCTCTCTAAAACAGTGAAGCATAAGACTTCACTCTTTATTTTACACATCCAGTAAAAAAAGGAGAGGAAAACAAATTTGCACAGAGGAAAAAATTATGTATTATTTATGCGTGAAACAAGATTGTGCAGAAAAAATATATAGGGTGTATATATATATATAAAGCTATATATAGTTTATATAATTTCTGTATAAATAAGATATATATAAAGCTATCTCTCACTATATAATTTACATATAAAGCCTAAAGTTTATCCCAAATGGTCGCATGCATTTTTCATAATCACAGAATGGTCTGGGTTGGAAGTGACCTGACAGCTCACCTAGTTCCAACCCCCCCTGCCATCGGCAGGGACACCTTCCACTAGACCAGGTTGCTCAAAGCCCCAGCCAACATGGCCTTGAACACTGCCAGGGATGGGGCAGCCACAACCTCTCTGGGCAGCCTGTTCCAGTGCCTCACCACCCTCACAGTGAAGAACTTCTTCCTTACATCTAATATAAATCTACCCTCTTTCAGTTTAAAGCCACTACCCCTTGTCCTATCACTACATGCCCTTGTAAAAAGTCCCTCTCCAGCTTTCTTACAGGCCCGCTTTGGGTACTGAAAGGTTGCTGTAAGGTCTTCCCGGAGCCTTCTTTTCTCCAGGCTGAAATCCCCAATTCTCTCAGCCTGTCTTCATAGGACAGGTGCCCCAGCCCTCTGATCATCTTTGTGGCCCTCCTCTGGACTCGCTCTAACAGGTCCATGTCCTTCTTATGTTGGAGGTCCCAGAGCTGAAAGCAGTACTCCAGGTGGGGTCTCACCAGACCAGAGTAGAGAGGTAGAATCACCTCCCTCGACCTGCTCGTCATGCTTCTTTTGATGCAGCCCAGGATATGGTTGGCTTTCTGGGCTGCAAGGGCACATTACTGGATCATGTTGAGTTTCTTATCAACAATAACCCCAAATCCTTTGCCTCAGGGCTGGTCTCAAGCCACTCATTGCCAAGGCTGTAGTTGTGTTTGGGATTGCCCCAACTCATATGCAGGACCTTGCACTTGGCCTTATTGAACATCGTGAGGTTCGCATGGGCCCACCTCTCAAGCCTGTCAAGGTCCCTCTGGATGGCTCCCCTTCCCTCCAGCGTGCCAACCGCACCACGCAGCTTGGTGTCATCGGCAAACTTGCTGAGGATGCACTCAATCCCGCTGTCCATGTCACTGACAGAGATGTTAAACAGATAAAGTTTATCACTTTGGGGTTTGATTATGCTCTCTGCATAATCTCCTCAGATTTTGTTTCTATCAGTAAAACCTGAAAATCCCTAGCGTTTATATGAAGGTGTTTTTCCACCCTAATAGACTGTTACTATGACAGCACTTTCTGATGGGAAACTTTTTTTTTTTCCAGCTAAATAGAAGAATACTGGTTTATTGTGGGTTCTTTCCTGTTTTATTTTTGTTATGTTTTAATTTCTCTTTCTTCAAATAAAAAATGGGAAAAAGAAAAAAAAAGGTGTTCCTATATAACTTTATTGAACTCCACCTTCCCCCTTTTTATTTTGTGACTTTTTCTTTCATCTATAAATGAAAATTAAATCTGGTCAAAGGCAGATATTCTATCTCCAAATAAATTCTGGTATTTCAATTCTGGGTTTTTTTTCCCCTTTACTAGTAGGTAAACAGGCTTGTTGAAATGAAAGAAAACATAGGAATAACAGGATTTCATTCCAGAGCCTATTGAGGCATGGATTTCCCTACAAGTGCCAATCATCAGTCTTTGGTTACACTGACGGTACAGCTGTGTTTTATTTGACAACTCTAATGAGAATACAGAAATGGTTCCTGACTAATAGCTCTCTTCATCTCCTTTCCAGAGGACTGACCCAATAGCTAGCTATAATGTGATGCTCCCTTACCAATTCTTTCATCAGCCTCAAAATCTTTCCATCTTAGTTATACAGTAGAAGGCCTTCAGACCTCTGACACTAAACAAGAAGTTTGCAGCTCTTCACCTATAGCCAAGAGCCCACACCTTCCCATGCAAATCCCCTGCCCTGCCACACATACACACGTACCCTGCAATGAGCAATCTGCCTTCATCTCCTGGAAGAGAAACAAACTTCTATTTCAGCAGCAGGTAGCCCATCTTCTCCACAGACTACTTTACAATGAATTCCATCAGTCGTGGAGCTGGGACTTGATCTTATCTGAGTTCAGAATCTAGGCTTGACTTGCAGGACATTTCAAGCCGTTTGCAGCATTGGACAGGAAGCCCTGCCCCCTCAAAAGAAAAAAGTTTACAAGAAATAAATAGGTGTGCAGAACAAGAAGAATAATTTCCATGCATTTTTTGTAAGTGAAGACTCATACAGGTCGTCTCATAACTCTGTGATGAGTCACCTATCACCATGCTATTACAGAGGAGAAGAGTGTAAAATCATAAGTAAAACCCGTGGGTTTGCTTTTCTCTTAGCTGAAATTAATGTTGTTAAGGCACATTAGACATGCTCTGATCAAACATACCAGATCCCAACTCTCAGGGAAAAAATAAACAAACAAACCAAACAAAAAAATATGGAAGACATCCTGCATATTGCTGATCTTTATAATGGTTAATGATTTGCAGTTAGTTTTGTTTCATTGAGAGATTTTTGTTGTTTTGCTTGAGGCAGAGGTAGAGCATCTATTGCTGTATATTTTATCCATTTATATGGATCATGTGCAATATTGCAAAAATAAGATTTTTGTCAGTACAAAATGAGTGTATTCAAGTATCCGTTCTTAGTGTTCAGTCATAATTATCCCATGAACACAATTTTTTTGTTAACCGCATTTAAGTTTTAATATAAAAAAACCTTTTTTTTTTGTTTTTACCCCTTTTAAATGCAACTCTATTCTGAGACATAGTTGAGATGCTATTACTTTGTATTTGAAATCACAAAAGCCCACTTTTTTATATCATCAAAATATATAAGAACAGTATGACAAGCGTCTAGAGTCCTCATCGGTTTGGATAAACCAGGAACAAAAAAGCCAAACCTGGAATGTTCCACCCTTTAGGTAAGAACATTAATTGTATCACATTGGAGACTGTACAGCACTGCTTATGGATCAGAAAGCTAACCCCATTCCTGAACTTCATTTCATTTTAAATCAATCATTCATGCATTACGTTTGGGAAGTTCCTTTAACAGAGAACAGTAGACTAGGAAGCAGATCCTTTGTTCTTAAGAGATACAGTAAAGATTTCTGGTTCATAATACCGTCAGAACATCCTTGTCTCTTGTACCTACCGCACTTCCCATTTATAAGGAGCTGCAAAAATCTATACACACACATATATATGTATATAAAATTTTATATATATATATAAATACACACCTTCTGAACCTTCTTTATGCTACCTCTAATTCTGTAGAAAACAAGGAGAGCACAGCCTGTAACTCTTAACTGAAGTGTTTACACAGAGGCAGCCTTTCTAGAGATAAGAACCATAAGACACACAGTCCAAGAGAAGCTTTATAACATAAGTGACTTGTCAGATGGCCTACTTCTCACCATACAGCTGCCACAAACAGCAAGACACTAATCATCCTCTGCAAAAGTTTAACAAAATAGCTATGCTAAATGAAGGCGTAATACCTTCAGATATCAATTTACAATTATCACTGATGGAAGAAGAAAATACCCTTTGTTTACAGCTGCTCCTCCCACAGATTGTACTAAAGACTCAAAATTAAAATAACTGTACAGCCTAACAGTTATCATAATAAACAAATAAACCTAGATTCTACATACTTTATATTAAAACAGTAAAATGCTGTTTAAATAATGAGTTCATTATCACCTGTCTACTGAAAACATTCCTATAAAATACCCATTGAATAAAAAAAACGCAAAAAAACCCCTACAGATGGAAGAAAATACATAAAAATAAATACACCTCCCTTAATTCATTAAAAGCCTGCTGTATGACCTTCCCATCCATCTAGAAACTAAGCTTTCAAAAAAAAAAAGACAAAAAGGTTGTTACCTACAAAATGGGAAAACCTAAACACTAACTATATCCTTAAACATCTACATATTTGCACCACGCTTACAAATTTCACAAATGTTTCTATTAATTCTCATTTTTACTCCCACCACTTTAACACTCCTAGCTGAAGTGAATTTGAGACCTCTTCTGCAGGGCATTAGGAGAGCAGAATACTCATAGAACCTCTCCTTCTGCCAGCTGGTGATTGCCCCACCTGTGACTCTTTAAGTTCATCACAGCTGGGCTCTATCTGGTATATTAGAAAGCAATTGTCAGGAAGCAACTAACAGTCTTTTTATGTCTCTTTCTGTCTCATAGATTGAATTTGGAACAGGTATAATTTTCTTTTCTGTCCTGGACATAGGAGTGTCTACAGTTGTGATCTTAGTAATCAATCAATAAATAAATAAATAAAATAAAATTTCCTTTCTTTTACAAGGTATGGATTTTCTTTCACCAGTGAGCAGGCCTCTGGTATGTTATTTAACTTGATTAATCCATTCAGCACAGCTGACTCAGTGCTTTGCAACCAAACAGGCAAAACTGAATTTTTCCATCCTGAATATGAGGTGTTAGGTTCAGTCTGCTACTGCAAATAAAGCAGAAGAAGACAGAGTATACTTGAGTCAGGGGAGAAGAATGTGAACTGTGTCTGGAGAAATGGATTGTGTTGTTCCTATTGGGATTTTGAGGTTAGTTATTACTGCTGTTAGAAGGTTGGTTTGCTTACCACAGCACAAACTGCTGCTCCATATACCTGAGCTATTCCTCCAGCAGCACTCATCTTAGTTGCTAGCTTAGTTTCTCAGCTGCTCTAAGCAACTGCTTTGCATGTTCTTGTTGCAAATTAAGCTTTTTTCTTTTTAATCTTCTGATAGAAAAAAGTGAATAAATGGCTCATTGCCTTATATAACTTGTGAACTGTAAGACTGTTACCACATCTTCCCTTAGTATTCAGTTTTCTACATTTTTTTGATGTGGTTACTAGGACTGCCTATTCATGAATTTGTAAATTCAGAAGGTGTTTCCTTAGTGAACTTGAGAATTGTTAGAACAGTTGTTAGTGCTCCTCCTTACATGGACGAAAGTGCAGTTTTGGGATAGATGAGCACATACACACTAGTGCAGTTCTAGGTGCCTGAAAAAGTGACCTATGACAAGCTAAAATTAGTGATAAATATGTCTCCATTTCTACCTAATACTTTTACAGTTAAAGCAGTGATTCAGGAAGGGAGAACACTGGGAACCCTTTTATATTCCATTCAGTCTGAGATGAAGTGAATTCATAAATGCTATACCCTTAGAAAGTGCCAAAATCACTAGCCTGTAGAGAAGTTGGACTATGCTCATCTATGGGAGCTGAGCTGCAGTTTATATGACAAGTAGAGTCTTCCGTTTGATGAAGCCCTTGGCTGCATCTTGTTGTAAGAAGGTCTCAACTTTGGGGGTAGATTCTTCTTACTGGTCCTGGGCCAGCAAGACTTGGGGTTTAGGTTTTCTTTTTGTTTTATTTTTCTACAAGTGAAACAGACATGATGGGAAGCTAGTCTAGTGATGTTCTAACACAAAATGTTTTTTCATCTTAGAAGCAGCGCTAAAAATCTATGCTTGCATGTACAATTTTTGATCACTAGAGTTGGCCCTCTGCTTTGATCATTTGGTATCATTAATAGCCAGGAGAGCGTCCAGATATGTAGACAATATGGATTAAGTTTTCTTCTAAGTGGAGTTTAGATTGCCAGATGCTTCTTTTCCCGGATACTATTCAAATAATTTGACTTTATTGTAATGATTTTGTCAGCAAAGATCTGAGGAAAGTAAATGAAAACACTCACCATTTCCACTGGTTTTCTATAGTTTTAGAGACATGTTATTTAAGGAGATTGAATTGCCTGCAATAGTTTTCCATTACTAAAAAAGAAAAAAAAAAAAAAGAAAAAAGTAAATAATACGCTTATTCTAGGTGTGCTGGATTGTCCTCAAAGATCCATACCTAAAATTCTGGTGAGACAGTACACAATTTAAGCAGACTAAATTCCACTATCTTTTAATTGAGGTTCAGTTAGAGTTGCCTTTTTAGCATCCAAATCATACTTGAGACTGCTATTTAGCTTGAAATCAGTTAGATCCAATCTCCAGACCCTTTTCTGCTTATCCAAAGTGTCTGTTGTGTGTGTGCATGCACACATGCTTGATTTCCACTTCTGGTGTTGCATGCCAGCTGAAGGCTGCAGCCACTCTCCAGTCAGGCTGGCTGATTGAAGGAATACTTAGTTTCCATCCACCAGCTGACTCCAAAAAGAATAAGACAAGGGAATGTTTGCAGTGAGAAGTATTTATTCCAACGCACTTTAACACTTATAAGAACAAATAAATGGATTAGCCAGTCATGTAAGGGATGTTTGCTCTTAGAATATGCCAAATTTATTCTGCAGATACTACAAATAAGCAAAAACACAGTTAAATAAGATTTGATCAGATCCAGGTTCTCATGTTGTTTCTCAGATCTTTGTGCTGTTCCGCAATGTTATTACATCAGAACCTTCTTTCTGTCATGTTGTTCTTTCTCCCCTGCTACACCCATCAGTCACTCTTTATAGGTGTTTAAGTGTTATGTGGAATGAATTTCTTCCATCCAGTCACAGTCTTTATTACATTTGGCACAGACAGCTGACCTTTGCTTTGCATTCCCTTCTACATCTCTTCAAACAGCCTCAATCTAGTTTATGAGTTAGGTTAAATGCCAGTAGCATATTTTTCTGTTGCAAGGTCAGCTTTTCTCATTTTCTTCTTAGTTTATCTGGCTGGGTAGTTATGGGATCGACAATCCTCTCTGAATAACAATGCCTACCGTAGTTTATGTAAAATTCATTTATAACATATGATAAGCAACAATCTGTTTTGTACTGAATTTCTTCTCCTTGATTTCAGATTCATTTCCAACTTACTTAACTTATTTAAAGTTTTCCTTCTTCTTGTTAATGCCTTTAATCTTTCGACTTCCACTTTGGGACATGGCAAAATTTTTTAATTGTACAGATCATCCACGGGTTTGGTGACAGCACCAATCAGAATTGAAATGACTCCTTTAAGATTGTGCTTAAAATACCATTTCATTTTGATGCGGAATTGCTAGCAATGACACTTTGAAACTTGGTAGGTTTTTTGGGTTTGGTGGGGGTTTTATGTTTTGGGTTTGTTGTTGTTTTTTTTAGTCAGCTGTGCTTTTTCTGTAGCCATTTACTCTGAATGTATTTTCCTAGATTTCATGGAAGAATCATGAAAGAAATATTTTAAAGTTAAATCAAGATATGCTACACGAACACTGACTCTTTTCACAAGACAAGTTATATTGACAAATTCGTGCCATATCCATTTTTTTATGAACTCTTGAATGCTTTACTTACACAAAAGTCTGGTTATCTAAATGAAGCCATAATTTCACTCCTAGTTCTGTTTTGGACCAGGTCAAAATGGCTCCCCTTATTCAATATAAGCTCCTATTCAGTATAAAAATAAAATATGGAATTAAGAAGAAAATTTATTTCTTAATTGGGAAATTCCATGATAGTCTTTGTTACTTAGACTCTTGGAAAAGCTTTTAAATAACCAACTAAACAAAAAAAAAAAAAAAACCAAACAAGCAAAGAAACCCTCACCAAAGATCTAAACCTGTCATTGCTGCTGTTTCCTTCATAGGTGTTTTAATGCTGTAAGAAACATAATTAAAGAGTTGAAATTACTTGAAAGCAAAAAATAATCCTAAAAAAGGAATCAAACTCCCTAACTGCAAATGAAGCCACTGTGATGAAACAAGACAGGAGGGTTTGTATGATCCTTGCAGATAATATTTTTTCTCACTGCAATTTATTCTGTCACTGTTGAACTAGCCATTGCTTGATGGGGCACCATCTTAGCTCTGCTATGTCATCATATCACTGATTCCTTGCTAGCTTCAAACTTACTGAGATAGCAATCAAAAGGATTTTTTTTTTCTTTTACCCTGATAATTAATTATCCTGAGTTTTCCCATTTTAAATATTTGAGGAAAATGTCCTCAGACATTTTCCTAAAGTATTTTCTGAGTTTCAGTGACGTACTAGCTAAAAGAAAATCAAAAGAGAGAAAAATATAATAAGTAGAATTAATATTAAAATATTTAGTTTCATTATTTGTTATAAAGTTAATTAAATCAAATGCCATATTAAGCAATCTTTATATTAAATTATAATTTGTCCAGACAAACCGAAGAGGTGGTTAGAAAGGTAAGAAAGGCATCCATTAGGAAAGGCACAAGCAAAGTTGAGCATGCTTCAGGCTGGTGGTTAGACTATTCCCTTCTGTACATTTTTGTGTTATTCTGGGTGACTAATAATGGAAAATCTTCCCAAGAAAACAATCAAAATCATTACAAAATAAACAGAAAATTGAAAGTTACATAGTAAAACAGTAGTTATTTTATGCTTCTGTAAATCGCAAATATTGAGGAAAGTTCTTTTCCTTAAGACTGCATTTATATTCTTCAAAATGTTTCACAGATTAGTATGTTAGTGCTGAATGGTTTTACTTTGAATACAATCTTTAGCACAAAAAGTGATGGCAGGAGTTTTATCAAAATAAAATGTCTTACTCTTGAAATCACTGTCCTGGGGTTCAGCATTTTTGTTGATGGATACACCTGTCTTTCTATGTTATGGTGAAGTAGTCCTTAACTGTGTAGTGAACTTTTAAGTGGATTTTGTTTTGGAAAGCAATTTAATGTTTGCTGATAACGTTGATTGGTACTTTGTCAGTGTTAGCTTTTAAGCTTCTGTTCTGGTCTGCTTAATTTTTTGAAATAACTTATTTGATTAAATGATGCTTTACCACCAACAGTTCAGCTGGCTTTCTGCTGATAGCTGGATTTTCTCTCTTTGGTGCTATTTTGCACTTGCTGAATCTCTTTATCATTAGAATTAAAAAGTGTAGGTTAGATTTAAACCTCTCTTCCCCCACTCTGATGTTCTTTTTCTATATATGTCCTAACAAACTGGGGCAGAGTGTACCTTCTGCGAGTTTTCTGATGACGCAAAACTGGGAGGAGTGACTGGTATGCCAGAGGGTCCTGCTGCCATCCAGAGGGACCTCAACAGGCTGGAGAAATGGGCTGACAGGAACCTCATGAAGTTCAACAAGGGAAAGTGCAAAGGCCAGCACGTGGGAAGGAACAAACTCTGGCAGCAGTATATGCTGAGGGCCACCCAGCTGGAAAGCAGCTTGACAGAAAAGGACCTGAGGTCCTGGTGGACATGAAGTTGAACAGAAGCCAGCAGTGTGTCCTTGTAGCAAAGGCGGCTAATGGTGTCCTGGGGTGCATTAGGCAAAATATTGCAGGTTGAGGGAGGTAATGCTTCCCCTCTGCTCAGCACTGGTGAGGCCAAATCTGGAGTGCTGTGTCCAGTTCTAGCTTCCTCAGTACAAGACAGACATGGACATTCTGGAGAGAGTCCAGCAAAGGGCCACGAAGCTGATGAAGGGACTGGAGCATCTCTCCTATGGGGAAAGGCTGAGAGAGTTGGGACAGTTCAGCCTGGAGAAGAGAAGGCACAGAGGGCTGATCTTATTAATGCCTATAAATACCTGAAGGGATGTTGCAAAGAGAATGGAGACAAGTTCTTCAGGAGGTTCCATCTAAACATCAGAAAACACTTTCCTATTGTGAGCATGACCAGACACTGGACCAGGTTGCCCAGAGGGGTTATGGAGTCTCTTTCCTGGGAGATATTCAAAAGCTGGTCCTGGGCAACTGGCTCTAGGTCTCCCTGCTTGAGCAGAAGAGTTGGACCAGATGACCTCCAGAGGTTTCTTCCAATCTCAACCATTCTGTGAATGAGTAGACTCAGCACTTGCAATAGCAGACCTATCTTTCTAGATGAAGGTACATTTGTTGGCCTGGTCTGTTATCTTACTTTTCCCAACACATATTTTTTTCTTTTCTATAAAGTCATCCTCTCTGGTAACCTCTCCCTGCCCCTGCCTCTTGCCACAATAGAAAAGGAAGTCTGGCTTTGGGGGGGGGGGGGGGGGGGATCATTTATCAGTCATCACAGAAGATGCAGAAACAATTTATTCTATGCCTTTTAAATTGGTAAAGAGTTATTTGGTAGAATAAAATCTGTTTTGTTTTTTTTTTTACTAACTTCACTAGAAGATATATGTGTCCTTGCACAGTCTTTTGCAGGAACATTCTGCAAGCCAAAAACTCTGATCTATTGCTGCCTCAATATCATGAAATGATAGGATATCATTGTGATAAGGACATTTTAAATATGTCTCATACAACAAGATTTAATAATTTATCCTTGAAATTGGTCATATTCTATTTACTCTGTATTTATCTTGTAATTAGTAATTTAAATAATCTTACTGGATTCCAAAGACTAACTATGAACGGGAGATGGTTCAGCAATCTAAAGATTTCAAAATGCAGCATTATGGCAGCAAAAAGGTAATATTTTGTTTGAAATATTTATGTTCTTAAATACTTCTTAGAGGTGAAGGTTGGATATCAGGAATGAATTTTTAATATATGGAAGTAGCTTATTATCAACTACATGTAACATGATCTCACTGAAGTATTCAAAGGTGTATCAACATAATTGCTTGAAACAGGGAATGGACATCTGCTGTGAAACATAGTCCAGCCAATATCTTGGAAATTTTACAAGAAAAGTGTACTTCTCTCAGCAATAGAATAATTTGTCAGCTAAAGAGAAAACCAAATTCCGTGCAGTTAGGAAAATATACCCACAGAGAAAATAGTTAAAAGTTATTAGGCTATAAAATGCATTTATAAAAGGCTGTTATGATAGAAGGTACTCTCAACTTTTCAGATGTAGTAATCACAAATAAGCACAGAGGACTGCTACAAATACCAACTTTTCAACCACTGACCCTTTCAAACACAATGGCTTGAAATTTTAGTCATTAGAACAACCAACATTTCATTATTATGTACCCTGAAAAAATGTCAAAGAATATTGATCACAGCTTTGAACCTGCCAAAACACGAATGCAGAAACTCAGTCTTTCAGGCATGTGATTTGTCTGAAAATGAGTGCCCAGTCCTCTTCTATTTAATTTAAAAAGAGTATACTTGATCTCTGAACAGCCTATGACTAGTAAGAGAAAATTTTTGTCTGCTTCATAAAAGTATATCATAACCTGTCTCTGATTAGCTGTTGTTGAACAGTTTGGAATGAACAACTTCAGTTGAGTAGGAGAGGTTAGCCCAGCAATTTCTGAGTGAACTGCAATGGAAGTGTGGTAAGTTTGTCTCACTCTGTTAAACAGTCCCCCTGAAATTACTGTGTCAACAGTGAACCATTTCTCAAGATCTACAAGAGAGGTCCAGTGTTGTATGCTGGTCAGGATTCATCCCTCTCTTTTAGAAGCTTTTTCTCCTTAGGCTGTCAGTACAATTAGAGAGAGAAATATATACCACCAGTATGTGATTCAGCCCGCAAGTTGTAATGTTCTTAAAAGCAGTTATGGACTTGGTAGTTAAAATCGGTTGCTGTGAAGCTAGGTTCTGTCCATAATGCTTTTGAGCTATTGAGTTCTTTGCTATTCATGGCAAGTATGAATTTACGCAAGCTTCTGAATGGAGGTTGTGCTTTTTTTCTCTCTTATTCTTTTTGAAAAGCTCGTATCTTTCCTTTCTTTTCCTCTCTTCACCTGTTTCAAAACAGTTTTAGGATTACTTCCAGTGCTAATCCCTTGAGAAAATGATGATATATTCTTTCATTAATTTATTAAAAAATAGTGCTTTCTTTACAGATGTGAGTTTTGTGTGGTTTATTCAGTAATAAGAACACTATTTACCAGTAATAACAACACTATTTACCAGTAATAATAACACCATATGCTATACAGGTTTGGTCAAGCAACAGTGCACGTATACTTGTCACATTCATACAGACTGTATTCTGCTGAAGATGTCATAGAATGATTTCTATGTCAGAAAAAAATCTAATTAATCCGGCTCATCACTTTATTTCTATACAATATTCATAGAGTTCTTTTGGATCACTGAAAAAAAGTTATAATAATCTCTCAGATCAAATACAGCTCACTTCAGTACCGTGTTATGAAACACCTGTAGTGCCTATGATGAACAAAGCTTATTCATTTGTCAGAGTGAGTATGTCATGTTAACTTCTCTTTGGAAAGATACTTGTCTTTTTTCCTCCTGTTGGGAAAATTTTCCATATCTTCCTTACCAATAAGCTATTTGTAGAAAATAAATTAAACTTATCAGGAAAAAATTGTGAAATTGATAATTATATACTTAATAATCATAGTAATGGATAATTTTGCATTTATTGAAACTTTACATAAAAATACATGTAAAATGTTCCATTTTGTATTGATGATTATACTACAGCCTAAAAAAAGCTGTAAAAACAATTTTTCAAAATATCAGCAAGTTTAATTGGGATCATAAATATACAAGGTTGTTCTGATTTCTCCTCTGAATTACAGTAGACCATAGATGATGATTCAAAAGCAGTATACAGCCTGCAGTTCACTAATTAAGATTTTTTTTTTTTTTCATTCTGCTTTTTGTAGAACCATCATATCACCTGGAATGTTTTAACTTTAATTTTACTCTTTCTGCTGAGCCACAGTGGTAATTTTAGTAAGTAACAGATTAGTGGTTTTCTTTTTCCCCCCAGAGGACGTTTGCCAAGAGCTTATACTAATACAGGTCAAAATTTGAGCTAAAATAACTTAATAGTATCCTTTAAAGGAAGGATGGTAGTCTTTCTTTTGTTTTGCTAATGACATTACTTAGTAGCATATTACCAAAAGGTAGGAAAATCTGCAGAGATTAAGAGTATTATTCATATTTCACTATAAAATCAGGGCTTCTCTTCATGCCAATCTGCTCTATTTCAATGCTTGGGGGAAAAACTGTATCTGTCAAATAAGTTTCCTAACACAGCTTAAATCAAATGTCAGGATAAAGTTTGTACTTGTTCTCTTTATGGACATATCTTTATGAGTGTGTTTAATACTCAGAGGAGATTTACAAATAAATAGTTAAAAGAAAATTGTATCTATTTTGCTCAGACAGCAGTCTGAAACTCAGAAAGTGCTCCTCAGTGTGAATAAAATGTATTTGAAAATAAAATTTTACTTTATAATTGGGATATCTGAGCCTTCTTCTTGTGGCAGCCATCTTGCTGACAAGATTCTGATAGAATGATACCGTGTCACATTCTATTGAAAAAAGAGCTGGTTTTAATATTGCACTGGTATATTAGTAGATGTTGGTTTTGAATTTCCTTCTCTGCATAGTAAACTGGGGAGGGGAGTACGGCTTTATGTGCACAGAACAAAGGGACACATTTTAATTGTGACAGCTTAATGATATATATGAATAATTTATACTAAGATAGGACGACCAGTTAGAAAAGATCCGTTTTTGTACATAATGTCATTTTGACCCTTGTACATGGGAAAACAGAAGTAAAATCTTGGTGTAATTATGGGTTTCCCAACTGTCTTTCAGTATTTTATTCTAGAGGGTAGGTTTGCATAGTGTATTTTAAAAAGATGTCTGCAATCTGTAACCTTCCTAGCATAACACAGACCCCAAACAAATGAATGTTAATTCTCAGCAGGGTTTATTAACTCGGACCTGGCACCATACTACTGCAGTCTGATAGGTTTTAGCTGGTTTTCAAGCTTAGGCAGAGCAAGCTCACATGTGTACTGAAAATACTATATTATCAGACTTTGGGCAAACTTTGATCGTTCTTATTATTATTTAAAATGTATAGTGATGTATAGTGTTAGCATGTATCCTGTTAGAATAATTCTGCTGAATTTCTTCTAGAGGTAAATGTGTGTCAGGTAGCTTATAACTCTGGCTATCTGTGTCTTTATGATAAACAAAGTCTTAAAGCTAACATCAGTACCATAAATCAGTGCTTGTTACTTCAGCTTTGGAATGTGGTAGATTTGGGTACGTATGCCTTGCTTAGGCTGATATTTCATAAAAAATTCTTAAGGCATATGCCACAGAAGACAATGTGGGTCCTGCAATGAGAAGTCCAAAGAACTTTTTAAAATTTGGGTACAAAGTTACTATCCTTTGTATACATACCTATGACTAGTTAGGTTCAATATGCCCCAACATTATAAAACTTTTTTTACAATCTTTGTCATAGAAATAAAGGTGTTCAGAACTGTCTTTTGCTATGTCATTGTTAAGGAATCTTAGCATATTAAGTTTCCATACCTTACACTTTTTCTTCAAGAGATTGCATATCTCACCAGTTATCCTCTCCACCACTTTTTGCCCTTCTTTTTTTTTTTTTCTTTTATTTTCTCCTGATGCAAACACTTTCACTTAAATGTTAGCATCGTGAATAAGGTCAGTGCAAGAGGATGAGGATTTATTATCTGAACACCTTTACTGGCAGCACACTGATTCACCTCTATAAGCAAGAATTCCAGTTACTTCTATTATACCACGGCAATATAATCAGCATTGGGAAAGCTCTGAATAGTACTTGTCTGTACTAGCAAATCAAATACTAATGAGAGTATTTTGGGGCGTGGAGACCAGCTAATATGTTTCTATATAATGAAATGTTTCTGATAATGTTTTTATAAATACATTAACAACGAAAAGAGCACTAAGGATAATCTCCATCCTTTATTGGATGCAGGGGGAAACATAGTGACAAAGGATGAGGAAAAGGCTGAGGCTCATAATGCCTTCTTTGCCTCAGTCTCTAATCTAAGACCAGTTGTCCTCTGAGTACCCAGGCCCCTGAGCTGGAAGACAGGGAAGGGGAGCAGAATGAAACTCCCATAATCCAGGGGGAAATGGTTAGCAACCTGCTACACTGCTTAGACACACACGAGTCTATGGTGCTGGATGGGATCCACCCAAGGGTGCTGAGGGAGCTGGCAGAAGGGCTCACCAAGCCACTTTCCATCATTTATCAGCAGTCCTGGCTAACCGGGGAGGTCCCAGCTGACTGGAGGTTAGCAAATGTGATGCTCATCTACAAGAAGGGCCAGAAGGAGGACCCAGGGAACTACAAGCCTGTCAGTCTGACCTCAGTGCCAGGGAAGGTTATGGAGCAGATCATCCTGAGTGCCATCACGCAGCATGTACAGGACAACCAGGTGATGAGGCCCAGTCAGCATGCGTTTGTGAAAGGCAGGTCCTGCTTGACTGACCTGATCTCCTTCTATGTCAAGGTGAGCTGCTCAGCAGATGAGGGAAAGGCTGTGGGTGTTGTTTACCTGGACTTTAGTAAAGCCTTTGACACAGTTTTCCACAGCATTCTCCTAGAGAAACTGGCTGCTCATAGCTTGGAAGGGCATACTCTTCACTGGGTAAAAAACTGGCCGGCTGGGCCCAGAGGGTTGTGGTGAATGCAGTTAAATCCAGTTGGCGGCCGGTCACGAGTGGTGTTCCCCAGGATTCAGTATTGGGGCCGGTTCTGTTTAATATCTTTATCAATGATCTGGATGAGGGGATCAAGTGCACCCTCAGTAAGTTTGCAGATGACACCAAGTTGGGAGGGAGTGTTGATCTGCTTGAGGGTAGGCAGGCTCTACAGAGGGATCTGGACAGGCTGGATCGATGGGCTGAGGCCAACTGTATGAGGTTCAACAAGGCCCAGTGCCGGGTCCTGCACTTGGCTCAGAACAACCTCATGCAATGCTACAGGCTTAGGGAAGAGTAGCTGGAAAACTGCCCAGTGGAAAAGGACCTGGGGATTTTGGTCGACAGCCAGCTGACTATGAGCCGGCAGTGTGCCCAGGTGGCCAAGAAGGCCAATGTCATCCTGGCTTGTATCAGAAACAGAATGGCCAGAAGGAGCAGGGAAGTGATCCTCTGCCTGTACTTGGCACTGGTGAGGCCGTACCTTAAATATTGTGTCCATTTTTGAGTCCCTCACGACAAGAAAGACATTGAGGTGCTGGAGTGTGTCCAAAGAAAAGCAACGTAGCTGGTGAAGGGTTTAGAGAGCCTTCCTTATGAGGAGCAGCTGAGGGAACTGGGGTGGTTTAGCCTGGAGCAAAGAAGGCTGAGGGGAGACGTTGTCGCTCTCTACAACTGCCTGAAAGGAGGTTGTAACGAGGTGGGTGTCAGTTTCTTCTCCCAAGTAACAAACGATAGGACAGAGGAAACAGCCTCAAGTTGCGCCAGGGAAAGTTTAGATTGGATATTAGGAAACATTTCTTCACTGAAAGAGTTATCAAGCAATGGAACCAACTTCCCAGTGAGTCACCATCCCTGGAGGTATTTAAAAGATGTGTAGATGTGGTGTTTAGGGACATGGTTTAGTGGGACTTGAGTGTTAGATTTACAGTTGGACTTGATCTTAAAGGTCTTTTCCAACCTAAATAATTCTATGATTCTACTATGGGGTGGCCCCTATGTATGTTAGTTAACAAGGCCTCAGAAACATATGGTTTCATGCAAGCTGCCTGCTAAGTATGTCATAGATGTTCCATTTTCTGAGCACAACCACGGACAGTTTGGGAGTGAGCTAGCAGGCACAACCCACAAGCCCGCCAAGGAGCCTTCCAGCACTTCCACAGTATGGACAATCGAGCTTCTGAGTGCCGCTGAATTTATTAGTGTAGCCAGGGAGTCCTTGGTATTCCTGTATTCTGCCATGATTGCTAGTATGTTTATCTCAGTGCTTACTTTGAGCTTTTTGTTCTCCTACTGCCCCACCCAGATGTCTGGTGGTTTTGTTGTGGTTTGTTTGGGGTTTTTTTCCCCAGATAAGGCACATGGACTCTTTTTGCTGCATTTACTGTCTATGCTCTTCACCTATTTTACTCTCCCTCTTTCAAGTCTTCCTTGTTATTGGATTGTAGCTACTTTTTCACCTATTTCTGCTAGAGGAAGACTAAGTAACTAAAGCCACAGTGACTAGTATGTTGGATTTATTAACCTTCATCTAAAGAATTAGGCTTAAGGCTCTGCAAGCAAAAAGACTAATAGGAACTCTGTCTAATATACTTAATTCCTTCAGTCTGGCAATCAGTGCAGTCTATCAGGTGTAGGATGGACATAACCTGAGGGAGCTAACACCATCAAGTAAGAATGCAGATAGGAAAACATGATTTGTTATGTGAAATATTTGCATCAGTAAAGAGGTTTGGACTGCTACAGGATTGAAACCTTCTCTTCTTTTAGTTGTCTAAAGACGTGATCTTGAATCTCTGTAACACAAATCTAATCATTCATAGCTCTCAGTTAACTTTGGGGATGCCAATTACTTTGCAAGAAAAAGAAAGGACAGCAAGACATTGGGGTCTTTAACCATTTGTTCCTTCAGTCCTTGTATAATTTTTTTCTTTGCGGTGGTGTCGTCGTTTAACCCCAGCCAGCAACTAAGAACCACGCAGCTGCTCACTCACTTCCCACCCTCCCCCAGTGGCATGAGGGAGAAAATCAGGAAAAGAAGTAAAACTCATGAGTTGAGATAAGAACGGTTTAATAGAACAGAAAAGAAGAAACTAATAATGATAATGATAACACTAATAAAGTGACAACAGTAATAATAAAAGGATTGGAATATACAGGTGATGCACCATGCAATTGCTCACCACCTGCCAATCGACACCCAGTTACTCCCTGAGCAGTGACTCCCTGCCCCCACACCCTCAGTTTATATACTAGATGTGATGTCACATGGTATGGAATACCCCTTTGGTCAGTTTGGGTCAGCTGTCCTGGATGGGTCCTGTGCCAACTTCTTGTGCCCCTCCAGCTTCCTCGCTGGCTGGGCTTGAGAAGCTGAAAAATCCTTGACTTTAGACTAAACACTACTTAGCAACAACTGAAAACATCAGTGTGTTATCAACATGCTTCTCATACCTAACTCAAAAACATAGCACTGTACCAGCTACTAGGAAGACAACTAACTCTGCCCCAGCTGAAACAAGGACAAGTGGTAAGCACAGTTTTCCACACAGTATTGTCCACGAAGAGAACATTAGTTTTGTATCAGACAAGCTGTTGCCAAACTCAAAGTAATTCAATGGCTTGAACAAGCATATGCTTATGAGGGGGGTTTGTATGACTGGTTGTTTAGGCTGTGCAGTAGATATATATATATATTTGTAAGTAGTAAAGATAGCTCATTTGACTTCTAATTATATAAGAACTTATGCACATACTTCTCATAGACGTATCCTCAAATTATTGCAGAGACATTTATAAAGGCAAATGTGTCTTATAAAGACCTTCATAAAGGCAAATAAACAGAAAACAAACATATCCCACTCAGCGACATAAAACTCAACAGATTCAGAGATCAGATTTAGACATCAAATTGTTTCTGATGTTAGTCAGAAGGTTAGTCTGATGGTAAAAAGTCAGGCAGATACAAAAGATACGGCCTTTTCAGCAGTATTTTGTCTTTCCCCACCAGTGGCATTTTAAACAAAACATTCACTCCTTTTTAACCATAAAACTACAAGTCATATGTGCCTAATTTCAGAGGATGTTTCACAGTTGTGAGTTTCAAGCACATAAAACCAAATCTTCCCACACCCTAGAAGAAGGGTCCAACTTTCTGGAAAGTTGTCCTCCACTCTTATCTGTCCTTTGAGCACAGCAAGTATGACTTCCTACCCAGTGCCCAGGCCTGGTGAATATCATTCCTGAAAACGGACACACAGTCCAAACATTTTGGCTGGTGTTACAAATTACTCCAAGCTGCAAACTGCCTGAAAGATAGACATTGCTGTGTTTAGCCTTATAGTACAAGATCAAATTTGGTTCGTCTAACCTCAGTCTTTAACTCAGTGAAATATTTGTAGGGCCTTCAGCATTTATCCTGATTTTGCACCTGCAGACTTCAGTGAGAAATATACCATTAATTTCAGTTGGACCATTTTCAGGCCTATAATACACCTTTCAAAATTCCTGCCTTTAGTTCATTTGCAGTAGACATACTAATGAAATGATATTGATAATGATATAGTAGTAAATAATGATGCAAAATTGCATTCAGTTACTGAATTTTCTTCAGTATTACATGTAGCCATATGGACCATCAGTAACACGGTGTTTCTTTTTTTTTTTTTTAAATACTTTGAAATAAAGCTGTAAGTATTTCTGCTGTTATGAGTACTTGGATCTGATCCTGCAAACAGAGTGTGTAGAAAAATGTGTACCTTCTGCTGAAGGCTTAGAACATGACCCTGTGGACAATAGTCATCATAACTTCAGCTATCCAGAATGCAGATGGCCACATCTGAGTTGGCATCCTAGGTTTCCTTTGTCATAAATGAAGAAATTAAGCACTTCCTCAACATGCTTTCTCTAATCAGTTTTAGACTTTTACTTCGGAATGAAATTAATCATCTCCTATGAGTGCTAATTTGTCTCCATTTCTTACAAATGGCATAAAGACAGGGAGGTCAAACTATCTGTAACATAGATATTTACATTTGGTCAAAGGAAGCCCAGGCCAGATTTCCAAACTAATACATGCATTTGAAGCTCTGGACACTGTAGTACCAAGAAAAGACAAAATCATATTGTGTATTCAATCTCACCATTGACATTTTTTGCCTTCTTAAATAATATTAAATATTCTTGACAGTTTTAATTAGTGTGTAGATAATTCCTGTTCTTTAAAATAAGCAGGGTCTAAATAATTAGTAAGATATAAATAATGCAAGTAGAGGAGACACTGGGGGCCTCCTAGAGACTATAATCTATCAACAATTGGGAACATTAACATCAGGCATTCCAGCCATCTTTCTAATAAGAGTATTAAATATGCAGCCAGGTCCAAAAGATGAAAGTAGAGATCTGACCTCCCTTCAGCAACATAAATAATTAATCCACCTGTCTGTCTATCTACCTATCATCAATCTATTCAACTCAGTCCTTCAGCTTGTTCCGTAAGTTTTGTAGAGAGGACTTGACTCAGAGAACTAAGGAAGTCTGTAACTAGAACCATGCAGCTTGAAAAAAACCTTCCTTGATTGCACTTGATCTTTTCGGGAGAGTCATATATTATTTTTTCCTTGTACTTGTGCTGATTTCCAGTCTTAACTTTAGGCTACCAGGGCTGAAAATGTAGCTGGCTACCCTGATTATTTTGTTTGATCTAGTGTTATATACAAATACTTTGTTTTGTTTCTGTTGTCTCAATGTTAGAAATAACATTCAGCAAGAACAGCACATTCCATGTAAGGTGCTGCACAGACATTCACAGACAGGGTTTGTTTAAAAAAGTTCTAATTTATTGGCATCTTTGAATAGTGTAATGCTCATGTGAGGAATCAAATCTGTTGAACAGGATGGCTGTTTGCTATTTGGATGGTGATGGGAGTCCCTGTTGCAAGGGCCCTTTCAACATTATCTTCACCCAAATCAGCTGAGACTTTCCAAACTATTCTAATGAATTCTTATAATCCAGATGGCTGATGGTCCTATGTGACCACTTCAGAAAATGTGTGATCCTTCTCTGTGCATTATCTTAAACTGTGTACAAAATATCTTGTCTGTCTTTGCTGTATACAGAAGACTGCTATGTGACCAAACCTGCATAAGCAGGAACGGTTTACACTATTTTATATTATTTATGTATCTTTTGGTCAATTCTACATCAGGAATTGGTAGAGTCTCTGCAACTGCCAGAGTCCCCAAGATAACCAACACAATTAAGTGCACAAATAGCACCTACCAACTGGCCTATTCACAGCCTGGGGGAATGTCTGGGGCTGTCCAAAACTCCCACTTTCTGCACCAGTTAATCACGTGCTTTGACAGTGGCTAGGAGTTCAGTCAATCATCTTGTCTCAAGTCAGTCCGCTGTTTCAAATCAGTGCATTGTCTCATCTATGCAGAAATTAGCTGAGAAGTTTCTAGACAACACAGGGAACTGATGACTGAGAGCACTGTGGGTGCACGCAGGAACACCCTTCATACCCAGCCAAACAGCTATAGCTGTAGGGCAAACTTGAATTTCATCCTTATATCACAATTATAACTTAAATTCCATGCCACCAGAAGTGTACAAATTACTTGGACAGGTGTGTAAAAATTAGAGGAGCTAAAAGTAATGTTCAGGGCTACTTCTTGGAAAAGGAAGAGGAGTCTTTCAGTGATTCACAACCCTCATTCCGGTTTCTATAGTAGACAGAATAGATGAAAATCATAGAGCTAGAAATTGCTATACAACCACATGCATTTATCACTATGTCAGTCCACTTTAGGAATTTATTTGTATTTGTGTTTTAAAATGTGAAGGGTAACTTTATGGGGTTTTTTACATGTCTTAGTACTTACATATACTCTTAGAGGGCTTCTCAGCTAAAAGTCCTATTCAGATTGCAGATTGCATTAATATTTCTACTCCCATTATTATGGACAACTTTTTCTAAATGTGAATAAATAAATAAAAAATAAGCAGCCAGCTTTATATCATTTGTATTAATTATATTCTGTATCCATTTGTTTTATGTATAATTAAATACATTTGGGAAAAGATTCATTCTTATTGTTCCTAGACATGTTTTTTCATGATAATTGTTTCTATTGCAGAACTAATTAAATATCATTCTGAAGTTCTCTGCTCTAAATGTAATTACCTTTTAATGAAATGTATACATACTTCTCACTGTTATTGCTTAACATTTAGCTACTTTTCCTATTTTTCTCTCTTCCGCTTACTGCTACAATTACACTTTGCACTTATATAATGCTATCAACATAGTAATCTTGACAGAAGCAAAAAAGTGCAGTCTATTTTATACAGATTGGATAATCACAGGGTACTAGATCCTAGGTTTCAAGAAACAGATCTCAGGTTTTTTTGCCCTGACATTTTGATGTTTGGCTTAGCACACTTCACCCCTATTTGCCTGAGTATTTACATGTCCTATACCTCTCAATGAAAACTGGAAATATTAATTCAATAATCAGACCAAAGAAGTGCCTTACTTAAAGAGGAAGAATCCAGAAGGGTCTTCTAAGGTCAGGCATCAGACTTCCTTGCTGACCTGGTCCTCTTCACTGTAAACAAGCTTCTAAATTTACCATAACCAAAGCTGTTTAGCTGAATAACATAGGACAGATGATATGGATACCTCCTTAAAATGGTTCAGATTGCAGACCTGAACCAATGGTAGTCTGAAACAAACTGTCTTAAAAATACAGACCTATGTGGCTTGGCATTGGAAACGAATATAAGACATCAGTTTCCTGACTGCTAGAACTTTCCTTCTGATCACTCCTGTGAGCACTCTCCCATGTCGTTATTAACAGTTAGCCTGTCAAGCCTTCAAATGGGGATTAATTCTAGCTGTAATTCATTACAAAAAAGTTTGATGGTATGGTCTTTCTACAGCTGCTTCTCTAAACCCTAAAGACCTAAGAAGTCAGGGGAGTCAGAACCCAGGAGTGGGAACAAAAAAAGAAAAAAAAAAAGTGATAGAGATAACTCCAGAGGATAGACAAATATTAGGGGTTGGGAGCAATTAACTGGACAATGATGATGTAAGCCGAATGTTTGTAGCTTAGTTTTCCAAAAATCTGTATCATCCCATTAATCCACTGGATACGTTACATAGCTGACAGGTAAAATTAGGATAGACGTAGTGTGCTCAGGGACCAGCGCAACTTCTACCCAAACCCACTTATGAATAACTTATCAAATCTATATGTGTGGAAACAAGATATATTTATGTCTGGCAACATAACAAGCCACTAAACCATGCTGAAGTTGCTCTTGTATGTTTGTTTCTCAATAAATAATCTGATCATAGTTGTGTGCAATTATTTGTACCAATTTGGCATTACATCACTTTTCTTGTAAGAAACAAATTCAAATTTGCTCCAGCCCACTATTTTAAGGATTGTGTTTCTCTTCTAAGCAATAAATGGGTGCAAATACGTGACTGAAACGTCAGTCCAATGTAATAGCATCTTATGTTCATTTTACAGTCTTTTTGTGCAGATACAAGTAGAAAAGTACAGAAGATATTTCTGAAGTTCCTTCTAAGAAATGGAGTGTTCTCAAATCTGTCTGCCTCTCCTGAAATCATGTCACCTCCACATTTGTATAAAAAGTAATTGACATTTGCCAATGTTTTATATAGACATGTTAGCTCTGCTTCTGTTTGGATGTTTAATTATTTATCACTAATAACAAATGGATGTTGGATTGATGTATTGACATAATTTACTATACAGTATGCACAAATACTATTCCTTATGGAGGAAGGGTGTAGCGTTCGCCGCATATCAAGGTGCCACGATTAGATCACTGATCACCCCCCAGATCAGGGAAAGAGACAGATAACACACACAGTGTGAGCGCCAACTTCCGCCTTTTATTGCGCAGTCAATTCCTTTTATACTAACAAGGGTAGGTGGGATTACAGACACATCATAAGGCTGCGACTAACCCTCTAACTTTCCGTGACATCGCGAGATCTTCCGAACGCCGAACCCTACAGAAGGGAGTGCAAATGGGTTGAAGATTGAGTGACAGCTCACACATGCAAAATCTGTGAGGTGAATTAGCAATCTGAAAATTATGTATGATTGATTACTGTGCATATGTGCTTCATTATTAATATGGAAGATGTGACTGAAAATAGTTTTTGTTGTCTACACATTACAATTTGGCTTTACATATTCAATCAAAAATATTCCATAATTTATGCAGTAGTCTTGTGTTACTGGAGTTGGCTCCTGCACCTTCTTTTCAAAGATCTTATCTGAAAAGGAGAAGCTTGAGTGTTTTTGGTAACCAGCCAGATTTATCCATCAAATAATGGTTTCTGAATAGAGATTTCTCAGTGCAGGTTATGCTGTGTTTGAAAGGGTGTAGGAAGCATGAACTAACTCATTTAATAGTGAGATAATAATTATTTCATTAATCAATGAAGGTAATGCTACAGATTTATAGTTGCTTTTATATGCATGGCTGAAAAGAATGCTGGTTTGAAAAGTAGTGCAATGGCAAAAAGAAGCAGCATTTCTTCACACTCAGAGGTACTTGGTATAACATAATGCAAAAACCTTAGAGTGGGCTGCATAGTTCCCCACTAGAAACAAACTTTGTATTTCTAATTTGGCTGATACAACAGAGGAATAAAAATCTTAGTCTTTTACAGCTGTGATATAGAATTATATTAATTCTTTATGTCTCAGACTGTCAGACTCTTTAAAATTTAATAATCAGAAACGTAGATGACCAGTTGATGGCTATGGTGAACAGCCACTAAAATATGTTCTAAAGTTACCAAGAGATTATTTTCTGTCTGCTTATGAAAGAAATATTTGTTATTTCCCAGTCTGTACTGAAACCAGTTCAAATCATTAAATCGCAATCAGAAAAATCTCTAACTGGACTCTTTTTTGCCAGGTCAAATGTCAAGGCCAAAACCAAACTACTGAAGCCTTCTATTTTAAAATGTTATGCAGAGTGAGGGATGATCACATACAAAATGCAGAAACCATGTTCGAAATTGTACACAGTATTTGAGGCTAGTATTCTTAATGTTTTAAAGAAGTTTATTCTAAAACTGCATCATCTCTTTTATGCATGTATAACAGTACAGGTATCAGTGGACCTACACTTGCCAAGATCTGCAATAATGCTGCAGCCAGACAGTTTTCTCATTTGACAAGTACATTAAATGTGCATAGAGGGTTTATAAAAACTCTTTTTAGGGCTCTTTTCATTGTAATTCTAATGAGGACTGAGGACATGGCATGTTACCTTGGCAGAAGTAAGGTGTATCACTTGGCTGTCTATTTGTACAAGTTATACACACACCACATCAACTAAACTAGGGTAGAAAGCTATAACTTGCAACTTATCAAGAACATACTAAGTTAGGGTGTTTTGTGTCTATACACAGAGTGTGAATAAGTTTAGCAGCTCATTCTCCTGCTAATATGTAACAAGTTATATGGTTGTCCTGGTTTGGGCTGGGATAGAGTTAATTTTCTTTCTAGTACCTGGTACAGTGTTATGTTTTGGATTCAGTATGAGAAGAATGGTGATAACACACTGATGTTTTCAGTTGTTGCTGAGTAGTGTTTAGTCTGAAGTCAAGGATTTTTCACCTTCTCATGCCCAGCCAGCAAGAAGGCTGGAGGGCCACAAGAAGTCGGGAGGGGACACAGCCAGGGCAGCTGACCCCAACTGGCCAGAGGGGTATTCCTTTTTCATACCATGTGATGTCATGTCTAGTATATAAATTGGGAGTAGTTGGCCTGGGGAGGGATCGCTGCTTGGGAGCTAACTGGGCATCAGTAGGCATGTGGTGAGCAACTGCATTGTGAATCACTTTTTTTGTATATTCTGATCCTTTTATTATTGTTATTATTATTATTTTCTTCCTTTCTATTCTATTAAACTGTTCTTATCTCAACCCACTAGTTTTACTTTTTTTCCCAATTCTATCCCCCACCCCACTGGGTGGGGCAGAAGTGAGTGAGCGGCTGTGTGGTGCCTAGTTGCTGACTGGGGTTAAACCATGACAATAGTTATTCCCTTTTACTTTACTAGGAGCTGCAGTGTACATTTAACCAAAAAAGAAATAGTACCCACCATTCAATGAACAATATTTTGTGCAAAGTTTCTTCCTCTTCAAAAGTTCCCCAAAGGAAAAAGGTACTGGTAATTTACTTTTATTGAAGTACACTTGGGAGTAAACATATGTGAGGAGGAAGACAGAAGATAGATAAGGCAAATTTCCTCTCTGTGCCTCCTATTTTTAAATCCAAATAAAACATCAATGATGCAACTTTTCATGCTGTGTCTTTCTAATTTGTGCAGTGGGATGCATTTAAGACATATTTTGGTACATTCAGAGAGCTTGTTCTAAGCAGTAGAAGATGCTGCATCTGTATCGGGCTGTGCCACATCATACAGACTGGTACGGGCTGGGACATCTATCATGAACATACTCTTTGCCGTGAAATCCAGGTGAGAAGGTAAGTGAGAAGATCTGGAGAAAAGGCAACTGTGATGTTCATGAAGACCCTCTTGCCACGCTCAGTGTTGGTATAGTATTGCTGTTTAATCCCAGCTCACTCATTTTCCCCCAAAATTCATTTCAATATATCTTGCAATCTTTCCTGTTTCAGTGCTCACCATGCCCTGCTGAATGCAACCAGGCAAGATAAAAACATGCATAGCGACCTTCATCTTTCCCATGTTTAACACCTGGTACAAAGAAAACATCACTGTTACTGAAAGCAATGCTATTTTAAACTCCAAAAACTTCAGCCAGCATAGAATTTGCATCTCCATTACTCATCACAGAAGCCTGAGAGCCTATCATCCTTGGCCCCTCCCCTCAGGCAAATATTCTTTTTCATGTTCCCACTAAGATCCAGGATCAACAAAGTACAAGATGCCTCACATCAGTCACACTGATTCAGCCCTAGGAAATACCAGTCTTAAGTTTTAACCTCACTTCAACAGCTTCAGAGTGGGTCAACGGCATCCTACTTCACCAGTAATCTCAACGAATGGCTGCCTTGCTAAAGACCAGCAAGTTAAACAGTTCAGTTCCAAAGCAACATCCACCATGGCTCCAACAGAAGCTTTCAGATTTCAGGCCCATGCTAGCTCTTTGATTACAAGGTGTAAACCTTCAGGATGGAGGTTATATAAAGACTTTTATGCATTGGAAACTCATTTCCTGCAATTTACAGGCTGATCCTGACACTTGAGCCCAGGAATCACCAGCAACTTGCCAGATGCTGCTGAACCTTACATTGCTGTGCTGGTCTGGAAGGCCTCCTACTCAAGATCCCTGCTGTCACTTTCCCTCTAAGACCGATCTGTCACAACAAGGTGTGCCTATTGTGTTTCCCAAAATGCCACAGAGAGAGGAAAAAAGGTGAATTATTTTATTAATATATTTATATAATTATTCTTGGAATAACTTTGAATACAACATGTAATTTTTTTACAGTGACTGAATTCACCTGGGAAGGAGCCAATATA
Source organism: Haliaeetus albicilla (assembly GCF_947461875.1). Taxonomy (NCBI): domain Eukaryota; kingdom Metazoa; phylum Chordata; class Aves; order Accipitriformes; family Accipitridae; genus Haliaeetus; species Haliaeetus albicilla. Next base: position 22,573,105 of record NC_091497.1, read on the forward strand.
TGTGTTATATATTTAATTTCTCTACACATACAGACTTTTTTTCACCAGAATCACTCCAATATTAGAAAAAAAAAAGGAAAAGAGAGGACTTTACAAACAGCTGTTTTCACTCCTGGCCCTAAGGAAGAATAATAACCCATATATTGTTTATTAGATATCTGACCAGGATTATGTTAAAGTGAGGAAGTTCATTGTGCCTGTGAACACAAATAGCATTTTAATTTTTATTAAGTAGAAGAGTTATATTTACACTGCCTGTTAGCCCAAAACCAAACTCTGCCTTTTGTTCATTAAGTTAGAATGCTAAGACTTCTGATTCAGACCTGAAAAACTTCTGCTATGTCTAGGATCTGTGTAGCATTTTAAGTTTTACTCTAGCTTTACATGTAATATATGTGCAACTGTAATGTAAAGAGCAGTTTATTTATTTCAAATATTTTGTTTCTCAGTGACCATAAGTTTATTTTCAATTTTCTCATATTCCTACAGGCATTTACATGTTTTCTCGTGGACAGCTATTCTCAGCTTCATCAGTACTTAGCTCCCATTTCACAACCTGTCAAATGGCTACTCAGGCAGAAGAAAACCACCCATATGTAGTCTCTGTAGCCTGAAAATTAGCCTACTCATAGTTATGTCTCCCCATGGGAATTACCAATTCACTGATTGCTGAAAAGGCTGCCAGCACTATCAGGAGTCATCAGTGATCACTGAAAAAAATAAGATAATATAATGCCAGTAACCTCTACTTCAGATGAGTTCAATAAATTTTGCCTGTTTCCGTACACACCACTACTAGCTGCCCAATCAGTTATCTTTTTAATCTAGTTATGAAACCAGTACTCAAGTGCTTGAGCCACGTATTTCAAAGCTACAAGACAGGATTTCTTTCACCTAACTTTAGGCATTGACGATGTAGACTTCTACATATGAGGTAGTTATCCTAAGCTTCCTTTATACTGGAGACAGTTAATCACTTAGAGATACGATTCTTCTGACCTATGTTAGACATCTGTTTTAGGATAAATCTACAGCTGCTCAGATTAATCCTATCTAATGTGACTTTGTCATAGAGCAGTAAGACTATTAGAGACTTAGGAATAAATGTAAATATTCCTAATGGTTTTTCTGCAATCCTCCTCTGACAAAATACAGAAAATTACAACTTCTAATGTCTTTTCTGACAGAATATGCTAATACCAGAAAAATGCAGAGATCAAACTCTCTGGATTAATCAGGGTTCTCCATGCAGTGTGGGATCCAGTGACTTGTTAAATATTTTTAATTTCTGCTCAACTTACTCCGAATAATAAATATAAAAATATTATTAAGAAGAATTTCTTTCTTGGATTTTTTTAAAGGACAAGTGCAATACAGATAAGTAGGAACATTCAGTTATATTTAACCTTCCTTGAGTGGTTTGACTAGATGATCTGACCTCTTAATCAAGGATTTTGTGATTCTGAAGAGTTGATGTCTGTGTTTCTTAAATATTCATGTTGAAAATTAATAGAACTGAAGGATTTCTTCCACTGATATCTAAAATGGTAATTCTGATGTTCCAAGGAAATACCTGTAAGTATATTAATATGGCAGCAGTATTTCCTTGCTACTCCCCACTAAATCTAAGATTTCTTTTTAGTAAGCAAAATGATATCATATATCAACTCCATTTTTTAAAAAAATGGAAGCAAAACATTAAATTGGTATTCAGCTAGACAACAACTCAATTTGTCTAGGATTAGGAAACAATACAAATCTGTTATGATACAACACACACATTTTATCCAACGCCTGCTTTCTAACAGTGGTTGCCATAACTACTAAAATATTTTTCATATATATTTCCTGCTTCAGCTTTATACACAGCAGTCAGAAATACCTGTTACATGTGAAAAATTATGAGCTGCTACAAAAGCTGTTAAAAGCTACATGATGCTATATTTTGCTTTACCACATGTGGTGAAGGGGAGACAAGCATACGTGAGTGAATACTATCAATTACTTAGGGCTCACATGTATAGAGAGTTTTATGTGTCCTGCCTACTCTAGTCAATCAATTTTAAAAGTCAAGCCATAAAATCTACTGTTTATCCTGAGGGCATTAATGTCTAAAGACAATAGTTTTCCCCAACACTGTTGGTCTAATGATCTGTTCCTGTGTCAGTCTGTATGTGGCTTGTCCTGGAAGGCTTTATGAAGTGACCACTTCAGCCCCTTCTACAACTTTTCCCATAAGTGCTCTAGCCCTCTCGTCGTGAAATAATCTTCGAAATAACTGAATGCAAGATCTCACCAATAAGTTCTAAAATAAAAAGAAGTCTACAGACATCACTATTACTGTTCTGTCTCCAGCTGAGACTTGGAGAGACAATTAACCTACATGTCAAACTCCAAAAGAGATACCAAGGATGTGATTCTCAGTTAGAGATGGAAATCCATCTGCAATATAGAGTAAGATGACTGGGAGAAGTGGAGCTCAAGGTATATTTTTCTCCAACATATTTGCTGTTAGGCTGATTTTTGGTGCTTGTTACCCAGAATGTTAGAATTTGTAGACCCCCTATTGAATATTTTGCTATTCTGACTACATAAAGAAGCCAGGCATTCTGCTCAGGACTCCAAATCTTATTAGGAACCTAGAAGTGTGTAAATGACATGCCACAAGATGTTGCATTTTTTTAATCTTTTGGTAGAAATTGTCTTGCTTATCTTACCTCTTCAAGATTTTTCTGGCTTTGTTCAGCATTCTGTGCAAAGTATAAGGCAAGATCCTGTAGGGGAAGAAAAACTCTCCACATTATTATATTACTAATAATTGCATATATAAGATAAGAGAGAAGAGAGTTGTGTTTGTGCAGGAAGTCTTAACAGCAGAATTTTCTAACTTGTGTACTTGACTTTGTAAATGTAACAAACCATTAAATCTTCCCTCCATCTTCCCTCCCCCTTCCCTCCTTTCTTTCCTTTTTATTTTTACATACATAAATGTAATTCATGTTTTTATTATCTGTAATTTATAAACCCAGATTTATAGGTGATTAGATTTTGTTGAAAACAAATCTTTCTCTTGACCAGTTTTTTTTCAGTGAAAAAATGTATAAAAGAACATTCACAATTAGTTCTCACTGGCATTTTAAGAGGAAAAGTAATTGATAAATGTTAAATGAATAAGTTTTCTTGAGATGAAAAACCCCAGTCCTTTCCTGACAGACTCACTAAGTATAAGATAATGCACTATTTAATGCAGGTTCAAAATATTTTCTGAAAAATTCACTTCTATCATATACTTTCTGTGTGGTTTTATACTGAGAAGGTAATTATGACCAAAAGGGGGAACACATCTTATATAGAAAGCCAAGAGTTTACTATTGGTCTACTTTAAATCTGAGGTCTAACTAAGATACAATAAGCAGTTACTAATAATCCAGATACAAAGCTACTAACGCTAAGAGTCCATATTACCTTATTAATACAGACCTTGTTAATAATAGTTAAAATTATTATCAAAAAAAACTTCCTGGTATCTGCCACATTTTCCATGGTGTTATGTTCACCCTTCCTCTGCACACCTAAGGGAGGCTCTAGGGTCTTTCTAAAGACAAAGCTGGAAGCGGACAGAGAGGAGGACTGTATGAACAAACACTCAACAGTCAGCCTCAAGTGAAGAGCTAGAAAGTGTTGTGTTGATGACTGGGTTTCCTCCTCCTCTTTTCTGGGAGGAGATTGATAATTTCCTCCTCCTTACTCCAAGACCCAACCGGACCTATTTTTATACATTTTCTAACACACTTCATTGAACTGCTGCTCCTTGCTACATCTAAATTCATTGTGCATGGTGCATTTTGCATATGTTGGAGAACTGTTTCTTGTTCTCTTTGCCCTTAAACTGGTTTTCTTCCAGTTATCAAGTCTGCATTTCTTTAGCCATGAATAATTGACCATTGGTGACCTGTTTATAGCCTTGGGGATAGCAGCTTGTTACTACTGTCTATTTAAAAATTATAGTTATACAACCCAATTATAAAAACCTAAGTGAAAATATAGCAAATTAGGCAATAACAACCTGTTTGATATGTTGGTTTTGTTGTTGTTGTTACAGCTAAATAAGCCAAATCAAAGCTCCAGAAAAACTAAGACAAGTTCTGACAAAGGGTGAAAAGTCTCCTCTTCAGAGCTTTGCCAAGTTAATACGGTAACTGTTGCTTGTTACTAGCACTGACACCAGTTTATGCATTAGTCTACAGAATATACTCTGAAAGCTATTTTATGGGTTTGTTGTTGTTGTTTGTTTGTTTCTAACATGGAAAATGTCTCTTGGAGTACTAGTGAAAGGAGGAATAATGGAAAGTCTTTACACAAAGATAACGTTGCCCACCACTTGACCATCAGGGGATTCAAAAGAAATTGGAATTCACTGGTTATAAGAGTTTATAAACAGGACAACAGTTTAAAATAAGTCCTCAGAATAATTTGTAATATGGGGTAGAAATACCAGGGAAAAAAATAGCCACACAAAGATGGAAAAAAAATAACAAAAAGATTTTGAGATGCATTCATCTCTTCTTCATTACTTACCACCCAGCATGTTCTTCTGAATCACAAATACACACAGCTTATAAATTACTGTTGATTTACTCATATAAACTGCATAACTTCCCAAGCTCTGCATGGTTTATGTAGATATTCCATATTCAGTATTTTGGCAGTATGACTTCTGTAGGCACTTTGCTATCGGTTGGCCAGTAGAGAGTCAAAGGTCTTCCCCTGAAAGCAGTTTACCCTGAAGGGAATTTGTCTGAGGTATGTGATTTTCTCTACACAAGGAAGAAAATCCCAGCCAAATGACTCAAGAGATCACAAGGAACTTACTTAGAGAAATGTAGCTTTCAGTACCCACTTCATGGCAGAGAAGAGAATACAGCTTTATAAAATTAATCTCTTACTGCTTCTTCCCTCACTGCAGACTACTGCTATCAAATTCTGCAATAAAAGGGTTAAAGGATTTTAATTTTTTCTTAAAGTGTCAGCATGTTCCATATTTCTTCCTCCCACAGAAGAGAACCGTAGTTCTGTAGACTGAGTCAAATTTTATTTGAACATTCAGCAAAGTAAATTATTACTTTGGATAACATTTTATAGTGATAAGATGTCAACTAATAGACTTGATTAGAACTGAGTCAGCAAATAGTTTTCCTTTTTCCTTTAGAGGACTGGAGTACATAGAAATGGATATAAAATGCTGAGAATGGACAGCAAAAACATGTCTATTTTTGTCGATGTGTAAAAAAACAAGTCAGAAAGAAATCCATCTTGCCTTACAGGGTGAGGCGTTATAATGGCTTATAATGAGATAAAAACGTTGTTTCAAAAACAACTTTTGTCTCATAAATGGCAAAAATTTTCAAAACTTGTGTGGCTAATCTCAGACTAACCCTGCCTTCTTCCCCCCAGCCAAATGCAAATTGTAAAATATTTGTGCATCTGTATGTATTTGAGGTGATTGCACTTGTGTTTGTGAGATAGTTGTAAAGCCTGATATTTTTCTCGTTAATGAGACCCAGTCCTTTGAACTTAACATTTAACACCAACTTCTGTAGTGTCTCACCTTTTCTCTACACACACATTAGAAACTGTTACAACTGAAATAAAAATTTTAATACTCAGGAAGCATAAGCTCTTCAGGAAAGAGGAACTTTCTTTTGTTTATAGTGGAATAGATCATTGTTCTCTAAGATCCTGATCTTGACTAGACCCCTCTGTTCTTGGCTATCTGCAAAAGGTTGCAAAGACGTAGTCGCTGTCATGCCAGTCTGCTTCGGGGACTACACTACAACAAGGACCAAAACCTGAAATGCAGCAGTGGAAGTACACACAAGGATGGTATTGTTCTCCTAAGATGACAAAAAAAGACCTGGAAAGCTAATACCAAGAAGAAAATTTATGGAGGATTAAAATAAGTGAAGCTCTATTTTAATTTACAGTGATAACTCACACACAGAACTTTTGCCACCTTTTCCTAATCAACTTTGTCACTCAGCCCTTCACATGAACGCTTGATGCATTCTTAGGAATGTGAAAGTATGGGAACAGTCTTTCCAGAAACTGAGTAAAGCACTCATCAGTAAAAGGAAAGGCTGGAATAAGTTACAGTTAAATTACTTCATCTTTTATAAAAATGGACTTAGAGAGTAGTTATCAGTAGTTCATTCCCCAGCTGTAGTGAAGTACCACCAGTGCTTGCCAGGGTACTGATGGGTCCAGTCCAATTCATTGATGATATTGAACAAAGCACCACACTTTCACTTTAGAGTGATTCAGGTGAGACAGCTTTAAGCTCTTCAGAGAACAAAGACTGGATTCAGAGAGGTCCTGAGCAGTCAGAGCAATGGTCTGGAATGAGCAGGATAGGATTCCGTGGAAGCAAGGACAAAGTGCTGAAGTTAGTTAGCACAGCAGTCAGCCAGACCCACACAACTCAAGAAACTGGCACACCAGCAGCAGTTTGGAAGGAAAAAAAAGGGCTGAGGGCCATAGTAGACAACAGACGTGTATCAATGATAACAAAATGTTTCCAGAAATAAAGCAATTTGAGAAGTTGGCTGAGAAAAGTGTCAAGACCCTAATGTCCCTGCCCAGCCCCCCACCAGCTCCCCCCATCTTTCCTACAGCCCAGGACGTCATGGCAGCCCCCAGGGCCGTCGGCTTCTGCTCCAGCGATACTACAACAGGGCTGGTCTCCAGCTCCCCACAGCTCTGCCCGGCCCGGCCGTGGGCCTTGGTGAGCGGGGCCCATGTCCCATCCCAGCCCGGCCTCAGCCCGGCCCTGTCCCCAGAGAGGTGCCTGGTGCCTGGGGCTGGGGCTGCCCTGGTGCCCCCCAGCTGCCCTGCTCCTGGCTGGGGGGTGGGAAAAATATTCTGGTTCGGACAAAATTTTTCACCTAACGATTCCACTGAAATGTATAAGATGTTCTGCATTGTCTAGAAGAAGAAAAATATAGTTAGTATAGATGCATGTCTTGTTTGACATAAGCTAATATCTTAAATTTAAGGCCTTCTACAATAATAAATACAAACTGAAACTTCTGACCTATTTTAACCAGTATTTCAACAAGGAGCAATACCAGTTAACATAGTAACAGTAACGTTTATTTTAAAAAATATATTAAACAATATTCAGTATAAATTCTCCAATTTTTATGGCTAATTTAGTGTGGTATGTGTAGTTTGTAGTTCAAAACATAGACTAGTTTTGAATGGAATTCTGCAACTCATTACTTATATATGCTAGGAATTATGCTGTTAATTGTTTTGCTAAGAAGAATGGTTTTTTGCTAGTAGAATGGTGCCCAAAATAGGGTCTTTACGTAAGTTATTCTTGTTTTTAATAACTTTTACGTTCTTTTAATAGTGACTGGACTTATGCCTCAAAAATTCCTTAGAAGATATTCTCTTTCACTACCAGTATCCCACATTCACTACTAGTATCCCACATTCCTGCCCTTGCTCAGTGATTTATTTATTTATTTTTCTCAAAATGGATATTAAATTGTATTGCATTTTAAAGTATTTTTTAAATTATTTTTGCTTGGATTTTCTTTGTCTCCTGTTGCACATCTTTTTGGAGATTTCCAGTGTTTTTGCAATAATGTCTTTTGTTCTATTCTGTTTATTTCCAAAGATATATCTACTGTAGTTCCTAATGTATTGTTTGATATGTTCTACTAGTTTTATGTAACCCCCTTGTATTTGTAATGACTTTTCTTTCTTCCTACATAATTAGTTTTGCTGTGAAGCAAGAACCGAAAAGGTGTCTTCTGATCACAGATGTGTTCTCTCTACTGGACAGAAAGAAAGTAGTATTAAAATTTATTGCAAATAAGTGAAATATTCCATTCTAAATTATGCTATATCGAGACTAAATAGGCTGATTTTAGATTAGCTGGAACAAGGACTCTGTATGTAGTTTGATAGATGGTTTCACAGCAGGAGGCAAAAATTTTGCAAGCAGAACATGCAGAAAGGAAAACGCGACGAAGTAGCAAGGAGTTAGGTTGTTTGCAAATCATTTGTATTTTGGCTGCAACTACAGAATCTCTACATCATACTTCTAATAAAGTCTGTGGTTTGTTTTTTTTTAAGAGCTATAGGATCTCCACACACTTACAAAAACTTATGAAACCTGTTGGTTTTAAGTATAGAATTTAGGGTCAAATCATTCTCAGTTAATGATTGCTTTGGTTTTTTCATTTGCATGAAATGGACATTAAACATGATCATTTGAAATCATTTCAACTTATTGTTAAGGTGGAATTCTGAAATTCAACTGCATTTTCAACTGACATTTCACTCTTTTCATAAAAGCAATGGTTAAAATGATAAATGGAAAGTCTCCTTTCTCACACTCACTGATTTCTAGGAAAAAGTGATTTTGCCCATTTTCAGTAATTTCAACAGATGCTGGAAACAGCATTTCAGTAGAGGAATTAAGTTTATGACATCCAAATACAGAGGCTAAAACCCTGGCCTCCTTATCTTTAACAGGTTTTTTTCTTAGATAAATCCACATGTTGGTGAAGGTTTTGTAAGTGCTGAAGGAAAACTTCTAAATGGAATAAATTAATTAGTTAGCAATTGGTTCGTCTGATTCAAAACATAAACAAGTATAAAGTAGAAATATAATACTATCAGTAAAAAATTATTTTGTCTAAGCATTCCTAAGCTGTAAGTATTGCCAAATGTGCTAGAAAGGCCAGATGTTACATGGAGCTCATTGTGCTCTTAAGACACACCCCTACAAACAAGCAACTCAATTAACAGAAACTCCTATTTGTTGTTCTAATTCCTGCTCTATAGCTACTGGTGCTTTTAACTGTCAGATCAAAAACTATTTCACTGCTGTTACATAAAGAA